>NC_066317.1:2528446-3142007 GCF_022539315.1 Serinus canaria | reverse complement strand
CAGCAAGTAGCAGTTAAATTATGCTGTTCTTGCCCTGTCACTTAATGGAGATGTTTGAGTTTTCAAGTTGTGTACAATAATATGCTTGGACAAGTTTCACTGTTATTCAGCAAAAGGAGCCTGTTGGTACTGCCTCCTGTAGGAGCTCTTAGACACCCTAGATGTGGGAGAGGGGAAGATGAAGGTCACTACATCACAGCATGATATTCTGAAAACTCCTCAGTGTGCATAAGATGTGGCTGGTGGAGTGAAGTGACATGGGGTCTTTGTCTTAAAAATCCTATAGACATGAAAAGATGGCATTACATATTATTACTGAATAGAAACCTTCTGGTTGCTAAACCCAAAAGAAATTTGAATTTTATGACAAGTGTATAAGAGTTAAAATATTTGAATTTCAAACTCTGATTTATCCAAGTATTCAATCCCTCAAGCTGATACAATGATTGGCAATATAATCCTTCATAGGAATCATTGTCTAAAGGAGTCTTTTAACCAAGTTTAATTATCCTCTTGTGACCTGGCAGCATTGGGTACTGAGGGTGTCACGGTCAGCTTCTGCTTTCTTCTCACTTGTCTCTCCTCTGGCTCAGTCTGTGCAAGAAGGAGTCAATTCTGGCTGAGCCCCAGCTGTAGCTCTTGGCTCCAGTGACATCCAGCAGAGCAGGGTGTGCTGAGCCAGAGAAGAGGGTGAAGTCACTAGTAGGAGTGATCTAGACATCCCTGGGATAAAAGGAGAATGGGAGTAAGGTTTCATGTGACTAGGTAAAGATGTCAGAACAAAATTATGCTTTTAGGCAATTTAAACTTCTTTAAAAATTATCTCAAAGGTCATGAGATGTAATATACTGGAGAGAGTGCTGTATTATTACAGTAAATAATAATTCGAAGAACAATTGTGTGATAGTAACCTTAATAAATTCTTTCTCCCACACTGAGGTCTCCTTCTCCCTGTCTGTAACACATCTTATGATGTTTTCTTCAGTTGTGAAGTGATAGAAAATGCAGAAGAGAAGATAGAGTAGATAGAACATACTGGAGAAGATAGAGTAGAAGTGTTTAGGAGGAAAAAGAGATCAAGAATAGATCGTGTTAAAGGGAAATAAAAGGATTATTACTGTACTCCATTTTTAAGGATTGCACAAAAAAAAGGAGTGAGTAATATTTATAGAGCTGTTGAACTACAAAAGTTGGTTTGGTTTACTGTTAAGCACAGTGAATGCTGGAGTCCATAACTCCTTAAAGTTTCAGGAGGAGCAGGTCACCAAAAGAAAATGTTAATTGAGCTGAATTGTGCATTGCCAGCTTAATACACTGGCAAGGCAGAGAGGCTGGGGATGTGGCAGGTCAATAAAGTCAGGGACAGTTCAGATACTTGATGGCAGGTGGCATCCTCTGTCAGGTGTGTCCTGACTGAATCTAAGGCACTGCTGTTTTAAATAAGAGTGTGAGATTGGCTTGAGCTGTGTAAAATAAAACCTTCCAAAAGACAAACTAAAACTGCTCTGCTGTGCACTTGAATACAAGCAGGAGTTTTTTCCTCACTGGGGTTGTCACTGCACTGCTTAGGCTTTATTTCATAAGCTGATACCGTCCTAATTTAAACTTTGACTTGCTATTACAAAGTATAAATCAGAAGATTAAAAACCTCCTGCTATAGATTTTTTAATAGAAAGTGACAGTTTAATTTGGCAGAGTAGAGCTGAAAGGATGCTTAAACCTGGTAGAGAGTGCCAGCATCAGCAGCTCCAGAGTAGCTGGAAATGAAAACAGAAACATGAATAATTAACAGATAAGCTTGAGTTCCTCAGATATTTTGGAATTACTTACTTGAGAAAAGTTTGCTTCTCCATTAAATCCTGGAGATGCATTTCTGTAGTCAACTGGGTTTTGCTAAATGAATAAGATTGGATGAATGTCACTGGTGTTCAACAGTGAAAGTCTGGGGTTTGTTGTTTCTACTTATTTAATGAGGTAGTGTAGTTTTGGAGGGAAGCTCATTTTTTGACCAATAGGTAATATAATTTCTTGCTGTCATATTGGTGTTTCTTTTCCAAAATACAGCAACCTTTGAAAATAAATTAATTTGGGTTTGTTGTGTTCTATGAGGTCCAAGAACCTTCAGTGTTTAGGTGCAGTAGGGAATTAATGAGCAATAGTGGCCCCCTTGACAAGACATTCCGAAGCAGGGTGCAGCTTTATGTAACAAGGAGCTGTTAGATATCAGAGTTATTCCATGTGCTTATGGAAAATGGCATTGAGGAAATGATCATCATGGTAATGGCACAGAAAATACTCCTTTTTTAGTACTTATACCGTCTATTTTACTAGCTGTGCAACAGCTTCATGGGGTGGAATATGATTCAGCCAGATGGTGGTATCAAAACAGCCAGTTTGTCCTGCAGGGAAATGACTGTAAAATCCTTGCTTTGCAAGTTTTTATATTTCAGCCTACAGGAGATTTTTGCTAATCCAGATGGGTTTTTCAGTTAAGAAATTTGTTTAGAGCATTCTGTTAGTAAAATCTAGGTGGTTTTGCTTTGAGAAAAAAACATTAACGCCCTCAAATTTCTCCTTTTCCCTCACCCCTTGTGCCACCTTACCAAATAAGATGACAGTCTGTTTTTTTTCCAGCTTCCTCTTCATAATACTCTAATTTGGAAAATGTTTCTTATTTGAGGAAGGTATGTACTTTTTATAGGAAACAGGAATAATTTGAACTTGGGTCCTGTTGCTCTACTTGCAGTACAAGTCTATTTGTAACAGCAGTGACCAAACTGAAGAGAAAAAGTGATGCCAGTTTTCCTATTTTATGTAGAACTTGTTAGTATTTTTTTGCATTAAAATCCTGCATTTGATGTTTACCGCACTGCCTTCCATCTCCCCTACATATCAGCATGTATAGATATTCCTATTTTATACTTACACTGGATCTCTCACAAAGGATTTCCTTCCTAAAATATTTACAAAATAGAGCACCCTGTCTTTTGCTGCATGTAGCTTTTTAGTATTACTGCTTTTGTGTAAAAGCTCAGCAGGGGGAAATTGCTCCATCGCTGTTAAGGGTAAGGAATATTGCAGAAACAGTTCCAGTGGGATTTTTCTCCCAAGGAAAGAAGAGAAGTAACTGAGGTCTCAGCCTCCTGAGGAATGGTGTCTGTTGTTTCCCCTGTGACATGTCTGGTGTCATTAGTGAGGCAGGCCTCAGGAGGTGCTCTAGTGAAGTGTTGGGAAACCTACAGTAGCAACAGGTGCTGTCACTCTGTGGTTATCCTGAGGCATAAATCAAAGGACAAATTAAATCAAACAAAAGCAAGCAAACAGCCCCCAGATATGTGTTTATCAGTAAGTCAAAGCCACACAATTGTGAACTAAGGGAAGGCTTTATTTGGCTTCTGACACAGTGTGAAGGGTGTTTTTTAGAATGTGGAATTACTGAAGTATAATACAAAGTATTTTCTTGTTCTACTGCTGCTTATATAATACCATAATGAAAGGAAACTAGAGAACTGAAATGCTTTCAGGCTTAACATAATTAAGTAGACAAATATTCTTGTTCTTTTCTTTAAATGTCAGATTTGGTTCTCATTATTTTAAGAATTCTGTTTAAAGAAGCAATTGGTCAGGCACCACTTGGAGCAGGCATTTTGGTCCACAAGCCTTAGCTTCTCATGTGCTCATCCCAACAGTGTTTTATTACCAGACTTATGCAACAAGTACCATGGTGTCACTTTTCTTATTTCTGCTATCAGTGAAAAGGTTACTGACAAAGTACAGCTCTTACTGCTTGTGTGTTGTGACTGTTTTCAGCTTTAACCTTGAGAATACCTTGGCAACACTGCTTAGAGGTAAAGCTGGCTTGCTTAGTGCAATAAGAAATTCAAGTTTGGGACGGGAGAATTTGACAAGATTTTTTTAACCAGACTTAGCGTGCTTTTTAAGACTTTATGTACTTGAATGGCTTTGCATTTCTAAAACTAAAAAATTTGTTGTTGTCTTTGACCAATTAAAAAGGATCTGTGGAATTGCTTTGAGAAATTCCTTGTAGAATGTTTGAACCAGAGGAGGTGATTTTGAAAGGAAGTGTGTACAGTTCCAAAATCTTGTAGGAAACACTGTTAAACTTTGAGCACTTTATCAAGCTGAGGCTGATCCAAAATCAGCAGTGTTGGCTTTTTCTATCCTGAATTTGTGAGCAAACCATGTTTTGAAAGGCAATGTCCACAACTGAAGATTGAGGGAAATTAAAAAGTAACTCTGCTGGAAGGAGTCTTGTGTAGAAATACAGAGGTATCAAAGATGAAAAAAACACAGTAAAAAAATGGCCATTGACATGAACTATTAGGTGAATTTTAATGGAGTATTTAGAGTCGAATTAAACAGTTTCTGTCAGAGTTTTGCAGATAAGATATTGCTTTTCACAGAGACGTGTACTTATTATTGAAAAAGAGAAATATCCAGGTTATGTGGAATTCAAGCAGCTTACTAGCAACTAACAGGAGTTTGATTTTGATGCTAGTTCATGGTACTTCTTTCTACATAGTGTGGTGGATGTGCTACATCCCCCATGGGGTATGCAGTCTGTAGAGTGGTGCAGTGAATCCATCTGTGAATCTGCCTGAAAGCTGGATAATGGGGTGAGTAACAGAATCTGCTCTGAGTTACTGAGACAGTGTCCCTTGCAACAATGACTAATGTAACTCTCATTCCTTCAAAAAGTCTTTCACAGCCATGTTATTGGTAGGGGGAGTATTCTTTAGCTGTCTATTGTCAATAAGTGTCTTTTTTTTTTAACTTAAGCCTCATGCCTGTATTTGAGTCTCATCTAAGCCCTTCACCAAAGAAGCAAGGCAAGATGGTTTGTTTTCTGAGTGGAAGGATTCAAAAATAATCAACAGACACTGTTCTGTTTCTTGTTACTTGTTAAGTAGTTTGAGTTGTTTCTTGAGGGGAAAGATATTTTTTCATTTTCTTTGTGCATAAGTTGTCCCTTAAAGGAAAAGCAGAATGCAATCCTTCAAAAATTTGAAGAAATCTTGTGAGTTTGGTTAATTTGCTGTCCAGCAAGAATTTCTTTGTCCAGCTTGTCAGTGTGGAAGCAGGACAGGGTCTGGGAAACATTGATAACACATGACAAAGAGCTTTTACTGTGTTTGATGTGTCAGGAAAATGTAAACAAATACTGCTGCATAAAGCAGAAATGTATGGCAGGGAGGTGGGAAATTCTCCCCCCAAACAACAGAATAAGGAAAAGGGCTGTCTTTAGCCCTTTTAAGTTGTCTGAGAATGCTGAGCAAAACACAGCAGCAGTCATTGCTCAACTGAAATATTAAGTGTACCATGTGCCAAGTAAACATTGAACAAGTGCCAGGAGCTTCCAACAGCAGCCTCAGGTTTACACCTGGTGAGACTGAAGTCAACAAGGATCTCATTAAGCTGCTCAGGGAAATGTTGAGGCAGGTATGATGCACAGTAATTTGTAAGCATGGATCTTACAAAGCAGAGGATGTATCTACTTATTCCAGATGACACTGAGGCAGCTGGGTAGTGCTCACCAAACCAAATCAATTTACTTCAGAGAACTTGGAGGGAAAGGCATTTCTTCTGTTGGTATGTTTAGAAATGTAGCTGAGAAGTACCAGACTGGCTGTTTTTTCACTATCAGACACTTCCATTTGTGCTTGAGAGAAAATTAGTTTGGGGCTTTTTTTTTGCTTTAGGGGGAAAAAAATCCAGTGTGTAGGAAGCTTCTGAACAAATACCAAAACATTTTAAAATGGAATGGACATGCAGGTGTTGCAGCAGAAAGAAATGTAGTGCAGCTGTACCTTTTGATAGGAGGAAAAGAAAAATAATGATCTATTGGCTATAAGAGCAGAATTCCACACTTCCGAGGAATGACCTGAAAATGTGAAATTTCTGCAACAGGCTTGATCAGTATGTAATAAAAATGTAGAATTTGCCCTCAAGTTCTTCAAGACTCCTGGTTTTCATACAGGAGCTCCCCTAGGCAGCTAACAGAGTAAATAGAGCAGTGCCTGCTGGTCTGTGTGCACCGGGTTGGAGCCTTTTTTTCAAGTCCAGGAAACCAATGCAGAAATGGCTTTCTGGATGTAACTGCACCTCTGTGTGTTTACCAGTTGATGAACACACCAGTCAGAGTGTGTGTTAATAGCCACTAATAATGTGTGCTCCCAAAGGAAATGTTATCAGTGCCTTCAGCATATTTTTTTAGGTATGGAAGAGAAGATGGATTGAAACAAGCTTTAAATACCAGGCAGTGTGTGCATTTCCTGTCTCTCTCTTTTAGTATTAAATTCTTCTGTTAGGAGACTAATACATGGATCATCTCTCCATATCTCTCCAAGCACCCATCCTGTCTCCCACTGAAATACACATTAAGCTCATCTATTGTGAAATAAATCCTCAGAAATCTCTCCAAAATAGACTTAGAGATGTAATGGATTGAATTAAAATTGAGTGACACAAGTTTATAAAATACTTGGTAAAAACAGTTAATCCTGATGAGAGGTATAAATACCTTGCCTGAAGCAGAGATAACTTTGGACTAAAAAAATGTAATACATTTTAATCACTTTTACTGCAACAATTTTTATCTAGAAATAAGCTATCTTGGAAGCTCTTCTCAAGTAACAGAAGGCTATAATTTGCTTGAATAGTATTTTAGTTGTGAAATCTCCTTAGTTTGGAACCTGGGAAAGCTTGTAATAGTCTGTTCTCTCTGTTTCTCTGTGTAACTGCAGCTGAAAAAAGACTTCCTGAGAGCTTTTCTAAAGTGATACTGAAAGTAGAGGCTTAGTAAGTTCTTTCTTGTCACAGTAGTGCTGAGGGACCATATTTATCCAGGAAAAAATGTAATATTTACTAGAGAACCATTAAATTTTGAGCAGGCAATCACAGCATTAGGCACCATCAGGCCTGCTTGTTCCTGCTTAGAACAGAGAGGTGGAACCTAACCAAAATAAAAATCACTGCAGCAGTTGTTGTCACAGGTTTTCCAGCCTTTTCAGTGTGTCTTGTAGTTCCCTCTCACTCTGAGCTGTGGATCCTGTTCCGAGGCAATTCCACAGCATTTCAGCACCCTCTCTAATGAGGCTTCCTGTGTCCCAGCTTGGGGCTCTGGCCAGGGACCAGCCTCAGGTGTGTAACAATGGGATCACTGGGTTGAGGGAGCAGCCTCTGTTACTGCTTGCTGTGCTTTTGTCACATGTCCACACTGGCCTGTTCTTGGGAGAAAGCTGGCAGGGAGCTGCTTCTCCTGAAAAGGAGCAAAGCCTCTTGGAAATGAAAAGCCTTTGAAAGTTATTTTCAGAAGATTGTAATATTTTCTTTTCTCTGCCTTCTGTGGAGTCCAATTAGCCTTGTCTCAGCCATCTAAAGTGGTGTGCTGGAGGTACTGGAAACCCAGGTAGAGAGATAGATAAAATAATAGGGCACCAAGTATGTTTTGACCAAACTCTGTTGCTATTTATATCCAAGGTATTTAATTCAAAACTCAGCCATAGGTATGTTTTTCAAGAGGTTTAATCTGTAGCTGATAACAGTGAAGAACTTGAATAGGCAACAGAAGTATGGAACTTTTTCATTTATCAATGCAGACTTCGTGTAGCAATGCTGTTTCTATTTCTTCCTCCCCACAAAGCTTAAGAATATTGATGAATTGGTGGCAGAAAGGAAGCTACAGTCACATGCTTGCAAAAAAACCTCCTGTATCCATGGGTAGGTTGAAACTTCCTGCTTGGTTTGATAGGAAGCAGATTTCTAGTTATAAGAAGCTCTAGGCATATGGCCTTGGCATACATGATGTTGTGGCCTGGCTTTCTTGGTCATGGTTTTCTTCAGTAGTGTCTGTAAACAGTTTTGAGACCTGGATTAAGTAAATATTGTTAAATCAGGAAATCTTTCAACTCTGAAGTCTCTTAGAACAGACCTACTCTTCATGGAAAATTCGTAACTGATTTTATGTCAAGTACAAAAGGTGGAGTTTGTTTTGTTTTTAACTCCTAGTATCACAGTGTCTTTTCAGGTAATAGTCATTTTGTTTTTCTTGCAGAGAGTGCACAGCTGCTCAAGTGTCTTCTCTTTTGATGTACTGTCCAAATAATTCAGGGGCTGAAGTGTAATATTTCAGGACTTTTTACCTGCACACATTTCAGTGTGAAGGTCCTGTCCCTTGTCAGACTGCCATGGGCTCTGAAGTGGCCTGCTAAACAAACGGGAAACTGTCTCTGAGGCAGGGGCCCTGGGAAGAAGCTCTGACTTTGTTTGTCACCTGGTGTTGATTGTTTTCTGCGGCAAATGCTGTTTCAAGTAGTATTAAATGCATTAGGTGAACTAATTGTCAAGAAACAAGACAACTAGGATAATTTGCCTTGTTCTCTGCCTTTGGGGCAGTATCTTATTGACAGGGTTTATCTGTTTAAGGTTGGTGTTGAAGTGTGAGTTCAGCATTGCTCTCCTTTGGCCTTGTGAGCTATACTTACAGTGTACTTGGCACTGAATTGCCATCTCCATCTTGCTAGTGCCAGCTAATGGTTTAGGTATGATCCCTAAATGACTTCTTCAAGAGGTCTCAGAGCCAAGAAAATGGGACTGATGTCCTAGGAGAGCTTCTCAAACCTCTGACTGGCAGTGTTTTAGTACCTTACTTCAGCCTAACTCATTGCCACCCTCACTTGGAGAAGCTTACACAATACAATCCATGGGATCTCTGTGCACTGAGGGGAAAGGATGGGATCATGCTTGCTAGTGGTGCTTCAGTCAGTGTTTTACTGGTTTTGCCAAATGCCTTTTTTTCCAAGCTATGCATTCTAGAAAACAATCAGAGGTGTCAGTCTTTTTTTTTGTTTTAATGTACTAAGCTAGTTAACACCTAGTGCCTCAGGAGAGAAGCTCTGCAATGGTTTTGCTGTAAGAGAAACTTATTCCCCTATTGCTAGTCTTTCTTTTTTAATAGTTCACTGAGACACGACACCTCACCTAGGCAAGGAAAGCAGCAGTGGACGTGGCAGAGCAAGACAAGTCAGCATTTCCCTCATCTCATGTGCATTCATTATAATATAATACAAATGTAAGCGCTGTGGAACAAGGCTGAAGCAATCTGAGGAGTCTAGTTCTTCTGCATTTCTATTTTGATGACAACCTTTTTGCAGCAGCTTTAATATAGGTCCATCCCAAAATAGATACCTAGAATAGCCATTTTTGCAGAAATAATTTCACCCAGAGGAAAGAGAGAGTTTAAAATACCTCCAATGCAGAGCTCACAGCAGAGCAAATGCTGACTCTACTATAAAATGCCAGGTAACTTCAGTGAGTATAACAAGCAGAATTTATTTAGGGACAATGAAAGGCAAATATTAACCTTAAGAAATGGGGTGTCAAAAAGATGGGATTTAACATGGAACTGAAATGGTAAAGTGCTGATTTTCTTTTCTGCTGTTCCAGTCCTGAAGAGAAAAGGAGTTCATTACTAAGTTTTGAGCTTTTGTCAACTCAGTAGCCTTTGAACTAAACAGAACTACAGTGCTTAGATAAATTCAACACACTAATGGAGTTTGTCCCTTCCACTGGCAAATTTCTAGCCTGTAGTCTACTTGGATCTTACTCTTCTTGTGTTCTCAGAGGTCCTGGAGACTTCTCATTTGTCATTTGCCTTATGATAGCATAATGAGCAGTCTAATTGACACTGAATAAACTGAGTGATGGTGAAATAACTCTGCTGACTTGATTAAGGGAAAAAAATTACCTAAAACATTAGTGTTTTCTCCTGTTCTTGTCCTTCTCTTGAAATATCATAAACCACACCTTCTTAGCTTTATCTGCTAACACATTATGTTCTCTGTTATCCTGGAAATCCAGGGCAGTCAAATCCTGTGTCAGACAACTTCATAGAGAAAAGGCCTTTGTTTGTAGCAAAATGCCAGTGAGAATTTGTGTTCATTTGCAGTCAGTTCAGGTGCCTGTAGAATTTTGATGGAATCCATTTATTCAAAATGAAAGGGCTTTTCACAGTTTATGCCAAGGACTTGTGGATAATTAATTGTAATGGATACTGTAAAGCTGAAAGCACTTTATTTGTGCTGTCATGTGCAGTTTGGGATAGGATGAAAATAGTTTTTCTTTTCATGCATGATGGAGGGAATGAGGGGATGGCTGGCTAGCATGTCAATGAGATGGGCTTCTGCCTTCAGTGTAGCAAGAGGTTTCCCACCATAAAGCCACAGGTGTTTAATTGTGCAGATGCAATACAAAAGTGCTCAATCCAAACTCTTAATGGCATAATTGTTAAAATGAAGCATGGAGATTTCCTGCAGCTAGTACCAAGAAAGTGTTCTTGAGTTGGAATTTAGTATTTTCTAAACTGAAGTTCTGAGCTGCATGAATGGGGCGCAACTCTTTCTTTAAGGGTTGTATTTTTAAAGCAGAAAACACAGTATCTGTTAAAATTGGTTGAGGATGTTACATAGTGTCAACACCAACCTGGTTTATCCTTCTGCTCTTTTGGTAGTTGTAGTAATGGGCAGATTTTCTTCCCTCCTGTGTCATTACCACGACATGTGTTTCCTGAGCTGCTTTGAGCCAGAAATGCCAGAGAGTAACTGATCTGTCATTCCATCTTATTTATGGGCAAGCAAGATTTATATTGGTTTTTACCTTCTGTAAAATTTTTGTGGTTCTGATGCAGGAAGAGCTTAAAAAATATGCTGCAATCAAAGAATTCACTTTTAATGCAGTGTGCTGGAAGACAACAGAAATTCATGAACATCCCATGTAAGCAGATGTTCCCTAAGTGAATTTTGTTGGCAAATACTGGGCTGGAGATGAACAACGTAGCTGCAAAAAGGTTCTTTGATGCAGGTAATGGTAGCCAAATTTGTATGCTGCATTGACTGCAAAATATCTGAGGAAGCTGTATCCCTCTGAAATAAGTATAATATCTGTAAAGTAATATAAAATTATAAATGAAAATTCAATCTGTCATAACTAACCATTGACAAATTCACTGATTTTTTTTCTTTGTTCTCCAAAGATGTTTTTACATGATTAAAACCTTCCCCATGACCTGTCAAGTGTTTTGGGGATGCTGATTTTTTTTTTTTTTTAGGTATGTTGCATGTAGGTACTCTGCAAATGCATGTGTAACCTGAGGCCAGTCACAGTAGCAGCACCAGTGGCAAGCAGTCAGCCTGAGTACCAGGGCTGAAGGGGAAGAAGCAATGAGACCCCAGTCATGGTGTTTTCCTGAAGCTGTTCTGCTGACAGCAGCATGAAAACGTGTGCTCAAAGCAAGGCAGATTGTTGGTTCTGGAGAGGGACAGAGTCCCAGCTTCTACAGCTGCTGGTCACTGCAGAGGCTTGGGTAGAACACATTTCCCATCTCCAAAGGCCATTTTGGCAGGGGGCCCAAATGGTGACTTGACACCTTCTTTTGCAAAGACAGAAGATCCTAAAGACCTCCTGCTAGGCACCACAGGTGCCTTTGGCCTGGCAGTGGGGAATTCAGCCTCAGAGTTGAGCGGTAACATCACTTGAAGGAGAGCAGATGGGGGAATATGCTTAGGGAGCAGTGGTAAACTCAGGGAAGGAGCCTGCTGAACTCCTTCCCCTATACACAGGAGAATGTACTACTGATACATTTTTTGATTGCTGTTGACAAGTGCCCACAGGATGGACTGTAAGGCATCTTGCCCTCTGCCAGCCCTGGACTTCCCTTCAGCACTCTGGGAGGAACAGCTCCTTGGCCGGCTCTCCCTGCGGGTTGCAAGTGAGCAAAAGGCAACTCTTCCATGGCACTAAGTGGTTTTGATTTTAATGTGCTGTTCAAGATAATACTTAGTCTAAATGTTCCTGTTGAAATATTTAATCTGGCACCAAAATAATTGGTTTTGTTTTACTGTAGCCACAAAGTAAAGTGTAAAATAGTACAAGTCATACTACATTTTTTTTAGGTGTGTAGGTGTTCCAGAGGCTAAACCAAGATTCTTAAAAATTATATTTCACAAGTATTCTCCATTTCTTCAGGGAGAATGTGCATATAATATTGGAGACATCTGGAGTTGCTTCGAGGTCGATAAC
Organism: Serinus canaria; assembly: GCF_022539315.1. Taxonomy (NCBI): domain Eukaryota; kingdom Metazoa; phylum Chordata; class Aves; order Passeriformes; family Fringillidae; genus Serinus; species Serinus canaria. The sequence goes on along the minus strand of NC_066317.1, from coordinate 3,129,911 downwards.
TATGGAGTGCACTCAGCTGGCAGGGTCTGTACAATGGAGTGTGTGCACCCCTGCACACCACTAGGTACAGGGAAAAACAGAACTGGCTTATCAAGGCACAGCTGCTACCTTATAGCAGTGGCCTAAGGGTGGCTGAGTGGCATATTCAGTGGAAAATCTAAGAGACCACATTTTAAAACAGATTCTTGCCTTCTAACTGGTAGAAGGGAGGAACAATCCCAACTACTTATTGGGCATAGTATTTTCAAGGATATGTGAACAGGCGAGACAACATGCACCCAGCTGCAGTTATGGACTAATTATCTGTTGTTTTCAGTTAAACAGGTGGTTTCTTGAGCCACAGAAGCAGCTTGGAATGGGTCTTTATTTAGACAGAAATTTTGTGTCCACATAGCTCTTTCAGAAGACTAATTAATCTGTGGGTTTGTGTGTCAGACCAGAGCATTGTAAGGAAAAACTGTGATGAATTTGAGAAGAATCTGATTTTTTTTTCTTACTTTATTAAGCACAATTCAGACTAACAAAATAATTTTGTTAAATTTTCAGCTGTTTGTAGCTCATCATTCCAACACCAAGCACTCCAAAATTCTACAGCCTTCATTTGCATGTCTTCTTGGGCTCCTTCAAGATTTAAAAAACTAAGAACTCGATCGTAGTGTGCTACAGGAGCAGTTTGAAGAGGGAAGTTGTTGCTGTTTGCATTGGTTAGGCTGGTGCTGAAGGAATGGGGTAGGGCTCTCATCTGTGTCAGGAGATGAGCAGTTAATGCCAGCCAGGTGGGAGCGAAGCAAGTTGAGTGGACAGTTACTTCCATGTGGCTGTAGCGAGAGCTTCCCATGGGGCAAATGGAGCAGCTGCACGTGAGGATGCTGCAGAGCTGTGCAGGATGAGCCCTGGTTCTAACAGAGGTTGTTCTAGCAAGACTTACTGTCTCTGAGGACATCCTTTGACCCAGAGGCCTTTCTGTAATACTGATGATTGCTCATGGACGAATGCAATGTCCTTAACACACTTGTTAATGTTTTTTTGTTGTATGTCCTTGGAGTTTGTCAGCCTGAAGGAGCCTGGAGTGCCACTGTGACCAATGAGCTCTCTGTGGAACAGCTGCAGTCTGCATACCTGCACCTCCACTGGAAATAGTCTGGGAATTTCTGTCTTAATGAAACTTGAAATCACATAGCTAGAAAAGGTTATCCTGTCATTTCTACTAAATTGGCTGCTGGGTTATTATTTTACTTGGTTTTTCTTTAGTGCTTGGATAATTCAGATCTGCCACCACCTCTTCAGCTCTGTTCTGCCCAATTTTGCCTTAATATATGATCAAGTCCAAGTGTTACTTCTAGAGATGGTGCTGCACTATTTCTAATTTCTTTCAAGTTCATTCTTATGTCAAACACTGTCTTCTCAGTAAGTTTTTTGATGTGACATTAAAATAATAATTACTAGTCCTTAAATAAAAATTAGTCTTTAAAATAGCAATAATAGAGTAATAGCAAATATTATTCTTGCTGTCAAGGACTCATTTGCCCTTGGATACTGTATGACAGTGCCAGGATGTAGTGCCTCAAGATTTTATTTCTGTGCAGGTGTGATTGTGGCATTCCATTAATATTGGTTTGTGATAGAATCGACGCAGCAGAGTTTGAAAGAACACTGTGAAAATGTGATTTGTAGATCTGTTGAAGCAACTGAATAATTTGCTCTGCCCCAAAGCTGAGGAAAGACTAGAAATACATTTTTTTATTTCCAGCCAGGGAAATGTTATAAAAAGCTGTCAGCCAAGTGTACAATCTTGTATTACTGCATCTTGCAAGTGTAATTGAAATCCATCATGAGAAATCATCATCTTTTGCTGATTTTAGATGTAAGGAACAACTTGCTCCAGGTCAGTTATGGTCATTATTAGATCTAACTAACTGGTGCTGTTATTTGCTTTTTTAGCAGCAATAGATGCCTTTGACTGTAGGGGTAAGTATTTTTTGGACTAGATATTTAAAATCAGAAATTATCTCTCAAGTAATTTATTAGCACACTGTAAATTTCTAACCATACACTGCAGATTTTATTTCTGAGGAGTGCAATTTGTGGAGTGATTTATAGGGCTGACAACACTAAGCTCAGCAAATGCATTAAGTGCTGCCACTTCCTTTTGAGGAAAAAAAAGTGCTTTATGTTATCAGAGTCATAAAACTTGCAATCATACACCTGTTGCTGTTAGCTAATCAGACTCATTCTTCCATGGATAATATTTTCAGATAGTGTTTTAGTGAATTGTGGTTTTTATTGCTTTTGTAACACAGCAACCATCTTTTCCTCAGTGACTCACCGACAGGATACACGAACAAGTCCCTTAAGGATATGCCAATCTTTGTAGTGAAAACATGTCCCCCTTTTCACTGTGTAAATCCATTTAAAAATTCAATTTCATTGTTAATGAACAGAATAAAAAGGAAAGCTCTTCAATGAGGAAGAAAATTATGGTCAAGGTCAAAATTAGTACTCAGAGCTGTCAGCAACCCCAAAGACATGAGACTTGCATCAGCACTTCTGCTATTGCCTGTTCCCATTGAGTTGCTTTGTAATTCCTGTCCCATGGTATTGCACTGGCTTTCAGTTGTTGATCTTCTCCTGGAAAACTGAATGCATCCAGCAGACAGTGAAGTGAAGGACTGAGCCAGGTGAAGTGTGCTTAGAGCAATTGGCTCCTTTCCTTTCTTACAGAAAACTGTTGGGACAACCTAATTGAAGATGGAGACCTGGCTGGTGAGCAGTGAGGTACACTACAAACTAAAGGTGTTGTGCTATAAACTATTCCCCTTCTTCTGTTATTTCTCCCATCTTCTTGCTTGTCCCCTCTCCTGTGACAGGGACAAAGATGGAAATGAAAGTCAAGTGCCAGCCTTTGTCTGCTTTAGTGAAAGAAAAGGGTTCTGAGTGCTTGAGGTGAAGGAAGCCAGCAGGAGAATGAAGGGTGTCATGAAAAAAATGAGTGCTTCTGTGTTCATTCTGAAAGTCATTATTTAATAACTCTAAGTTATTACTGCAATTGTGTTCATATTAAAAACAAGCCTTTTTATTGGCATTTGATTAGAAAATCAGCTTTATTAAGACTGGGAATAATTGTCCCAGGTTATTTATTTCAGTTTAGTAGTACAACAGCACACGTATCTTCAGTGTGTGTTCTCATTATTACAGGCTCTTTTGTACAAATATTTAAATACCTAATAATTGGGAACTTGACATTTATTAGGCTTGGGGAGGACTAAATAATGCTTTTTAATGTAACTTGACAGCATTAATATGAAAGTTTTAGTAATTGTGTTACTGTACTGCCATAATGTAAAATTATAGAGAGATACAACTTGATTTATAATTTACATCCCCTTTCCAAGTTTTTAAAGTAATATGGTTTCATTTGCTCAAATACATGGAGGAAAAAGAATGGGATCTTGAATCCTAATAAGTTGTTCCCTTTACCAATAAAGGGCAAATAGATCTGAGTTCATTTACATAGTAACATCCAAGCCTCTGTGCTTAGAAATAGAGTTAGTGCTAAATGTGCTTGACAGGTGGATAGTCACATAGATTGTTTTTCTTGGAGAACTCATAGGAGAATCCCAGAAACTGAAATTCAGGCTAAAACCCTTCTGCATGTTTTGTGCTTTTCTGCTCCCAGACAGGATAGTGGGCTGATAGAGAGTTGCTAAAGAATCTTCCATGCCCACATCAGAAGATGCAGATAAAAGCATGTCAGGGTGTTGATGCTATTTTTTGCCCATTTAAATTGAGATATGGAGTTCTCTTAGCCTGCTGCTCTGTGGAAGAGCACATATTGACAAATGACACTCTTTTAATGCTTTCTGACAATAACAGTGCTTTCTGCCAATTTCTGCTGCCAATAATAATGACTGTCTGCTACAGCAAACAGCTAATGAATGTCTCCAAATGACCTTTTAGCAACTACTGTCAACATTAACTACTCTGCAGCGTTTTCACCTTGCCTGGAAATTGCTGGTGTTGCATCTGGAGTGTGTGAAGGTAACTGCTATTAAGACAACTGGATCTGTGTGAGTCTGGATGGCGTTGCCACTGCTTTAGCTCTGCTTTAGTTCATCTTGTGATGAGCACTCAAGGTTACAGTGGCAGATGACCTCTAGGGATGGGGAAAGGTGCTTGCCTCTATGTGCAAGTTGGTCACATAAAGGAGGTAACAACCACACAAGAGTTGTTCTGACCTGTGCAAACAGCATGGAATGAGCTTTAGAAGCCACTGGATCTCATGAAGGTCATGTTGTTCAGGTTGCCTAGAAACAACCACAAGCTTGCAGCTTCCTAGAAAACACAAGGAAAAATAAGCTTGAGGAACTGAAGTTGGAAGTGAGGAGTTCAAGGTCCTGAGGAATGACAGACTTCCTGTGGGACCAATTAATCCTCAGTTAATTGTGTGAACCAGGAGTGTAAAACATGACTTGTTGTAACAGAGTTATTGCTTCTTGGTCATGGCAGTTTTCTGTCATCTGCGCAGTGTGACCCCATCTGATTCCCAGGCAGCTCTATTTAGCTTCCAGCTAAAAATGACAGGGCAGTACAAATATTTGAGAGTAAGGAATGAGATCCCTCGGATTTGAAAGAACACAAACATCTCATCCTATTGCTTAGAGAGCTGCTCTCTTGAGGCTTATGTCAGAGGACCACGCTTTTAAAACTCTATATGTGTAATGGGTATTTAAAAATAGGTGTGAAAAAGAGATGGCATCATCTTGCTTGGGCTAGATGAACATCAGCTTTTGGAGGGTATTTTTCTCACTGAGAAATCTGAGAAATTGTTTTCTATGTCAGAGACAAGAAAACAGAGCTGGCCCAGTGGATGGAGAAGATGGGGTTTATGGTGTAAGAACCAGAACTCGGGGAGCAGCAGTTTCCCCAACTTCCCACCAGCACCTCAGACTCAGGTTGGCATCCTGGCTTTTGATGCTCCAGCTTGATAACCTCTCTGCTCTGGATCACTTTGCATCCCCAGCACAGGGCCCCAGTAATGTACAAATATATCATACATCTCAACTGTAACCCTCTGTAGGGAGCTGTGCAGTACAACTGAATCCCTCTAGGACAGCTTGCCTCATGGGAGCTGTTCAAACACTCCTGCTCTCGTAATGTGAGGCAGCTGTTGGGCATGGAAATCTCATTCCTAAACAGCAAAATTTAACAGCATTTCAGTAATTAAAAGGCAGTATTTTTAGTGCTTAATTTTAGCCTGGTGTTGCTATGGAAAATAAAGAGCTGTGCCTTCCCTTCCCCCCTGCTCCCCAAAGAGAAATTAGAAAGCATTTGGTATTATTTTGCTCTGCAACATAAAAAAAAGACAATTCCCAAATAAAATGGCTTTTAGTGTTGTGGTACACAATATAAGAAAGCACACTGTAAATTAATTATTCTCTGCAGACTACATTATTATGAGATGGAGATAAGCTTTGACCTTTGCTGCATCCATTTGCATAATACAGCACACAGTACCATGCCATTGTGGATCTTTCATCACTGGCATGTGCTGCTACTGATAGTGAAATGTGTTCAGTTCAAACATTCCATTGTGTGAATTTTAATTGCAAACATATTCTTCATGTTAATTGTTGGACTAAAGTAGTGCTGAGTACAATTTATCTCTTAATACCCACTGGCTTCTGACATCCATAAGACAGGCAGGACTGGAATTGGATATTGAGAGCACAGGATATGGATCATTAGAAGTCCATAGAACTATTATGCTTAACTTGGGAAATTCCTGTTGAGTGAAATGCTGGCACTAATTTCACTGGAAAAGCTCTTTTTTTCTTTTTTTTCCCCTCCAAATCCAAGGAAGAGCACAGTTATACTTTCAGGAATCTATCTCCTTGTTATGTACGTGCCTGACCTTGGAAAAAGTGGGTTAAATGATGAAGTTTTTAATCAGCATCTGCAGACAGAATGAAAACAGTTAAGCAATCTTGTTTATTAGTAGGATATCTTAAACACAAGTAGTAAAATGGTGCGCTGGGCTGGCTGCTTGGCAAATAACCAGAATGGACAGATGGTTTTTCATTATCTGTTATATAGAAATACAAGGTTTGTAACAGTGTGCTTTGTATTGATGCTTATTCATCTGTGAGAGAGTAATTTTCAGGCTGCTTGTCCAAGAAATGTTCTAAATCTTCCTTTGCATCTGCAGAACAGCTGCTTAAACTAGGATTGTCAGTGTCAGTGTTGTATTTCTGGTAAGCTAAAGGCTGTCATAATGTCTTCCCAAAGCCTGAGAAATGGGTAAAAAAATAGGATTTCAGGGCTGAGATGCAGGGTTTTCTGTCTATGAGCATTCTTTATTTTGCTGGGTGAAAATCGTACTCCATACTCGGGCTAATCCTGCCAACATATGATGTCAACAATCAGCACAGGAAAAAAAACCAATTTTTCTTTGTAACTGTTTACAAGTGGTGGGGGATACATTGAGTTTGAGGTAGTCAGGCAACTGGGATATTTGCTGGAAAGAAACATAGTAACAGTAAGGCTGTAAATATGTCTCAGTTGGTTACTCTTGAGAGGGAGGCTGAGGATTTCACATCTACAAGACTAAAAAATTAGCAGCTACAAATTGCAGCATCTGTTTCAAAGCCTCAGTATGGAAGTTGAGTAGATAAGGTGCATATTTTAGATCTTTTAGGTAATCAATATTGGTTTAATTTCTCATGTGCCAATAATACTGGTATTTTTGTCCAATTATGTCATTCCTTGCTGTTGATTTCCACTCCTGGTACCTATTGCAAGCATAAACCCATGTCGCAAGCTTTGAGAGAACCTGTGAAACAGTCCTGTGGTTGCCTCATGTTTATGGCATTTACAGGGGCTGTAGAAAACTCAGGATGAATCTCCTTGAGGCACACACAGGTATCCCAGGTGTTTGGGGAAACACCAGTTCTTATACAGCATTTTTCACTTTGGTATCTTTATCCTGCTGTTACTTCTATGAGAGATACTGAAGATTAAGAGGAATATTTTTCACATTAACATGCAGTAATGTGAGTGCAGTGTGTTGATGTTTTTTTTTTTAAACATCACTGAATATGAGTGTATTGTATTTCCTAAAAATGATAAATTTCTGCTGCATGATCATTTTACCTTATCCAGTTCTTTTGGGTAATTTCAATGAGAGGTTATCCTAATCTAAAATTTTCTCTAATGTGGTGATTTTTCAGACATAAATTAAGTCACAAGAACACTCTAGGATTGCACTCTTATTTGAATTGGAAACTTGGATGTGAGGCACATTGTAGTGCTCAGGGGCCATCCAGCTTCCAGAATAATTTCCAAAGAAATTGCTATGGAAATTATTACCTACTTCTTTATTATTTCCTTATTACTAATTGTTACTTAATTATTGCTTATCTACTATGTAAGAAGTTTTTTGCATGCATCAAGCACCTTTATCTAGACTGAAATGTTTCATTTTGTATTATAGACAAGAGTAAATTTCATTGCCTTCATTTTCAAGTTTCAGAAAAAACATCCTGAGTTGTTAATTGTTTATTTCTCCTTAAGCAACTTTGCATAGGTCTGTCCTGGGTTTTTGTTTTTTTAAGTAAATTTGTAGAAATTCTGCCTGGAATTACAAAAAAAGATGAAATAATAGGAAATCATTAGGATGAAAGATTCAGTCAATCAGCTCAAAGTTTAGGATTCACAATTTTAGGTACTATTTTCAAAGCTGTAAAGGCTGAGTGTAGATGATGACATAAACTAGGTTAGATTGAGGGGTTTTTTCCAGTTTTGGGATGGCTTAGTGTTATTCCACCTAAAGACTTGTGTGTTTCAGTGGATGTTGCTCTTGAGAAAAAATGGTCACTTTCCTGACTTGATCTTTTCTATCTGTTGAATAAAATTATCTCCTTACTATTGGCTCAGCAAGGACTTGTAATTTTTCTGTGAACCTTCTCATGTTAAGGGTTTAGTTATTTAGATCTTGCCATTACAGTGAACATGTCCTTCCACCTCTTAATTTGGTCAAGGCTCAGCTTGTAAGCATGTGGAATGAAACCTTCAAACATGCACATCTTACATCTTAGCACAAAGGAACTCTTTTGTAGGGAATGTTTTGAAATTGGGAGATTTTGTTCGAAATTTTACCTTAAAGAAAGAACTGGTAACACAAAGTAGATCAATAAATTAGTGTTCTACTGTATTCATTGAAGTGAGGATTAGTTAAAAATGTCCAATATCCTGTGAAGTAAGCCTTTTTCCACACAAAATTATACTAATTTACAAAAGTTATATGTGTAGTTAATAAGGTTAGTTGATAGAGCATGTTATAGGCATGATGCAGCATCAGTTTTGTTAAGCCTTAGAAAAACAAATACTGAAAAGGACAGAAGGGACCATTTCATGCTTTTTGCAATACTCCATTTTATAGTTTTGTTCATTCCCTTAACTGCTTAATGACCAGGGATATACACTTTGAACACTGAAACAGAATTGTGGCAGCCTTTTGTCAAATGAGGGTTTAACTTACTTGAAACTGCCTCTGATCAGAGCATTTTACTTTTTCTGTTGGATGTGTGAACACTCCTTAGACATTTATTTCTGTCTATGATTACAGAATGAGGAGATAAAATTTGTAGCTGCCATATGTGATTAAATGTTGCTTTAAATGTAGTCATCCTCAAAAGAAAGTGTGTTTCAGAACTCATCATGGTGTGAACATTAGACAGACTTCCTAAATGAGGGTGGTACTTATCCAGCCATTTCCTTCTGTGTTAATTGGAATAAACAGCTCATCAAGCCAACCTGAAATTTTTAGGTAATGACATTGTTCCTTCTGGAGGTTTTCTCAGCATGATGTGTGCAGGCTTGTGGTGATTAGTACAGCAGATAACTGAGTTTTCTTGACACTTATTCCAGCTATTTGCTCTGCTGGAGTTTTACAGATAGATATTACTGCCAGGTACTATTACCACCCTGAGAAGGTCCTGGACAAATTATCCTGCTGAATCCACATAGAAAAGGAAGCCTCTCGACTGATTTCACCTTAGTTCTGTATTGTGAAATTTTCTGGTTCTTATACCAGATTCTTCTGGAACATGACAATCTTGAGTGCTGGATCAAGAGAAAATAAGATTTTTCTTTTTTTTAAAGCAGTTACTTTAATTTTGCTTTTGGGATGTAAAAATCACTTTTGGTGTTTCATTGCTTAAGTTCAGCTGAATTATCAGTCTGGGTTTTGTGACAGTGTACTTGTGTTTTGTCATGCTCTTCTTTCAAGGTAGCTTAACTTCTCAAAACAAAGTTGGTTTGCTACAGAGTAAAGAGTCTGGTGGGGTTGCTCCTCTTGTGGACAAATGCAGATGTCAGCTACCATTAGCAGAGTTCTCTGAGTACACTTAAAACTTCAATATCCCCCGGATCTGACTTGTGATGTGCCAAGTAATGATCAATAAGGCTCAAAAATGCTTCAAGACACTGATAACATGATAGGAGATGCTTAAAGAAGTAATGATCACAAAGATTAAGAGATGCTGATTACTTTTAAGAGCAATATTGCAGCAGTCAAATGAAAAGATCTTAAAATTGCAGGGACTTGAGGTACTGTAATTTCCAGCACTTCATTTGAGTTGAGACTTCCAACAGGAGAGTTATTTTTACATGGTAATTAACTCTCATTTCAAGTGTACCTTAACTGAAACTAAATGTAAGCCATGTTTTTTCCTCACTTTGCAGTTCTTATCACTTATCTAAAACTGCTATGACTGGAGTCAATGCTTCCATTTAAGCAGCATTTCTTTTTTTTCCTCTGGATTTGTTTGTAAGCGTCTATTCATTTTTCATTTAATCTATTGAATTTAATGCATGGCCACAGAACTGCAAAGAATTTCACAGCTCTGTACTTTGGAGAAAATTGCATTCTGCATTTTTAAATTCAGTTTCATCCAGTGGATTTCAGAGAAGTAATCCAAGTTAGTTGAAGAGGTCTTTTTTGAAACCACTCTTTGATGATTTTTAGCAGTTGGTACAAATAACCGCAGACTTAAAACCCACATTGTCATCATTTGAAATCTTAAATCAGTTTAGGTATGGTCCAGTGGCTGACTGTGTTGTGAGCTGGATGTACCCAGTTATGTTCTTGCTCTGGCATCTCTTGGTTTAAAAAAATGTTAAGGTGCAAAATTCACCCCTTCCCACTTTTCCTCCAAAAAGTATGCTTCTGTGAATGTTATGCTAGCTGGGAGACATTGAGATGACTGGGGCTGACAAATGATTAAGTCCTCTCCTGGATCTGCATCTTTGGTCTGGTTGAGGTGTACACAGAGCCAGTTTAAAAACTGCTCAGTACAGACATCATCTGAGGAAAGCAATCGGCACCATCTGCTCCGTGTGTGCTGCGGATTGCGAGGAGAAAAGTCATTGCTTGCACTGAGCAAAAGTCATTTCTTCCATTGAGGACCACACTTAGCAGGGAAAACTGAGCAGAATTGCTCCCCGGACAGAGCATTAGTGCTAGTTCTGCCCGGTTGTAAAATTGGCAATTATAAAATGCACTTGTTTTGCTTTATTTGCACATGGTTTCTGCCCGTGTAGCACCCATTAAATTTTTGAGCAAGGCAAGGTGATCCTTTGGAGAAAATGCAGGAGGAAAAAGCCAGAATGCTCAGTTTGAGAAAATCTTTTTAAACAGGCAGAATCAGGAGATAGTGGCTGTTTCATCACTTGCAGTCCTTCAGTAAAATACTGTCTTCTTAAATGTACAACCACCAATTTAATGCAAAATTGTCTTAAATTTGCTGAGCTTCACGATGGCCAATTATTTTTATGAGTATCATTAAATGTTTATTGTTGGCAGTTATTGTTTACTGTTAATGATCATGACTCTTTATCTGTCTGTGGAGAAACAACCACAATTATTTATCCTACTGCATTGCTTTATTCTGCATCTGTGGTCAGCAGAAACCAAACTGGAAAATAGCCACTAAAGTTCTATTTGGACAAAGAATTTACACTTGTTCTTCCACAGTAACAGGGATAGCAACTGTTCTTAGACATTGACTATTGCAATTCATTTTTAATGGTTAATATACATGAGTTTTCATAATATGGAGTGATAAAATCTTGGTTTATATCAGTATTTTTTAAATCCTGATTCACAAAAATATAAGAAATTAATATAGTGGGATTTTATATTACTTTATTTGTATAATTCAGAAAATTTAGGTTTCCTTTCAAGTACTTTTTGAAAGAATTAAAAAATGAAGGAGTTGGTAATTTAATCCAAAATGAAATTAATGACGTTCAAGAAATAGAAAGGAAAAAACTTGCTGAATTCTTAACACTTTTTTTCCCTCAAGTTTCAGAGAGCAAATTGGTTACTCTGATAGTACCAGAGTCTTTGCTTGAGACTCTCTGATAAATATACCAGCCTTTATGAGCTTGGGTGCTAAGGCAGTTTAGAGTTACTTATTTCTAAGTCTTATTTGAATTTTTTTGTACCTGGATAAAATTTGCATAACTCATCGCACCCAACACCGCTGTTTTAACAAATGCCTTAAATTGCATTTAAAAGTTTATGCAACAGAAAATGTTTAGCCCTTTTGGTGAGGAACTTTTTCCTTATATCCAAACTTTAATGACAGAAGGAACTGTGACCCAATTAAATAACAATGCAGTCTGGCTGCTGAACATCTTAGAATGATGTGGGGTTTGGACCAAAAGCCAGTAATGATGTTTCTTAAATTAGTAATAGAAATAATAACAGCTGTAGTTGTTTTTTATTTCTGAAGACATTCTAGTGGAAAATTAGAGGGAAGGGAAGGAACGCCTCCCATAAGAACATTCTGCCGTCTCAGCTTTAATCAGTGCTGCTGTTTTTGTTTTGAACATGGTTGTGGAGAGGAATATCTTGATGCCCTCAAATGCTCACTCGCTTCAGAATTAAGAATGGCTTTGCATGAACAAACTCTGCAGGGACAGCCTCTGTGAGATTTTTGCTTCTTTTCTGTACAGGATCCTGTGTTTGTGTTGGACTCTGAAAGGTAACTGCGTTTATGCAACTTCCACTCCTCAAAGAGGGAGTGTTACCTACTTGGTTCTTTGCTTTTGTCTGGCCATTAAAAAAAAGATTAAAAATGAATGATCCCAGAGGGAGATTTTATAGCCTTTGCTTTTACATTTTTAATGTTAATTGACCTATTCCAATATGAATGAAAACTACTTGTAAAGAAACACAAGGTCATGTTTTCTGCAAGGAAAAAGTTCCTCATGTAATCTTTCCTGCCTCTATGGGGAGAGTAAGGTCAAGTTTTCTACTTGTTTATTCTGCTCCGTGTCAGGGGAAAACAGCTTCCTCCTCTCCATTGCTTTCCTGGTTTTCTGCTAGGGATCGTAGCTCACCACGCGTTCTCCCTGCTCTCATAACTTTCCCTCCTTGTGGTATCATGCATCATAGAGGGGCTTGTCCCCTCTTGCTGGGTGCTTTTGTGCCTTAGCTTCACTCCAGCTGTCATTAAAATGTTGGTGCCATCTCCAACAGGCCTGTGATAACAGACTTCATCATTCTCTTATTAATGGCTGCAAAAATATGCAGATTTCACCATGAGCTTTCTAAAGCTCTGCAAACTGATTTAATCACCTTCCTTCAAATCTTTTCCTGTAACTCCTCACTGGTGTTACATCCAAAAGAATCCTTCCCAGTGCTCAACTGGCTTAAATTTGAGACTGCATCCCAACATTGTGACCACAGCTGTCCTAATTGTTGTGTTCCATTTCCTAATGCTTAAGTAATCCTTGGCTTAAATTTCAGATGGCTAACTCTGCTCTGGTGACAATTTTTTGTGGGTTTTTACAACAGAGTCCAGAAGTGGGAACAGACTGAAGTCATCTCCACAGTAAATCAGGCAAGGTGAAGAATTCTGTTTGAGCTGTGACAGGGAATTCCTGGGGATACAGCTCCAGTGTACTGGACACCTGCCAGTCAGATTTGTTCATTTTCTTGTGGATATTTAGTGTCCTCCAGCCCAGATACATTTTTAGCATTCCAAATTTAAATATGGATTTACTTCAGAACATTTTGAAGACAAAGGAGAAGTTTTTAATTTGCTGCAATGAAGAAATGAACACCTTATGCCATAATTGGAGCTTATTTGGGACTCAAATGTTCCAAACAGAGCTCCCCACAAACCAAGATTGGTCTTTACATGCAGTGTGCAGAACACTTTGCATGTCCACAAATGTCAATCTACAAATTTCTTGGAATGTCTGGAGGAGGCTTAGTGCAATCTGAAGGCTTTTAAAGGTCTTCCTGAGAGCTGTGCAGTTGCTCTGTGTTGTTACTGCTGCATGTTTTTAGGCTTTTTTTCCCCCAGATTCATGGGTTGTGACTTATTGCTCCAGACACTTCTGGCTGTTGTGCTTCCAGCTTGATGACTGGGGACAGTGACTGTAGCACTTGCTCTTCCAGAGCAGATTTAGAAACCCAAACCCTGTTGTTGGGATATAATTCCTTCAGTGTAAATTCAAGTTGAGGTTAATGTCGTAGAAGCTCCTCTGTTATCCTTTCTCAGTCATGAGCCCTGCAGCATAGAGCATTAGAAAAGCTTAATTTGATCCCAGCTCTTGGGTCTGTGGGGAGAACAAATAACAGAGGATTGAAGGAAAATGTGTGTTGGTAGTTTTGCAGGGAAATTTTCGACCTAAGGCTTAAGGAAGTGTCCCTGATGAAAGACAAGGAACTGGATGTGTTTTTGTGTTTGAAAGACAAGATGTTTTAATGTGTTTTTATCCTTTAGTATCCAAAAGGTCAACTTAATACTTGAGTTTAGCACAGAATAGTGTGATGGAAGAGTGATAACACTTGGATAGAATAGGTTAAAATGCTGTTGCATTGGTTCTATTCTTGTCCCATTACTTCCTTTTAGCTTGGTAATTGCAAGAGAATTTGGGCTTATCATCTCTGTGTCAGGCTAAATGCAGTCAGACAATCAGACTGTGATTTTCTCAAATATCTGAGCTTTTCTCTATGTGTGTTTGCAGTCCACTGTTCCCTGCAGAGAGAGCTTTCTTACACCTCTCAGCAAGACTCCATCACCTCCCCCCTGTATATGTCAGGTTGGTGAATGCTTCTGATTTAAAGGAATGACTGAAAGAACAGTGAGGCAGGAACCTGCACATCAATGTGTTCAGACTGGTTTAATATCTCTGCTGCCCCAAAAGTGTTGATCATGCAGCATGAAGCTGAGTTGTGTGCCAGACCTCAAAGTGTGGGGCTGCTCTGTCAGAGTGAAAAATCATTAAGGGACTCAGCCATTATCCTGTGATCTTCAAGTAATCTGTTGCATTGACAACATTTGGAATATGCTGATAACTATTTTTTATTTTAAGCAGTGTTGTGGTTATTTACTGTCAACTGATGACAACTTTGAAGTCACTCAAAGCGTGGCAGAGCTAATCATTGCATTGGCCTATGAAAGTGCAGCACAGGAAATGGTTGATGAAATGTAATTTGTATTTTTTTTTCCACCTATTTCTAGATCTGCCTTAAAACAGTGCATCCCGGCCCCTCTAAGCTGTAATGCAAGGGGCTCTTCCATGCGCTCTAACAACCCCTGCTAACTGAATTCCCTGCTGCTGCGGAATGCAGGGCTTGGTGGATATTAATCAGGTAACTCTGTATCTTGTGCAGAATGAAAATGTTGTCAATGCAGTGCAAGAAAGTTACATGAGTACCCTTCAAGAGTTTAAATGAACTTAGTCTGTGCTTATATGATTATTACTGTAAATAACATCAGATAGGCTTTAAATGCAGTTTAAAAAAGCTGATTCCATGAGCCTTGCTGATTTAACCAAGAGGCAGATTTTACCCTGCAGAATATCCCTTTAACATTCAAGAAATTGAGTTTTTTGGATGACTAGGTCAGAATAAATAATTTCTGTGTGACATACAGAAGAAGATGAGTTGAAGGATTTTTGCCATAGAATTTGTGGAAGCTAATTTTAGAAGTGTTTTTTTGTGAGCTATTTGTAAGCTGTTCACAGCCTTGACTGTGTCTCTGGGTTCATGTATCTGTCATAAAATCTCTGACTGTGTGTAGCTACTGTCAGCTTTATATGTGCTTGTGTGATAAATCAATACCTGAGGATCACACAGATACTCAAGGAGATTGCCACATCCCACCCCTTGGCTTGGATGCTCTATGGCCATCTGTAATTGAGCTCATCAGGATGTCTCTTGACCACCAAGGATGATCAATATTCATTTCACTACCTATAAAACGTGTCTTTTATACCCTATTCCAGAGCCTTGCTTTCTTTGTCTTGTTCTGCCCTCTGTTATCTCTTTTATGGGGAATTCTCTCTCTCATGACTGCAAGCTTGGCCCAGTGCCAAAAACATGGGCTACTTGAGGGGATTTATTACCTGTTGTTTTTCAGTTCAGATATTTGTGTAAACAAAGACAGTTTTGATCCTTCTCCAAACCAGGGGTCTGACAGACCACACAGAAATGGTCCAAACTTGGATCTGGAAGAAATCCACTTTTCTCTTACTTCACACTGTCTTGGACAAAGCCATGAGTAGTAGACACCAGGCAGTGGATTTTCAGCTCAGTCCTGAAGCAGTCAAACTGATTGTCAGGAAGTTGGGCAGTCTGTCTCGTGGGCAATTCTAAGATGTTTTCTGAAGTGCTACCTAATAGGCCATGAAGCACAGGCCATGTCCAAGACACTGCTGAAGGAGCTGTGGGAGAGGATTCTGTCCTCAGCCATGTCACACTGCTCTAGGAAAACATCCTCACATCCCAGCCTGTCCTTGCACTTCAGGAAATGGGGCTGCTTCCCTGGCACACCTCTGGAGCTGGCCTGGAAATGGCACTGAGATAGGTTGAGGTGATGGAGGGATTTGGGGGTGTCTGTTTTGTTCAGAATTTCAGCCAAGCATGATTCAAATCTCAGGAGTGATCATGGAAAAGAAGAATCATTATGAGCAATTCTGCCTGCTGGAGCTATGTGCAGAGACTGCAGGAGATGAGGGTAATGGGCTGGGATTTGCTCTGCACAGCCCATGGCAATACAAGGGTTAATTGCCTGTGGAACTGCAGCACAGGGTTAATTGGAGCAGATGAGATTACCGTGATTAGTGGTGCCTGGGGAGCAGCACCAAGTGATTCACCATTGCAGCAGGTTTGCTGCTGCTAGAATCAATATAACCTGTGCAGGAAAATCAAATTATCATTGCTGAGAATATGGGTGTAGGTTTTGAGGGGTGAGCATGGCTCTCCTATGTCTAATTCAACCCAACTAAAACAGTTCACAGATTTCTTCTGAACTCTGAAAATATCCATGGAGATAAACCCTGATGTGCTGCACAGAGCTGAACTGTCTGGAATATACTTTAAAATAAGGGGTTTAATATCTTCAAGTTAGTTTGCTTTTTTCAGCAATTTACCCAAATCAGATGGTGATTTAAAATAAATAATTGCTATCACACATAGTAGCAACAATTGCTTAGAGCCACAAAAGCAGAAATGTAATGGAAGCCTTGTTTTTGTCCTAGATTTTTCCAAAACTCTAAATAGAAACAGAGTAATATTTCTGAGAGGCGGGACAGTTTCTAGTCTTCATTGTCAGGCAGAACAAGGGTTGCTTGAATAAGTTCTGCATAGCAAAACATTTCACATTTGTCAGTTTTGATCTGAAATTATGAAAAATGTCTGAACCACAAACATGTGTTAAGTATAGGAATAGAGTGTGTGTCTTCCTGCTTGGCACCAGTAAATTTCAATCTTTCCAAGCTAACACTTGCCATTAATTCCTGCTCTTAGTTATGCCCCCTGCATGTTTTCTTAAACCAGCACTTGATCAGATGAATTAGTTTGTGTTATTTAGCAATTAATGCTTGGATATTGCAACTAGACAAACTCTTCAAGTCATAACACTTAGAACTGCAGAACCTGTATATTACTCCTACTATGGTTATCTAAGTTAAATGGTAGTCTTTTAACTGTACATAAGGTCTTAATATTTAGTAATGCAATTACTTAAAATAAGTGCCCTAGAAATTGTTTTTAATTTTAGATGGAAAATTGTTCTTATTAAAGTCGATTTATTAAAGACTGGGCAATGTATAGTTAATACCTAATAGTCCCCAGTGACATTAAATATCAAACAGGATTCACTTAACAGTCAATAAATAACCTAATAAATAAATCTAAGTTTTGTAGCTAGTTGTCTGATACTTAGAACAAGGCATTGGGAAATTGAATATATGTGTCTGTATCTATGTGTATATCTGGTACTTGGCAGGAGATATATACCTTTTTTTAAGGTGTTTTCCTAGTACTTGAAATGTTTCTGGTTTCTTAAGCATATACCAAGCTACCAGCTTGTTATTCTAACAAGACCCTGTGAGGATAAATTATTTTTATTAATACTGTACATGTCAAAACCTTGCAGTCAGTCAAATAACAAAGGGAGCCTTCATTGTCTCTCTCCCCCACTTATGCTGTTATAGGAGTGGGAGTTACAGGATACAGACATAAAATGAAACAGTGAAAGATAAGAAAATACTACTTTTTCACAAGGTGTTTCTTACTAAAAGACATTGTTTTGCAGTTTTGTTTGCTCTTGACACTATTTTGAGCAAACCTGAGCTTCTAATACATGCTCAATGTAATTAAATATTTATGCTCCTAAAACTGAATTTTTAAAGCACATTTTCTGTTTACAGGAATCAGGTTTGCTTTGGTTTTACGGTTTTCTTACAGGTTATAAGATAGTTTTGGGGGTTTTTTATCCATTGAGGGAAAAAGATATGCATTTATATGTTTGTGAAGACTCTGCTAAAAAAAAAGGTAACATGAGTATAATGCTGTGTTCTCCCATATTTCTGTTTTTAAGTTCTATTACCTGTGACATTTTCCAAGTTGCCTGCTATTAGGCCTGAAATTGGAAACTATTTAAAACCTAACAAACCCCAGAGTTTACCCCTGTTCTTTGAATAGCAGCAGGAGTGTGGCTGTTATGATTTGACATGGAAATGAAGAACAAGCTCTGCTCCCCAGCAGGTGCTCAAGCAGAGCTTGTGCAGGTGAGCTCTCAGCAGCAGAGAGACATTGTCAGCTCTGGCATCTGCTGCTCTTGGCCTCAGACTGCTGCCTTTATGGCTCATCTTTGTCCTTCTGCCTTTTCTCTGGTTTGTGGGGACTTGACTGCAAATGCAGCCCTTGGCCTCTTCCCTGGGAGCTCCAGCAGCTCAGGGAACCCGGTTACTGCTGGCTCCTTTCAGCCAACCCTTTCCATTTCCTTCCCTGGTCCTGTTCTCCCATGTGATTATAAAGAAAACAAAACCACAAGTTGTACAAAATCAGTTGAGGGAAGATGTTGCTTAATATTTAGCTTCATTCATACAAACACATCTAACAGTCTCTTCTTTGAGTGAGAATGCATTGTGTAAGAAAGTGATAAAAACAGGAATTGTAAAACAGGAATACTAAAAGTAGGATCAGATGGGGGCAAATCCATCACTGGGCAGGTTCTGTTTGCACTGAGGCAGTACCACCAATTTTGTCTGTCCTGTCTTCCACTGATCCTGAAATAAGAGTCCTTGCTTTAAAGAAATTGATCCTCAGGAGTGATTGGATTCTCTGGCGCTCTGGGTGTTCCCAGCTGCAGCACTGAATCACAGGGAGACATGAGCTCTGACTGGATCAGCCTCATTAACATTTCCATGTGTAACTCCAAACTCACTTGATCAGAAACTTGCTTGGATTTTGCCTTTTGCCTTAGCTCTTCCCATCAAATAGTCCTTGAGCTGAGGAGTGATCCTGATCTAAGAATCAGCCGTAATCTTTAATTATGTCTTTATAACTCATCAAACCACAGTAACCTCATTCTCTTTTTAGAATGTGAACGTTCTTTGGACAAACACTAGATTGTAGCTTCACTGACATGAGCTAAAGCAAATGCTTTCAGTGCTTCTGGAGTGGTAGCTCTTAAAGGCAATCAGAGTGAAGATCCTGAATAATTTGCTTTTCCAACCAGCTTTTAATGTATTTCCCCTGCAAATCAATGAATGTATCATAGAGCTCATTTAGCTGCCCATTAAATGAGAGCTGTTGCTCAGAATTGTAAAATTTTTGTAACAACAAGCCCAATGATACATCAGACAAACACTGCTGCAATACTCTCTCAGCTTTTTTTGGGGTATTTGAAATTTGCAGCATGTCTCAGTAAGGATGAGGTAGTGCTAAGCTACATAAAAATAATAGAAGCTGGAGGAGAAATTAGCCTAGCAGTATTCTTGTCTCAACATGACCAACCACCACATGTGGTAGTGAAAATGTTGGTTTATATTGGTGAAAAAAAAAAAAAAACCTGCCATCAATTAGATGCACTGCCAAGTATTAAGTAATTTATCTAAGTCAATTCCCTTAGGAGCTCCTCCTTAATAAAAGTCCTGTTCCAAATCTGTTTTGTTAAAAAAACCAACAACAAGCCTTAGTGTCTTTATTTGACCTGTCCTAGACTTGATTTATTTATTTGCAGTCTGAACTAGGAGTCAAATACCTGTAGTGGTGCCTTTAGCAATGTGAAATGGAGTATTTTGAGTATTGTTTAGTTAGTGTTCCAATTGTAATGAGTTTGGAGCACACTGAAGGAGGAGATCAGATGTTTGCAGGTACTGGGTGAGGGTAGAAATAATTAGAAAGCATCTAAAAAGCAACATTGCGTTTTTGTTGGTTCTCTCTTGAGTGGCTGGTGTAAATCCCGAGCTGTTGCAGAGCAATCACTGTAAAAACAGAAGTTGCAACTGAATGAAACCAGAAGAAGCAGATGTAGCAAATTCCCTGAGCAAAGTAAAGGAAGGGAGATGGTGGTGTTAATCTGGTGAAGCTCTATATTCCCATTTCAGAAATAATGTAATTGTTTAAATACAGGAAAAATTTGGGATTTTAGTTTTCTGTTGTCCTTTTTTTTTTTTGTGAAATATGTGATAGTCAATATATGACAAAAATCTTGTGTGAAAACAGGGTTTGTTTTTTTTGGCAAATAGCCAAGTGTATATTATCCACCTTGCTGGATAATATACACTTGGCTAATTGAGGTCTTCTGTGCTCCTCTAAGAAATGTTTTTCTCAGAAGACCTTTGTGTGTGATTTGTGTTCTCACCTTAGGAAGATAAGGAGGTTCTCTCACTTTAATGTAGTCCACCAGATTATTCCATGCTTCCTCAGCTGCTTGGATCTCCAGTTCAGAATTGGGCAAAGAAAAATGGTGATGGAATCAAATTATTTTTATTTTTAGTTAGGACAATTGCATTTTTAAGTATACACATGCTCTACCAATGCTTTCAGTAGTCAAGAAAGAAATTTTGGGCATTAATTCCTCAGTTTATTTTCTGGAGAATAGAGTTTGGACTTTGCCCACCAGAACAGTCTCACTGTAGGCTGATGTTTCTTCTGTTCTTCTTCCAGCAGTACAAGTGGTTGGACACTGAACTTCAAAAGACGGAGAACTGAGATCCCTGACAATGGATAAGCCCACAAGTGAGTACATTGGAGAGGTTCTTCCACCAAAACCAGCTCTTGCAAAGCTTTGCAGCCCTTGCTAGGAGATCAGCTGATTCCTGCAGGGTGCCACATGAAAACCACCAGACTGAAGTGAGCGTTCTCCTATAGCAAGGACTTGGGTGTAGTGCAACACAATTTGCATGGAAAGTTAATCTGTGCCAAATTGGTGATTTTTAATCTCTTTTTTTTATTTGAAGAAACATCACATCTTCATAGAGAGACCCTGTCTAGCATTTCTGCTGTGGGTACCTGAATAATTCAGCTGGACAGGTGGAATGATCAGGTAATACAATCCAGATGTTGAAAGCATTTTTGGATGATTTTTCAGAGGTTCAATCTGAAGTCCCTGATTCAGGCTTTCAAGTACCATGCAAGCCTTTCCCATGGAAGAAATTGTGTTTGATGCAAGTAATTCACTGTGTGGTAAACTAGAGGAAGGCAGGGAGCAATGAAACTTCCTTGTTACTTTAAAGTTTCACATTTGGTGGGACTGTACACTTAATGTTAGAGGACAATTTTTAAAAGTTGTCTTCCTTTAAGTTCTTTTGAAGCATTCACCCACTGTTTAATGTGCTTTTATTGTTACTCTCCATCATTTTTCCATGTTACTTTTTTTTATTGGAAATGATTTGCTGAGTTAGCTTGTTCCATTGCAACACAGTAAGAAGCCATAACTAAAAAATCAAAAATATTTTTGTAATCCAGAAATAATATGAGCTTTATTAAAATACAAAATATTCCTGACTCTCCTCTCCCTTTCCCCCTTCAAATACTGTTTTCACGTTACAGAACTCTGTACTCTCTGTTACAGTCAAGAAAATGTAGACATCTACCTGGACAAATCTAGAAATGGCTGCTCTTTGTGATCTTCAGTGGTGTTCTTCACTCAGAAAACTCAAAGCACAAATCATTTGAGTGAGGCAGGTAAGAGAGCCTCTTGCATTTTCTCTTCCAGTCCAGCAGGTGCTTCTGTAGCTCATGTGAGAATGGTTCAGGCAGGAACATTAGAGATGAAACTGTGGGGTGAACTTGGCTTCAGATGTCTCTTCCTGTGTGTTTTGGAATACTCTCAGCCAAATGGTGAAACTCAAAACAGTTCAGTGCTTTGGCAGCAGGACCAGTTTGCTAAAACTAAATGGGCAGGATCAGCAACACTGGAGCATTGTGATGCTGGTGCTTCTTATGAATTATTTTAAATAGCAGAAATAAATGAAGCTGCAGCAGAAATGAGGTATTGCAATATTGGTGCCTATTACAAATACTTTAAATATCACAAATAATTAAAATGACTAACAGAAGTCTAAATTCCAAAGTTAACCTCCAAGATTGCAGTTTTTAAAGACTCAAATTGTACAGGTCCTGAAGAACCTGGGGATTAATGTTTCCTTTGGTTTTGTGTCAGAAGGGCACACACAGTGTAGCTGTTTGTGCACTGAGGGCAATCTCCTTTGTGGTGTTTTTGAGCTCAAGTTCTTCAAGCTGTATTAGTGTGAATGGCGGCTTAAAGCATTTCCTAATCTTAAAGAGAGCATGAGTAACGCACTGCTTTAACAAGGTGGGTTTGAACCAGATTCAGCCAAGTGATTTGCCTTTTCCTGTGTGTTAAATTTTCATTTTCCTTAACACTGATTTGTTTTAGCACTGGAGTAGTTTAGAGTGTTCAGCACTTACATGTACAGCTTACCAGAGGAAGTAAGAATAAGGTTTCTAGGGTTTTGTTCTTAGTGTTGATTGTAATGTGAGTTGTGTGGCTCAACCCATAGTAATTCCTTGAAATTTTAGTTTTTAAGGAGTCAAGGATTAGGTTTATTTTTATTTAGTCCCTGTAGACAGAAGCATCTGTGAAACTAATTACATTATTTATTGGGGATTAAAAGAAATGGGGAAAAATATGTGCGAATTGGGGAGAGAAATTTCTTGTCTTCCAATAAAGTAACTACCAACCCAGATCTTGTAAAACATTATGAACTATAATCTCATTTTTGCTACAATCCTGTTATGTATTCAAGACATTGTGGCTGGTAAAATGAGCTGTGGGAGTATTGTTTTCTTGGGTACTTTTGCACCAGAAGGTGGAGCAGGCGAGCCTGGATTCAGGATCGCGGCAGGATCAACTTTCAGTAGGGCTGACCTGACACTTCTGATCTCCACGGATGAGATCAAAAAAGGAAAATCGAGATCACAGCTATTACACAATTTAATAGCCCTGTAACCATTAAAACATAGTAAATCAAGAATAAAAGCAGTACTCGAGTGAAGTCAATTGCAGAAGTTTAAGAGCAAAGACATGTTTCAGTGGGAAATATCCATGAGCTAATGTAGAACGTTTTTTCCCCTAACAAATACAGATTAATTTTATATTACCCTGCAACGGATTTCAAAGGTAAAGCTGAATGTGATTATTAATGTAAGATCATTGATAGCTGGTTCTCTGTAGAACTTTTATTGAATTATGCAAAGCAAGGGATATGATTCTGCAAACTTTGTCCCAGGCAGACCTTGTAAAAAAACTGTTGCTGTGGAATTTTCAAGTAAGATGCCCAACACTGATGGGTTTGAAGAGCTAATGCATGTTTGGATCCTCTGATGGATGGCACTGAGGTTCAGCATTTTGTAGACTATTTCACACATTACAGAGCTATAAAATATGCCCACAATTGCCATTTTCAGGGTTTCTAAGCACAATAAAAGCATGGACATTTTATTAACGCAGATGGTGACAATTTAAAAAAGAATTCTAATCATTCACCAACATTGCAACTTCCCCCTCTCCCTCCCACTAATATTGCAGGCACTAGGGAACTAAGTAATCCTCCAAAAATAACCTCAGAGGAGGGCTGAAACAGAATTTCATCATTTGCTTTCTTTAATGGCACCAGTTGCAAATCCATACATGATGCTGCTGCCACTTTATCAACTTATTGCAAATACCACATGCAAATCAGTAGGGTTTTTTCTGTTTTCCAAACATATCTTGAATCTTTAAAAAGCACTTTAAAAATAAGTCCTATTTCAGTTTTTAGCTTAAAAAGTAGTATATTCTGTTGTTTATTTTTGCATTAAATCATCATTGGTTTATTGAGAACTCCTTGGGAAGTTCTGCCTTGTTGAACATGAACTCATTCCATCTTCCAGACCAACCAGTGCTTGTAGAACTTGATTAACTTGAGGTTGCTGCTGGAGTAACAGCTCTTGGACTTCTCACAGGGAACACCCCTGTGTTTGATTGTCCTTGCCTTCCATTCTTCTTCCTAGCAGCCATTTGTGCTTTAAATTATTGTAAACACCATCCATGACCAACAAAACACCATTGGTTCCAGTGCCATCATTTAGTTTCTGTCTTCAGGGTCATGACAAGGCACAGTGTGGGTCTGATTCCCTGGTGTGCTACTGCAGAATTTTGAAACAAGCAGGATATATGATACTTATATTGGTCATATTTTGAAACCAGTCATTTTATGAAAGAGCTGCAAACTTTGAGTCACTTGCAAAATGGCTTGAATAGCATTGTGTGTTTCACTCAGTTCTTTCATGAGGTGCCTACCTAATTGTTTCAAGCATTTCTGCAAATGAACATTGCATTGCTATTATATAGGATCTTTTGCTCTGAATGTTCTGTCAAATGGGTTTTTGTGAATGGTTAATACTTGCATAGAAAAATCACACCCATGCACTTGAGAGCTGTCACAGATGTAGGGCTGTAGCTCCAGAACTACAGTTGCTTACTTTGGATATTCCCAGTGGCCCCCTGCCGCAGTTTTAGTGTGTAAAACAGAAGCTTTCATAAAACCCTAATCTCTTTGATTTTTTTTTTTACCACTGAATGATTAACATAAATGCATCTGTGTATTGTATCCAGCTGCACATGGGATTCTTGCTAGATGATTGTAATTCTGTGGTAAATCCAGAGTGAGATTATTAATAATAGCAAATGCTGTGTTATGATCAACAGTAAACCAGTGGTCTTGGAAATGTGAGAAAACACACCTGTATTCATTTTCTGCAATGTAAATCAGCTAAGTGAGAAGCCCTGGCTCACAGAATAGCACAGCACTGCAGATTTATTCAATAGGTCTGTAATTTACATCCACTCCTACTTGACTCTCTGTTCTAATGTATCAGTTCAATAACTTCCTCCTGCTTATTAACATTGATTAATAGGCAAAATGCGCGGTCAGGGAATGCAGGACTCCTCTTTTTCATCTACCCCCAAACAGTCGAAATACTGTTTCCTTTTGATGGAGAAACTACTAATTTTACATCTTGTAGTTCTGCATAAAACGGCTGCATGATTTCTAAAGGCTTTGCTGTTACATTAATTCCTCTGAAAATTGGTGGTAAGATCTCAAGTCACTCTTCTGATGGGTCTGGCTTCAGAGCCATGCCCAGAGAGAGCAGGAATACTCCTCAGCTACATGACTAAAGGAGAGACTGCTGGAGTGAAACATGATCTATTGTCTTTTTCCTTGGGGGAAAAAATCATTGCAGTAATGGAATCTGCTCAGGCCTCCTAAAGAGAATTCCTCCCAGAGCATTCATACCTTCAGTGGGATGGAGACCCACAAAGATTTATGCTCACCTTTCATGAAAAAGCAAGAAAGATAAGAATGTGGTCACAGTTTTCCTGTTTACAGTTTTAGCTTGTTGAACTGCTGTTTATTTTAAGGCATTATATTCCTAGGGCTATTACTCTAAATTTTGAAATAAGAACACAATCAGCTTGTGACCTCATTATGACCAACACCTGCATTTGCTATTTTGCATTTTTGTAGCTGCGATAAAATTGGGTGGGGGAAAAAGCTGATCTCAAAGGTGATTGGATACTAAATCTTGCAAACCATTAATAACCTTCTAAAGCCCACTGTGCTTTATCTTATGTACTTTTTGTCAAATGGTTATGCTCTTCCAGACACTGCCTAATTAGTCTCTATCCACCTCCTTCTATCAGTTTCGTTTCCCTGTGCTACCCTTAACACTCACATTTCAAATCTTGTGTTTTTATGCTAAATGCTTCTGCTGCATAATTAATTTGTCTTAAAAGAGTGTTTACAAATCAAACAGATTAATATTCTTCCTAGTCTTTCACAGTCTAAATTTATTTTGGAAAAATATTAAGAAAGATCTTCTCACTCTATTTCTGTGTTTGAGTATAGCTCCCCAGGCTAAACAATCTTTTCTGCATGGAGGAGGGCAAAGATTTCAGTTGTTACTGCAAAGTCTCCTAAGGCAGCTCTACGGATACTGTGTAGTTCTGTGTAACCTATGGCATGTTTAAAGTATACAGGTTATAAACAGCATTTCTGCAAGAGCAGAGGAAGCACAGTAGAAATTTTAACTTTAAATAATAAAGGCCAAACCAAGTGTGCATCTTTTCTGTAGCTTCCCCTCGGCCTCAGTTTAAGTTCGTCTCACAGAAGAACCCTGTGAGTCTTGGTGTGAGGCCACAGAAGCAGAGTTTTCCCTCTGCTTGCAGTCACCTTGTCATTCACAGGATCCTATCAGCACACAAGATCAGTCTTTCAGAATAAGTCAAAACTCCTGCTTCTCTACCATAAAAAGTGTGGAAGTCACTTTCTGTTGTTTCAGTTCTGATTGGTTTGTGTGAAAATTGCAGGTCCTCAAATTGGTCTGTGTCCTACTTTATCTCATTTATCATTTGCAGGTGCTAAAGATGGCCTTTCCTAAAATGACTTTGTGTAGCAGTCATTCTTTGGTCTGGACTCAGTAATGGTGTGATTCACTCAAAAGACTGTAATCCTATGACAGAAAAAGAGCAATTAAATACCAAAATTAATCAATTACTCTTAATGTAGGGATTTAAATGTATTTGGTTGCATTGTATTGCTTTAGAATATTTTATGACACTTGCACAGGCGTAGAGTCTGCAACCAATAAACCAAGCAAAAGGCCTAATTGCTCTGTGCATGGATTATTTATGACTATGTGGTCTGTGAAGGAATAAGAGTCCATAAAAAGAATGCCACTGAGTGTTAAACCAATCTGCTTGCTGCATTTTAATTGGGAAGAGAATCTTAGCTCTTAGATATCAGAAACATTGCATTATGGATGTGGTGCTTGCGTTCTAATTTTAAACAGTAATACAAGAATAAACATTGATTTAGGAAGTTTGTGTACCAGGGGTATAGTCACTCTATGGCAGATGAAGCCACTAAACCTTGGGAAATTTCTGTCTTATTTATTTTGAGGTTTAGATCAACTAATTTACTTGGGAGGGGCAGGGAGAAGTGAGGATTTGCTCATAAAATTCCTGTGTCTGCGTATGGATTTGTGGAGGCATAACTCAGGTTATGCAAAAGTGTTTATGCCAGCCTACCTCTCTCTCTTCCTGCTTATTTCCTTGACTGATTTGTTCTCTGCTCTGTCTTACTGAACACATGGATCTGGACCTCTTAGGGCACATACTGAAGCTTCCTTCTGCTTCTTTCCTTGTCTGGAAGATAGCACAGGCTGTACCAGTGCACGGGTTTTGTACAACCAGCTTGGCACAGGATCTGTGTGAGGTTGGCAAATGGTGATGCCAGGAATACAAAATATATTTAATTTCATGGACTGTGTAAAATCATTTCCTCCTGAATTCCCTTAAGGGGCACATTTCAGCCCAGAGTCAAGTTTTACATCCAAGCTGGTACAGAAATAGTAATAATTCAGTCACATAATGGCTCAAACAGCACTGCTATAGTGCACAATTAAAGTCTGTCCCTGCAGTGGTACTAAAACTGTTATCACCCTTGAAAGCTGCCCTGGACACCTGGCACTTAAATTGATCTATTGATCCATTAGTGCTCACCTTTTGCTAACCTATTGGTTAGTTAGTCTCCTTTAATTTTCCCCTTTAGTGAAGCAATTCCACTGGTCTACATGTAATTATGGTCCAACATCCATGCCTTGTCAAAAAGTGCATTTTGGGAAGCTTGTGCTGGTTTCTATGTGGGAGAAGTAAGGAAATTGCTGCAACTATGATAACTATACAGAAGAGGAAAATAAACCCCAACCCCCCCCCCCCACACACACACAGATGATGCACTCTGTCTGATTTTATTTCTTATGAAATAAGATTTGTTACCTATGCCCGAAGGGAAGCAAACAAGCAAAACCTATAAATGAATAAAAGTTCACAACTGCTAGAGGTGTGAGTTGTGAAAATGAGTTGGAAAAAAATAGCACTTGGAGTTGGATTAGATGTAACAGGACCAGGCTTGCTCTGTTCTGAGACTGAGGAGTAACAGAAGAGATCAAGGGTAACCTCAGCACTCAAGGGTCAAGAAGAAAAAATGTTTGTTGTTTTCCCTAACAACATCTTTTGATTATGGCAGAAGATATATTCAGCAGTAACAACAAATCTGTGCCATTCAGTTTAACTATTTCCCATACACTAGAAAATCAGCGCTGTTTAATAAGGATAAAGGAGGGCAAAATCATCATTCCAAACACTTCTCCTTCCTAAAGCAAACATTTTGTTAAAATGTCTTAGAGTGTTTCAGCAGAGTGTGCCAAAAATGGAGTTTGTATATATTGTACTAGCCAATACATAGCTAAATGTATATATTCGAATAGCCAGTAACTGTATCCTTACAAAGCTATGGTGTTCTCCCTGGAAATACCAGAGAAGATCAAGATACAAAGTGGATATTTTTGTTTGGGAAATTACAATGTAGCTTCAGCAAGTTGTCTTTTGATACTGAGGATTCTCAAACAACACACGCCTTCCCATACCTTGCCTACTCCCTGCCTTGAAATCCCATTCCAACAAGTTTCATTATCCTACAAGTTAAATAAGAGAAGCTGAAAACATAGACAAGACTTAACAGTAATGATACATGAGGAGGGTGGTTATTTTTTCTATTTTTAATTAAAAATTGGACAGGCTTTGAAAAGAAGCCCATGCGTTGTTTTGAAGCTAACTGCAGGATCAGTACGTTTTGTAGTACAATTCTTGCTGGGCTCTGTCAGGTAGCAGCAAACTCCAGAGGTGAGCAGCTATCAGTAAACAGGAGGTGCAGAATGTATTTAGGTGCAATTATTAACAGTTGGGTGTAGGCTTTAAAGACACAAGACCTGCCACCATGAGCTCCTTCTGGTGTCCTGTCTGGGTGCTCCTTTAGGGTTCGGAGGTGGGGCAGGGAGCTGCAGCTTGGGAAGGCTTCGGTGTGTGCAGTGTGTGCTCATGTGCATCCCCAGCTTTATGGTGTGTGACAATGGATTTAGCTCTTCCCTTACATCTCCTCTGGGAACCTAAATGAACATCATAGGGCTCTCATAGGGAATCCCAGCTATTCCTACTGCATCACTGGTGCCATGGCAGAGCTCAAATCCTTAAAGCAAGCCAAAAACCCCAGATCTAGTAAGCAAAAAGTCTTTTTCATTTCTATTCCCTTGCAGCTGTATTTCTGGCCTATGACTGTAGTGCGTTGTAGATGTTCAAGATAAAAGTTTGTCCCAGGTGATAAAGTACGCTTCAATTTTCATAAGTCTTCATGTTAAAAACAGGTCCTAAGCTGATGGACTTGGACAATTTTATGATTCACCTTAGTCACTGGAGCTAAGGGAATATACTCCAAAAATGCCATGGTATCAGTGAATTGTCAAGTCATTTCTGATTTAGCCCCTGGCTCTAACCAGACTGTTCTGCTTTCTGAGAGAGTAATAAAAAGATAAGCCTTGAGATAGATGTAGGGGAGAGAAGGAGCTTATTTGCATTCAGATGAGCTATTCTTCCAGCCTCTCTATTTTATCTTATAAAAATTATCATAGATTTGATCAAAAGCAAGGAAGTGACACATAAATCCAAAGACAGGTTAACAGCAGAGTTTGTTATAATGGCAACCCTAGTAGAAAACTGATGCACAGAAACCCATCTTTCCACTCACTGAAATCTGTGTACAGTGAATCATGTTAGTAATCAGGAGTATTAGATGTGACACTGAAATGTAAAATAACTTTACAATGAGCTGAAATACAGAGTTTCACCTTAATCAGGCTTCTCTGAAAATGCTGGTAGGGTCTCGGCTTTGGTAACATTAATAAGTTTCTTTTTGGCTGCTATTGGATATGGCACACAAAATATTTTATTGCTCGGAATTGTATTCAAGGGATGTAGGAGTGTGTTCATAACACAGACACCATGGGATATCTTCAGCCATATAATCTGATAATGCTCCTCAAATAAAGCTGCTGACACAAGCCTATGGGGCAATCTGTTTGGAAATGTGTATTTCTAACCTGATGGTCATGTCCTTACATTCATTCAGTACAAATGAGGGCACACCTTCTGTAGTGTGAAATCATTTTGATCCACTAACCCAAGAACACCAGGCAGAGGTACTGACCAGTGCAGAATCCTGCTAGGATGCACAGATGTAGATCTCTCTCAGCCTTCCCCAGGGATCCTTTAGCCTGTGTAAGTAAGATTATATGACAGGATGTAAAATTGGGTGACATATAGTGTACACTGCTGCTTCTTCCTCTGACAGACTGTTTAGGGAGAAATTGACTTGTGGTAACATTGTTTGGACCCAAGAAATAAAAGTAAAATTTGTACAGTAAGTACTTCTAAGAACAGATAACATCAGAATTTGGTTTAAAATGGCAGAGCAAGTACTTTTATTCCAAATTTTCAGATTATTTGTGACAGGGCAAAAAGGCTCCTGTGTCCTTGTCCCGTATGAGGCACTTCCTCTCTTTGTGCACACTGGGGAGGAGTGGACCCAGAAAGGAGTTGGGGAGGAGGAAGGACTGAACTGCTCTTGACTTTTGCCTGTGGAAGATGAAAGTTGACTGAAACCTATCTCAGCCAAGCACATTTTCAGTTTGTAGAGGCTTGTTCCGTGATGAATTTCTGTCTCTGGGCTGGATACTCAGCATCTGGAAGTGCAGAATCCTTCCTGGTATTGTGTATCCTCACCTTGTCCCTGGCACCACCACTGAAATATTTTCCTTTCATTGTAAAGTGAGTGAGGTTTTACTCAGGTGGAATTTTGCAGGGAAATGAAGGGTTGTTTTTTTTTCACCTTCAGAGTAAGCCTTTCCTAAGGGCTTCTGTATTACACAGCGGCCACACACATTTGGGTCTGAAGACTGGTAGAGTTGTAATCACTTTAAAACTGAACCACTTTGCTTTGTATGGAAGGCAGCCATTTTCCCTGACAGGAACTTTCTGAAATAGTTTACTCTGATTGAAGAAAAATACCTCTTGGAGATAGCTGAGAAATTGCATCATATGACCACAGGGATGGATAAGAAAACCATCAAATTTGAGGTCAATATGCAGGCCTGTGGTAATGATTTTAATCCACAATAATCTAGAGACAATCCCTTAATATCTAAAAAAAGTCAGTACTGTAGAGTAGGAAGCAAGGGGAAGTTGGAGGAGAGCGTTCTTACAGCAGGATTGGAGAGCCTTTGCCTCTTATTACAGATTTTCATCTTGTGGGCAATGCTGACCTAGGAAATATAAACTGGTGGCTGTGTTGTTGCCTTTCCAGCAGGCACATGACACCAAATTAAAAGTGCTTTGTTCTGACTTCTGCAGAAGCAGTGGCTGCACATGCCGTAAGGAAGTGTTGAATGGCAGGACAGGGGCTGGATGCTGTTAGCCCACAGTCTGAAAGGGCTTGGGAATAATATCAGTTATAGCCACATGCAAAGTCCATTTATGTAATTAAAAATCAGTTCCTGCGCTGTCCGTGCTACTCTGTTCTGTATCAGCCTGGTGACCAGGTAGATGGAACTGCTGGGCACCAAAATCCACTTAAATTGCAAGCAAAGGAGTTACTCCAGTGTAAATTATGAAGATGAACCCGTGAGGCGATGAAATAAATATTTCTTTGGCTTCCAGTAATAATTGGAAATGGGTAAAAAATATTTGCTGCATAATCTGCTTTTAATGTGTTTACTTTGGAACATGTACATATCAGTGTATTACATAACTGAAGTATATTCACACATGCAGTTTCACCCTCAAATGGCCATAGGAAATTTGACAGCCTTTGTTTTCTGTTGGTTCTGTTTATTAATGCTTCAAGGTGTTTCTCTGTATTTGTACCCAGCTGTCATGGCATTAGGAAAACAATGTTCTAAAAAGAGGAGTAAGAACCCAGAGAGCTGTTCTTTGAGGCAGACCCAGGCAACATTTGATCTGAACTGTTTTTGCAAAGCATCCTGATTGAGAGGCAGATATCAGGAATGCAAACTGCACCCAGTTCCTCAGGCTGGGTTCAGGAAGGGCAGCGTTACAGAGAGGAAAGCCAAGAGTTTTAAGCAGCTAAGCAGGAGCCACCCACACAGTCAGGGGCCACACTGCTGATCTGAATCAGGGGAAGGCAGGAATCAGGCGCATCTGATAATGGATATACAAGTTATAGCTTTAGCAGCCAAAGGATATAAAAATAAACAGCTTATATGGATTGGAGAGTATTAAGCATCAAGTTTCTGTTTCATGCAGTTGTTTGAAGGCAATGTGGGACTCCAGATCTTAGTGTTGGAATTGCAACTTTAATTTCCTTATTTGCTGTTATTTAGTCTGCTCTGAAGTGGTAATGAGAAGAAAAAACGAAAGAAAATGTTATTTGGCAGGGACTGTGGAAGGGCTTTCTTCACAGACTTGAAATGGTTTTAATTCATTAAAATCTCCAGGTGAGGTGAAAGATTGTATCTATTCCTCTCTTTTTAAACCAGATTTTCAAAGGATCTAAAATTGCATTTGAGGTTTGTGGTGGGGTTTGTTTCCCTTCTTTCATGTGCAATCTAAGAATTCCACTTTTACAGGCCTATTTAACATTTGATCCATAAAAATCAATCCTTTGCTTTGTGCTTGGGGAACTCCTTAATCTTGGGAAATTTCTAATCTTCTCAGGGCATTGAAGGTCAATCAAATGCTGCAGATGCCATTCTTTCTTTTTTATGGTTTATGTATTAGGGTTGACTCTTAGCCAGAGATATTTTCATTGGCAGACTGGCAGCTCTACTGTGGAACTGTGTGCAGGAAAATTCCCTTGAGAACATGGGGTAAATCAGCTCTTGGGAGATGGGCACTGCCTGGCCCTGATGCTCAGCATGCTTGGGGTCAGGCTGTCTGACTAATAATAGTGCATAATATGATAATTAAGTACTCATTTTAATTGATGATAAATTAGATTTTTCAAGTTTAGTCTGTTTCTTCTGTGACCTCCCTGACTTAAGCCTGAGCTTTCCAGTTCCTGCTTTTCTTATTTTCTCCCCTGTCCTTCTGAGAGGAAGTGATGGTGGCTGGAAGGTGCAGCCAGTGAGGGCCAGGCCACCACAGCAACCCTGCACATCAGCCTTGGAGATCTAGTCAGGAATCTGCTGCTGGTTCTCAGCTTTCCATGCTGCCATCACTGTGCAACACCAGTGAGTTTTCCTCTCTTTGGTCAAACTCAAAAATAGCCTTCATTCTAAAGAGGAACTCTTTGTGGATGATATTGTGATGAATGTGGTGTTTATGCTCACATCTTACTGGCAGTAGAGTAGAATAACTCCTGTCTGATGTGGCAATAAAGACTTGTTCTTTCTTCACTAAACCTGCCCTAGCAAAATTCACAGGCTGGTGATAGCTATCTCTACTGTGGAAAATATTTATTGACTTTACTGACAATTTAATATCCTTTGTCAAGCTTTGTTGTTTAGTTTCTATTGATCCTGAGACACATGGGGCTACTTTTGTTTCCTAAGGGATTAAACTGGCAAGCACTTAGAATCAGATTTGGGGAAGATGGGTGCAGAAGACTTTATAGTTCACTTTTGAAAAGCATACAAATGATTAACATTTCAGGTATAAATGATAGTATTTAACGTACTATGTGTGTAAAAATTTCACGTAATATGTGAGATTTTTATTATGTGGTTTTTTTTTTATTCTGGATAAATTAAATTTTGGGGAAAGCATGAGCTGGATTTTATACTGTTTGAAAACCTCTGATTCTGCTCTCCTTTCTCTTTCTGCTGGAACTTGTAGCAAACTTATTTTGTCCAAGTACAATTTTGTAATGATTATTTTTCAAATTAAGCCTTTCTCACTTGGTGTTGGGGAGGGAGGGGAGTGGAGAAAAAACACCTACTTTCCTGAATAAATTTAAATTTCATACTGATGGTTTGACTCTTTCCAAGATTCCACTGAGCACTGGATCTGGTTGAAACTGAGGGGACAACTCATGACTCAGGTATCAAAACTACATTTCATTCCCTGTATTAGGAGCTGTTTCTTGCCCACAAGCAAGTTAAGAAAAAAAAAATCAGAAATGGGTTTAAAATTTCCTGTGCAATTTTCAGTTTACTTCTCTTTCTGGAGAAATCTTAGCAACTGTAGGGCATCTGAAAGACTTGGAACTATGTCTTTATTTTTGAGGCTCTGTTGAACATTGCTTTTGTTGTGATGTTTTTGTGTCAGTACTTTGAACTTATCCAAGTAATGTTGGTATCAGCAGTGACTCTGATAAAGCTTTGCCTGCCTAATTAATAGTGCATTCTTAATGAAACAAAGAATATATTTTCCCCATATTTTTAGTAACCTGATGAGTATAAGACTGAATGAAGTCAATGGCAAGCAGATGTGAAGCAAAACACTGGTTTTTAATGTGTTTCAGTGTCGGTTATGCACAAGGAAATAGACATTTATTCCTAAGTTTCAGCTACCTTTAATTACTTACCCTATGCACACTCAAATTCAGATTGATGAATGTTGAACCAAAAGCAGACCTAAAATAGTTAATTTAAATTCTCCTAATTCAGAGGTAAACTATTTTTTATAGCTTTGTTTTGAAGGTTTTTTTTTGCTAAGGAAATGGCAAGCATTTATTTATTCAGCTCCCTCCACATTTCCCACTGTCATTATTCCCATTATTCCACATTATCCCCTGCAGGGATAAGTGGTCACTGACCCTCACCAGGGTGAGCTGCAGGAGCTCTGCAGCTGTGCCTGTGATTTCTCACAGTGGCAGAACAACTGCAACAACACCAGGGACATTTTGCTAAAAGCTCCTATTTTTCCCAACAGGTTATCATACAGGCAGAATAAAATGATTTTTTAAGGACCAATCACATCTTTTGTCTGCCTGAAAGGTCACATTTGTTTGGGTGTTTTTCTCTTCTTTAGGAGAGAGATTAAAAAATGAAGAGGAAACTCAGAGGGAATGCTGAAACTACCAGCTGGCAGTACTTCTGTGAGAGTGTCTCCATTTACACCTTGAACTTGCTCTCAGAGGCCTTTGGACTACATTTAAAAGGTATTTTGGTAGGTGGTGGCTGCTGACTATCTGCATTTCCTCTTCCATTTGTTTTCTGTGCTTGTTTGGTATCACTGCTGAATGTCACCAATAAGGAAACTGGCAAGGAAGAGTTGAGGAACCAGATTTTGAAATTGTAAAGCTGATCTGGAGAGGTTTTTTTCCCTAACTTGACTACTCACGAAATCTGCAAAGCAGGGTGACTAGAAACTACGGGGTAAGTGACTTATTCCTAAAATACTTCAACTTTGAGAAAGGGAAGACCGAGGGAAACTTCAAATTCTTGTGGAAAAGGTGTTGGGGAATGCTATGACTAAGGATGGGGTGTCTCTAACTCTTAAGATGGGGATGTCGCAGCGCTTGGGCTGGGCACTGGTCACCCATCCCCGGGAGGCTCCGCACCGCGCTGGGGCTGGAGGTCAGCGCTGAGGGAGGCTGGGATCCTCCTCTCTCAGCTGGGCCCTGGTGCTGAGGGGGGCCGGGATCCTCCTCTCTGAGCCAGGCCCTGGTGCTGAGGGGGGCCGGGATCCTCCTCTCTGAGCCGGGCCCTGGTGCTGAGGGGGGCTGGGATCCTCCTCTCTGAGCCGGGCCCTGGTGCTGAGGGGGCCGCAGTCTCCTCCTCTCTCCCAGGGCGCTCCGTGCTGCTCTCCTGGCTCTGGGCCTCTGCAGAGGGCGGTGCCGCAGGCAGAGCCGCAGCAGGGCGCGGTTCTGCCTCAGCAGCTGGAGCAGCTTCCTGGGGCAGCCGCGGCTGAGAGGCTCCGGCGCTTCTCCTGCAAGGCAAAGCAGGGAGATCCCGATGGGAGGAGCGGAGCGGGGCTGAGGCCTCTGCCAGACAGGCCGGGGCCCGGCTGGGCTGCCCGGGGCAGAGGCTGCAGCCAGCGGAGCTCCAGCCGCCACTGCCCGGTGCCATCGCTGGGCTCAGCCTCGGGCCCCATTGCTGCCCAGAGGCTCCGCTCGCCTCTGACGCTGGGCCTTCGCCAAGGGGCTGCCCAGGAGGCCCAGCAGCCTCGGGGTCTGCCCCATCCTTCCAGCCTGCCCCCCTCCCTCACCTCTCTCCTCCGTCTCCAGAGACTTCTGCCCAGGTACCATGCCAGGCCGATGCCCATGATCACCAGCTCCAGCAGGAAGCACGTCCAGGACACCAGCGCCATGTCCAGCCACGGGGCCACCTCAGGGTCCATGTCCTGCAGCTCCAGATCCTCAGGACAGAGACCCGAGGTGCCCGTGTCCCTCTCAGGACGGCTGGAAGGGTCAAGTGGCCAGACCAGAAGCATCAGCAGGTAAACCTGCAGTGTCCAGGAGAAGCCCTGGCCAGCTATGGTGCTCTGGACGAGGAGCTGCCACCACCACATGGACTCTGGACGTCGCTCCTCACCGAGGTCTGCCCAGGCTCTGGGCACTGCACGGCTGGGGACAGTTTCCAGCCACCATGCTGTCCCCAGAGGCTGGGATCACAGAATACCCTGGCTTGGAAGAACCCTGCAAGGTCAAGTCCAGCCCATGGCCACCATGGCAAGAAGACCGGAGCCCGGAGTGCTGCCGCCACGTTTCCCTCCAACACCTCCCACGACGGTGACTCCACCAGCGCCCCCAGGGCAGAACATTCCCATATCTAATGCCCCTTTCTGGGCCAAATGTTCTCCCTAATGTCCAATGTAAACCTTCCGTGGCACAGCTTCAAGCCCTCATTGCCACCTGCTCTCTCCTGTCCTCGCCCATCTCTGGGAAGGCTGGCGCTGCCGTGTTGGTCACTCGCTGGCTGTGGGAGGAGAGGCTGTGCCAGTGAGTGCTGCTCAGCTTTTAGCCACTCAAAGGAACACTGGATTGTGGTTTTACCAGCTTTTCATGAACAGCTGTCCTAGTGGAAGCAAGTCTGTTTTCATGAGTATTGGAAGGGTAATAGACCACAATGTCATCCAGGGGAATTCTGCTGGTTTTGTTTTACTGAGGTTTTGAGATGAGTTGCAAATCCCCAAAATCTCCTCCTTGGGGAAGTAGTAATTTCACAGTTTAGGTTGTGGGGATATTGATTACCCAATGCTGAGGACCTAACGTAACTTTCAGCACCAAAAATTTTAAACATCCCATGATTGTCCTTGAAACAAAAACATTTTACAGCTTCTCTGTGGACAGGTATTGCTTCTGTGTTATTTCACATAATCCATTTCACACCTGGAAAAAGTCCATAGTGCTGTGTGATTTCCTTGGTTCTCTGTGTTTCCACTGTTCTGTGGAATGGTTTTGTCCCCATTTTCTGAAGCTGCCCACAGAAAGGTAACAGATGTGTGAGAAGTTCTGAAAGGCAAACTGCTGTAGGTCTTTGCCTCCTGTTTAGAGGTCTGTGGTGAGCTGTGAGTCAAAGAGGTGATTTCACAAGATGCTGAAAACCCAATTGAACCTTTTTGCAGCAGGATGTATTGATAGAATCAAAGCAGAGCATGGCTGACACTGGTAAATGAATTAAAATGCAAATCTGGGATGTGTTTATTTGATTGTTATGCTAATATTGTGGTAATAATTACAATGTCTGAGTACTAACCAAGCTAACACCTGATTTGTAGTTGGTTTTCTGTCTCTAATGTAGGGAACAGGTTTATAAGAATTATGTTTTCTCTCATAGCTGAGCAATGTCTTGTTCCCAGGCTGCATCTTAATATCACTTTGCTTTTGCAGAAGAGCAGTTTCACCTGAAGATGATTTTCCTTGCCCTCACTTTAATTTTTACTTGATGTGTTGTTGTCCAGCAGGTTGACCTTTTCAGATTCTGTGCTGCAAAATGTTGCTACTGAGGACAGTTGGTGCTTTTCTGGCTTTTATTTAAAATATTGAGAGATGAAAGGTTTCTAATGAAGTTACAGAACTGCATGTTATTAGGAACTGAACTTCTTCCCTGCTTGTATCTAGAAAAACAGGCTGGTGCCAATTGAACTCCTGAAATGCTATGCAGAGATCAGGAGCAGCCACCCCAAGTGATGTTCACTTCTGGGAAACATTTTGGTAAGAATCATTTTTGCTTTAATAATGCCAGCCTATTACATCCCAAAACTGGCAAGGTATGTCCTTGACCATCTGCATTTGTGTTATATTAATCATGGGGTTTTGTGTTAACCGTGGGCTTGAGTTTCCTGTCTTGTTATCACTTCTTCAAACACCAGGTTTATTGGATTGGTCTACTGGTTTGCTGGATTTTTATATAAATTTTACTAAATGTTTACTGGGTCATTAACAGGTAAGTCTGGTAATCTCTCTAAGACTTTATTCTTCATAAAAACTGCATATTTAACTGCTTTTTCATGACAACTCCTTGCTCAAGGATAGCATAAAGGATGGACAAGTGGATATACGAAGAGACACATCCTTCTGTGAGACTTGTAATACATTTATTGGGTCTTTTTCCCTTCTTGCTCACAATACAAGGCTCACAGTGCCGGGCTATGGTACATGCCTTAAAATATGACTTCAGCAGAGAAGCAAGAAAGAAAAGCTGTTGTAGATGACATGTTGCAGTATTTTATGGGTTAACTGATGGCAAATCTGGATCTTCACTTCCCAGACACGCCTCTGAGCAGTGGAGCTGGGAAGTCTTGCATCAAGCACTTGAAATGTATGTATACACTTGCCTGTTTTCTAAGGGCAGCCATTCAGCTGAATATTCCTCAGCCCTTTCTCTCTTCACCATGCCCTGCTGAAACCTTCTGGGTGTTTCAAACAGTTTGAGGGGTTTTTTTGCCATTGCTTGAGGTTTTTCTTCTGTTCAGTTGAAATAACTTTAAGCATCCTATGGTGGTTTTTTTGCAGAAGAGAAGTTAAATTGATGGAAAATTGCATTATTTGATAGTGTCTGCAGTCTGTGGCTACAGCAGTGTGCAATATTTGGGTCAGACTGTTTTTGAGCAGTTAATTGTCTGCCCAACTGAATGCTCAAGCATAATCAGGCTGATTATGTTCAAGCCATTGAAAATTCAATGTACAGTGAGAAATAGGATAGCAATTATCTTCTAAATTCCTTTATGTGAGCCACAGGAGGTACTTTTGCTCAGGACTGGAATCCTGGATAATTTGTATCATCAGCACAGTTCTGGTTTTAGTTCCTGACATGTTTTTGAGAAAAAAATCAGCATGCAAATGATTGAAGTCAATTTTTATGTTAATCCTCAGGCAGCTATGAGTGGAAGGCACCTGTGATTTCAGAGTTCTAAAACAATGAAAAGTTCAGT
The DNA here is from genome assembly GCF_022539315.1 of Serinus canaria. NCBI lineage: Eukaryota > Metazoa > Chordata > Aves > Passeriformes > Fringillidae > Serinus > Serinus canaria. Next base: position 3,090,861 of record NC_066317.1, on the reverse strand, counting down.
AGTTAAAATTCTGAGTCCTGAGAGTACAAGAGAACTGCTTATTCCAGGTATTCATGAAAACCACATTCCAGCACAGCCCAAAGAAGGTGCCTCTGCATTAGAAGTATGGGATTACACGAGGCTTTTTAAACACTTTGTTTTATTGGCCTTTGAATATATGTGATATTTCAATATCTGGTGTATGTATCATTGAAATCCCTAGTCTTTTATCTTTTTAAATATGTTCTCAAGAAGGCTCTTTCCCAAGATGTATTTGGTGCAAGGAATATGCTCTCAGCATCAGTAATTTGATATTAGAAGTTATTCTCTTGGTTTTCTAGAATTCTAAGCTTGGAAGTTTTTATATCAAATGCTCCCAGTCTGAAGGGAAATATTTTTCCTCTGAGTTTTGGGCAAGGGTGCCTTACTGAACACCTGGGGCTGTTTTGTTTGGCCATTCTGGCTGATGTCACATGGATTCTCTGAGCACAGCTGAGAATAACAGAAGGACAGTAGAGAATTTTTATGTTCTTGAGACTGTATGTTTAATACAGAATCATCTTCTGCTTAATCAGCTTCATGATGGGTGAATATATTCAAATAACAAATATGTGTAAATAAGTTTTTTTCTGAATCAGTTTAATTTCTTTTTTCAGCAGATCTACACCTGTTGATTTAATCTAGTTGAAAGTATTTTTTTTTCCAAACAGAACTTTAAAAAGTTATCACTTTTCCAGCTTTCTTGTAAAGCAATATTCTTTTCAAAAGGATCACACAAATGCTCTGAAGCACTGAGGTCCCTGTGCATTTGAATGAATCCAGTGGCATTCTCGTTGTGTTCTTAGATTAAATCATAGCCATGTGTTAATTTTATTTGGTTTGAACCCCTTTGACCTGGTTTACTGGGAGCAGTGATACAAAGCTGAGGTAAATGTAAAAGAAAAAGGAAATCTAAACTCTCCTTTTTGTCAATACATCTTTATGGTCTATCCTCCACAAGAGGCTCATGCTCCTCTGATAATGTGGGATGATAGCTTATTGGGGAATTGTTCTGCTGCTGAGCTGATCATAAAAACAGGAGGCGATGAATGACGTCGTCAAACAGGTTTAAAACAGCAGCTTTTATTTCACAGCACCTTTAGGACAGTGCTTCAGAAAAGCTGTGACATCTTGCTCCAAAGCCTCGTGGTGCTGAAAATGTAAATTGCTTGAGAGGTTTAAACCCAACACTTGTTCTGTGTTTTCTTGACTGTTCTTCACAGTTTCCTGAATTCTCCACGTTGATGGCAAGTGCCTTGGTAACAGTAGGTGATGGCTGGTTGTATGGAATTTCCCCCTGAAATATGGAATTTAAACATTATCTGTGATGGACACAGACTCCCGCTGGTAGATATTAGTTCAAAGTAGAGCTCATATCTATCCTCAATACCAAGTTTACTTGTTTTAATGGGGTATTCCTCTGCAATTTCACGTTGTCTTAAGTTCTCCTTCCTCACCTACTTGTATTTCAGATGGGTGATCTTTCTTCCTAAAAATTAATTTCCCAGAGTCCCCTTATTACTTCTCCAACCTGGGGATCTCCTAGGCATAAATGACCATTCTGACATGGGTGTTCCCATCTGTTCCCAAGCTTTTTTTGCTTTTGGTTCAATGCAGGATTTATTCAGTGAGGAGGAAATACCTCCTGAGAATCTCAGGGGCTACCCCAGCACCTATAGAAAGTACCCTCCCCTTCTGAGCTGGAAGGATCTCCCTTCAAGAAAGCCCCATCTGAAATTGTTTCCCCACACAAACCTTGCCCCTGCATTCTCCATCTTGCTGGACAGGCTCCAGCACCCCCTGTGGGTGACACAAATGTGCTGAGAATACCAAGTGCCCCCAGTTCTCAGTCACAAAGGCACTGACAGAGACTAAATGGTCAAAAGAAAATTTGTTGAAACATGTTGAGAAGTAAAATAGCAACAATCCCGACAGCCAGATGGTGCTCACAGAAAGCTTGAAAGAATTAATCACTGTTCTGTAGGCTGGTAGCAAAAATATGTTTGCTGTATTTAAATGAAGATACTTTACTGAAGAGTTTCAGAGTAATTCGAATTTTCTTAAAACTCTATGTCAAAATTACATTGAAAGAACTGGGGCCAGATGATTCAGACCCAAATAACTTGGTTCAAGCTGTAGGTGCTTAGCCCAAACGTTCTCCCCATCCTTGTCTTTCCTGTTCAATATTTTAGCCCTCGTGGATTCATTTGGTGAAGTATTTGATAGAAGATTTTAATTCAAGTCTCAAAGAAAAGACTAAAGCCACACTGTGCAGTAAGCTGCAAGGTAATATATTTTAGTGTTTTATAAATTGCTGCTCTGAGCCCTGATCTCAGTGACATCCCCAATGGTTTCAGCTGAGCCATGATTCTTAGCTCTGGGAATCCTATTTATTCACTGTTGCTTTCACTACCGGATTACAGTTTAAGTGGCTGTGAAAAGCTTCTTCATTCCTTGAGACAACTTTCTGTGTTTTCACCTTTAAAACATATTTAAAGACTCATTAAACAAGTCTTTAAGAGTTCTGCTACAATAATTCGGATGCTTTTGGTGCCTTTTTTGTTCCTGCCACATTTCTTTCTTTTTTTAAAATTGTTTTTTAATTATGCCATTTTCACATTTTCCACTGAAATCAGTGAACTCTGCAGTAAACTTTACATTTCTCACAATTAAAAAAACCCAAAACCACCACCAGCCAATTCCAACCATGCCACATCTTCCTTTCCATAAATGAATGTGGTTTTCTCTAATTTACTCTTGAACAACTTGCAGGGGGAAAGAACTAAAAAAGAGGAAATGGCTGATCTTTCTTCCTTCTTCCTTTTCCTCAAAGGAGAGGACAACAGGATTTCTGATAGATTTTCCCTTGGAAGACAAATGAGAACATTCCAAGCTTTGAGGACTGGAAATCAATGTGCATAAAGCAAGAAAAATGGGCAATGTTATCAAGCCCAGAGTTTGCACAGGCAGTGAACTCCAGAGAAAATGGGCTATTTTCCCATCTCTGTCTCAGCTGGCAAGCTCCAACAAAACTGGCTCCATCTGAGATTGCCCCAGCACACAGTGTTGGTGCTGCCTTAGACTGACCCACCTGTATCCTGAGAAAGTTCAGTGCAGTTTTAGGTATTATCCAGTGTTGTGTCAGGTTTTTACAAAGTAGTCATCAGTAGTATTTTTCTTCTGTATATGAAATGGTTGCCCAAACTTTGTGTGTCATATTTTAAGTCTTTCTTTTCTAGAATTTACCCATAACTTGCCTCTCTTTGCTACAGTGAAGTTCCATAATGGCAACCGAATTAGGGAAAATATTTGTAGCTAAGAGCATCCACCTAAATCCAATTGACTTCTGTGGTGATGCGTAAGTCCCACCAGCAATTTTAAGACACAGAATTAATTGTTCTTTCCATCAGGGACATGACATCAGCAAGGTTTTGTACCAATCTGTTGTGCTTTTTAAGTATGAAAGTGGCTCTTGTAATTCTTACCCATTCTGTCCTGGCATATTCCATGTGTGGAATGTAATTAGGTTTATTTGGAGGACTCTACAGAATGTCTGTGAAGGGAAAGTGTGTGGGTGGAATCCTGGCCCTGTTAAAAGAGATGAGAAGTTTCCCTTGCCTGGAATGAAGTTCCAGTTTTTAACTGGGGTTTTGTACACATGAGATAAGCAGCAGGCAAAGCTCCTTGGTTGTGGATATTTCTTATCTCAGAGGGAAGTTGTCATAAGAAACGAAGCATTTAGAATCTTCTGACATGTACATTATTATCAATTCTCAGAGCGGCAAGAGAGCTACCACTTGAGTCTGTGAAAAATCTGGGTAGTTGTAGCAAGCATCAAGGGTACATCTTTAGGAATATTCCTTACAGTTACACTGAGTGGGATTTCTAGGCACTGAAGCTCTCAGACTGTATTGGAAAATGTGTTTCTTCATTTACATGAGAAGAGAATTTAATGAACATCTCTTTCCCTGGAGAGGGAGTTCTTTCATTAGTGCAGGAGTAACTGCAGGTTAATTTTAAAGGTTTTTGCAATCAAATTATTCTAATCTGCCAGAAAATTTACCTGGATATATATGAAGACATCACCTATTCACATTCATTTGAATAACAGAAAGTCACACTATTTTTTTACTTAATCTGTGAAGCAATATTCAGTCTAAATCCCTAAAATTGCACTGCAGCCTTAAAATGTCAATGCTGTGGAGTAAATCAGAGCTGAGGAAAGTTCTGGACTCTTTTCCATGGAAACAGCATTTGTCATTATCCCTGGGATAGTGAAGATTTTAAAGCTAAACCAAAGAAGCCCTCTTTCAGTATCCCAATTAGGCTGAAAAATTTATGGGATAATGTATAGATAATCAGTCAGTGTTATTTCTTTGCTTGTAAATAATGCCACAATCAGCTCCACAAATTGAGTTCTATTCTCAGCCTCTCTTCTGTTGTCAAAAGAATTTAAAATCTGCCAAATTGAAAAGAAGCAAGTAAAGCACACTTGGCTTATTTTGCCTTGAGTATATAATAACTTTTCTCAGTCTGCTGGCTGTGCCACTCTGAAATAAATGACACTTGTTTTTGCAATAGAGGAGAGTATCTGTTGATAATTTACCATCTTGTCATCCATTGCAAAAACATTTGTGGCTGCTGATAGCTCTGGAGTCTTGAATTTTGATTAAGCAATTCAATTTTGAAATGACTGCTTCCCACTTGTCTTAAATGTTCCATTACAAAAGGCTTCAATGCAGTTTGATTTTCATTTCCTTGGATTGCCTTCATCAATTAAAGGTAAAAAGATGCAAATCCATCACTAAAGGTCCTTTGGAAAGGAATAGAGATTATGAAAATACATGTCCACATCTAGAACCATGTGTGCAGTTCCAGTTTCTTTATCTCAGGAAGTGCATCAGAAGTAGGGAACAGTTTCTCCTTTCTATGTAGGAGATGGTGTCTTTACATGGATATGCGTCCATGTAAAGAGACTTTTACTGACATTGAGGGGAACAGGAGATGGGAAATGAGCCAAGAACAGAACTGGAGGCAGACTGGAGTGCAGAGAGGGGCTGGTGATATGCCAAATCTAGAAATGGGGAGGTTCTCTTGTTAGATAAAGTCACATCTCTCCCAAAGGACAATGAAAACAGAAGTGACCAAATTTTTGTCGCTTCCTATGAGTCAAAGAAAACAGATTTCCATCAAATCCTGCCTGTTCTTGCATGAGTCCGAGGTTCTAGCATGTGTCTCATTGCTGTTTGCTGCTTTGGTCAGTTTTGTATGGTTTGTTGCATATTTTGCTGCAATAATCTCGAGATGGAAATGCCAGAAATGGATACTGCAAAGATGATCATCACAGCAGGCAGCTGGTAAGAGACAGCAGGCAGGAAAGAATAAGGAGCACAGTAATGATGAAGAGAGAAATAAAAAGTACCAGAGAAAAATACCAGCACACTCTCTCAAACCATGGGGAGATCAAGAAGGAAAGCAAATCCATGGATATTTTCCAGCTGTTGCTGTTCTAATTTAATTTAATTCTCTTTATCCAGCGTGTATATGAAAATAGACTATCTGGCACTGGCAGAAATTTCCTTTGCTTGTGTTAAAACATTTGTAAAAAAAAAAAAAAAAAGTCAATATTTTATCTGGACTGTCTTGTATCAATTTTTTAAAAATGTATTTATTTTCTTGAAAGGGGAAAAGTTAGGTTTTACGGAGTGATCAGAGCAGACTCTATTACCAACATTGCTAGGAAAGGAATCAGTCCAAGCTGAATTTAGTGGTGAGGGAACCTAAGAGTGTTGTTTCTCTGGTAACAGAAAAATTGTGCAAAGAGATCAATGTGTTCACAGGCAAGGCCATTAAAATTCTCTTACTGCAGTATAGTTTTGCTTTGTTGCTGATATCTTTTTCTCTGCTCTTCTCACTGGCTTTCTAAATTCTAGTGAAAAAGAATCTTTTTTTCTTTCACAGATAAAATTATTTTTCAGCTGTAAACAAAACCAGCGTTTTTTTCTAGATGAAATAGGCTGAAGTTTGTTGGATTATTTGTAAATGCCACTTTGAGCTGTGACTTTGGCCTGATCAATGCATTGCTCAGCCTCCAGCTCTGTGCTCCTGCCTGGCCCCAGGTCCCTGTTTGTGTGACTGGATGTCAGCTTTGGGAAATGCCCTGGCCTGGCACGGGGCTGAGGGGTGTGTGCTCTATTTGGAGATAAAGGCTGGTAATTGGGAAAAGAAGCTGTCACTGATTTTTGTGCTTGTTTATGGCAATAGGAAATGAAATATTCCTGGATGGCAGAAAGAGCAACATGGAACCAGAACAGCCTGTTAATGGTGAGAATGGTACTTGGATAAATAGTGCCCGCAGTGTCACCAGGAAAAAGAGGCTGCTTTTTAATTCAAGGAGCAAAATGGAGGCACTTGGTAAATTGATGAAAACTACTTATTTATTTATACTACTGCAAAAAGCAACATGGTGGAATAACATCCACATGTCTTAAAGGTTTTGCATAGTACAGGGAAGGAAAATGGCAGTCAGAAAAGTATATAGGATCCAGATGAAGGATGAGTTGGTTCATTACAAGTGAGAACTGTAGGCAAGAACAGATCTGTGACTGAAGTTGTCGCTTTTAAGAGGACATATTTTGGTTCACAAGAGCTCTTAGTGTGAAGTCAATTGCTCGGATATAAACGGGGAAAGACTTTGAGTTAAAAGACGAAAACATATCACAAATGCGTATAAAAAGTGTGGGAAAGGGAAGGAAAAGTGTATAAAAAACTCTAAAAATAATGAGAAGATGATTTCCAGAAAAGTGTAGGATTGAGTAAGAACCCCCAAAGACTAGAATTGAATGGATTGATGAAGAGAGAAGTCAAGTTGTGGAGATCAAGAAACACAGGGCTAAAACCAGATTTGACCAAAGTAAAACCAAGTTGGATTTTACAAAGACGATTAAAACATGTTTTCAAGTTGGCTTGGAGTGATTCTGAAGGCAGCCTGCTCCACGATCCTCAGCTTTCTGTCCCAAATGGTCGCTGATCCGTGAGGGGCCGGGCCCGCGGCCTTTGGGCTCTCTCGGCCGAACCTGGGGAGCCTCAGGGCCCAGCGGCGCCGGGCGCTTCGGTCTGGCTCGGCCAGCTCGGTTTGATGGACCCCAGCAAAAAGCTTTTCCCTTTCTGGCTCGGAGGAGCTGCAGGAGCGATCTTCCAGCTGCCTCCGGGGAACTGAGGCCGGAAAGCACAGGGAGGGAGAGAGGGAGAGCAGAGACACCGGGAGAGGCTCCAGCCCCGCTGCTCCGCCCGCCCCGGCTGCCGGGAGAGGGGATGGGCCCAGAGAGCCCCTGCAGGGCTGGATCGGGCTGGGGCTGCGCCGCCCTCAGAGGGAAAAGGGAAGCTCCATCGGAGCTCCATTTCCCTCACGGTGAAAAGGGAAGCTCCGTGGAAGCTCCATTTCCCTCAGAGGGAAAAGGGAAGCTCTGTGGAAGCTCCATTTCCCTCAGAGGGAAAAGGGAAGCTCCATGGAAGCTCAGTTTTAGATGGAAAGCCAGGGCACCACAAGTCAGGCAGGGAGATGTCTTCAACATCTGCTGTATTCTCCGGCATTCTGTTGTTAATAAACTTTTGGGTTTGGGGTTTTTTTCCCACTTTATTGGTATCGATTTTCCGTCTGTAGAAGGGAATTGTTGAAACTCTTTGGAGAAGAGTACTCATTGCAGAGTGTCCTCTCTTACGTTTGTCTCAAAACTGAGACACAAGTGTATTGTAATCTACATAAAATAAAAAGAGAATAAAATTTGGGACATTATCAACTAGAAAATTAGCAAATCATTCAGAGACAACTGAATTCTCTTCAAAACTAAAATACTGGGATTTATAAAACGAGGTAATGCTTTCTTGATGACAGGTAGCAAGAATTTACATCAAGAACTGAAGACATGGTCTGGAGGAAACGATAGAGATGGAGGAGGACCAGCTGTGAATACCAGAAGGTACACACCAAAACAGTGAGGGAAAGGCAGATGTAGTTAAAGAGCACATCCAGCAAGGTAATTCCTTAAGAAAAATATTGATGCTATTGGGAAAGAATTATGGGGTCTCACTTGGGAAGTAGTATCCAGTCTGAGTCCCCCACACGGGAAGGATGGGGCTGGAGAGATGCAGAAGGCCCAGGAGGGAATGGAAAATGAGGAGCAGAGCAGTGTTTGATAGACTGGGACACAGGGGAGACAGACAGACAATATTATATATACGTGTAAAAACTGCATCAGATGTGTGGATACTAGAGGCAGAAGAACAAACACCCATTGTTTCAACAACTAGAACAAACAACAATGTTTCAACTAGTTATGTGTAACTCGACTCTGAAAAATTAGAAGTGGGTTTCTAATCATGAATGTGGCAAAGTTTGCAGCAGTCCTCAAAAAAGAGCAGTGAAATAATTGCAGAAATTGACCAAGTCTGAAGTTGGCAGCAACTGAAAGGTTTTATATTTTGCTAAGTAATTGTCAATTTCTTGGTTTAGCTTCTCTCACTATACATATTTAACCTTTTATGAGTAGCCACTCAAAAGTGAAGCTTTTCATCTTGTGAGATTCATTTTCAAGCCCTGCAGTCAGACATTTATTCATTAAACTCTGTGATGCCTCAGAGCTACTTGTCTGCTCTTGGATACCATGAATACAAACATTCACCATCGGGTTGTTTACAGTGTCAGCCCTGAATAAACATGCAGGAATTACCAGGTGGTTACAGTGTTTTAGGTATGACAGATCCATGGCCTGGTATTCCTGGTTTATTATCTGTTTATTTTAAGACACTTAATTTAGTGCTGGGGGAGCAGACTCCTCCGAAGCAATAAACATCTGTTGCTGCTGTTAGCCTGAGCATTTGCAGCCCATCATGTTCTTGTCCCCTCTGGCAGCCGAAGGTAAATAAGGGAACATCACTCAAGTGTCAGTGTGGAGGGACCTGGGTGAGGAGGGGGGGACAATGTGTGACTACAGAATTAGGTCTGAATTCTCTTCATATTATTTATATGTGAACTTCCACTGAAAACATATTTTCCGTGGAAGTTCACATATAAATAATATGAAAGTTTGAATTTAAACAGCAGTCTAAAATAAAAAAAATAATCAAAATGCATATATTAGTTTTGCATAAGTATATTTCTGAAAAAAAACCCCAAGCAACCCTCCCAATAAACCAGGAGTGAATATTGCTGCCTTGGGTCTATGCTTCCTAAACTGCAGTCAGACTTCCACTCAGTTTAGGCTGTTTCCTTTCAGCCTCTGAGTGTGAAAAGATGGTGAGGGTCATGTATTTACAATTGGTATTCCATAGATAGGGAAGGTGGGCTTGTTAGTGCCCTTTATTGTCACCATCCCCATCACATTTTATTCTAAGACCTTATTTTCAGGTAGGTTTGTAGCTTCAAAGTGCCTGTGACCTTCCCTCCTTCCCCTGCCACTGTCTCCTTTCAGATAACTTCTTCCTGCTATTGCAGCTGAAATAGCCATTTTCTGAAACTGAATTGAGGAAAAATTCTTACTAGCCATGCTAATAAAACCACATGAGCATTTAATCCAAATGATCTCATCCCCTCTGCATGGTGGAGCAGAGGCTTGAGATCAGAGGAGCAATCTTTGCTTGGGATGAGTTCTTTCTGTCTCTGTGAAATTTGCCTATCAAGTCACCAGCCTCTGAAAAATCCCATTTTACAGACATTTACTAGAAACATGTGGATTTTGGTAGCTGCAGTCTCTGAAAATGCCCTGGGCACTAAACCTTCTCCAGAAATACAGCCTCTGAGTGAGCTGCTGCTGTTATCACTGCTTCCCTCTGCAGTTGTTTTCCTGCAGGGATTGGGACCACAGGTACCATGACCCACCTTGGCTGTTCCTGCTGTTACCAGTTCTGGACTGCAGGATGAAACATTCAGGATCTAGTTTGGATAGCTTTGGATGCCTTTCCTTTTTATTTTTCTTCTGCAGAACATTTCTAGGGAAAGGAAGGAGGAGAACAAAAGTGTGTCCTAGCTTTATTATTTTTTTCTTTTTAAGGAAATTTATTTTCTCTACCATTTTAATCTTAGTGTTCAACAGTAGAGAAGTACTTGGAATGACCAGGAAGGGAATGGGTGCCCTTTCAGGAAATACAAGGCCTTTTGTTTAGCCACAGAGTAAGAGCAGGTAATTAAATAGTGAATTAGTGCTCACCTAGCACAGGGGACACAGACATGAAAATACTCTTGCAGTCAGAGCACCTTCAGCGTGGACCTCCTCACATTCCACAGCTATGACACCTTTGTATGATGTTGTGCCATAACAAATGGGAAGATAACCTCAGTTTTCTGCCCATTCATTTTTCTTGTCTTCACCCAAATTATTAAACAGAAAGTGATAAACACAGCAATTTCAGCATTCCATGAAACTGCAGTTTTTTCTTACTCCGTCTTTCTCTGAGAGATATTTCTAAAGCCCTGGTTTCTTTGTACATGTGGAAAGAATGCAAAGCATAAACCCTTCTGAATGATATTTTCTAAGCCATCTGTCATGTCTGTTATTCTCATCTGCTTGGATTTCAATTTGTCTTTTTGAAATATCCCAAACTGAATCACATCAGTGCTGCTGCTGAAGCCTGAGCATTGCTGAGCAGAGCAGAAGGATTATTGTGCTGCTTGAGACAAACTGTTATTGTTAATATAATCATGGGCAGCATTTGTCCTTTGTTGTGTAAGCATCTTATATGTGAATTGCAAGCAGTTTATGATTTAACTTCTAATAACTGTGTCTTGGTAGGAGTGTTCCTTGGCCCACATTGCTCATAAATATTTGCTTTGGGTTCAGTAGTCACTAGCATTGCTGCAGTCTTCTGGACTGTAAAAAGAAATCTATTTTAAAGAGTACATATAAAATGCATTAGGCAATGGAAGGCTAAGACAAAATGGCTCTCAGTGGCAGGGAATATGCAGGGAATATCACAGAATCACAGGGAATTTTTGTGGCAGCCCAGCAATCCAAGGGTATTTTTTCATGGTTGTTTAATGAATCTGAATTAACTGGATTGTCATGGGCAATACAGCCAGCCCTGCATGCTGCATTTCATCACCCTGACAGACTGCTCAGAGCTCAGGGCCTTTGCTGTTCAGGGGAGAGGAATACACTGATGGTGACATTTGAAACGGGAGGGACAGTAGGCACTTCATGCTAGAGTACAGAAATGTGCTACCAAGATGTCACAGCTGCAGGTAGCACCTCCTGAGTGTTGAAATGGATGTGGGAATCAGTAGCTGAAATAAATTGAAACTGCTACTCTAGCTCACTTTTCTTTCTCACTGCCAAATATTCTGCCTTCTTCTATATTAAGAAGGAATATAAGTACTACAGAGGCCATAGTCCAACTTCTGTTTTCTCTCCTGTGACAAGAGTGACTACACCTCAGAGGAAAAAAATAATACTCAAGCTCTTCAAGTCCCTGGCACCTCTCAGAGCAGATTATATACAATTTTAGTAGTTTCTCCACAGATCAGAGAAAAAAAAAAAAAAATTGATCTTTTCTGAGACCCTCAGAGTTCAAAGTGGTAGATCAAGAGCTTGTGCTTGGCAGGGGAAGGTAATAAGACAGTCAGTGCTCAGATGAAAAAATATCAAAAATATGAGGTAACCACTCATTGACTGCTCCTAATGAAAAAAAAAAAAAAACCCTAATATTTACTTGGAGATTAATAATGTTAAGGAAACATGTTCTCTGCTGTTATAGCAGCCCCAGTTCCCATTGTGTGGCAATTCTGCAGTAGCTCCACTGTGGGCACAGTAATTTCCACACCAGGAATATTTTTGTATGGACTAAATGTGGCCACACATGGGGGTAATGGAGAACAGCTACTAGACTTGAAATTCCTTCCCTGATTTATCCCACTGTGGCTTCCATCTGCAGACAGTCTGCTCTTGTTCCTTATGCCTCGTTTGTGGAAACTCCTGCAAGGGAAGTCAAGAGAAGAAGGAGAGCAGGTTAAAATCTCAGAATATGGATGATTTCTCTGAGAGTTGGGGGCACTTAGCACCTGCAGGATTGAGCCTCAAGGCACTTATTTTCCCTTCACATTCAGACAAGTCTTCAGTTCTTGAAAAAAGGATGCTCAGGGTCCCTGTTGCTGTAATTCTGTTAGGGAAAATGGCTGGAATATGAGGGAAGCCAAATGTTACATGAACACATTAAGTAGTCCTAGCAGTATCCACCTTCCCTTGCTGTTCATTGCAAAAGCAGTGGAGTCAGCTTTGCATGGCAGTTTTCAGCATTGTGGAATGAAGGGTAAGGCATCCACTCAATTCTCCCCTGGACCATTTTCTCTGGGTGAAATTCAGGATAATGATTTCTGCAGAGGAAGAGAATCCTTGAGAGCAAAAACTCTTCCTAGCAGTGTACTCAGCTTGATTCCATACACAAAAACCCAAATTAAGGTTTTACAATTTTAGGTGTGGTGTGCCCAGTCAAAATTCCGCCATGTGATTACAGTGACAAGTAAAATTTTATGATAAAGAGAAAAAAAAAGATAAATCCTTTTAAATTGATATATTTTGGTAAGAAGGTGAATATCCTGATTTTGGTGATGTTAACCATTTAAACCTCCCATTTTTGGTGGTAATCCATGTAAAGCCAATATCCACTCAGTGGCACTTAGGAGGTTCTGAGCCTGGACATATTTTCAAATGCAGATATGATGGTGTAGACTTTAAAATACAAATACTTTATCTGTTACTAAAACTGAAGTTGCACATAGTGACAATCTGAGTTACAAATTATGAGGGTTTTGGGTTTTTTTTAGATTATGACTTAAATAAGTCTTTTACCATTACATTGTGGATACTTTGAGGAGGAATTATAAAGAAATGGGAGAAAGTTATAAAATAGAAATTGATAAAAGGCTTATTTGGTGTTTGGGAGTCCTGTGCAAGCACATGAAAAAGCCTCTGGAACAGAACCAATCTCTGTGAAAGCTTTATTGATTACACAGAGAAAAGTCCATTTTAAACACTTTCATAGCCCTGTGTTGCCCGAGGAAGCAAAATCTATTACACTCAGATTATGAACTTTTTGTTTATGAACTCAGCTGTCTTAGTGGGCAGCTGGAAGAAAGCAGCATTATTTTTTCTTCTGTCTCTAAAGCCGAGTTATCCAAAAGCCCATATTTCCCCATGTGTCTGCCCCTGCTGTTCTCAGGCCATCCACAGTGTGAGGTGCTCTGCCTCACACAGCTGGAGCTGGAATGGCCGGCTCCTGGAATGGCTTTCCAGGTCAGGAAGCCTCTCAGGTGCCCCCACGCTTCCAGTGGGCAGGATCTGGGCTGTGCTCCCTGATCAGTGTTTGTGTAATTGCTCTGCTTGCTCCAGGCTTTTTTCACGCTCCGGGTTGTTGTGTTGCATTAGGAGAATGACTCAGATCTATCCGTGGTTAAATAAGCTGTGAAATAAGCTGCCCAAACAACTCTCACTCATCGGGGTGATAATGCTGCTCTACACGAGGATGTCCGCCTCTCCTTGATCTAAAGAAAGGTCTAAGCCAGAGAGATGGGAGAGGAAAAGTGATTGCTTTTCTTTGCCTTTCCTTAAAAGGGTGAATGTCAGGCTGCCGTGGAGGAGATCTGGGTTGGAAGCTGCACGAAATTTCCACATCCTGGGGAAAAAAACAGAAGCTAGTGGGGGGCTGGGAAAGAGGAGAGCAGGGCGGGGCGGGGTTCAGCAAGGCAGCGGGGGGGTCTCTCTCAGCTGAGCTCAGCGGTGCCTCTGGAACTCGGGGTTGTGTGGGGCGGCTCTGCCTGCGGTGTCTGGGACTGCAGCCAGGGGGGCTGAACTGACTCCTGGAGAGCAGGAAAGGGCAACCTTGTGTGTGCCCTGTGGTCGCGTTTCATCTGGCCTCCGGTGGTGGCTCTGACATTTGGCATCTCGCTGAGGGTGAAATGATGTGACCTGCTTGTTTTAGCACCAGGTCATTTATAATTTTGGGCTCATACCATCAATCCAGCTGAAATTGGTACCTGTGAGTGTTTTAAGTCTCAGGAACTGTGGAGGTGATTAAATTGACTCTGAACCAGCATCTTCAAACACTTCTGCCTCTCCCCTCCATTCCCCCAAAGCTCAAAGCATGCAGAGAAAAGGGTAAAAATGATGAAATGCCTAACTTGGTTCCATCTAGACCTTTCCTTGGAGCTTACAGTTCTTTTCCCTCCAACTGACCCTCATTTCTGACTGTGAGAAACAGACTGTGCTGTTCACAGCATGTTTTCTCTCTCCTCTTGTGATACCTTGCCAGCCTGACAAGTTTTAATGACTCCTTGACATTTGTTGTTTTTTTTTTTCAGCAACAAAACAGAAAAGGATGTGAAAAAGATTTCTCACTGGTAATATCAAAAGTTAGAGCTGCTCATTTGGCCAATAGCACCAGGTAGCTGCACTTTTACCACGGATTTATGTCTCATGGAAAATGTGGATAAACACAGGAATACTGGGGAGATGCCTCAAAGAACTCACAGTTCTGTTCTCTTGTACTCAGCTTCTCTTTTCAGTATAGTTCTGAATGGAAGCTTTAGCAGAAGAGTTCTGGCAGATTGTCAGGTGTTCAAGAGATTTAACTTCTTTCTTAGACTGAACACTGTAGGGAAGATGTGCTGGAGAATTAGAAAATAATGGAATGAAATTATAGCATTCTTACAAAATTATCAAATTCCCTCCATTTAGGATCTAGGCATACCAGCTTTAATTTTTGTTAGCTGTGATCTTGCAGGGTTTTTATGACAGTTTTACAGAGGTAAATTTAAAATAGAAAACATTTCAAACTTTCCAAAACTAGTGTGTGAGGATTTTGCAGCACTTGGCTCTGTACAAGCCCCAGTCAAAATTAATCAAAACGTTCACTCTTGGTGTGAGCAATAAGGGTTTTCAAAAGTTGCTGCAAGTGTAGCAAAAAGTGTGATAGGATGAGTGGGAACTGTTTTTTCCTCAAAATGGCTTTGTTTTGGAAAGTTTTTTACCAGCAGAGGTTCAGTGATGACTGTGCACTGGTATCTGAAAACAGTTTAGAAGAAATTCCAGATCCTCCATGGCAGGCAGTATGGGAGTCACTGATTTTTAGGGGAAGATCAGTCGTGATTTCAGTGAACTAGACTTTTCACCTATTAAAAATTAATAATAAAAATGCATATATAGAATTCTGTCTCACCAAATGAATGTTTTTGTTTCATTGCTGCTGCAAGAGTGTTTGGTGAAACTGTTAATTTCATTAAGCTATCTTTCATTAAATGTGGTTTACTCCAGTTTAGAATTTACCAAGAGCTTTATAGGGGCTGAAACTGCTCTGTGATTAAACAAGGGCCTCTCAATAAATGGCTGTGATCTTTAAAGAAATTGCCTCGATTGGAGGTTTGTCTGTCTGGCAACACCTGATGTATCTGTGTTGTCTAAAACTGTGCTGCCTGAAAGGAGGGATGGTATTGACCAACTTTAAATGGGTCTGTTTGGTTTTACTGAATTTTAATTAAAAAAGAATTGGAGTTCTTTAAAGTAGACATTGGAAAGGAAGATTATATTGGTGAAAAATTGTGTGGGTCATTTACAAATATGTCTTCTAATAGCAGCCAGACATTTTCAGTGCAAACCAGACCCAGCAGGCTAGGTGAGTCAAATTTAATTAATTTGCCTTGTGTACCTTTTGGCACGTTGTTCATCTTCTTCTGAGGTTTACACAGCTTTAACAACCAGAGCAGAAGCACAGCTCTGAGAACAGGTGCTGTGGGCTGGAGACAGCTTTGAACAGCAGGTGTGTGCTGACAGGGAGTTAGAATGGCTCAAATTCCTTCTCTGAGCCTTTCCTAGTAAGGGAGGTATTGGCCTGGAATGTCAGAAATGGGCAGAAGGGGTTTTACCCAGACTTTGTGCTCCTTGTACCTCAGTCACTTCCTGTAAGCACATGCATCAGTCACAAGGGTTTGCCCCTCAAGTGTGGGAGCAGCACACAGAGCAGGGCATTGCTCAGAGCCCCTCTGTGCAGCAGAGCTGATTCAGCTGTTCAGTGTCAGTGTGAGACTTGGGTGATGGTAGAACCACTGTCCTGAAGGTTTGCTGTCTTCTCTGTAACCATTTATTTTCAGGAAATGCTCTGAGTTCATTACTTTCAGCTGGTATTTTTTGTTCTATTTGTAATCTCAAGACTCCAGGTTAGGGTTTGGTTTAGTAAGTGAGCAACAGCTTGTGTGCTTTGATTAAAAAAATCCCACCAGATTCCAGAGATCAAGAGAAGCAATGTAAATAAGTAAGGTAAAAGGAAAAATTTGGTTTCCATTTCTCTCTGCAAATTGGCTTAATTTTTTGTCTGGGCAGACTTTTGATAGATTGCAGCCCTGGAACTATAAAAATAAAACTTTTATTTATCAGCAATGTTATATCAGCAGTGTGTGGTAAAGGCTTGCTTGGCCCCCTCACCTCCCATATCTCCTGTCTAATTTATTATCAACACAGAGCAGTCTAGATCTTCCTAGTAAGTGTTAAGTTTCTGTAGCCATGCCAGTTTATGCAAATTCTTAAAAAATAACTTCAAAAATTAAGTACTTGCCTCATTAGTCTGATCTTCTGGAAATAGACCATTATTAATTCTAAATAAAATACTTTAAATACAGCTTAATTAGTTCCATTTGTGGAGCATTAGCTAAATATGGTTCTGCTATTACAAAAATAATGCTAAGATAGCCATAATATGTTTAGCTAGATAAGATAAATGTTTCAACTTCCCTTTTAAATGGGCACCTTTATGCCTCATCTCTGATTCCTTTGAGGCTGGACTTCACTCAGCATCTTTATTCTTCATATAATTTCCTTACTCTGTCATTGTTTACTGCAGGATTAAGTTTGTTGTTTGCTCTGCTTAGAAGCAGTAACAGCTTTCCTCTGAACCAACAGCTTGGTTTCCAAATTTCATCTGTAGTGATTCATTCGGAGCATCAAAAATTAATTCTCTGGATTAGAATTGTCAGAATTGACATCCTTGTGCAAAACTCTGGAGAAGGGGACAGCAGGTGCTGCTGGTGTGAAGAGGGAGAAGGTGCTCAGTCAGAGGTGGAGCCTAAAGAGGCGCCTCAGTGCAAACTGGAGGGGGAATGAGACAGGCTCTGCAAGGAAGAGTTAAAAGAACAGCCAGGCCACAGGCAGAATGAGAAGCAAAGGTGAGCTGAGGGAAGTCAGGCTAGCAGCAGAATGAAAAGAAGTAGAAATAAGGTAGAATAATGATAAGTGTGACTGCCGGGTCAGAGGGTGTCGAAACCCCCTGGTGACGGATCAGAGGCTGGAAAGGAGAAGTCCCTGCAGACGGGCAAGAGGAATTTCTGTTCACAGCTGGGTTTGGGCTGCTGTGGAGGGGAAGGGGCCTCGGGCAGTTTCTGTGAACAGTGAGCTCCCAGGTGAGAGGGAGAACAGAGATACTTGGGATAATTAGTTGTGGGGAGGGTGGAGCCTTGGGTGCCAGTCCCTGCATCCAGACAGGCCCGGGAAATCACCCAGGAGCAGGAAGGGGGTGCAGACTGGAGGAGAAAAGCTGATTCTGCTGTGCCAGCTCATCTGCACATTGAGTTCCAGCCCAAAGAGAGCAAGGGCTTCACAGCCAGGTTACCAAATGTGACTGGGGAACGCAGAGGTGGGGTAAATTCACCAGTTGGCTTCGGTGTCAGGGAGACACTGCCATTGTCAGCTGCACTTCCACACTGAAGGGATGGTGATGGATGGAATTTGATAATTTCAGAGCAAGAGTTGGAGGCTTTAAATTGTTCGGTTCTGTAATCCATGGACACACATTTTATGTGTTATGAATATGGTAAATGCATTTACTGATGAAAATTGAAGGAATGGCTAGGATAACATGACAATATTTCTGTATGAAACAGGTTTTTGTCTTTGAAATGATCATCTGAGATACTGTGAAAATAATGTTGGTTTTTTTTCTTGTTGCTTTTTAGTGATAGATGCTTTTTTTTTCCTATGGAGGTTTCAGATATCAAACTACATTTATGGAGAACTGGTGTTCTCCTTCATTATGTGGATCTTTTAATGAAGGTTCTGGGTGATAAGAACTCTATCATATCTGCACAACCAGATCACATTATTCTCTAAAGGGCTTTTTAATATATTTTAGTAACATGATTAAAGAAGGGAAATGCCAGACCTATATTTGTCCTTTCAGAAGACACCAGATACTAAAAAAAAAAAAAGCCTTTTTAGCAAGTGAATTTCTATGATATAAGCTGGGCATGAATTCAAACCACTATTACACTTGGAACATAAAGGTGTTAAACTGAAATAACAAAATTAGGTCAGACAATAAATAAAACTGGTGGGGGGTGTGCTTTTACTGCCTTAGCACAATGAACTCCTCATAATGATGG
This sequence comes from Serinus canaria, assembly GCF_022539315.1. Lineage (NCBI taxonomy): Eukaryota > Metazoa > Chordata > Aves > Passeriformes > Fringillidae > Serinus > Serinus canaria. The sequence continues at coordinate 3,072,431 of NC_066317.1, read as the reverse complement.
AAATTATCCCAATATCACTAATGGAAGGATCTTTCTGGGACACAGACCAGACTGTCTCATTCCAGGACATTCAGACATTATCCATGGGGTCCAGTCAATGCCATTCTGTTGCCAAGTGTCCCATACAATTGGTGATATTTATACAGTGCTTGTGATGAAAGCATCAGCCAGCAGCAGCAAAGCCCCAAAAGTCACCTCCAGAGCAAATCCCTCTCAGTTCATTCATGCCCCTGGAGAATGGCACCACCTTCCTGAACAGATGGGGAGCATTTAACATTACAGTAAAGTAAAAAATCCTTAATCAAAGAAGAGTACATTAAAAGAATTAGAGAAGGTTAATACTGGTGGCTTAATGCAGGGTAACAGCTTTTTTATTGAATTCCTTTGGAACACATTTTGCCTTTGTGCACACTGCAGCACGCAGCATTAGCTGAGGGAAATTGTGGTTGAGAACAGGACAAGGACAGAGAGGCAGAAAGGGAAGAAAGAACTGATGTCAGGAGAGATCCAAGCATACTTCCTGGTCAGGCTGAGACTGCCATGTGTTGTTTGATATTTAATTGTAGAGCTCTTAATTAAAAGCATCCTCCCATAACTTTGGATGCTGTTTTTGCAAAGGGGATGTCTGAACTCATTCCAGGGGAAACCAGCAGAGCCTCCTGATGCTGTTGTGTGTGGCTGCCAAATCAGAGTCTCTATGGATCCAAATTCTGAGGAAGTCTGTTTGAGAAATGACCAGGACACTGGGATGTGTATTTAAGAGTTTTCCCTGTGGACAATTGGTGTGTGAAAGCAAGAGGGCAGATGTGAGTGTAGCTTGAAGAGGTGCACAGGTCCTGACACCTGTTCTGAATTTCTGTAGTGTTCCTGGCAAATCACATCCATAAAAAATATTCCTTTAATTGTTTCTCCTATTTCAGCGCTAATCTATACTTTTTCAGCCTCCTATTGCAATAAAATGCTATTCTATTTTTAGATCCTGATTCCGAGCATCTGCTATTCCTTATTTCCAGAATTTGGATGCTAATGACAAAACACTAGAAATAACAGTCCTTAAAATGAATTTATTCATGTTTTTAAATTTTTCTTATGACTTTGATACTGAATTCTTTAGGAATTAAAAAGTCCTCATTTATATGCCTGTTTCATTTTTTATTCCCTAACAGCTTTTGCTTGGTGTGTGCAGGAAAGTGCTGGAAATTTGAAGGTATCTATTAGATTTATGAACCCTATTGATTGTGTCTAATGCTTCTCAAATGTACAGAGCATGACTAAAATCAAGTCAGTCTACATCTGTATTATTATTTTCATTAAACCCAAGGTATTGTTCATCATGGTTTTTCTTAAATTTCCCCAGAGAGCACACGTAAAAGATGAATATAACATTTACTTTTAACAGCTATATAATCTGAGTAATACTGGTCAGGAGAAACATTGTTGAGATTTTTTTCTGTAAATATTTTGTGGTGATTGTCAACATGCACCCAACTGATTGCCTGTGATTATTTAAATTGCAAGTATTACATTGGGATGTGTGTTCTGTTTCCCATCTCTTTCACTGACTTTCAGAAAGAAAAGGCAAAATAATATTGGTGGTATCCACAGATATTAAATGACTGTGTTTTGCAGCTGAAAGTTGAAATTGAAGGAACTAATTTCAATATTATTGACTCTGTAGGGTTCTTTGCATCTGTGCCAGATCCTGAGGACAGCATTTGTCTTGAGTCACAAGACATTGCACATTGTGGCATTTCTAGGGTTTCCATTTGCTATTTCTTTCCCACATGTTGCTGCCTGTGAGCTCTCAAATACAAACAAAAAAAAAAGAACCAAAACAAAAAAACCACCCCAAAACCTAAGAAGCCAAACAGAAAATCCCCAACAACAGCTACAAAAAAAAACCCACAAATGATGTTTAGAATCTGTATTTCTGTTTATTTCTTTCTGAAGATCTTTAATTTTGTGATCTAGTCTCTGTAGAATCTCTTTAAATTGCAGTCAGTTCTGAAGTCCTGTAGAGGTGCTGGAACAGAATGTGACTTCGCTATGGAAACAAGACTTGCAGGATCATGAGGGGAAATGGCAGAGGAGATGGAGGAAAGAAAGGGAGGGAGGGCAGATGGAGCAAGGGAAGGTGTCCATCTGTCTGTCTGTGTGACCCTGTTGTTGTGCCACTGGCTGTTCTTCCCTCTTGGTTGAGGGAGGTCCCTTTTTGTTCTCCAGCAGTTGGGAAGATGTTGGCCAGACCTTACCTGGCTCTGACATAAGGAACAAACAGACTCAACTCAGAAGAAGCTGGACTTTGTTAATTCATGTGTTTGCAGAACTTCTTTCACTCTTTATTCTTTTTTTCCATGGGAACATCAGTGACATCTATATGAACATGAAAAAAATAATCGTTTTTTTCTGAAATAGCTTTCTCAAATGAAAGCCTTCAGCTGTTGGACTGTGTACAGACATGTGCACATGTGCACACAGACAGGCCAGCCTTTTTTTGTTAAACACATGCACACACATAGACACAGCAGATGTGTTTAACTATGAAGAGACTTCCATGGTCTGAAGTAATGTAATAATCACATTACTTCCTTGCTAGGGTTTTCTTTCTCCATCTGGCAGGCTGGCATTCTGCAAAGTGGTTAAAATAGCCTGGCTTTTAAAAACATTTTGAATTGTCTGGTCTGATAGACTTGAGCTGAAGGTAGAATTATTTTTGAGATAATCAATTACTGTGCTGAGACACAGCTGAAATTCAATCCAAATGTCTTAAAGTCCAAATCTCTCTAGACCATCTTGATGATTATAAACACATCACGTTCAGAACAGCTTTTTCTTCCCATAAATTGACAGGACTTTATAAACAAAGGAAGAGAAAAATAGCCAAATTTTAAACTGAGTGTTGGAAATCCTGGCTTCTCCCCAAAATATATCCAAATTCAGTCATGTAGGTGGCATTTCTTGAAAATGGATGGTGTCCAGATGCAAGACCATATTCCACAGCTACTATGCTGTGTTTAAAAAACACTACGGTGTTGTTTAAACTGCAAAGATAATATCTAGGAATGGAAAAGAAAGGCAAACTCCCCAGCCCATGATGCTCTGTTCTATCCTTGCTAAGTAGAGAAATAGAATTATAAGTGAATCTCAAATATCATTTTTTTAGGTTTTAGTACAACAGTGTATGCTACTTCTGTTAGAAAAATAAAATTAAATTAAAATTAAATTCATATTGCTTACCTTCTGCAGTTACCCATCTAGTAAAAGTGGAAGACAGTTTTGTAACACTGCTTTGAATAAGTAGTGGAGTTGTGATGGAATGAGAAATGACAGAGTTGTTACATCAGGTTTGCCGGTACTTGGATGGACAGATCTCTGTATGTATAAAAGTTCTTAATGCAGTGGAGATCCTGCAAATGCTTCGCTGGCTTATTGGTAGCATAGCAGCAACATCTCCTGTTCGACATAAACCCAGAAGCATTTTAAGTGGAAGAATAACAATGTTGAAACCTTTGCAAACACCTTGGAAACTAATAAAATGAGTCCATGATGTTTTGAAATTGCAGAATTGTGTGGGGTTCAGGACTCACAGGGTTGTTGGCAAGTATTACACTATTGCTCAAATCCCTCATACCAGAGTTACCAATGAAGCCAAAAATGAGCAGGGTTAAAGAAGTCCTTTATTTCACAGAAATGATGGGTGACATTTTAAAATAGGAGGAAATGTCTTGAAGCAACTCAATGCTCAGGGAAGCTTCCCCTGTTAAAAATCCTGGTCTAAAATGATGGGGGCCACTTGTGAGAGTTTTTTTCCCAGATGTCTATGTGCACCTCCTTGTTTGTTTGAGTGCCTGAGTGGCCCTGAATCCTTCCGGGTTCTGCATTCAGGGGAGTGAATAGGGGGAGTAAAGGGAACCTGCGGGCACCCATTAAACACAGGGAAGGACACTGAGCTCTGCCTGCCTGGAAAAAATTCATCTGAGCATTGACCTCTCCCTGTGCTGAGCTGGGCACAAACCCTCTCAGAGAGTTCTGCCCCAGGCAGGTAAATTTGTGTTTAGGGGAGCACGGGCTCCCCACACTTTGCTTTTCCCCGTGCTTCACCTTTTGTTTGCAGCATGTTTCATACCTTGATAAGGTGTGGTGGAGGGAAAAGGGATGGGAACTGGGCTGTGGTACTTCCTGGCAGTCTGTTGTTAATTCTGTCCTTGAGAGTTTTGGACTTGAAGAGACTTGGACCTTCTGCAAGGCTCAGGGGGCACGGGGCAGCTCTGTGCTGCAGGAAACCTCTTTGCAAGGAGAGGTTGAGCTGAAGAATAAATTCACTGGCAAACCAGAGGACTGTGACCTTGCTGCTGAAACTTCTCAGTACTTGAAGGAAAAGTCACCTCAGGAAATCTTACCAGGCTCTGTGACTGGCACGGTGAGTTTGCTGACCCTTTGTACAACAGAATCCATGGAATGTTGGCTTTATGGTGAATTTTGAGTAAGGCTCACCATTGGGATGCAGAGTTAGCTGGAGTACATCATTCTGCTGTTAAAATAGAGTACACTGACATAACCCCTTGCACAACTAGTGGAATACCCCTGTATGTCACATTGCAGTCACACCTGTAGGCATCTACAAGTGACTCTGACATAACTTTAAGAGCACACCAATGATATTTTTCCTTTTCTCCTGAGTCATTCCCCTTCCTTATGCCTGGTGCAGTGTGATTTATAAGAATTGGGATGTCTTCTGGTGCTATGTAGTAACACACCATTCAGCCAGGAAAAAGAAGTTTCATTTTGCTGATATTCCATATTTCACTTGGTTGGCTCAGTGAGCCCTTACAATATGTTTTCAGAGATTGTGCCTGTAGATGAATGTGGGCATAGAATTAGCAATGGAACCAAATGCAGAATGTTAAAAGTGATCTGAAAAAGGTTTCAAATTCTTCATTTCTGTGACAAGAATTACTACCAGCTGGGAAAATGGCACCAGGTGAATGACTTGTAGTGACACTGAACTGTAAAAATGGAGAGGGAAGGTGAAAAGTTTAGTCATTATTTTTAGAATTTCAGGTTATTGTATGTCAGTTGGTGTCAAATGTTGCAGCATGGAGAATTAAATAATTGTAGCAAAACTAGATACACATTAGTTAGTTTTACATGATTTTTTCCTTAAGGTTTTCATTCTCATTACTAGAATTGAAATTTAGGAACATATTTTTTTGATTAATTTCTTTTTTTAAGACTGTAATGCAAATAGTTTACCCTGAGCCATAATAATTTATTTTCATTCTTTCTTGCTCTGCCTTTATTTGAATGACAAAAATCATAACCTAAGTAGAAAACAGTGCCAAGGTAATCCATTCTTGTGTCACAAGTCATAAAAAGAAAAAAGTAAGGCAACAATTTATAGTTTTGACGTGCCTAAATTACTCACAGGAGTTAATACCTATTTTTCCCTGTCAAATTCTTGTTTGAATCTCACAGTGGTTTATGAGTAATTTATGTGCAAAACATTGTAGCAGGCATAGAAGGCAGTATCTAATTATTCCAGTCAGAGAAATTTTAAAGCTAGCAAATTTTAGGCCTTCAAATGTGCCACATGTTATGATGTGGCTGCAGGGTACAGCAAAAATTTTAAAGACACTGATTGTATAAGTTCAGGTTTTCCAGCACAGAAATGTTGCAGGATACATGGTGTAAAAAAAAAAAATGCTGTTAAATTTACAGGACTCAACACGCAAAGGTGTGGGAGATCTTTTGCTGTGTGCCAGTCAGAAACAGGAGATTTATCAAACCACTACAGTAGCTTGAATTAAAGTGGCATAGAATATGCATTTTAAACAGCCTTATGTTGCAATGTTTAAATGCTTCACTTGAAAGAGCAGAAAGCATCCATTAGATTGCTCTTGAGCTCTGTCACTGCAGTCAGTTTGACATCACTCAGATTTACAGGGTTTAAGTGCTGGCTGCTCTTTAATCCTAATTTCTCCCTAAGTGCTGTTTTTAGTGGAATCTTTTTTTTGCATTTTCAGGAGCAGGCAGAAGCCATTTTTAGGTCAGTTAAGTGCTGAAAATGCTGTCAGGCACAGTAGAGGGAGAGCAGCAGGAAAGCAGGCTGTGGTGGTGGATGCCATGTTGGAAATGCCATCAGCAGAGTGGAGAGAGCTCTCTAAAATGCTTCTCTAAAATACACAGGCTCTGAGAAGGGACTCTGTGTCTCAGTGCTCCATCTCCAAGTGGGATTCTTCCTGGCTACAGCATAAAGATGGTTTGTGCTTGCAGATACATTGCTTACAGTGACTTTGCTTTAATCTATTTTTAATTGTCAGGAACCAAAGAAACAGAAGAAACCTCTGGAAGCTTTGTCTGTGGTCTGAAAGCAAAGCTCTGCCTTTGCTGCTCTCTGCCTCATCAGTCCTGAAGATTTTTCAGGGAGAGCTGAGTTGATGCCACTGCTGGTAAGCCAGAATTGAAAGCAGCTCCCTTTTCTAGGACTCCATTGGCTTTGCAGCTCTAGCAGGGCTAGAAAGGAGCAGCCATTTATTTCAGTTCCTGGGGAGTCAGCTATGCCTCTGGATTTGCACCCACAGCAGCCTAGTTGGTAACAAGGCAGGGAATGCAGAATGGAATTGTGCTTGGATGTTGGATGAGTGCAGCTCTGGGGCTGTTGGCTCTCACGTCTCTGCCCCTGTGTGTACCTGCATCAACCACCAGGGCAGGATGGAGCACGGGGCTCCTTCAGCACGGGTGGTGCCAGTGCTTGGCAGGGCCCTGAGTGTGCAGAGCTCAGCTGTGTGTGCCCAGTGCTGCCCACCAGCTCATTTACCCTTTGGGCAGGGGCTCCCATTGCCAAAATGGATCTTCTCACCCTTCCTTAGAGTAACTTCCTTAAAACATTGCTTTGCAGCCATGGGAAATGCCAGCTGAACAGCTGTGCTTCTAATGGAAAGTACCTTGCACTGATTCAGCTCCTCCAAGGGGCACAGTCTGTTCTCCATTTTACAGGCAAATGTTTGAGGATGTCCATGTTGCAGTCTGTAATATTTAGTCAAGGTTACTGAGAAAGTAATATCAAATTAGAAATGTGTTACTCCAATATGAAAGTATTCTTGTGTCACTGAGGTTCCCCAATGATCACTGGTGGGTTTCATCCATTCGTTCTGAAAGACATACCTGATTCATTCTTTTTGATGTGCATGCCTTAATTTTGGTCTCTTCTCAAAAGTTTATCTTGTGATCACAGTGTTCTTAGTCTACAAAGGCCTGATTTCAGCAACAGTACAAATCATGTCGGTGAAGAGATCCTAATTTGTGAAAGAATTTTTCCCCCCACATTTACATTATAAGTGGTCACCTCCTTTCCCTCAGTCTAAAAGCTCAGTCCAAGTAGAATGAACTATATCCATTTATACAGCTCTGTTAATCTACTGAGAGCATGAAAAGAGAAGAAGAAATTGAAATTGATTAAGGCACTGTTTGCTATACAAGTGAATTAAATACTTCTGTACTTTTACATTGTTGTAAGTGAAAACCAGTCAGATAACTAATTTGCAGTTTGAAAACCATATAGTTTAAGTCCTTATTACTCATCTTCTTGACTAAAAGTTAAATCAGCTAAACTACAGTGCCCAAAGAGATATTAAATCAAAGCTACATCTGAAGAGCACAAGTTTCTTCCAATGAAATATGTATTGCTGTTTTCTGGCATCACATTTACTGTCTGAATTTGGGTTATCTATTATACCATTTTACATATAACAGCAGGGCTCAAAATATTTTTATGTCTGAATAAGTCATTTATTCTATAATAAACATTAAAGATATGCTGCTGTAATGTATTTAATTGCTGGAGAAAATGAAAGGCAAGCAAGTATAGAAGTTGCAATAGGTTGTTTAAAACTGTTTGTGCTAGGCAGAATTAGACAGGAAACAAATGAAGTTTTCTGGAAAATCAGTTAATACCCAGTGATACAAAAGTTGGCTTTGGTAAGGACACTTCATCCCTCAGAAATATTCCACACCTCCTGTTGGATATGCAGAGCCTGGCCCCAAAGCAGGCTCTGATTCCAAAGGAGCTCTGTGGTTTGGGTGGGACATTTGGGTTGGTGGCAGAGGGGAGGAGAGCTCAGAGCATTTCCTGCAGACAGCAGGGACTGCCCCACTTCTGTCTGGGTGGGAAACGAGGGAGCTGCTTTCAGACTGGGACATCAGGCACAGGAATCAGTGACAGGATTGGTGACCTGGGAACTCCTGGGAGCCTTAGCTCTGTTCTAGGTGTAAGCATTTTGTGCTTTATTTATTTACTTGTGGACATTTCCCTCAGCTGCCTGAGATGAAGAGCACCTCTGAGGCTGCTCCTGAGGTGCTCCTGGGTCAGTTCCCTCTGCCCAGCCCAAGCTCACTGCCGTGTACAGAGGTTCAGATGGTGTTTCCTCTCTGCTCCAAGGAGATCCTCTTCACAGCAGGAAGCCTGGCCAGGTGGGTGAGGGATCAGACTGGCCTTTGCTCAGGGAACAGAAGGCAGGTTTAGGGAGCAGCTGCCACTCTCAGAGGCTGAGAACTGAATTCTCTGGGGGGAATTTAAAAAAAAGGGGTTTGTTGATAGATTATTAGATTAGATGGGAGGAATTTAGCAGGGCTGGAAGAAGGAACAGAGAGATGAAAAGAGACAGGCTTTCGTCACACAAATTTGCTAAAACTGTGCTTGCTTCTGGAAGGGACAGATGGGTTGTAAAGGCTGGAGGCTGAGTGCCCACAGACAGGAGCTGATTTCTATCACAGGTTCTACCTTGCTGAGTGCACCTCCAAGGGAGACTCTCCAACCAGCAGCTCTTCTTAAGTGAATTTTCCTCTCTGGTTTTCCTACCTGGAAATGTAGCCACAGGGCAAGGAAACCCTTCCAACTGGTCAGGCCCCAAATATTTCCCAACTCTGAGAATCTGTCTTTGGTGGAGCTGCTGCATTCATCTCCCATGTTGTAAAGGCAGCAGCTCAATCCATCCTTCCTTAACATCCATGCATGAGATGGAGATCAAACCAGCTCTTGGAAAGAAGGATGATAAAGCACAGGTATGCCTTCAGTTCATGGCAGGGTGCTGCCTCTCCTGTTGGGATTTTTCTAGGATAGGGAAAGCTCGTTCTTTATGACCATTTTCCTTCTGCCTCTTTTTTTGCCACCCTGTAGAGCTGTCCATGGCAACTTGTCCCTAGGCTTTCAGACAGGTCAGATTTGTTATCAATACTTTTGCTGAATGACAATTTGTTTATGATTTCTTGGAAGATTTCTTAGTATGAAAAAAGAAGTAGTACAGGCCTATTTTAAAGCAAGTACTAAAGATTCAGTTTATACAAGACCAGTTCTACAAATTGTGCAAAGCTTGAATTGGACAATGAATTTATTCTAAAAGGTTTTAATGGAAACCTGCCTTCAGGTATATTGTATCAAGTCTTTATTTTGAAGCCCAGGATATCATCAGCTGATTTAACATAGATTCATTTCAGGTCAGCACTTACCTTTCAACACAGTCATCCTGTGGGACTTGGCTCTTCCAGTGAAACCACATATCCAGAAGAGTGGGGGAAGTCCAGTTCAGCAAACAGCATCTATTGGGACCACTGAGCAAAGGGTAAGAAACAGGATCTGCTGTTCTGGAAAATAAATTTTCCTCTCGTTTCCCTTCAGTTAATTATTTGCCATGGTGGTTTTGGGATGTCAGACAGAGGTGTTTCAGAGGAAGGCTCTTTCATTGTGTTTATGATGGAAAAATCAGCACTTTCCTCCCCTGCTGTCTATAATGTGACACCACTGGCCAAGCATTATCTGTTCTGCCAAGGAGTTTACCATGGACTGCTTTCTCTGGTAAGTGGAAGCTGCTTGGAGCCTTCCCAAAGGCACTGGTGAGGCAGAAGGGGAGCTTTGATGTCATTAAGAGCCAGACTGTTATGTGTGTGATTAGGTTGAGCAGTATTTACAGCTGGATCAGTGTTTACAGCTGGACCTTTCCAAGGTTCCAGCCTAGTTTAACTTCTTTAAGTGAACACTTCACAGCTCTCTGTCCAGCAATGACCCCTGAAAATGCAGAGCAGGAGTTACAAAAGTAGTTTAAGGCTCCTGAGTGAATGGGTACTAACCTGATGAATTAATCTTCCCAATTATACATAGAAATCCAGTTCTAAATTTTATTTTTGTTTTTAAAAAGTTTCTGACATGGGTTGTATTTACTGCAAAAGACTTCATTAAAATATATGACCACTCATGGCATGTGAATGAAATCTGAATTAGTTCAAGCCATAGAGATGAGTCAGCAATGTAGATTTATGTCTGTGGTAAGAAGTACCTTCTGAGAAGACAAAAGAAAGATATATATTCCCATAATTTAAGAAATGAAGCCCCTTTCAGCAGCACTTGAATGCCTTGAAGGATATACATGAGGACTTTTCATAAATGACCTGGTGGATGCAAAATAAAGGTTATTCAGAGTAATTATGTGGGGCAGTCTAATACAGTAGGGCTGCATTGAGTCCATTATTATCATTTGTGTCATGTCAGAGAAAAACCAGTTAGAGGTGTACATCAGGGGATTGCGCTTTGTTCTGAAAGGGTGGAGCATGCACTAAATCCCCCTGGGTGTTTGGGTCAGTTCCCCCAAGTCACTGTGTTTTAGGGGATTCATGTGAACTGAGCTGACTGGGCATGGTCATTTTGGTGCTGACTATCTAAATGCCAGCTGCAAATCAGTTTATGTGTGTAGCACTTATTGTGGGTTTCATCCTAAAAGGACTAATAGCAGCAATCAACAATCACACCAGAAGTCTCTGGAAAACAGGGATTGTACTTACTAAGAGATAGGCAATTATTTTAGGGAACAAGGAAAATTTGTCACTCCATCCATCCATCTTGTTTATTTTTTGCAGTGTACAGTGTATTTTATGTGTTCAGATAAGTTAGTATAAGTATGACAGATGAGCTAAATAATATGATGCTGTTCTCTGGTCTGCCATTGCAAAACATCATTAAGACTATAATTGATTTCATAATATATATTTGCTCATCTTAATTCTTTCATTTTTGAAGAGACTGTAATAGAAAAGTAACTTTTCAAAATGAGGAAATAAGATTGAGATAGTGATATGATAAGATGCTCCTAGCCCAGTGGAAAATTCCTTCTGTTCTGCTTCAGAAATTACAGAGAAAAGCTCTGTAAAAAGTAATTGTCTTTCTCACTCTGAGAGTCTGTTTCACCTGCAGAAATGAGTGTCTCTTTTTTCCTTAACCTGTGAAGTACTTTCACTTCTTCATCTACAGAAATGTTCTACATTTTATATGTCCCACTAGAGAATCCAAATATTTCATACTACATGGAGGGATAGGGTACTTTTGGGGTGGGGCAGCTTGCAGGAATCCCAACCCCCTGGCAAACAGGAGCAGTATATTCCAAGGTCTTGGAAGATAATGAAGAAATGTGCTTCTTATCCTCAATCTTTATTCAAGGAATTCCTTACTGGGGTGTGGGTGTTTGGTCAGCTCCTCTGAGGGTTTACAGTGAGCACTTCACTTTGTGATGAGAGCTGCTCAATGCCCAGTCCAGGTTGCTGTGTGCTCCCAGGTGATTTTCTGGAGCTGTTTGGGAAGTGTTGGCACTGCTGGTACAACAAAATACTGGCACCCAGGCAGGAATGCTCTGTTTGGCTGGCAAAACACACCTGCCAGAGAGCCCAATCCTTGGCTCCGTAATCCTTACCAAGGTTGGTTTTGACTTGTTGTGGACTGAAATGGCCTCTGTCACTAAAACCTGGTTCAGGTGGGGCCAGAAGAGCAGCAGCTTCAGGTGAGTGTCTCTGTCCACACTGTTGAGAGCCTGGGGCTTTGCTGCTGTGCCAGGGGCATGACAGAAAACCACGGGCGTTTTAAGATTATGTGGCAGGTCCTGTTTGAAATCCTCAAAGGCAATTCAGTAGTTGGCATTTGTCACTTGATGGGCTTTGTCTCAGGGATTCTCTCAGCTAGAACCTTTGCTGGTGTTGGAGAACAAACCCCATTTTCACCATCTGTGACATCTGTGTGAATGCTTGAATTTACATCTGTCAGCTTAGCGTGTTCCAGGTCCTAATCCTGCAAGTTCATGTTTCCATTTATGTTTTCATGCTGTCTTGGAGAAAATTTCCAGTTCTCCAGCCTCTCTCTTCTTGTGAAATGATGTGTTGTACGTGCAGTGCCCTGCCTTGTATCTTGTTAACAAACCCTGCAAAGAGCTTTCCTAATCTAGTGTTATTCCCATAAGCCTCTCCATAAGTCCTGTTTTATAAGCAGAGTTACTGGACAGTGATTTAGCTGAGTTCTTATCAAAATATTAAATGAGTGATGAAATCAGCAGATGTTTTTTACTCAGCTTTCTTCCTGTGTTTGATGAGTGGCAGCTGCCATGCTAATAAAAGCATGGTGACACAGCAAATACCACCACACCTTCCAGCTGCACTTTCATTTCTTTACAAGAGTGTCTTCCATCTTAGCAGCAGAGATTTTATCTTCATTATCTTCAAAGAGAAAATTAAGTGTATTTCTAAAATCTCATTTACATATTCTTGAGGAAAGCAGAATCACAGAAAAAGTTTAGGAATTACTGAAGCATCTGATTAATTGCAGGCTTTTTTCTTCCTTAGTTGCCCATGAATCTTGAATTGCTGCCTCAGTCTTTGTGGGGACTGAAAGCTCCCCATTATCCAGGGGACTTTTCCAGCTGTCTGTGTTGGTAGCACAAATGGCACTTGTAGGTCTTGGCTAAGAAGTTGCCTAAATCTGAAAGCAAACAGCACAACAGCCTCAGGACAGAGCCAGAACATCCTTTGGGGCTGCCTAATCCATCACTTGGCTGTGAGAGGAATACAATATTTCCCCACATTTGTCTCCAGAAACAGGATTTGTGTATAAAATCTCTGTGGGGGGAGTTTTGCTGTGACTCCCAGCAGTGACAGCACTGGAGTGTGCAGTCAGTGCTGATGGACCCTGCTGCAGACAGGATGGGAATGTGGCTCTGGGTCTTGCTGGGGCACAATGTGACATGATCAGTGTTACCTTCAGCCTCTGAAGGTGACATTTGTGTCACGGAAAGGGCTCACCTGCTTGTGGATGGGCACATTCCAGGTGTGTCTGTGCTGGGGCACAGGACCAGGAGTGCCTTGCAGGGAAAAGGGCAGTTGTGGGAATGAGTGTAATTATGATTACCAGAGTTTCCCAGGTGATTGCTTTTTACTGCTGTCATTGTGGTCCCTGGCAGCCACACACACTGATCCTGTGTTTGGGGCTCCTGATGATACCTGCAGACAATCTGCCCTGGAATAAAGGGACACATCAAGTCTTCAAATGAAGAGATGTCCCTTTACACTTGTTAAGGCCTGACCTACATTTACCCAGTTAAATTAAATGAAAAACAGTGTATTTGTGATCTTTTTGTTCCATACGTAGTAAATTATTGAAAACCAGTGTTAAATGTAATTTCTGATCCTTATTCCTAGCAGCATAAATTCAGTATTTTGACCTGCTTCCTGTGAAATCAACTGAAATTTAGTTTTTGCTCTCACTGAGAGCAGGATTGAAAGAATCCATAATGATGTGGGAAGTGAAGGCAGCCACGTTTTTGAATGAGATTGAACATGTGTAATAAAGCACAGTGCTCTCATTCATCCTATTAGGCATGATAAAAAAAATAATTTTCATACAAGCCTACAAGTAATACAAATGAATTAAAGTAATTTAGTGGCAAAATATTTTAAAAGTCACAATAATAACTTAAAAATAACTGCTGTGCCAAATTTTAATAAGATAATGACAGCTTCATTAGCTTTAAAAATGTGCATAATTTACAGGGATGTTGTGTTAGCATTGAGGTGACATTTCCTATTTTATTCAGATTAAAATTGTGTAAATAGGCCATTTGAAATGCTCCCATTGTATATTAGAATTAACTACCAGGGAATTAATTCTTCAGCTTCTCAGGAGAGTTATCCTTATTCACACAAGAAGTCCCATTGATTAATGACATTTTTCAAGCATAATCAGATGACATTGGGACAAGTATAAGAATTACTCATGTGAAAAATACCAACTCCATCCTTCTTTGTTGAAGTATTTGCTGATAAGGGTTCTTTTTATGCAATTTGCTATTCCAGTGTTCAGTGCTGCACTGCAGACATTGGGAAATTCCAACCATCTCCTACCGGTTTGCTTGAGGGGTTGTGCGGTTTAGTTGTAGTCTCTTGATATATAATGCTTGTTTTTATGGACAAAGCCTTTCCTGGGACTCCACAGGGAATCCATGGACACCAGAGGGTCTCTGGAACACAGGCTGGAAAAGAGTGGTTTAACTGCTGCATTGCAGCTAATTTCAAACCACTTGTACTCCTTTATCAACACTGGATAAACTTATTGATGACCTGAATGTGGATGCAGAGCCCTGGCCTTTATTGCATGTTTTATTCCATATTTCACATGTTTTCCAGTTTTTCTAGCCATGCTTTCATGCAGCTGTTGCTCTTGGAACTGCTCTTCCCCACACACAGCATCCTGCTTGCATCATTGTGTTGTGTGACTCATTAAAACACACATATGTTTAAATGAAAACTCTCCTGAGCATTTAAAACTCATCACCTGGCAGTGTATTGAACAGGATTCCTTGGGATTGATGAGAAGCACTCGATAAAATATGCCAGCTCCTCATCCTGTAATTTGTAAACAGATAATCCTCATCAACAAGAGAGAGGGAAATGCTTCCTAAAGCAATTTTGTTGCTTTTGTAATAGATCAGATTTGTGCAATGTGGTACATAATTCAAGAGAATATTCGAGGAGTAAAGCCATAGATCCTCTTAAATGACTCTTTCTTCTCCATCAGTCTGGGCTCAGGACTGTCTCATATCCTTCTCTAATGATAGCTGCAATACATTCAAATACTTTTGAAAGTTTTTTTGCTCAAGACCAGCTTGCTGCTCTAATCCTATTTGCTCAGCCTTCATAGTTGATCATGAGAAAGAAGTTTATTCTTTTATTATTTGCTTTTTTGTCAGAAAGACTTATTTCTTTAAAAAAGTAAAGTATTAGCAGGAGGAGAGAAGGGATTGTGATAGAAGGAAAAAGGCATTGGGGCTCTGTGTGAAGCAATATTGAAGTCAAAATACAGAGCCTTGTGAGCAGGCTAAAACTTATCTTTCAAAGGTGAATTTTTAAAAAATAGGATGGAAAATTTCTGATGAGAGTTGAAATCACTTTTGTCACCTAAATTAATCTGCCCCTGTGTCCTGTAAATCATTTCATGCGGTAAATAATTGATCAGTGGGAGAAATTTGGGCCATGATTTAAAGGGAATTAATTCTTAATTAAGTTGGCTCACTTTGGATTTTCATCTTTAAGGGGAGTAGGCTGCTAAGCATTCCTAATATCTGCCGCTTAGTTGAATATTAGGAAAACCCTTCACAAGAGATTAGGGAACTCTTCACATGAAGGAGATGGGAATGAAGTACCTGAATTTAAGACTAATTTAGGGGTCTGGTGTCATCCACTAGGTGAGCTTCCAGTCATCCCAAGGAGTGAGCTCCCGGTTATCCATGAAGTGAGGCAGAGCAGCAAGTTCAGGATCCTGTGTTTGCAAGGGAAGCAGGCAGTTAATCCAGAAACCTTTGCATGGTGATCTTTTCCTCACTGTATTTCTCTGATACAGCTCCTAGCTGCAGTTTCCAGGACGAGCAATGCAGTCCCTTCTTTGTTACTAATTGTAGGATGTCAGGGGAGCTTCTTCCTGAATCTTCCTGGAACTGTCTGTATTGTTTCAAAGTGCTGCTTCCTTCTCTCCTGTGCTAATTGTTATTTATTCTGTCCTGTTCCCAGGTTATTTCCTTGCAGATGGATGTGTTCACAGTGCTTTAACACAGTGTGGAACATTAGCTCTGAATGTCATTTTCCATTTCATTTTTTATGTTGCCTTAAGAGGTCTTTTTAAAAAACCTGAGTGTCTGTTTCTAGCACTGGAACACGGTACAATCAATTGCCTCTTTGTGTGTGTGTGTGGGTAAGATCAGTGGGGTGCTCTTCCTTCCCCAGTGTATTTCAAACCCTGTTGCACCTGCTGATTTGATGTATTTGACAATGTTCCTTGATGAATTGCATGAAGTGCCCTCAGCAGTCAGGAAATGAGGCACTGTGGTCAGTGCTCAGATTTTATTGCAGTGGTTGTGAAGTCATGGAGTTAGATGAGTTTCTGCTGGTGTGTTTTCAGCCCTTGCAGCTGCAGGAAAAAGCCAGGAAATGTGACACAGAAGACTGATGGGAATAGCAAGCATCAGGAAGATTCAAAATACACACACCTCATGATTTTAAGACAGTCTTGCCCTTTCTTAGGGTCTGGCTTGCAGTTTGTCAGTGTGAGGGTAGGCAGCTTAGCTGAAGGTACAAAAGGAGAAAAGTAAGGGGGGAAAAAAAAGGGAGAAAGTAGAGAAGAACCTGCCCCTGAAAATAAGCGAGTGAGCTGTGTTATCTTTTTGTGTTGCTCTCCTGGCAAGGTATTTGTCCTCTTGACTGGCAACGTTCTTGCATTTCCCTTGGAGTGTATCTGTTCATTAGTGTCTCCAGACAGAGGTAGTTTAGCTTTTAATTAAAATACAATTTGCAGGTTTTTTAGTGTGTTAATGAGACAGCAAAAATGAATTCATTGAAAGAGGAACAGCTATCTAGGCCTTACAGCAGTGAAAGTTAGAGCCTCATTAGTAGCTAATTATGCAGCACAGTATATAAATAGAGCTGTTGTGGCATTAAAAACAGCTTCAGTGCCTTACCTAATGACATAAAATGTTTACAGTCTGTTCTGAGTATGGTCTAATGCCTTCCTGAGGTAATTAATGGCATATTTAACAGTGACACAACTGGAATCACAATTGCTTTGCAGGTACAAGTCGAGGGCAAGGGAATGCATTAAAGTCTTTGAGGAACAGATCATTTGTCTGCTAATAAATATATAAAAACCATTCAGAAGATGCAGGAGGAGCCCAGGATTTATGCAGGAGGTGGGAAAATGTCTGTGTCTGACAAGGACAGAGTACATTGGCCTTTATTTTCAGGTCCTCCAAAAGGGAGCAGTGAGATGCCCGAGCTCCAAACTGGCACTTCCAGAAGGGGAATAAGAAGAAGCTGGTCAGTATTTTGAAAATCCTTCTTTTTTGATATAAAATTGCAGCCAAGGCTGATAATACAGCCAAGATGGAACAGAAGGGGTTTTGTTTCACTGTATGGGCCCATGTAATTAGACAGACACACCCAGAACAGTACCTTAATTAACCATACCAGTTCAGGTATGCTTTTAATAAACTGAAGCACAGATAGGATTTTTTGCTCTGCCTAGTAAGATCTACATATGTAGCTTAACAGCTGACTCTCCCAAGAATGGGGGCAACATCCTGGCCCAGCACACCAGAGGTGAGCTGAGGAATGTTCATGCTAATAAGAAAGGCCTGTAAAATGGTCTGTGCATTAGTCATGATGATTCCAATTACTGTGGTATTGACCAGCGGCCACAGAGCCACAGAATCAATTACTCCTTTAAAAATACAAAAGGCTCTTTCCTGCTTCAATTTGTTCAGCAGTCAACAAGTTTATCATTTTTTTCCTGGGAAATGATGTTGATGTGATGTCCAACTTAGAGACTGAATAATGTTTAGCCGGGGGTGGATGAGTTGAAATGACTTTGCTGTCCATTCCATGCTTTATTTCGTAGTTGTGATTCTCGGTGAAGTAACACAGAGCAATGGAAAACATCATTCTTGCATGTGTTAATGACATTGTGTAGTGGGAGAGGAGTTAATGACCTGCAAGTTTGTGTTACCTGCAGATAGGAAAACAAGCCACTTGCTAATTGTGGTGGGATCAGTTCAGTTCATTCACGAAAATAGCTCTTTTTCATAAAGAGCTCTGGGTAGGCCAGTGCTGAAAGCCTGAGAAATCTGTTCCACATGTCATGGGTGCAGTTAAAAAACATCAGTGCCACCACTGCTGAGAGCCCACCAAATGGCCTGAGCCCTAATTTACAGGGACAGCTCTGTGTGTGCATGAATGATTGCTGCTGATCTCTGAGTCTGAATTGTTTAACTACCCTGGTCAGTGTGAATTGATCAGATTTGCTGTGTTAAAGGCTTAAATTTCTGCATGGGTATTCTCTGATAGAAATCCATCAGCCTTCTCCACAGAGAAATCCGCCAGGAACATTTTTCTGGATTTAAAATAGTTTATATTTCATTTTTATAATCAGGAGGGCAAGCAGAGGACTTTGAAACTTTTCAGATTAAAAGATATTTCTTACAGTGGTGCAGATGGTTCCTTCATTGTTAGAACCCTGGGGTGTTATTTGGACCTATGTGAACATGGTTTGAGAGGTGCTTTTAGAAAACAGCTGTTAAATCGGGGGAACAGCAAGTGCAGAAGAATTAAAGAAATGGGCAAGGGTTTTGTCTGATTTTTAGGTAACTAGCTGTCTGTATAGCAGAATATACAGGACAGAAGAACTAAAATATCCTGTTTTGTGGGAAAGCACATGAGGGATGGAATATTTAATGTTGTTAAAATAGAATATAAGCTGTAAGTGTGCCCAGTGGAGAATTTTTCAACAAGGAATAGAGAACGCTGTATGGATACAAGTCAAGTGGAAATAAAGGAACTAAAAGTTGTTAGAAGGGGCCCAGGGGTGTCTCTGTTACCAAGATATCCATAATCCCTATCAAAATCTGTACTCAGAACCTCTTCTTGGAAAATAAAACACAGCTTCAAAGCCAACCAGCACAAGCCCTCACGTTGGATCTCATCAGAGGGACATGTGAAAACAGATGTTCTGTGGCTAAATTAATCCTCAGAATGTTAATTAGCTCATTCTCTTTTACTATTTTTTTTTAATCTTGTACTTTAGCTGTTCTCTTTACCTTGCAAGTTTTCACTCCTGGATCCACTGTTTTCACAGAGTACTTGTACTTCTTTCACTTGCACACAGGAATTAGATTTGAATAGAGCCCAGAAATACGGTCCATGAAGCTGTGTATAAGCTGTGACATAAAAATTAAGCAGAAGAAAGTGATGGCATATGTTGTTTTCTTTTTATGTTTTGTCCCTACCGGCTCAGAGAAGTATCCTCACAATTCCTAATGATACAGGGGGGAAAGAATGCTTTATGGTTAGGTTTCCTAAAGCCTGGCCTAATTTGCACAATCTGAGAATTCCTCTGAAACCATTAGATTTGCTTTACCAAATATGTGCACTTAAACTATTTTACAGCTATTTAAATGTGAGGCTTTAGAAACCATTTAATATCAGTTTCTGGCAAGGTTTTGATATTTTTCTGCTTTGATTATAAAAGAAATAATTGGTGTAATATTGTGGTTATTAATGTAAATTGCTTCATGTATCAAATCAATGATGGAATCATCCAGTGGAAATAAGGTCTGGTACATGAATCTTGATTAAAACTTTTATGGATCAGAACTGTTTCAAAGACTGTACTGTAGTGGGGAAAACCTTGTCTTTATTTTTATAGCTGTTTTTAATTGAAAATCCTACTTAAATTGTAAATGAGAAACTTTTTAATTTTACTAAATCTTATCTTTATTAAGAAAAATATGCTTCTTTTACATGGCTGTGGAAAGTACTAGATTAATTCTAGATGAGCCTTTAGTGAGGATGGGGAAATGAGGATTCTGGGAGGCTGCTCTGCAGTTTAGCTTTGCTGTTGCTCAGAAGTTCCTGATGAAGGAACCAAACTGGGCATTCCTGCTGAAACAGGGCCAGGAATGATCTTTCTACAGCAGGGAAGGTGGGGGCAGAGCCCTGGCCCAGACCAGGTCAGCCTCCCTTCCCCCTGTCTGAGAAACACACCAGAAATGCAGATAACCCAGCTGAGGGCAGCTCCATGCCTGCCATTTCAGAAGAGAGGGAATAAAAACATCTCTAGTCTCTGGCCTGCTCAACAAAAATATGCAGAGTTCAAGAAAAAGAGGCTGGAATTTCCTTCCCAGCCCAGCCAATAGTTAGTACCTTGGCACAGAGGGATTGAGATTGCCTGCAGCTGCCTGTAACCCACTGGAGCACTGGCTGGTGTTTTCCTTCCTTAAATGTCTGCCTCTTTTGGAAGTGTTGCTGAGTGTTGCTAGTAATTGCCTGAAGACACAAAACACTGTGGAAAGTAAACATGCAGTTAAATTTGCATTCTCTCTTGTGTTCACCTCTTGAAATATCCCAGTCCTCTCCCAGTTGGTTCTTCCTGTGCCAGTCTCTTGCAGGTCTGCCCTAATCAATTTCTTCTCCATCTCTGTTATCTCTTCTGTTTTGACAACTATGTGCCCACAGCCTGATGTAACATAAGTGAAGTAGAAAACAGCTCAGGCAGACATGGAAAATCAAATTCTGTTCCTGACACATGGCCAAAAGTGAGCTCAGTTATCACCATGAGCAGCCACAATGAATAGCTTCTGCTCTGTTACTGATACAAACAAACATGCCCTTGGCTCACACCCAGAGCTCTGAGCGAGGGCTCCTCACCTTTTGGTGATTCAGTGGTTTGAATGTCTTTGTATGTGTATGAAGGGTTTATGCTGTTCCCTTGGGTTATAAATTCATTTCCTGCAGCTGCCATCATATGAAATCTCTTGCTGTCTTTTCTAGGTGGGCTTTTAGAGCTTCTATTTATGTCTTCCCCCTGCCCCCTTTCCCCCTTGTTCTTGTTAAATCTGTGGAAACGTTTCTCTGTCTGTGATGACTCAGGGACACAGGAGCAGTTCCATATCTCACTTGCTTTGGCAGTGGTTTCTGCAGAGACCCAGGTGAGTCACTTGGGGCAGATGAGCATTTTTTGCACCCTCTGGCAGTACTGCAGAGCTGCATTGCCCCTTTGAGGTTAAGGTTGTCACAGAGCAGTCAGACCTGTCACAGCTCCCTGCGCTTAGTGGGAGGGGATCTGCAGCACCAGTGTCAATGCAGGCCAGTTCCTGCACTTCCTGGCTGGAGTTGATTTGGGACTGTCAGCATCCTCTTCATCTCCACTGTCCCTGGGGGAGCTGCACAAAAAACAGTGCAGTGGGAGATGAGTATACAAACAAGTGCCTGTGCTGTCAGCAAGTTAGAGCTGAGTCGATCCCATTAACTCAGTGGAGCTGCAGTGGTTTTCCTTCATCTGTAAGAAATGTAAAATGCCAGGAAACTTGCTTTTCAACAGCAGCAAAATATTTTTAGGAGCTTTATGTTCTTTCTGAAAATGAAGAATGCTTAGTGGCATTAGTTGGACATGATGCTAAAGGGCAGCTTGCAATTACTTAAGGACTGTCAGGTTGAGGTGGTGAGATCTGGCTGGACATGGCAGAAACACAAATGCAACTGTACACAGATTTGGAGGATAATGCAGAATTTACAGTGGAAGGGCAAGGAGAGAGTAAATAAGAGGTCATGTACTTTCAGTAAAAAGATACCCAACTAGAAGTAAAGCTAGCTGTAGAGAAAAGAAAATATATGTCAGTACATTTCCAAAGTTTTCAGAGCTTTTTCATGGTGGGAATATCCATTGTGCTTTCCATGTTCAGCAGAGAAAGTTCTGGAAAGCAGAGTGGGTGTTCCCCTGTGTGGCAGTGCTGCTAAGCCCTAGTGACAGCCTGGATTGTGCAGGTGAGCAGGGAAGGGTGCAGCACTGCAGCATTCCCATGTTCTCTGAGGAGACTGATCCTGTCCCTGACCTGCCAAAGATGAACCAATAACTTGTGTGAGGGGTTAGAGGGTGCCATGATGTACAGCAAAGGAGCAAACCTCTGACAGCACTGGCATCATTCCTGCTAGGAGCCCCACAGGAGAGCAAGGTTTGTCACAGGCCACAGACTGAACCTTCTGGCTATTGGAAAATGCTTTTGCTCCAAAGCAGCACCTTCCATCTCCAGTACAGGGAGCTGTGGCAGCGCAGGACTTGGTGACATCCACAGAAGAGACTTCATCTGCTTTATGAGCTGTATGAAAATATGACTAAATGTGCTGTCCATTAAATGGGAGCAGCTTGGGATTCCAGCCAAAGAGTAATAGGATTAATCTCAGGAACATAAAATGTGGCATTTTAGTGAAATGTGACTCCTCCCTCTGAAACAATTGCAATAGGTGTGCACCTTTTGCTTGTTTCCATCATATCTGCTTAGGCTCCTCTGGCAGACATTTGATTTATTCCTATATACCTAAAACAAATTAGTATATTTATTTCAGCAAATCAATTGGCATGGCATGCTTTCCAGGGAACTGCTTTAGCAGGCAAATCACTGACTTCAGCATTTTTTCAGGATTCTTGACTTCCATAAGCAAAAAGAGCAAGGGGGAAACTAAGAAATAAAAAACCTGCAGCAGGGAGGTAGAAAACTCTGAGATTAAATGGAAGTTAATTTCCTATTAAATGTGACCAGGTATTTAAATTATTAATTGCCATCTATTGTTATTTCAGTCTTGGGTGCCCACGGAACATGATGAATGAGAGCATGGATGATAAAAGGGTTTGTGAGAGAAATTAGATGGAGGTGATTTCTTGCTTCATTTTTCCACAAAATATGTCTGGGGAAAGTCCACAAATTCAGAAAAGACTTTGACCCAGTGAGGGAATGGGAATCAGATTGGAGAATTCAGACAAATCCCAAGACTTGGCATAAAAAGCTACTTCATAGTTGATGTGACAGAGCTAAAAAGGCCAATGCTTTGCTGAATCCCATTTCTTAGAACATAGATTCCAGTTTTAATAAATAGATTTTTTTTTTAAATATAAAGCAACAGGGCTGCTAATCTAGTCATTTCTGGAGTTAGACGAATTAAGATACAATTAATGAATTAAATGACACAATTAATAGTGTCACTTCCTGTATATATTACCTGAAGTAGCTTGTTTTTTTCTTTATTACAAGTCTGTCCCTTTTTAGGGAAAAATTGTTCTCCTTTTTTGTTTTTTCTAAAATTGTGACTTGATAATAGGTAGTATTGGTAGTTTCTAATGATACTGATAAGTGCTGCTGTTTCACTTGGAAGGAATACTTGAAGTAATTAATTTTAATGTGTATTATGAGGTTTTACTTGTGTTTAGCTGTATCCAGGTTATTCCTACATTAAAAATGGAATTTCAGCCTAACCCAGAACAGCAAACTAGAGAAAGCAAAGCTGATGGTTTGCATTCATAGGTAACTTTCTCTGAGTGTACAGACACTCCTCTTATCCGTGTAAAGAGGGAAAAAGAGATGTTCCTGCTCAGGTCAGACCCATGTGAGACCTTTTAACCCATGCCCACCATAAAGCACATCTGCTGCAGTGTTCCCTGCAGAGCTGCAGGGAATGGATGGAGAAACACTCTGGCAGTTCAATGGGGCTCTTGGAAGAGGTTGCTAGAGCAGACAACGATGTAACCACTGGGATCAATTTTTACAGTGATATTCAATAAGTCATTAACAAGATTCATGAGCTCTAATAAAAAATTCAGGCTCCTATGCCACGTTTTAGTCAGCTCACTGTAGCTTAAAATTGTATGTCATGATTTTATTGGACATATTACTTAATTTTTCTAAAACTGGCCATTTTATTTTGGTTAAAACTTATTAAACAGGTTTTTTTTTTTTTTGCACACTGAAATAGGTTTTTTTTTTTAATGACTTTGTATAGTGAAGTACCTTCCTAAGGTAAATAAGTTTGTGATCAATGGGCTCGAGGATGCTTTGATGCAGCAGCACGAGGCTCAGATGGGCTCTGCCAGTGGGATAGGGCAGAATTGTACTGCCTTGGAAAAGTGCTGGCAGTGCGAGGGGTGTTACACCCCAACCAAGCATCACCTGGGGAAGATGATTTCTTTGGGGACTTACACATTGGGGGAGCCCTGGTGAAGCTCTGTTCAGTGCTCCTGCTGAGGAGCATAGAGGGGCTGTCCCAGGACACCACAGGAACAGCTCAGTGAGCTCCAGCACGGAGGCCCAGCCTCCCAGGGAAGGCAAACCCATGGGAGGAGCTCCTCAGCACAGCTTGTGTGGGTCACAGGGTGTCTGTGTCACAGGGAGAGGCACATTTTCTGTTCTTGGGAACACTTGTGAGATTTCTGAATTGGGAAGTGGCTCAAGAGAACTCCAACCCAGAAGAGCACAAACAAGGTGTTCTTTGCCAGATTGAAAGAGGCTGAATAACCATGTTCTTCCATGTGCATCATCTCTGGCCTTCTAATTGCTCATTCATTTTTTGTGTTTTGTCAGGTCTAAAGGGTTCCAGCTTTGTGCAGCATCTGAGAGGGTACTGGTCTTTCATATCCTACTGCTTAGTGCTCTTCCACAGGAAATTTCTCCTCGGGATTTACTGTAGTCCTACTCCTTTCACACACCTTTGTAGTCTGCTCTCTCTGAAGACTGTCATTCTTCTAAAATAAACCCTAAGGAAATTATAGAAGTCCAGGTAGGAGTAAGAGAAGTTTAGTGGATATAGTGGCCAGTCTTTCCAAATGAATTTTGCAATCAGTCAATGTGCTGGGAGTTTGTGATGCATCCTTTTGTGATGCACTGATTCTTCCGAGCAAACGTGATGGAGAGAAAGTGGCCTGTGCCAAAACACAGTTGGTCACCATTTATTTTTCCTTCTGTGCAAGTTTTACTTAAAAACTACCTCCAGTCTTTCACACAGCTATGTCCTGGAGACCTGATTCAAGATAGGAAGCTTCTGTGATTTAAAAGGTAATTTCAAGGTCATATAGACTGTTGCAACATGCAGGAGAAATGCTTGGTTTTGATTCATACAAGTCCTAGTTCCTGGATTGATTGGTTCAATAACCTTTGTTAATAAAGCAAACTGAATGCAGCTTATTCCTCTGGGCTCGTGGGCTGGAGAAGAGGAAGTTTCAGTCTCTTTATAACTTGTTAGCTTTGACTTCACAGAGCATATTAGAGTGCTGTGCTCTGCAAATATTGCTTTATGCACACACCTCTTGTTTGAAAAGACACCTCTGTTATATTCAAAAATGCATATATTTACAGGGTATGAGTGAGCTTTCAAACTTAGCTCTCAATATGGATATTTATGTGAATGATCCATTTGGAGCAGTTCTTTTGCACTTCCAGTGTTTTCTCTAAGGGATTTGTGGTCCCAGGCAGTACTTCAGGAAAGCAATCTCACCAAGAGCAGATGATTAATAGCACACTTCAGCAAGGTCCCCAGTTATGAGTCAACTTAAATGTTTGTTCCTTAGTAAAATCTCACCAAAAAAAATCATTTTCAGTGTATACTTAGATTCTTCATCCATTCAACTGTTTTCCCTTCTGAGGGGAAAGAAAGGCTTGCTGCAATGGTGTAAATACTATGGTAAGCCATCTGGGAAGCTGCTGACTTGTACCAAGTTTAATTCACTCTGTTTTTCTCAGAAAACATCCAGAAAAGCTTTTCTTTTATGGATTCTGGGAAGGCCTTTAAGAGGTGATGAATGTGGGCAGTGACCTTCAAACTAGAACTGGCTTGGGATCTTAAACCTCATTCGTTTTCAGCAGTGCATCATGCTTCCAAATGTGATGAGAAAAATCCAGATGAGAAAATCTCCTGTCTGCCTGAAGTCTGGACATGACAGAGAGGAGTATTT
Organism: Serinus canaria; assembly: GCF_022539315.1. Classification (NCBI taxonomy): domain Eukaryota; kingdom Metazoa; phylum Chordata; class Aves; order Passeriformes; family Fringillidae; genus Serinus; species Serinus canaria. The sequence continues at coordinate 3,046,813 of NC_066317.1, read as the reverse complement.
TCACCTTACTGAGAAAATCCAAACCAAGTTTCTCATTTAGGAACCTAAAATGCATTAGATAGCATTTGTTTAGTGTAAAGGGATGGCTGTTCCTCAATTTTTGGAGTTTATAGTTGTACATACTTGGATGTGGTGTTCATACAGTAAATAAGAAGTGTATGGACACTATGTAATACAGAAGACAATCCTTGTGAATGAATGTGTCCCTTTATAACTTTTCTATGCAGAATTCTATTAAATTCTCTAGTTACAAGATTCAGGAGAATTTACTTGCTGTTGTACTGAGCAGCAGTGAAGGTAACATCTAGACAAGGTACCAGTTTTGGTCAATCCCACGTATTTAGGAAGAAAAAGTTCTGTTGTTTACGAACAAAATTGTTGTCCACAGGTGCTAAGGTTTGGGAACAGAAATCATTAAGAGCCTTCTGTCATTTAGAGAAAGAATTTAGCTTTAACTTTCTTGGTATCCTCTGGAAAGCCTTTGGAGAATTCAGTTACAAGCTAAAATATAAGATTTCAAATGCAGAAAGAAAGAAGTAAACAGAAAGGGGCAAAGCAAAATGAAAACTCAGGTTCAAAATCCTATGTATTTTGAAAAATTCTATTGAAAAAAAAAATCCTGTGTATCCTTGTTGTTCTTTTTCATTTGCACTGTGCAAAAAGCTGAGTACACAGGGGCACATGGGAACAGCAGGGTAATGCCACCATCCTTGGAAGGATGGCTGTTTCCTTGTAATTTATTTACCAAAAAGGTCAGCCCCAGACATGACACCTGTTTTCACTGTGATCCCTAGTTCACCCCATAGTTCTGAATGCTGCTGAAATCTTCAGGGGAAAAAAAATGAGATGAATTAGCTGTTTCAGTGGACTTCCAAAAATTCTATGAAATCCTGTTGCCATTATGGGCACATAGCATTGCTCTGGATGAGATTCAGGGAGAAGCTTGGGAAGAGATACCATGAGGGGAGAAAAGAGCTGTCTGAAAAGAGAGCCATGAGGGGACAGGATAGATACAGTTACTGAGTTGGAAAATAAATCCTTCAGGAAGAGAGGGATCCAAAGTTTATAGCCTGGAATGTGTTAGTTAATATTTATTATGTGCATCTATCTTTCTCTGTGTCTTGGCTGTGCACTGGGTCCTGGCTGGTCTTGTGTCAAATACAAATGATGATATTAAACAAAGTGATTAATGTCTGTTTGAGACAATTGGAAGGTTATTTCCAGCTTGTACAGTGCTGCTTTTTGTGCACCACACAAGCACAGCATATGAGGTACTTTGCTAACAACACAGAGAGGTGTTTTATTGATCTTCTCCCGTTCCACTTCACTAATTCTGCCAATTTTCAGCCAGGCACAGCACCAGGATAATGGAGTCAGCATCCACTGCAGCTGTCTGGGCAAGCCAGGTCTGGTGAAATCAAAGAAATTCTAAAAGTTAGGATGAGGGGAGGAAGAAGGGGGAAAATCCCCACTTGTGTGGTAGTGGGGTAAAAGGGATTTAAAGCTATTTGGAGGCCTAAAAACAGGAGCTGCCATTTAAAATGGCAAATGTGAATTGTACTCTGAAATTAAAATGCAGATTTTGATTGGAGTTGCATGTTCTAAGCCATATATATATATATATGTATATCTCCTTGAAAGTGCTCATTAAGCCAACAGATTTTATGCAATGCAAAAATGAAGAGAGAATTACTGAGTAGAATGGTGAGAAATAAAGGGATTTTGTCTGTATACATTTTCAACACTTCTATCTACTGGGAAAAATTATTTCTATATAAAAATGTTACTTCTTGGTAAATATTGAAAAAACATTAATGCTTGAGCTGGCTGGAAACACAAAAAAACTGTGATTAATATCTGATTAATTATTAAGTAACAAGTTTAGTAATACATTTTCCCTGTAGACACAGTCACAGTTGGTATAACACATATTAAGATAATTCAGAAAAGCATCTCTATGTACAAGAAATATACATATTATCTAAATGGATTCAATTAAACCCATATCAACAGTCAGTGCCTTAAAAATTAGAAATAGCTGATATTAGCACTTTGAGGGCATACTTAATTTATTCCCACTTGGATTTTGGCAATATTAATTTATTCTCTAGAAAATACCCTAAGTGTACAGTAATTTTACAGTGGGTTGCAATGCACAGAAGGGAATGAAACCAATTAAGTGAGCAACAGAATGAAACAAAAGCGACGAGGAACGCTTGACTTGGGAAGTGGCCTCATTCTTGTACCTCATGATCAACTCCTAGATCTTGTATTTATATTTTTCTTAACGATCCTGTGAAAAGGCAAAGAGAATATTAATTAAATTATTAATTAAATCCAGAGTTCACACATTATTGTGAGGCACTAAGATAACACTGCCAAGAGAAATAAATCCATTAAAAGGGACTCAATAGAATGAACAATGGTGAAATGAAATGCATTCGAATCCATGATTTCCCTTATTATCATCACATCATGGAAACCACTTATGAAAATGCGTCTCATGTACCTGATTAGCTGACAGCAGAACAGTTCCTGGGAAACATTTTTACCCCCTCTTTACAGAAGATGTGCCAAAGACATGGGGATACAAAGTTATCAGCCTTTTTTGGAGTACTGGAGGAGGAATTTCTTCACAAGCATGCATGTTTTGATAAGAATAAGCCAAATTTACTCTAAAACTTCTGTTCTGATAAAGCCTCTCTTAGAATGTATGATATTCAACACCCAATTCGTACTTCCAAGATTAAAATATTCCTCTCCTGTAAGTGAGGTAAAAATATAAATGAGAAATTTAAGATCTTATCCATGTTGATGAGGAGTAGAACTTTGACATGGATGGTCTGTGCAGAGCACAGAGTTACTTTCATGACTGTCGGAGCAGTTAGATTTTTTAAGGCAAAACAGGACAAACTTGTCTGTGTTTGTTGAGGCCGATTTGTTTTGCCTTTTTTTTTGTTTTCAAAAGGTGCTGCTGCTCTGTGCTGGTTCCCAGTGACCCATTCCTTATGGCTGCTAATATGCATGGCTACAGGGTGTGGCTTGTGGCCGCCTGTCTGTGCTGTCTCCACCTTCTGAGGTTTTGGGTTGGAGGATTACAGTTAGATAGCAGCCTCTGTCAGGAACACTGAAAATTCCTTTGGTTTCATGTAACTGTTGACCATTTTGAGAGAGAACATTTGTCAGGCACTTCCACCACCAGGCTGCCTTAACTGCATTTTTTTATCAACTACACAGTTCATAGGTTGTAATGGTTTCCAGACAGGTGCAGATTTTTTTGAGATATGTGTAACTTGCGTTTTTTAAATGTTGTGTAAATAGTCAATTTACTATTTAGTTAATAATGCTAAAAAATGGTGCTTAAATAAAGGTGCTGGTTTAGTATAATTAGCACAGCTGTTCATGGCTCTGGTTTAGATACCAGTGGTGTTTATTTAATGACAAAGATACGGCAAAATGGAGCTGGGATTAGCTTGAGAATTCCAACCAAAGGAACTGCCTCAACAGCAGTTTCTTGTCAGAAGTCAAGCAGGAAGGAGGAATTCTTAAGTAAACAAAGCAGCCCATTGTAGCATCCAAAGGTGCTTCTTACTTCTTAGGAACAACAGGCCTTCATGTATCTGTATTTTTATTTTTTTCCTTTTTTTTGGTCTGGGAAAAGCAGACTTAGTTTGTGATTGAAACCCCTAGCTCGAGTTTGGAAGCTTAACAGATGTGACTTGTCTGGCTGCAATGCTGTGCAGATAAAAGGCACCTTTCAGCAGCCCAGTCTCCAGTAATTAGTACCTGAGCTTCATAAACACCTCATTTTATCACTGCTTCTGTCACCATCCACATGTGAAGTCATGAGCTGCTCTGGGTGTAGGCCATAAAGGAACTGACAACACAAACTGGGTGTGATGTAAATCAGGGCCTTATAAAGCTCATCAGTGAGCAGGAATCAATAGGCAGGAAACAGTAAAATTTCAGCAATTTTTTGCTCTGATGAATTAATTGATTACTCTGGGCCCTTCTGGGAGGAAGCACAGCACTGGAGTGGAAACCTGGGTCTCTGCTTTTCACCTTACTCTGCTGTAACATAGTCACAACACCAATGACTTAGATTTGAGTGAAGCTTTATCTCTAAACACAGCCCTTGTGGTTTTATATGCTTATATCTAATTTCAGTTATGTTCATCATTTACAGGCCCATAAATATATCCTGGAGATACATCCTCTGTATAATGAATAAATAGAAGTATTTCTAGTTAATAGTTGGGGATTAGAATAGCTCCACTTTTTAATCCATATTTCTCTTTCACACTTGTCCAGGTACCTGGAATTTTTCACCATTCCAGTCGATGCAACAGTGTCTTTGAGAAAAGAGCCAATTATTTGTGTTTGGGAAAGCTCCCAAAGGAGCACATTCCCTTGTCCCCAAGGCCAGGATGATCACCACTGTCAGTGACCCAGGGCTCAGACACACTCCTGGTACCAGGTACAATGATGTCACCTTCTGTTGCCACCATTCCTGTGGTTTTCCCCTGTTAGAGCATCCATGAGTGCAGTGAGCACCTCTGCTGCAGCTGGAGCAGCCACACTTCTTGAACACATTTAGCATGGTTGTGGTCCTGCTGTGACCCTCCAGCAGCAGGCTGGGATTTAAAAACAATTCTCCAGCAGCACCAGGCTGTGCCTGAGGATCCAGCAGTCCTGAAATCCACTGAGTTCCAGCAGTGCCTTTCCTGGGCACTGGGAAAAGAGAAAACTTGTTTGCCATGTTAAAGTAACAGCTGAAAGAACCTGCATTTTGTCAGGGCTTATTTTCTTCCTCTGTCTGCCCTTCTCTTTTCTACCTACCTGTTTTGGGTTTTGTTCATTTTGAATTAAAGTTCTGATTGTTATGGTATTTTCTGAAAGGCTCTGGAGAAAATATATGTGTTCATTAAAGTTAAGGAAACTCTTGAAAATAAAGGTTTTGAAAGCAGAAATGAGTTTTCAGTCAGTGTTTAAAGAAATGCAGAGAAAAAAAAAAGAGAATAAAACAATCCTGAAATACAAAGGCATTGTTTTAAGGGCAATTTTGAATTCTTTAAGGAAATTCTTCAGACTTACTGATTTCTTTTGAAAACAAGAAAAACTAGATTTTCTGTTTAGAGTAGTTATAAAACAGGTGGTTGAATATACATTTGGAGCACTGTTCCATAATACTTTTAAGATATGAAGGCTTTTAAAAGTCATTTATTGAAATAGCTTGTACTTTTTTTTCAGGACCTGACCTAAATTAATTACAGTCAAAGGTGGAACTCCAGCAGCTGATAAAATATACTAATCCACCAACTTCAGTTAAAAGGAGTATTGGAAGGAAAGAAGATTTCAGACAGAGAAAAAAAAAAAAGAAGAGCAAATTTCAGCTAAGAAGAAATTTTGGAGCTTGGATGTTCAGAAACACCTGCATCCCAGCACTTTATTATTGCCAGCAACATTGGCACAGCTGAGGGGGTATGAGCCCCTTTTTAAAAGCATATTCCCTTCACAGTGAATCTGAAAGGGAAATTTCAGATTTTCTGTCAGAAAAATCAACCCTTTTAGCAGCATTTACATCTGTACTCAGCCTTCAGTGTTACCAGATCTCTGTGGGACTTAAATGTATCCTTAAATGCTGCCCTTAGAGACATTTTTCTGAGGAACTGATTGTCTGAAACACGGCCTCTAAATGCATGGAAAACCAGCAAAGGGTCTTTGTCTTCCCATTTCCTGAACTTCAGCTCAATTATGAAAATACTGATTTTTAAAAGTTCTTCCAAAGGAGCTCTTTTCTTGTCACCGTGTGTCACTCTGTCAGTCACACTTCAAGCTATGGATTTGAAAACCGACCTGCAGAAGCAGCTACCTTTGTCATAAATTTAACTTGACAGCTTCTCTGTGCGACTTTCAATTAGGAAATTTTTTAAAGAAAAAAAAAAACAAACTGAAAGTGTCAGTCCAAACATAGTGAGCAAATGCTGGTATATGGGAGGCCCACACATACTGCCTTCTATTTCAGACTCCAGGATGATCAGGAAGATAAAATGCCAAGTTTTGGCGAAAAAAAACTTTTAAAAACTTGTTTCAGGGACATCTAAAGAGCAGTTTCTGCTGTTTGAGGGGCGGGGTGGCTCTGAGGCCTCAGGGGCATCGCTGAGGGCTCAGCCCAGCAGGCAGAGAGGTGGCTCTGTGACACGGCTCAGAATCTCGTGTTTTCCACTTCAAACTTGGGAGTCTCCATGGAGGAAGTTTCAAAAACCCCAGCACATTTCAGTGTTGATTGCCGAAAGCTTGGGTTCTGAGGTGGTGGGAGCGGGTGTGGCTGCAAAGAGCCGAACCCTCGGGCCGGGTCGGAGCCGCCTCAGCCTCGAGGGCAAAAGCCCCTCCCGGTGTCCGTGTGGAAATGGGATCGAGGTGTGGGAGCTGCCGTCCCTGGCAGCTCTGCTCCCGGGCTGCCTCCCGGGAAACCTCATGGCCGTGGATGTGGGGAATCCCAGGGTCCTGTGGAAGCCCTGGCTGCCCTTCAGGCCGCCCCGAGCCCGTCCGGCCCTGCCTCGGCATCGCCGCCATTCCCGCAGCGCCCTCAGCTGCGTCCGTGCTACAGCCCCAGCAGAGCGGGCATTTCCTCGGGACGTGCGGAGAAAAATATACATAATTGAGTTTAGAGCTCGAAAAGTGGTAAAACAGCCCTCGAAGAAGTGATTAAGTGTGAATGGACACAGTGATTTCTGCCTGAATCATCAGCAAGCTCTAAAGACTCGCAATGTGTGCGTGAGGGGAAGGCAGGAGCCCCGGCCGAGGGGTGTTCCTGAAATCCCACTGACTTTGTAGGTTTTGTTATTTTATTTGTATTTGTCTCTGAAACGCGTCTGCAAAACTGATAGAAATGCTTTGGATAGACACGAGGGGTGAAGGTGCAAAGGACAATGATTTCCCACACCAGCGTTCCTCATCCACCGCCTCTGCCTTCGGCTGAACCACGGTGACACCACGGCCGGGTATGTGCTGCCTTTTTTAAAGATACTTGGTTTTTATAGCTGTGAACTATAGGTGGGCAAGAAAGGAAGCTATTCTGAAAATGCACAAACTACAAAATTTTGTTAGAATTTTTCTGGTCTGTAATAATTCTGATGGTTTTGTGTGATCTATGTGATAACTATTTTGCAGTAGGAGAGGCGCTTTTATGAAAGTGTTTCAGTTCTGTGTCTCCATTTGGTGTGGGAGGGTTTGAGGGGGGCTGAGGGCGATGGTAACTTGCAGACTTCAGGTGCTCTCAGCAACTTGTCCTTTAAGTGCAAGGTTTTTGTCTAATTCATGGAATGTGAACTTCAGATAGCTAGAAAATAGCTCAGGCTTTAATTGCCAAATTGTCTCCCAACCCTAAATCTCCAACAAACAACCAGGGTACATTACAATTTAAACAAGGCTGACTAAGAAACAACTATCCCTTTTCACAAATATCAAGAGATTTTTTTTCTTCCCCTAGAACTGATGTTAATGTTTAAACCAACTGTTTCCAGATAACATATTTTGAGAAGGGAAGATGTTAAATTAAGGTTTATTGTGTAAATTCTTGCTCTGCCCTTAGTATGTCGCTGTTCTGTACCCAGTGATCCCTGCTGAGAGCCAGTGGTTGGGAGCCACCTGAGAGTCACAGGCTGGAAAAGCAGGTCATTCACTTATGGAAATGATTGGTATTTAAGGGTTGTTCTCAGAACATGATAAGGTAAAAAGGACGGAGAGATCATTTTTCCCTAAAGAGCTTACACTTGCAGAGTGAAATCTTACCCTTTGGGATTTAAGGCTGTACATAGTGGGTGTGTATGATGGTGTGTTAGTACTTGTGCCAGCTAAGAGTTGGCACAAAGAGGTGACCACAGGTAAGTAGTTCTATTTAAAATTAGCTGGATTCCTGTCCAAGAATCCAAGTATGAAGAAGGACTTCGAAAAGGAGGAAGGCACCTGTGACTCTGCACATCTTTTAGGTAAGAAATTCACAGTTTTTGTGTCCTCAGGAACACCTTTGGGGGCTTTTTAATAGAGTTGAAAGGAAAAGAACTAGCAAAAGCATTTGGTTTTATTTTGTTTTGCTGCTGCATTTCTTGACTTTGTGTTACTTATCTTTACAAAAGAGATATTTAGAGGTGTTCAGCTAAGTGATGCTTCTCTGTTTGTCTGTAAATTGTGAAAATGTGAAGTAGCAGAGCTGGGATTTCTGAGTTAGAGAATTCAGTTTCACTCGTCGGTACAGAGAACTTTGTGGCATTTTCTTACAATGAAAGCAAAGGAGCAGCCGGGGCCGTGGTTGTGGGTGCTGTCCCAGAGCCCTGGGACCCAGCCGGGTCTGGAAGTGTCTGCAGGAGCCCCCGGTGTCCTGGGCTCTGCCGTTCCTCAGAGGCTGGGCTGGCAGGAGCCGCTGGAGGAAGGAGAGAGGAAGGGATGGGGAGGGAGGAGTTCCTCAGGGGCTCTGGGAGGCGTTTCCCGACCCCTGGAGCGGCCGGGAAGGTGTTCCTGAAACTGAGGGAGCACGGGGGGCCTGGGCAGGTGCACTGAGCTGCACAGCAGAGGCAGGGAAGAATATTCCGGTTCACTGTGGGAATGCCTGTGTCAGCTCTGCCGTGTCCCACACGTGTAGGGGCTGCTGCCTCCGGCCATCCCGGCCGTGCTTTTCCCTTCTGACCGACTCCAGGCGTGGGCCAGGCGAGGGTGCCTTGGGAAGCTCCCTGGAGCTGCTGTGGAGCAAAGCTGATCCCAAGCTGCTCCCAGTGCCGAGCGTCCCGCTGAGCCGGGTGTGTCCGGGGGCAGCGGGAGGAGCTCCAGGAGCCTGTGCGGCTGTCGCTGCGAGCGGGTTTGTCACCTGTCCCCAGCAGAGCTGTCACCGTGCCCGGCAGCTCTGAGGCCTGCGGAGGGAAATGGGCTCGGGGTCTGGGGCTCACCTCGGGGCTGTGCAGCCGCACCCCGATGGATGTTCTTGTGCCTCCCTCTGGGATGTGAGGCTGGGAGGGCGCGGTCCCGCTGCTGCCAGGTGGCCATTTCGGATTCTGTACCTGTGCTAAAGGTTTCCTGCGGCTCCACACCTCATCCTCGGCCGTTCCCAGCCCTGCCCTGGAATTCCCGCCTCTCAGACCCGTCAGCGGAGCTGCGTTTGGAGCCTCTCCGCGGGCCGGCTGTGCTGAGCTGAGCTGTGCTGGAGAACCCCCGGGATTAGAAGGGTTGGAGCTGTTGGAATGGTTTAGGAAGAGCTGGGGTGGGAGCAGTTCCTCAGCCGTGATTTGACAGATTTTCCACATCCTTTTTGTCTTTGCTGGGGCACAGACTGGAGCAACCTCCCCCTCCTGACTGGGACAGGAGCTGTGGAGGGTGAGGTGCATTGAACACGGGAAGGAAGTTAAGTGTCCCTGTCACTGGGGAGACTTTCACACAGGCTGAGAGATAAATATAAACCAAAACCTAATTAAGTAGGTGCAGGCACTTGGAAGCATATCAGCATTTTCATGTTTACTTAGACTCATGCGTAATTAGTTTAGTTGCTGTAAACTTCTCTCAAGAGAATAAATTACTGAAAAACATCCCTTCTCAAATATTGTATTTAGTGAGGGAAACCAGCAGATCTTAAAAGAACTGCAGTAATCCAGGAAAAAATGGCATGTTCCCATGTAAAGGGTCATACCATTCTTTTTCCAACAGGAAAGTGGTTTTATGGTGGGAGAAAGGGAGCAGAGCTACTAAGTTTGTCTGCTTTGGTGGTACAAGAGCTGTTCCTTGGGCTGATAGCAGTGGTGGGACAAAGGAGAAGGGAATTGTTTGTGGGAGAGCTGAGCTTCTGTTTTACTTCTGTGTGTTGCATTTCGTGGCTGTGTCTGAGTTACAGGAACAGATTTTTTTTAAAGTTAAACAAACAAACCTGAAAGTTCTTGAACACCTGGGCTGGGGAGCAGACGGGTGGTCATCTGTTGGAGCCTTCAGTTGCATTTTCCCTGTAATTAGCTGTCTAATTGCTTGTCCAGAGCTATTGCTGTTGCTAATCTATTTACACATGTAATTAATTCTAGCTTAAAAATAATCAAACAACCTTTTTAGGTTGTTTGTCCTTTTTTCTTCATTTGTGCAATGTCAAGCTATCATGCTGGTGATCTATTGCTGTGTTTATTTACGGACTACATTATGACTCCATTCTGGATGTGTCCATGGAAGGACATATGATAGCTAATTATTTCTCTGGTTAAATGAGGAAATAATGAATATCAATTGCAGCTACCTGCAGCATTGCAGCCGTGGCAGGGAAACCTCAGGAGTATTTCCAAGGCTCATGCTGGCTACCCATAATTTATGTTCTGTTTTCTAAATTGAGAAATGAGACCCCGCTGATGTGGCACATGATGTTCAACTTCCTGAAAGCTGAATTTGGAGAGGGTGACAGAGATTACTGGTTATGCAGGACACTTGGCAAACTGTGGGAGTGGGTAACATGTTTTTATTTGCTGTGAGAGAGCCCTGCTGTGCTGCTGTGCTGAGGGGCCCAAAGAAAGCTTTGCAGGCCTGTGTGTGGTGCCTGGTGCTGTCACAGCCTCAGTGACACTGAGCCGTGGGACAGGGCAGCTGGGTGTCCTTGATCCCCAGGAGCACATCCTGGTGCTCCAGCAGCCAGGGCTGCTTGGGGCTGTGTCTGAGCTGCTGTTTCTCCTCCTCTCAGGTTGTCTCCTCTCATGCATGTTTAAAGCTCTTTGTGCTTTCATGTTTGCTCAGCCCCAGGATCCCTGTGGATGTGCCCTTTCCCCTTCCTAGCCATGCCAGCATGTGGATATCACTCACTGCTCATTCCTCCCACGTCTCCTCCTATTTTCTCTTTCGTCAGGCATCTGTGGAGCCACCAGAAATCCCACCTTTCCCTCCCTTTGTCTGGGATATCACCTAGGATATCATCCAGGATATCATCTTGGAGCCAGCACTTGTAACTCCAAATTTGAGAAGTGAACCTGCATGTCAGCAGACAAATAAAGGAAAAAAAAAAAAAAAAGCAGGCTGTGAATCCAACAAAAGGAAATATGTGAGCAAGGAGATGGGTTTGGGCTATGAGATCACTGGTGGTGAGCAGAATTAGATTGTTTGGGAAGAGCTGCAGGAATTCTGCAGTAGGCAATTGCACATTCACCTTTGAGGAGGATGAATCTCTTTCAAACCCTTGTTACCCGGAAACTCCAGCTCTGTAGTAGGAGATTTCATATTCTTTCTCGAGCTGTTTAATGCTAACACTGGAGGTTCTTGTTATCTGCAGATAGAGCCCATTCATCCTTGCAGCCTGCTCAGCCACAGCTTCAGTAGCACTGCAGTGCTTAGATGAAAACTGCCTTAAGAATAGGAACAAAAAGAAGAACCTTTAGGAAGTTAAAGAAGTTGGGATTGATTTTGGTAGGTACTTAACTCACAGTGACACTGGCAAATAACATTTCATTAGAGAAAATATAATGAGGCCTGACACACCAAAAAAACTCACCACCCTTGCAGTGATTTCTGTGGGCTTTAGATCAGGAATTAAAAGAGGAAACAAAAGAATAAGATGGCTAAAAAAAGATATTGGCTGAAATAGCTTCCAGATAACGCGCGAGATGATAAGAAAGGTGCTAGACAGTAGCTTCAGTGGCGTGGAAATGATGGAGAATGGATTTTTGTGCCCAAACCCAGGCACCAGGGGTGATGTTCTGCAGTTCAGCAGTGGGCTGGTGCCAGGGGATGATGGAGAATGGATCCCTTCAGGGCTGTCCAGGAGGTGATGGACTATCGACACCCTCAGGGGCTGTGCCCACACAGAGCTGGTGGTCATCTCCTGACCCTGGTGGAGCCAGAAGAAAGGAACCCAGATAATCTTCTCTAAATATCAGGTTAATGGCCAGTATTAGGTGATACTAAAGAAGTATTTCCGCTGCAGTGAGTGCCTGGGATTCCCATGGGAATCCTACATTGAATGAATACTCCCCAGAAATTTCTTGATTGCTTTAAGCTGTTTGCACAGTCAGCTGAACAATCAAAGCCCAGGAAGTTGATTCTGCACTGAAGTGTTTACATGAAGCCATTTGGTGATGATCGCTAATGCCCATTGCTCGTGGTAAATCCCAGTGCATTGCTTCATTTCTGCCATTTCCATGAACCACTGCTTTGCTTCCAATCTGAAGTGTGGCATGAGCTTAGCTTCTTTCCATCAGATTTTCTTCTGGATGGAGCTCCTTCCTTATGCCATTAACCACTGAGCTAAATGTATTCTTTTTTCATCTTCTTTTTTTCTAAATTAATTAATGTGATCCACCTGGTTTATCAGAAATGACCTTTACAATGTACATGAATCACCTTTTAAGCTTATTTTATGTGGCAGCTTAAGGCATGGTACAATAGCACCTTGTGTTAAAATGGGGCTGGCACTTGTTAGTGTGTGCATCTGCTGGCGTAACAGAATAAATCAGAAGAGATTTGCAAGGGTCTTCTTTCATCCAATTTCTAGCTGTAGGGTTTCAAAATGCTATTGGCTATGGCTGCTTTCATATGGCTCTCCAGGTCTCCTTATTCCAGACTCTTAGGTGGGGAAGCCAGCTAAGGGGAGAGGGGAATTGACTGGAGCCATTGGAGAAAGTCTTTGAGAACTCAGTGGAGATTTTTGTGATTTTACCAGTGAAGAGTCCCATCCTCTCTTAAAGGCAGTGGTCTGGGGGCTGGCAGGGGGGCACAGAGACAGGGCAGGAGTGCAGAGGTGGTTTGGGGGTCTGTGGGTGTTTAATTGCTGAAAAGCCTCAATTCTGGAGCCCAGACTTGAGAAGAAACATTTTGTGTACCTAAAGCTTGTGGTAGTGCCAGAAGTCTTCACATTCATTAAAAAAGAAGCTCCAGCTTTAGGAAACTTTGGGGGTTTGTAGAGTTGCAGCTTCCAGAGGTTTAAGTGGAGGATATGGGGAGGATTTGGGGGCCCAGGGGGGTCAGCCATGACCTTGAGCACATGTTCTTTTGCAGATGTAGTCCCCACTTTGTGCCTGCTTACCACAGTTCACAGTGGCAGCACGGACACTTTGTGTGTGTCATAACAGCTTTTCCAAAGCCAGACACCTTGGGCTGTCCTTCATTGGTTTTATTTTATAATTAATCACTGGCTGATGCCCTTTATGAAACAAAATCAGGCCCAGCAGCTGGGTTATTTGCCTTTGAAAAGCTGTCACTGTGCACACAGCACACTTCCTCTTGTCATTAATAATGTCAAAAAGGCACCAGAAGGGACAATGCTGCACTGACATCGTGTCATGTCCAGTGCACGTGGAAGTGCCAAAAACATTGGAAACCTCAGGAATAGGAATAGCTTCATTAACAGGTGCTTCCCCTGGGCCTTCAGGAAGGGTTATGCCTGATGTGTGCTTAGTGAGCACAGACAGATCTTCAGGAAACCTTCCTGTGGGTCTGTCCAGCTATTTTTTAAATTTCTCTTTGCAAGTCATCCACTTGTCTCAATATTTTCCTCTTTTTCTTCCTCAGAGAGTAGTGGAAAGAGGGGTAGAATGCCCTGGTGGATACAGTTTTGCAGCAGGGTCTGAGCCTCCAGCAGCACTGTCCCAGTGGTGTCCGTGCCCCCTTTGGCACAGTGAAGCTGGGGGAAACCAGACAGAGTGGAGGAGAATAATTGTGAATTCTGCCTCAGTGAACTCTGTGTTTGCAGGGTACCTGTGTCCTTCCTGCATGCCTGATCCTTGGGGCATGAAAAATTTTTCCTCTCAGCTCTCCTTTAGATGTGTGTGACACACAGAGGAGTGTTTGTGATGGACAGAGAGGCAGAGAAAACTCAGTATATTACTGACAGTCCATCTGCACACACACAAAGTCCTAGAAGTGTGTAATCTATTTTTAAAATAGCCTAGTCTATCTCTCTGAATATTTCTTGTGTTGTTAAATAAGTTTAGTTGTGATTGATCATCTCCAGATCCAAATCTGGGTTTCTGAACCATCCAGCTGCATCTGCAGCCGTGTGGTGGGAGCCCCTGTCAGCAAATGCCAGATCTTTTCAAGGCAGCTCTCACATTTCCCAAGCTCGCCTTAGCACTTAAATGACTTTGCCGCTGTTAGAACAAATGTCACTCCTTTTGTTAATAACTGCATTAGGCCAGTGTTTCAGCCAAGACTTAGCAGGCAATGCTAATATTATCTCAGTTTTAAATTTTTTTCCTCTCTTTATTTTTAATTGGAAGCCTAAATTGAACATAGAATGTGCAGGTTTTACATCGTTGCTGAGCATTTGACTATTTCTTTGCTTTCCCTGCAGTGGCCTTTTCACATCTGTGCTCAACACATTCAGTGCAAACGTCAGGAACGCATTAAAGAGATGGGTGAAGAGATGTAGAACATTAATATGTGGTGCTGGGGGAAGCTTGACAACTGTCAGCTTTGCCTGTGTGCATTTACCTCATCCTCTCTATTATTTATTCATCTAAAACACTTTTACAAATGAAGCAGATGAGAGGGAATGTAAGATAATGAAGCCTGTTAAGGGCAACTGGAGATGAGAAGGAGCTAAAACACCAGCAGGAGCAGAGCACCTGGGTGTTGGTGACTGCTGCCATACCTGAGGTATTCCCCTTAAAAACATGGCTTGAATTATGCAAGAGTTACCAGCATCTCTAGCCCCAAAGCATCTTCATTCTTCTGAATGTGTACATAGTAAATATTTTATAGCTTAAACTCTCAGTCTTCAAATGATTAAAGGTGGCAAAAGGAGAAAACAGTTAAGAAAGTGAGCAAAGAAGCCTCTGTCCAAGGAAAAGGAAAGGTGAATCCAATCTGTGCATTTAGGCACCAGCCCCACATGAAGAGAACAGAAAATGCAGTCCAGTCTTTAGGCTGTGTCCTGGTTCCACATAACTGGGAGCAGAGAGTGACAAGGCATTCCTGCAGATCTTTGCATGCTGAATTAAACCCCAAAGTGAAACTATTGGAATTTCAGATCTTCTCCTGGCTGTTTGAATTGGGTTTCACCTAGCTTAGCTCTAGGCAATGGAATTGTTTGGGGTGTCTGTGTTTCTCAGCTGCTGCTGGGAGTGGAGCTGGTGTATTGCCGCTGCTGATAGATGTTGCATGAAGGGTGGGGAGTTGACCTCTGGCTGCAAAGCTTTGTGCTGTAAAGGGCTCTCACCTCTGTAATTTGCATTCCCCTTGCTCAGTTTTATCCCTGCTATGTGGTAATAAATGGCCTGGGGAACCTGGCTAGATTTGTATTAATCGTAACAATCATAACAGTAACAAAAGGGTTCTGGCTTGAAATAGCAACATAAAGTCCATCAAGCTGGATTTCTTTTTAAATGGCTGGTTAGCTAAGCCAATTAAGAGCTCCTCTACTCATGATTTTGCTGGTTCATTTATTTGGGCAGCAGGATTTCAGGCACTCTGTGTCATACAAGCAATGTCAGTTTGATTTGGTCTCATCTTTTCTGTCCCCTCCTACCACATTAGGACCCCATTGCTCTTCACAGCTCCATGTTGTGGAATTCTTTTGCAAGCTGGGAGAGAATCAGTAACCCCTGACTCTCTAGGGCCGGTTTGATTATTGATTGGTGAAATCAACCTGAGTATAGCACAGTCACAAACCCCAGAACATAAATCAGCTTATTTTACCCAGGGGTTTTTTCTTATGGAAAATCAAACAAAACTTTGCTGACACATTGCTGACTGCAGGTAATAGTGGCATTTTTGGAACTCAAAAGTTTACACTTAGAGCTCTCTGTGAGGATATGGGTGCACAGTTGTGTCTTTTGTCCTTCAGCTTTTGTTGCTCTTAACACCTTTGGAGCTGAGAAACCCTGTCAGAAATACATAGATAGGTTTTCAAAGGATTGTTTGGCTCTGTTTGCAGTGAGTGCACCCCAGGTTATGTAAAATTTGTGAATATTTGTTAGGACAGAGGGAATGAATGCAGCAGTCAAAGAGATCTCTGAGACAAGGGAAAGATCTGGATTCCAGTTGCCACTTCAATTAATACTTCACTTTATGGTAAAGTAGGAAATTCTGATGCATTTCTTTCAGCTGAGTTATCAGAGACTGTGTTCCTACCATGCTGTGCCCTCCTCATCACTGAGGGTGTGGAGGGAGTGTTCATCTGCAGTTCAAGTACAGGCTGTCTGTACACTTGAGTTACACATCAGTACCTGAGTCTGGCTGGCAAAGGTTGTTTCTGGAAACTGGGCACTCATGGGACAGGGCAGTTTTTAAGAGTCTGATCAAAGGAATTATGTGCTGACATTCCCTGTGTCCTCCTTGGAGGCCAGGAACTCACTGGACTTGATGAATTTTGAGTAAGTGTATCTTTTTCAGAAGGGAATTGTTTCAGTTCTAGAGATGCCAGAACTTTTCAGGCAGATCAATATGGGAAAAATATATTTTGTCATAAGCTTAATTTGTTTTTCTGTATCGCCAGCTCACATCTCTTTAACTGCTTTTTGAAGTACGGACAGAAGCTCAGATATTTAAAGCATGCATCACCATTGCTGCTGTCTGGGGATGCAGGAAGGCTCCTACTCTCCTTTTACCACATTTCTGTAACTCACATGTTTTTATGAAATTTCAGATGAGACCTTTTTTCAAAAAGACTTCTATCTCTGTAGTCTTTTTTTTTTAATGTGTAATAAACACATCGGGAGAGCTGTGCTTTTTGTTTAGTTGAAGAGTTACAATGTTTCAGTAGCCATAATTTAGTTTCCAAATGGTCTGAAGATTTTCTAGCATGGCCCTGAAGTAGCCACTTCATAGAGCAAAAAGGCTTTTCCTGTCCTTTTGTGCTATGATGGCACTGATGTGGTTTTTGGGTTTGGCATTAGTCCTGTGATTCTCTGTCTGGTTGGAATTGCCACAAGGGGCTTGAGACTTTCAAAATACGCCAGTTACTGGTTAATATTTCCAGAATCTTATTTTTGTGGGCTTTTTGCTTTCAACACTAAATGTCAATTTTTATTTTTTTAAATCTGATTGTATTCTGGTTAGATAGAGAGCTAAAAGGATGGTGGTTAGGAAGTTTATTTGTCAGAATGTAAAGGAAATGGGTTAAGTGATGCTAAAGGTGTGGCTTGTAGCAGCAGAGCTGGAAATGGCACCAGCACACACTGAGCAGCCATCATGCACTGAGTACACATTTTTCATGCCTCCTGATCAAGCTGATGTAAATGCACTCCCAGAACTGTTTGCTGTGTGGCTTCAGGAGTTACTTGAGTTTGAGATAAGAACAGTGCAAAGCTGTGTAATGTTATCCTGGAGAGCAGATCAGGGCATACTGGGAAATTGGCAGACTCCCCTGGTGCTCCAGAGCAAATTAAGGCAACACTATTCATGTTCTTACCTTTCCAAGAGTGTCACTCATCCTTCATCAGCAATTCTAGGATGCAAGGTAGATGCCATTCCAGTAATTGTATTGGCTTTGTTATTTGTCTGTGCATTAACCAGATTCATCAGTCAGTTTGCTCACAGGAACAGGTTGGGGACTTCCCTTTGCAAGGTGCACTCATAATGAAACATGAGAGATTCTGTTTTCTTTTGTTTATTAACTCCTCACTGTGCACTTCTTGTGGCAGTTTTTATTCCCTCCCAAGCCCTGCAGTGCACAGAGGTAAATAGTTGGGGACATTACACGTTTTTAAGGTGCCCTCACAATGTTCATGTATCTTAGCTGAAGCTAGACCAAATTCTGAAACCTCTTTCACATGAGCCTAACAACTCATAATTGCTCACCTCACTTTCCAGTTTCTCCACCTTTAAGGTGAGAGGTGAGGAAATGCCCTCACTTGCCCTCTCCCAGAGGTGTTGTGCACTGGGCAGTTGGAAGATGAAATGCACTAAGGACACACTGATTGCTGTTGGTTCGAGTCAGTATAGGGGTGAAACTGTAGTAAATAAAGGAGAGGTGTCCCAGATATTTGATATGTACATTCCATGTACACTTTAATATCCTTTGAATGCTCCAGAAATCAGAGCTCAGGAGTTCAAAAAGTTCCAGCTCTTTGTTTGATTTTTATCCCCACTCTCTAGCAAGTGACAACAAACTGAAGTATTATTCCAATAATCGTCTTGTTTATTGTTGTTCAGAAAAGGGCTTCTGGCTAAATGTTCATTACCTTTTCTTTCACATCCCAGCCAATATGGATCATGGCTTTATGGGTGCACTTAATAAAATGACCCATTTGAAATCTTTGAAGGCTATTTAAAAAGCCCTCCCATATATTGGATAATTGTATAAACTCCATATGCAAAAATGCAAATCTCCTCTTGTTTTTTTTTTCATTTGAAAGAGAATGGCAAAATGATGAGTTGTGACTAGTGGCATTTCCCTATGCTGCCATCTGTTTGTAATGCCCTGAAAGGCTGCACTGGCCACATCCATTCCTCTTTTCTCATGGGTCAGTTCTGCTGTTTGCATCCAAACCAAGCCCGTGGATAATTGCAGCAGTGCAAGGCAGATATTGATCACACAAGTGTAACAAGGGCTCTTTGTTCCAGTGCAGCCTTTCAGGGCATTATAAACCTGGAACTCTGAAATTGGAGGGAGGTGAAAGGCAGGGCCCTTGCTGTGTCTGTTCCAGACTAAAGCTGAAAATCTGATGGCTTCTGACTTTCCTGGCACTTCTCTTGGTTCAGATGGGTATGAGCAGCCCAAATTTAAACCCAGTTCCAGGTTAGAGAGAGATGCAGGGTCTCTGCTGGTCCAGTTCAAATGAAGGATGTGGTTAACCACTGGTGGCATGTACCTTCATGGAAAATGCAGCAAAACCACTTTCCCTTGGTGGCCTTTTATGATAATTATGGCACCAAGTAGAAAACCTGGATATTGATGTGACAGTTGGGCTGGGCTTTTTTAATCAGTTGGGACAACTCAGAAATGTCTTAGTGACAGGGTTTGGTTTTTTTCTATTTGTGTGTGTGTTTCAAACCAAGTCATGAGTAATGTCTGTGTTACCAATACTTAACTCCCACTTGTTTGTTTTTAAGAGTTTCTGGTTTTAAGATTTCTGGGCAGAAAATCTTACTGGGAATCCTGAGTTCCTGCTGATGGTCAGGATTTTGTAATGCCAATTTGGAATGTGTTTGTGGATACCACATGTAAGGAACTGCTCCTTTCAGATCCCCTCAGGCAACCCTGCCTGGGTCAGGGCTGGTATGGAGCAGCCAGCCCTGCTGAAATCAGTGATCCACACATTGCACAGCTGGTTTTCCATAGGGAAACCCCCTTTGTGTTTGCCTGAGGTCCTGGCTCCCTTTCCCCATGGCTGGCAGGGTATTACAATGCTGTTCAGTAAATGTTAACTATCACAAATAATTCATACCAAGTACACTGGAGAACACCTGGGGGAAGTGAACTCTGAAATAGAATGGAATGATTCTGTAACGTGGTAGGGAAAGACCTCCCCTGGATAATGAGCAGGAGAAGAGCAATTTCTGCTGCAGCATCCCTGGATCACTCTTCCCTTTAGAAAAGTGAAGGTTCCCTTCTCTTTGAGGGGATGCCTTTGAGGTAACTCGAGTGGCTTTTGTGGTTTTTAACGTAGCAGGTTAAAAACCACATAGCTTCCAGGAAAGCTCACTGTTTACTGGGTCTTTTGTCTGCTGAAAAGATAACCTAACATATTCAAGTGGAGTGACCCAAGTTTAAAACAGTTTTTGTAATAATCTAGTATTAGGAGTATTAATAGGAAGTGCTGACAAATGTAGAGCAATAGTTGGGTAGTCTCTAAAATAAAATTAGTCAGCATTGGGTATGTAACTATTCAGTTCAGAGGCCAGATGTGTGTTCCAAAGCTGTATTTACTGTGCTGAGACAGCCCTGAGACAGTGAGGTAGGAGAAAGGTTTTCCCAGTGTAGAGGGGCTGTTCTTCCCAGCTGGGCCAAGGAAATGGCCCCTTTTTCTGAGCAGGATTTCTGTGGCTAACACTGGGAGAGGCTCAGGCTGTTAACAGCTCAGGGAGCTGGAGCTGGAGCTGGATATGGAGCAGGCACAAATCTGTAGCTCTTGCACTGGCTCCTTTCCTTCTCCTTTCCTGGCCTGTCCATAGTGGCAGAGAGGCTCAAGGCCTGGCTGAGCGCAGCACCTGCAGCCTCAGGCCACTTCTGCAGGCACAGGGACAGTGGATGGAAGGGGACAGTGGGTGCAAGCTGTAACTGCTTGTAGGGAAACAGAATTCCTGGCATAGGAGGTGACTGGGACACTTGGCAGGGACTAGGGGCAGCTTTATCTTCATGTCCCCACTCAGTAAATGAGGTCCTGGCAGTCTGGGCTCCAGCTCTCTGCTCGATGGAGCTGTGATCCATTGGCACAGTGGGAAGGAGCTGCCGGAGCTCCCGAGCCCAGGAGAGACACCAGAATTTATTTAGTGCAAGTCTCACGTGCCTCATAAATGCACAAATATCCAGGCACAAATGCTGGCTGGGTTCTGGAGAGCGTTTAATGCATTCAGATGGAAAGAGAGTGAGAGGTCAGGGCACACTGAGACTGCTCTACCTTGCACAGCACTGTCCATTTATTCTGCAGTTTTGGGGTGGTTTGGGGCCTTTCAGCAAACCCAGGGGTGCCTTTGTAGCACATGGCCTAAACCCCAGTGTTCCTGCACCACCCCTGTGGTTCTCAGGATTAGCTCTGTGAAGGTCTTACCCAAAGAAACACCAGCTAGGAGAGCTCTGGACTAGAAATTTGGGTTCCTTCTGGGGGCACCAAACCTGGGTCTGATTCTTTCACCTCTTTCTATGGGGGCCCTCTAATAGGGAGGTGCTTGGGCCCTCCTCTCCATCCCAGAGCAGCAGAGGTACAGCCAGTGTCACAAGGGGCTTCAGGAGAGAGAACAGCTTCCTGCTCGCCCTGTTTCCAGTTCTCCAAAATCCTTGGCAGTTCTGTAGCAAGGGATCACTTCTATAGCAAAAGAGAGTTTGTCTGGTCCTTGGGGATGCTGGAAATCACAAAGCCTTGGCACTTCTATTTCCAACAAACTCATTATTCTGAGGGGTCCTGAAGGGTGAAAGATGGGAAAGATGCAAAGTGGTACAGGTGGGGTTTCTTTTGAGACTGGTTTAACATGAAAATCAAGAATTTTTCCTTTTAAGAGTGCCAGTGTCTTCATCCCTAGGGAAACTGGGTGTTCCCAAGGAACAGTTATTTCTCCTTTCATCCCACTTGTGCAGCACTGATGGACGTAGCTGGACATCCACCTGCAGCAGGGGTGCTGGGAAGTTCCAGTGGAATCATCAAACACAGGGGAGCCACTGACCTCTCTTCTCTCAGAGCTTGTGAAAAACCAAAAGGCACAGTTAATCCATAGACAGCTGTTAGGGAAGCCTGGCACTGATACTGTGGGGATGGGCTCTTGCTTAGTCTGAATCTTTGCTCCTACAGGTGCTGGGATATTTGCAGTAGGTGTGTTTCATATAGGGTAAATGCTACAAATCTCTTTTTTGGTTAAAATTGGGAATATGTAGGCTTGAATACAGCCAGTCATGCTCTGAAATTGTATGTTCTGGAAGGTTTTACTGAAGTATTTATTTTTGCTGTAAATATTTCATTGGGATGAAGCAGCCAGGCCCAAGGAAGCCCATGGTCCCTAGTGTGTGCTGTGACCAGCAGTGGATTTGTTCCCTGTTGGTTTTGCTCTCTGGTTCCCCGTGGCAGCTGCAGGTGGGGTCTGAAAGCAGCTGGGACCCGCTGCCCTCACTTGGTCAGCTCCAGCAGCTGGAGCCATGGCAGAGCCTGGTTCCATCCCACCTGGGGGTTTGGCAGCGGGACAGCAGGCGGGGAGCCAGGGGCAGAAGGAAGGAGCAACTTGTGGCATTTGGGTAGGTGGTGCTTTCTCTTGGATTTCTCTTTAAAGGTGTGGGCACGTGTGGAGTTTGGCAAAGGGAGGAAAAGTAACCAGAGCTCCTGTTGGTGCATCCCCACTGGAGTCAGTCCCCCACTCCCAGTCTCGGCTTATGCCCAGAAAAATCCCCTGGCTGCTGAGTTTCTCTGGAGCAACAGTGACACCTCGTGGGTCAATTTTAATCGTGTCCACGTGGAAATGTTTGTTCCAACCCCCTCCACCTCTGCCTGTGTGGAAACCAGCTGTTGGAATTCAGGCAGCATCCTTGGCCATCTGCTCAGCACATCCCTAGACCTGACAGCACAAGAACTGATGGATGGCAGAGCTGCTCATGAGCCAGGGTGCCAAGGGCTGTGTGGAAATTCAGTTAGCAGGATCATATTATTGGGAAGTAGGGTTTTAATTGGCAACTGATTGGTAATTGGGTATTGCACATATTTCATTAGGAAGACACAGAGAAAGCTTGGTTGTGCATGGACAACAGAAGGCTGAGGCATTTCATTCCATGCAGGAGTTTAGGGATGGCAGTGTCTTTGTTTTAATTTGTGAGAATGCAATTAATTAGTATGGTTCAGGTCTCCATTCCCACTGTGGTAACACCCCCCCCACACACACACGCACACACACAAACACACTTTTTATTTTGGTTTCCATCTCTAAGCATATCTTTTGCTGCTGTGTTTGCCAGTCTGCTTGCAAGACTTCATTCAATTCAGACCTATTTTTTTTTTCCTGGCATATTGAATTTGTTGCTCCAGAGAATTTTTCATTCCAGCTGGGCTCCAGTTATTCTCACATTCCCCCAGGCTCCATTCTGAGTCCTACTGTGATTTGCATTTGTAGCCTTTAGATGAGTAAACATCAGAGCTCCTCCAGCTCTGTGCTGGCACATCCTCTCGATGGCACTCAGCTCCTGCTGAACTTGGAAAAAAGATGGATGCTTTGCATAATATTTTGCATGACATTCAATTATGGAGATCCTCACATTTAAAAAACATGGAACTGGGAGAAGAGTGATTTGCTATTAATTAGCTGTCTGATGCCCTGGACTCATGTGGATAATAATGGTTCCCCTTGGCTATGGTTTTAGTAATGTATAGGAAAACATACCATTAGAGATATTAAAAATTCATTTCTGAATTTATACTGGCAGTTTGAAAAGTGGCATTCAGTCTTTTAATTTACTATTCTTTTAACAGAGCAGTTTTTAATAAAACCTCCAGATTTGAAGTACTTATTTCCAGCAAACTTGAAGATAACATCTTTGTGTTAGCACGTACTTTGCACACAAGCACTGTAATGTCTGCTTAAAAGAGCTTTGAGATCTCTGTTATTGAACCTACTGGATGAAACCATGGGAATGGATGAGGTTTTTAAAGATGAAGTACCCAGGCTGATGGTTTTACTCCTTTCCGCCTGTTTCTTCCTAATCCACAAAGCCGTGCCCTGACATTTCTGCACATCCCGGCAAACTTCTTCAGTGGGTTTTTGGAAGTGAATGTCAGTGGCACACATCTGTTCATCCTCTCTCCTTCCTTGTCTCCCTGCACCATCCTCATGTTCAATCCAGCCCTTGCCTTGCTATAAATGCAGTGCATTGCTCTGGATTTAGGACTGTCCTGCATCTTCTGCCTGGCATTGCTTCTCCCAAGGTTTCCCTGCAGGCTGCCAAAATACTCCTGGGTGTGCCCATGCCTGGAAAGAGCGAGCCATGATTTTCAGTATCACCACACATCACCTTTCTTGTAAAATCAGCAACATCTACAAAGATTTCCTTCTTGCAATCATAGCTTTAGAAGTGAAGAAGTAGAAAACAGAGCCCGCAACCTAATAGTCTCCTTATCTTGAGAAGTGGTAATTTTTTCCAGTGCCATTATTTAGAAACATTCTCAATCAAATGCCTTCCCTCTACCTATAAGGATGTCTGTGGCAGATTTGTGGAGTTTAATTTATTGAAAATAAATGGAGATAACAATCCAGCAATCTTCCAAAACTACATTCTGTCGGGCTTTAAACATTAATTAATAAAATAATGCAGGTGCAGTTTGTCACTAATACATTTTTTGTGCAATCAGTGTTTCAGTTTTATAAATTTGTAAGGATTGTGAATTCTGTATTTTCACCCTATGTGAACATTATCAGGGCAAGGGGATGCCTGACAGAGTGAAAAGTATTGTTGTATCATCCCTTAGAATTTATTCTGCTGCCTTTAGATTAATGTCATTTTTACCCAGAGTGTAACTCTTGGTTTTTCCTACAGGTTCTTTTGGCCTTATTAGTTTGTGTTCTGTTCATCCATTTTCCTTCCTGCACTTTTGCAAGTTTAATAAATCCCAAGTGTTTCTTAGGTGTAGGAGCACCCATAACCTGTGAGGTGTTGTCCCTGGGATGGGAGTTGCTGATCTGCAGCAAAAAGTGCTTACACTCATTGATGCTTGTTTGTACTCCTCTGTGTGAGCTGTGAAGGCAGCAGCAGGTTCTGAAGGTTATTCTCCAGGTGTGTTTAGGTCTTGTACCTTCTTTCCTCAAATAGTTTAAGTTTGTGACTGGGGAGAACTTTGTTCCAGAAGGGACCAAAGGCAGCTCCTTCCTGCAGGAACGCTGCTGGCACAGCCACTGCCGTGTCCACAGCTCTGTGCAGCCAGCAGCTCTGAAACCAGGCCTGACTCTGGTATAAGGATCCAGCTTCTGAAGGGATCCTTCCTTTAGGCTGTGCTCTAAGAGGTGTCTTTAATTAACATCCCTCAAAATGATGAGAAAAGATACTGCCCAAGTGCTTGCAGTTTATCCTGAAGGGCTGTCCAGCTGGCAGACTTTCCATATGGTTGGAATTATTAGAGCATCAAACTGTATTTTTTAAAATTATTTTTAATGACTTGAAAGCTAACTGGAAAATTCAGATGTAAGTTTTTCTAAACATGAGAGTTTCCAGTTACACTGCAGTGATTGAAGCAAATCTCAGTATCTGTATTTTTTTCCAATAAGCCTTACACTCTCACCTTCCCATAGCCTAAATTTTATTATATGTGGTGCTGAGCACTTTTCACACAATTTACCCTGCAGTTCAGGGAAGTTTGGGATTTTGCCTGGTGTAGCTGAGAAGAAAACTGCCACCTACATGGGAAATGCAGTGAATTAAAACAGCTCCTGGTATTTAAAAGAAAAAAGAGACTGACAGGTACGTCCTGCAGACCTTGTTAAGGCTCCTTAATAATTTGCCTGGTTTTCAAGAAATGCCAAGTGCTTGACAGGCGGTGAGGAGTGGCATTTACTGAAGTGATGGAAAGTGGTGGAGAACCTGGGAGTTCTGAAACACAAATGGGGATTGTTCTGACTGCAGCCTTTCCTTATGTCATCTTCTTAAATATATCATCAACTGAAAATTTTAGATACAAAACTGAGTGACAGCATCTTCTTATTACAAACTTTCAGCCCCTTGACGGTATCTTGCTGAAAGGCAGTCCTGAGCTGGTTTTGTTCCCAAAGGGCAGCTCTGCCAAGGGGCAGCAGCAGGGACATTTCCAGGCTCAGCAAGGTGAGGTGGCTGAGAAGGTGAGAAGGCCTCGTGCACAGAGATGGGCTAAAAAAGGGAGAGCAGCTCCTCCTTCCCAGAGAAATTCTTGTGGACCTAAAAGCTGGAAAGTCAGACAGTATCTTTAACAGTAATAGCCAGGAACTTCTCAGAGGAAGGAGCACACGGTTTGGTGTGTTTGAAAGATGTCTGGATGGAACATTCTGGGGGATGAGGCTGGTGGGTTTTTCCTCTTTAAATAAAGCTGTGGCATTTGAGGAATGGCACGTAGGAGGCATTGCTGGGTGTTGCCGTGGGTGCCAGCTGGCGCCTGTTCCAGGAGCAGAGTGGGAAGGGCGTTTCCTTAGTCTGGCGCTGCAGGCGGTGCTGTACCGGGAGCAGTCGGGGCTGGCTCTGGCCGGAGGGAGAGCAGACTGGGCTGGGCCTGGAGGGCTGGCGGCCCCTCAGCGGCACCAACGAGGGCGGCGATTCTCAGCTGCCTCAGCGTCTTGGCGAGGGCTTCCCTGGGAAAGGCAAAAGGAAAAGCAGCCCGAGCTGATGCGTCTTTGGCATTTGCAAGAGAGAACATTTTTCTCCTTGTGAATTATTCTTCTGCAGCTTGGCCATGCATACAGAAATGGCAGGATGTGTCACCAGAGGTGCTGTCATTGCCGGTTGGGTGGTGGGACCACAGCAGTTGAATGGGATACTGGCTCGAGAGGCTAGAAAAGGATCACAGCTTGGAAGGTCGGCAAGGAACTGTGCAGGTGTTGGTGGCATGGTGCAGGATGGGGCAGAGACTCAGAAAAGGCTTTGAAGAGATGTGACAGTCAATGTTTATTCTGAAATAGCTGTTACTAATTTTTTCACATTTTCTGGAAGAGGATTTGAATCCAGGCTACATGAGCTGGAAAATGAGGGGGAGAAATTGTGGCTACAAGTGAGAAATCGAGGGATTTGTGAGAAAGAAAAAGATTGCGCAATGTTTCAGGGTTTTGGTTTGTTTTGTTTATGAGGAAGGGCTGATTGGTTTTTGGAGAGAAACTGAGAAGCACAGCCAGGGTATGCTTTATTTCCTTTGAGCTGAATACACAGAAACATTAACAGCACCCTGTGGATTTGTCAGATATGTGACATTGTGGTCCTGGTTTGAAGGCACAAAAGAAGCTAGGAGAGGTATTGAGGCAGCTGGTCCTTGTTCACCTGGGGATGCAAAACTCTGCTGGGATGTGTGCACATCCTTCATCGAGAGATTATGAAAATCTAGCAAGATTTCTGATGCTTGCAGTAATTTCTGATGCTTGCAGTATCTTGTAGGAGTTGCCCACGTTTTTTCTTGTTCTTTGTATGTCATGATTCCCGTGTGTTTCATGTATGCGGCACTAAGTGTGGTGTAGTAATTGATTTCCCCCTCACCACTCCATGTGGACATTTCAGGGGCAGGAACACATACTTCATCAGGCAGTTTGAATTTTGATGAGAATTTGAAAAGTGTACAGATAATCCGAAAGTCACTCCTTGTAGTAAACCTTGTGTTAAGAAGACTTCCTGTGTTTTAAAAATCTATTGAAGCTGAAGGGTTATGCTAAAGTTAGCATTACAGCAAGAGTTGTTGTAGGAACTAAAATCTTAACAACTGAAATATTTATAGCTAAATTCACATCTAATACATTTCCCTTTGTAGGGCGGTGAGGCAAAGGATATTTGTGAAGCCAAAGATTTCTTGGGCCCTATTTTTCTGTAAGTCGACATAAAATCAAAATACTTGGTCTGGACACAGCAAATCTGCTACTCTGAGTGCAGATGCTTTTGATAGGTGTGCTGGTTTTGGCTGGGAAGGAGTTCACTTTCTCCACAGATGCTGGCACAGGGCTGTGGTTTAGATCTGTGCTGAAATCAGTGTTGCTAATTCAGTGACCTTGTTACTGCTGAGCAGCACACTCACTTTCACTTTGCTGATTCTTTCCCCCCCCCCACTGAGGGGGAATGAAGGAGGGACTGTGTGAGCCTCAGTTGCTGGCTCGGGTTAAAGTAGGATTTGTTTAAGGTCTGTCTCTTTCTGTACTTCCAAGAGATTTATTTGTTTATTTGTTACAATGTTAGGATTTCTGAAGAACTCTCTGGCCTTTCCTGCCTGACCCCAACTGCAGCAGTACCTTAATGCCCTGTGCATCCCACCAGTGATTTAACCAAGCCCCTTTTCCCTCTCTGTTCAAAGTCCCTCCTGAGCCTCCAGGCTCCTTCAACAGAAGGAAGCTCCAGGGCCTCCTCCTTCCTTCCCAGCCTCTCAGTAGATCCAGTGGAGCCTTGAGCATGGGATAGAGAGCAAAGTTGTGCCATGGAAATCCTGGTGGAAATTCCATGTGCACTTTGGAGGCACTCATCAGCATGATGGTAAATGAAAAATAATAATGCCCGTCTCTGTAGCACAAAACCACAAGGAGCATAAGATGCCTGATGTTTTCCTCAACCTCATTTCTGATTCCTTTTGGTAACTGTTGGTGCCACTCTCTGGCACCTGGCCAGAGATCATCACTAATCCAGCTCCACTTATTCATTTCCCATCATTGTGGCTGTGGATTACGGCGGCTGCAGAGTTCAAAGCTGCCTCTGTTGGCTGTGATTTGTCTGCAGCGTTACTGAGGGATGTGTTTTCAGAGACTGAGCTGGGCTAACAGGGCCATGGAGTGGTGTCAAGCTGCATTTAGCAACAGGGAAGAGGACTTCTCTGGTTTTTTTGGTGAATACTGAGGAGCTGGTCACAGGCTGCTGGTGGGAGGGATCCTTTCTGCGCTGCCTGTAGTTTGCAAACCCCTCCCTCCCACTCAGATCAGCAGCTTGACTCACACAATTAATGGCCCCAGACAGAATTTGGTGTTGGCCTAAAGCAGTTATTACCATCCAGCTGCTGGTTAAATGTGTAATTTTTCAATTCCATTCACTTCTTTCCTTCCTGCTGGTACCAGCCTGGCAACCACTGCAGCGATTTCCCCTCCGTTTGCTCCATGGGCTCCAGTCCCAGGAAGTCAGACAGGGCTGTATCAGGCAATGAGTTCAGATCCCATAACCTCTCCTGAGAAGGGCCAGAGGCAGTTCAGGAGCTGTGGGCACCCCACTGGAGCAGCACCTTCCATCCTCTCCTCTGCTCCCTCCGAGCCACAGCAGCGCCGGTGTCAGTGCTGGCAGGCAGAGGGGCGGGGCTGCCATGGTCCGTGATGGGCAAGGAAATGCTGCCTTCCCCTTCCAGAAGAGAACATTTCCCAGGCAGGAACAGGAATCACCCCCTGCTCCCCAGGGGCTGTTGAAGGCTGGAGATGCAATGGCCACGTGCTGTGGCTTGGGCCTGCAGGAATATTCAGAACTCTGGGCAGGATTTCTGTTCAGCAGGGCACGGCTGGGCCCAGTCAGGTGAGGGTGCTGTAAAAGGGGCCCGTTAAACACCAGCGCTGCTTGGGCTGCCTCAGCCTGCTCACATTCCACCTGCACACTGGAGGGGACACTGCAGGGAATACCTGCAGCAGCACTGGCATCAGCAACGCTGAACTGGGCCACAGAGAGAAATCTGAGTAGGGTGGAGCATCAGCGGGTGGGGTTTGTTCCTCTCGGAGCGCTGGGCTTTGCTTTTCTTCCCTTCAGATTCTCTTTTCTTATTGGTCTCCCCATTTTGGGGTTTGTGTTGGACAGTGCCAGCCTGTTTGTGCAGCACCTGTACCTCATCCTCCTCTGGCCTCCTGCCCTCTGCCATCCCAACATCTGCACTGCTCCCCTGCTCTCTGTCACCCCAACATCTGCAAGGCTCCCCAGCTCTGCCACCCCAAGATCTGCACTGCTCCCCAGCTTCCCAGCCCCTTGGTGCCCTGGGCATGGGGAGGGCAGTGGGTTATGGGAACCCCAAGGAGCCCCTGTGGAATGGCTGCTCCCAGCAGGCAGGGCCCAAATCCCAGTGTGCTCCCAGTGCCCAGCAGGGCGGTTTGCCTGCAGGAGCCGTCAGGCAGAATTTGCTGGGTTTTTCACAGCTCGGAATTCTCTGTCCCCCAGAGTGCCCTTGCTAAGAGGAAGCATTGACTGCTGCCAGCCAGCACACGCATGTGGGAATGGGATTCATTCCAGCCCAGTCCTCAGAATAACTTCTGTGAGCTGTTATACCTGCTAAAATGAGCCTTTTCACAGTTCAGTATTTCCACCTAGCACGCACACAGTAAAATTACCAGAGGGGAGCTAAACTTCCCTTGGCTTGGGAAGAAATTTTATGTTCTTGTAGGGGACTCTTTCTGAAGAAATAACAGTTATGTTTATACTACATTAATTTATACGTACCTCCAGCGCCATGTTTATTTGGTGTCAATATAGGGTCAACAGAAACCAGCACAGGCAGCTGGAAATACAGGTCCTCTAGTGCCATTTCACAATATTAGTGTTAAAAATGTAAACTAAAGGCCAGATCCTGCCCCAGTAATCTGGCTAAGAGAATAAGGGCTTATTCAATTGTAAAATGCTACACTCAGAATGTTTCTTTGCATTAGGATTTTCCCAAGTATCTCATTTAGCTTTTGTTAATAGATTAAAGAAAGGGCACATTTTGGTAAACCTTTTTTACATATTTTGGTAACCCTTTTTTAACATATTTTCTATGTTAAATGGGTGAACAGGAGTGCAAACCCCTATGGACAAGGGCTCCTGGAGAAATCCTACCAAATTGATTATGTCCTAGAGGCCTGGGTCATCATTTTGTCCTATTGCACCGTCTCTTATTCTTTCAGTTCAGTTAAACCTGCAAACAATTCAACCTTTAGAGCTTTAATATTTTTAAAGAGACATTCATGTCCAGAAGGTGTCTCAAGGTGTTTGTTCCGTCAGGCTGGGTTTGATATCCCTATTAAAAATATATATGGCTCACTTGATGGGAAAATCTTCTTCAGAGAGAGGGATTTTTCTTCAGCTTGAAATCTGAAATATAAAATTGAGTATAATAAAGTGAAGAGGCAAGTCATGATGCAAGGGATAGAAAAGAAAAATGACTGTGAACATGTTCTATTGAAACAGTTTGGATTTATTAGGCAAAGTACAGCTAAATCCTCAGTTAGTGAACCAATTAAAATTATTAATTATATTGAGGGAGTTTGTGCCAAATTTGAAGAAATAATTTGAAGAAGGAAACTTGTTTGAAAACAGCAATCATGAACGTTCTTTTTCTGACTGAGTAATGAAGAGGTGAACAGAGAGGGCTGCGATGGCTTTGGGCCTCGCGTTGTACCCAGGAGCAGAACGTGCTCTGGCACAGGGGAGAGCAGTCAGAGCACTCGGGCTTTGATTTGTGACTGGGCACGGTCAGGCTGGTGGGCTTTGCTGTGGGCAGGCCCCGGTGGCACCCAGCTGGGGGGCGGTGGGCAAGCCCAGCGTGGGGGGAGGTAGCCCCGGGCAGGGCAGGAGGGAGCCGAGCGGCGGCGCCAGCTGTGCCCGTGGGCAGGAGGGAGCCGAGCAGTGGTGCCAGCTGTGTCCGTGGGCGGGAGGGAGCCGAGCAGTGGTGCCAGCTGTGCCTGTGGGCTGGGCTGGGGGGCCACTCTCTGCCCTCTGCCAAGGCAAGCGCCGCAAATCCCGGCCCCACGGCAGCCGGGAGCTCCAGCTGGGAGCCGGGATTCGGCAGCGCTCCCGTGGATTGTTTCTGCACCTCTGGGACCAGGGATGTGTTCCATAACATGGCATCAGCGAGGGCAGACGTGTAAAGAATGGAGTTTTGAGATGTTTGTCTTTAAAAAATCTTGGTGCTTGTTTCCTTCCTGTTGTCACAACTTTGCCCTTAACTCCAGGCAAACTTAAGTCCCAACTGGCTGCTGGGTCAGGTTTTTTTTTTTGGTGCCTCTGCTTCCTACAGAAGAAGTATTTTTTAGCTGCAGGTTTGGAAAGAGAATAATCTGTGTTCTAATTTATTTTTGAAAAAGCTGCAGTTACCAAAGATTCAAACAGCTTGAGCCTAGGACCCTGTTGCAGTGGTTCGTGGGAGGAACCCAGGTAAGCAGGAAGTGGGCAGGGTGCTCTTCCAGCTGTTGTGAGCTCTGGTGCCAGGTTTTGAGCAAACAGGGGTGGGAGTGGTGCTGTGACCAAAGCAGTCTGAGCAGGCAGAGGTGTCCTGTCTCTGTGTAAGTGCCTTAGTGCTGCAGTGGTGATCTCCATCTCACCACTCTGGCACATTGAGGATGTAGGGACATTCTCTGGCCTTTCCTGCTCAGGAAACTCCGTCCTGCGTCTTCTGTGCTTGGCCCAGGGTCAGAGCAGGCCCAGCAGGCAGAGAAATGGGGGTGGTTGTGCTTGTTTGGGACTCAGTGTTCACTAAGAGCCACAATCAGTGCCAGGAGTGAAATGATCTGTAGCTTAGGCCTTCCCAAGAGCTATGAATTTGGGTGTGGGTGAAAATCAGTGGTTTTGTGTTCCATTGCAGGAATTCACAAATAGCCCTGGGCTGAGGGCTGACCTTCTTCAGTATTGGGGCTCCTATTTTTTACCTGGGTAGAGGATTGTCTTTGGGGCGTGGTTTGGTTGGATGAGGAGGTGTGTGATTGGTGTCTGTGGGACACTTACTCAGTTTTCAGATTTGACATTGAATTTCTCTGTGACTCTGAAGAAGTGCTGTGTGAGCTTTATCAATAAAATGCTTGATCATACAGGGTAGGAAGCAGTAAATGATCCTTCAGCAAATTTGGAAGATGGGTGCAATTTGTCGGATAGACAAAGCCAGGACTTTCACCATTCCATTTGAACATGATGGGTGATGATATGCAATAGAACCTCACCACTGGTATTTCAGTCCCTCATAGATTCTTTTCTAGAAATAGTCTGTAGGGGAATTTTCAAACCTAAGCCCTTCCCAAGAAGCACACGATGGGGTAATACTGAGTGGTGCTTCCTCTATAAAAGGTGAGGCTCAGTCTTTCAGTTCCAGGAGAAACAGATTCTGTCCACAGAAACCTGAGGATGTGTGGAACTCAGTGATACCTGAGCAGAGCTTTTCACTGTCAGTTCCTGTAACTCACCTTACAAACTCCCCAGGGCACACAGCAATCCTCAGTGCCAAGGCTGGAATCTTCCAGGGCTGAGGTGACAGAGCTGCAGAAGGTCAGGTCCCTTTGCCAGGGGACAGAGCTTTGTCTGCACCACTCATTGTTTTACTGTCACCTCTCCTTGCAAGCACAGTAAAATCCACCAAGATGTATTTGAGTAAAGCAGCGATTTAGTGGTGTTTGCCACTGCTGCTCCTAGAGAAGGGGTCTGCTGGGGGGCATGAGGAGTGATCTCTCTCCAGTCTTAGAAGGGCTGTATCACAGCTGGTTTGAGTTTCTGATTCATTTTGACAGCACCTGACACATTCCTGCCTTAAAGGGCAAAGCTGCTCCTTGCCAGCCCCATCTGACAAATGAGAATATCTGTGATGGGTTAATCTGCTCTTTATCAGCTGAGCCTGAGAGGGTGCTCTTGGAAAGGGATTGGGGACATGGACCACAGGCACTTGTGAGACTGTCAAAAGCTCAGCCTGAGCTTTGCTGAAGCAGACCAGAGCTCATCAATGTCATGGCTGAGAAACACTGGGGGATCAAGGCAGATGCCAAGTTTTCCCAGTCACTTAGGATTACTCTGTCAATGAACCTGACTGCATCACTAAATCTGCATAGGTGCCCTCCAGACAGAACAGGTTTTGCAGGACCTCACTGGCAAAGGAGCTCCAAAAAAAGGTACTTTATGTTGTTCTAATCTATGTTTTGGAGCTGAAAAATAGACAAAGGAATTTAAAAATATTTTGAAAAAACCCTGAACCAACTCAGTTTATTCCATGTGTGTCCACAGTGGCACTGCAGGTTTAGCTGGAGTGTTTGGCATAGTAAAATTAGCATGGATACAAAGATTGAGAAAACAAGGTTGACTGGGATAAGGAGCAGGAAGAAGAAATGGCCTGCAACTCTTGATGAGGAACATCTCCAGGAGCAGTGGTTCCCTGTTCCCCTCAGTTCAAGGACTTGGATCAGCAGCTGAAGGTTTCATGTGACAGTTTGAAAAATGAGAGGTCCTTAACCCACTGAAGGTGGCACCACAGAGTGCTGCTGATGCAGGAAGCTCTCAGGAATTCAAAAAACAAATCAATCAGGCATTCATGGGCAGGGGAGAAAAAGTAGTCAATACTTGTTATACAGAATTTTCTGCCATGGCCCAGTAAATTCCCAATAAAAAGGGAGCTGTAGCCTGAGAGAGAGCAGGCTCACAGTCTCACCTCACAGTCGGGTGATTTTAGCCCTAAACTCTCCCGATCTCTCTTAGGAGCCATTCTGGAGTTGTCCCTGGATTGGGCAGAGGCAGTGGAGAGGCTGGCTGGTTTTCCATGCTTCTTATGGCTGCCTCTTACTGCTCTGGTTTAGGATGGTAGAAGATGTCAGGTAAATTACAGCTTTTGGGTGGGAACATGCCTTTTATACTGAGCAGAAAATAGTCCATCTGTTGTGGGAAAAAATAATTGTAGTTTACATAAATATCCTGGAAAGGTACTTTATCTCCATGATATCTGTTTGTCTGGATTCCTCTGAGTTTGGGAATATGGAATCATAGAATCATTTAGATTGGAAAAAACCCCTTATGGTCACTGGGTCCAATGGTGAAATACTGAATGGGCTTTGGGCTGCCTCCAAAGGAATTATTGCCTTGGGTCTCGGCAGCGCCGTGCACTTGAGGCTGTTCAAAGCTGAGCCCAGCTCAGGAGTGATGTGACACATCATCCTGTACAAAAAAGGAATTTAGCTCAATAAAGGTTCAACCTAAAACTGAGACACAGAAAAACCTACCTGGGCCCCTTGATAGACAGTGCTACAGCAAAGGAGCCATCCACTGGAATTCCTTCCTGTACTGGAGTTCAGAAGGAGTTCAGTCAGAGCCGTGTCCCCGTTGCCAAAAGCCCTCAGGCAGAGGCTCTTAAAGTGCTGGATGGGGTCCATGGAGTCCCTCTGATGGTGAGGTGACACCCACACAGTCCTGTGACAATGAATTCCAGCAGTGTCAGGGACACCCGAGCAGGTCATTCCCCCTGTGCCACTCCCCCCGCCCAGCCCCTGGGATGGGACATCCCAGCAGGGGAACGGGAACTGCAGGGGTGTGAGGCCTCTGCTCTGCTGGCTCACAGCAGCAGGCTGGGCCCTGTGGGAGCAGCAGGGGCTTCTCTGGGAGGGAGACACAAGGAAAAAAGGGAAGGGCATCTTCTCAGCAATGCCACAAAGTTTCCCTTCAAAGGAGCGAGCTCAGTGAGGCCCAGCAGCCCCTCAGCCGGGCCCACTGAGCACCAGAGGTGCCAGGGGTGGCACTGTGAGTCACCCTGCCAGTACCTGGGCAGCACTGACACTCCAGAGGGAATTCCTGTCCTTGTCCAAGTCAATTCACTTGATCTGGATGGGGGAATGAATTCCTCCTCCGAGTCCTCCTCTGTGCAGTCTGTCACAGTTGCCCACAGTCTGTTTCGTGTTGTTTACAGAAGTGCCAAAAGCCAAAACCTTGAGGAACACAAAGAGCCCTAATCAGTCTAGTTAAATAACTTCAGTATCTCCTTGCTGAATTTCTTTTTTGGAGGAAATCCTAATTGACTTTGATTTTATACAGCCAGAGCAGAGTTATTCCAGAATCTGTCTCTTCAGGCCACTTTCAGGCCTTGCATAGATCATGACACATTTTTCCCCCCCTTTAATGTTTCTCCTTACTGCTAAGGAAGTGAAAGGAGTGGGAGATGATGTGAGAGGAGCGCAGTGAGGGGCAACTGCAAAGCTCCTCGCTCTCACCTTTGAAATAAGGAGAGAGCATTGCCCAGCAGGCAGACAGTGGAACTGGTGGAGATGCCTTGTGAGGAAGGTATAAGGAATTAATGTCTGTAGAAGCCAAGTGAATGCTGAGGGTGTAACTGGGAGATGCACAACAGACATTCTCCCAACAAAGGGAAGAGGCAATTTCCCGTATTTCTGGGGAATATCGGGGTGGCTGTTACTGCTGGTACCACTGTAACTCTCAGCCCAGGGCTCAGGCCATCACCAGCAATAATTTCTGCCAGGTCATGGGGATTGCTGAATGTCTCCTTTGCTGCTCAGTGATGCTCAGCAGTCTCAGTTCTGGCCAAAATCATTTCAGTGGGAACTATGAGACACAGAAATACTGAGACCGATTTTCACAGAGACACCTCTCCCTCGTGAGTGCAGGGTGCAGTCCCAGCAGAGCAGGGCAGCTCTCCCTGGCTGTGCTTTCTCTCAGGACTGAACGAGCCTCAGTGTTCAGCAGGAAAGGGACTCCAGTAAACTGCCTCCTTTCTCCTCCTGCTGGAGTCCCAGCTGCAGAAAGAACTAAGCAAGGGGGTGAAATCACTGAAATGACTGAGAAGGAATCTCGATCACAGCCTCAGAACCGAGAGCCAGATCGTTGCATTTGCATTCTCCTGAACGCGCTGCAGTTACTGCCGTGCCCCGGGCCGGGATTTGTGTGCCAGCCTTACCAGGCCGAAGTGTTGGAGATCTCTCAGTGGGCAGGAAATGGGCTGCCTTGGCTGCACCTGTTCCTGGCAACCGGATCCAACATCCACAGGTGACTTTGCAGTCACCGCGTGTGTCAGTCCCGGTCCTTAGGACAGGCTCCCAGCTCTGCCCTGGGAGTGATCCGGGAGCTCCGGGACACCAAAGGTTTGGAGCAGCCCCCTGACCCTTGGCAATGTGTGCAGGGGTGGAGGCTTCCCTGGGCTCGGGTAGGGAATCCCTGCTTGTTCACAGGCGGGAAATCCCGGGCTGGAGCAGTTGGGAGGCGTGGCCGATGGAAAGGGACACGAGCTAAAGGAAAACAGCTCAGGTGAAAGCAGCAGCTGCCCAAGGAGCCGAGCCAGAGGCAGCCCGGGCAGGGCAGAGGATGGGAATCCTGAAAGGTGAACGTGCCACGACTGGCAAAGGGCAGAAAGCAAAAGCCCAAGCAAGCAAAAGACAACATAAACCCTGGAGATAAAAAGACTCTTTAATTTGCCTTTTATTAATGGAATCAATACAGCTGGAACCACATAAATATAAGCAGTTGGAAGGATCATACCAACAGGTGGGGTTTTGCTCACCTGTGGTTTGCTTTCATGTCTTTTCCACTACAAAAGATCGAGACTTAACAGAAAGATCTAAATTAGTACATAGGTTGATCCAAGAGCAGTGAAAAGTGGGAATGAGACATTTTTAGCCCCATGAATGGCTCTTCCCTTGTGTGCTAAGAGAGCTTCAGCACCAATTCCTGCTTTGGTGACATTGTACAGCAATATCTGTTTCCTACAGGGGAAGACTTGAAAAAAAGCAGCTTCACGTTTAGATGATGTTGAGAGCACTCCAGCTCCCCAAAAGCTGAACTGTTTCTTGCAGAACGAAGGAGATGGAATTTGTTTTGCCATTATCTGTGTGGTGACAACGTGTGCCATGCACATGTCACGAGCAGAGATGGCAGCAGGCATTGGTCTGAGAAGCAGAACAGGTTGGATTTAGGGCATTCTAATGAGATTAGAGTGAGACAAAATCTCAGATAATAGGAGCAGAGGAGCATATGGATCCATCCAGGGATTTCTGTAATGGAAAGCTAAATATGCAGAGATCTGGCATCGGGTTTCATTTATGGCTGTCATCTTTCTGCTTTTGAAACCTAGTCAGTGGCATGGTATTGGCCAGAGTTTTAAAAAGAAAATGGCATCAGGTGTATTAATCTAACCTACGTGTAATTGCATAAAGAAGGAAAGGAACAGCGTTGTTTATCTGTTTTGAAGCCTGCAGACATTGTGGCTGTTTAGCAAAATGCACATTGGTATCGGTCGGAGTGTGATACTCTGTAAAGTGAATAATAAAGCTTCTGGCCATCCTATTCCTTAATCCCGCTCAAGGAACACAGAGCAAGTTCTCCCCTCAGGACCTGTCGGCTGCCAGTGCCGGGCTTCACCCGGGCACTCCCATCCTCTTCCTCCTCCTGGCGGAGCCCGAGCAGGGACCCCGCGTCCCCGAGTCCCCGTGCAGGATGCGAGTCCCGGGTTCGGGCACGTCCCTCTGCCCCTGCTTGGTGCAAGGGGCTCAGTGCCGGCTGATGCCGAGCCCCGACCGCTGGGGCTCCGGTTCCTCTCCCAAAGCACACGCTGTCCCTGAAAGAGGCAGGGCAGCTGCCGTGGCACGGGAGCGCGGCCATCCTTGGGGGTGTTCCTTCCCGGCAGCGGCCGGTGGGAGCTCCCTCAGCCTGAGCTCAGGGCCCGGGAAGGAGCACCCGGATCGTCACGGGCTGCTGCCCGCTCCGGACCGGGCACCTGGCACCCCTTCGGTTCCCTCGGGCCGAGCGGATCCGTGGGTGTTCCTGCGCCGCGGGAGCGCCGGGAGCCACGAGCGGCATCGCTCGGTGAGCTGGAGGCGGCACAGCAAACCCGGGGTGGGGATAATGGGATATCTCATTGCTGGGATAACAGAGTATTGCAGATAGGCTGCAGCTTATGGCATCCTTTCGGGGGAGGCTTCCTACCTTCCTATCTGTCCCACGTGTGGTTTTTTGCTAGTCTGAAGCAGTTCTCACAACAGAATCAAATGTGTGAGAGGTCCATTCCCCGTCACCATCCGTGGGGGTGTCCACAGTCAATTCCACGACCCTGTGAACCGAGACTAAATAAATTGGGCATTTTTCTGGCCTCAGAATCGGAGTCTTAAGTCCTGTGGGGTTTGTTGGTTTTTGGGGTTTTTTTTGGTTTTTTTTTTTTTTTTTTTTTTTTTTTTTGGTGGGGGTGAAGGTGAGGAGGGCTCAGGGACAAGGCGCTCCGCTGTTGGCGCTCGGACCCAGTCCCATCTGGCCGGGCGCAGGGCTGTGACACGGGGACTCGAGCCCGGTGTTTTGGGAGCGCAGAACGAGGCTCGCCCAGGCCTTGAGCACAGAAGCCGAGTCCTGCATTTCGGGGCCCAGGGACAGAGCACAAATCCTGCGTGCGAGTGCTCGGAGCACGGAGCCCCGGCCCGGCGCCGTCCGGGCTCGGTCCCGGCCTCACGGGGGCGGCTTCGGGGCTGAGAGCAGCGCTCAGGCGCTCCCTCGTGGGGCTCCGCAGCGGAGCCCGAGCTCCGGCCGAGGCTCTTCCCAGAGCCGGGACACTCGTGGGGCCTCTCCCCGGTGCCGATGGGCGGTGGGTGCCGAGCCGGGAGCGCGGCGTCGCGGGGCCCGTGGGGCCGCCCTCTGGGGGCTCGGGCCCAGCCCCCGCCGCGGTCTCGGGTGCCGGAGGCCCCAGGGCCGTTCCCGGGAGGGCGGGGAGGTGCCGGGACAGGAGGCGGTGCGGGAGCCGCGGTGTCCGTTCCCGGGCCTGGGCGGGTCCCGGACGGTGCTCGGGGACCCCGCTGCGGGCACGGCGGGCCCGGGCACACGGTGCGGGGGCGGCCCCGGCCGGGCCTTTCCAGCCTTTCTGCGGTGCCTGCGCGGAGCCGCCGCGCCCGTTCGGCGAGCCCGGGCCCGACAAAGCGGGACGGGACCGCGGGGCCGGGGCCGGCGGTTCCCGCTCCCCGCCCGCGGCGCCGGGACACGGAGGGTGACACCGGGACACGGAGGGTGACACCGGGACGGGGCTCTGCGGGCTCAGGAGAGGCCGGGACGGGGCACGGCAGAGTACCGTCACCCGCGGGCAGAAGCGGCACCGGCGAGAGCGCCCCCGAGCGGCGGCCCCGGGCCGGGAGCGGCCCCGCCTCAGGGGCGGGCGGGGCCAGCGCAGGTGCGCGGGGCGGGGCTGGGCAGGTGCGCGGGGCGGGGCTGGGCAGGTGCGCGGGGTTCCAGGGCGGCTGCGCGGGGCGGGCCCGAGGTGATTTAAACCCCGGAAATCGCCGCGGCCGCCATTTGCTCCCCGGCGAGCGGTGGTGTCGGCAGCGGCCGGTCGGGGCTCCCGGCGGGGCCCAGGTGAGGCGCGGGAGCTTCGGCTTCCCAGCCCTGCTTCTCTCTTATCCTTTTTTCCTCCCTTCCTTTCTCCGCCTTAGCTCTCTCTCCTCCCTGCCTCCTGCAGAGCCCCCACTTCTCTCCCCCCTTGCTCTCCTCTTTCTCCTCCGCACCTGGTCTTCCCCTGTCCCACCCCTGCCTGCACACCTCGACCCTCCGCTCCGTCTCTCCTTTCTCCTCCTTACCTCGCTCCCTCTCCCCTCCTGAATCCCCGCTTCCCTCCTCTGTCCCGTCCTGCGTACCCGTCCCGACCCTTCCCAGCCCTCCTTCCTCCCCTCTCCTTCCCCCGGGCACCCAGCCCGACCGCCCCCCATTCCCCCCCTGCCTTTCCTACCTGCACCTCCCTCCCCCGCTCCCCTACAAACCCTGACCCCGCTTCTGTTCATCTTTCTCATTCTCCTTCCATCTTCTCTGCCCCTCCTGACCTCTCCTCTTGCTGCCCTTCGGCCTCTCTATTCCCCCATTCCCTCTGTGTCCCTGTGTCCTCCCCTGACCTCTCCTCTTGCTCCCCTCTGCCCCTCTCTGGCCTCTCTGTTTCCCCATTCCCCCAGTGTCCCCTCCTGACCTCCGCTCTTGCTGTCCTTTGGCCTCTCTCTTGTCCCTCTGTCCCCTTTCCCCCTCTCTGTTGTCCCGCAGCCGCGGGGTTCGGGGCGCCGCACAATAAAGCCCCGAGGGCCGGAGTCGGCGCCCCTTGGTTCCAAAAGGGTCGGGGCCCGCTCTGCGGGTCCCCCCTTGCAGATGCCAACACCGCCCCACACCGCCCGCCTTGGGCCGTCCCTGCATCACACCGGGGTCAGGGCGGGCCCTCCTCAGGAGAGGTCCTGGGCTGGGTGGGTTAGCGAGGGGTGGGGGGTCCCGCACGGGCCCCCTCGTTAGGAGGGGGTCCTGGGCTTGGGGGGTTCAGGATGGGCCCCCTCGTTGGGAGGGGGCCCTGGGGGGTTGGAGGGGGTGGGAGGGAGGGCGGGGAGGGGGTGGGCGGGGAGGGGGGGTGGGAGGGCCCCCTCCGGAGGAGGGGGTCCTGGGGAGGGGGTTGGGGCGGGCCCCCTCCGGAGGAGGGGGTCCGGGGTGGGAGGGGCTGGGGGGTCCACCCCCTTAGCTCCGCCCACCCTGGACCCTCTCCTCCGGAGGGGGTCGGCCCCGGCCCCCTCCCCGGGACCCCCTCCTCCGGACAGGGGCCCTGGGGGGGGGGGGGGGGGGGGGTGGGAGGGGTGGGATGGAGGGTGGCGACGGGGTCCGTCCTGAACCGTAATGTGCACATTATGTGTCAGACAACGCAGTCTCCCTCCTTCCATCCCCCCCTCCCCCCCCCCCCCCCAGGGCCCCTGTCCGGAGGAGGGGGTCCCGGGGAGGGGGCCGGGGCCGACCCCCTCCGGAGGAGAGGGTCCAGGGTGGGCGGAGCTAAGGGGGTGGACCCCCCCAGCCCCTCCCACCCCGGACCCCCTCCTCCGGAGGGGGCCCGCCCCAACCCCCTCCCCAGGACCCCCTCCTCCGGAGGGGGCCCCACCCACCCCCCCCTCCCCGCCCTCCCTCCCGCCCCCAACCCCCCAGGGCCCCCTCCCAACGAGGGGGCCCATCCTGAACCCCCCAAGCCCAGGACCCCCTCCTAACGAGGGGGCCCGTGCGGGACCCCCCACCCCTCGCTAACCCACCCAGCCCAGGACCTCTCCTGAGGAGGGCCCGCCCTGACCCCGGTGTGATGCAGGGACGGCCCAAGGCGGGCGGTGTGGGGCGGTGTTGGCATCTGCAAGGGGGGACCCGCAGAGCGGGCCCCGACCCTTTTGGAACCAAGGGGCGCCGGCTCCGGCCCTCGGGGCTTTATTGTGCGGCGCCCCGAACCCCGCGGCTGCGGGACAACAGAGAGGGGGAAAGGGGACAGAAGAAGCCAAGAGGCAGCAAGAGCGGAGGTCGGGGGGGACACAGAGGGAAGGGGGAAATAGAGAGGCCAGAGGGCGGAAGGAGGAGAAGTCAGGAGGGGACACAGGGAAACAGAGGGAATGGGGGAACAGAGAGGGCAGCGGTTCAGGAGGGGAGAGGGAGCGGGGTAATGGGGGGGAGGAAGGAGGGGTAGGGATGGAGGGTCGGGGTGTGCAGGGAGAGGAGGGAAGGGAGCAGTGAAGGGAGGGAAGGAGAGATTCAGGAGGGGAGAGGGAGCCGGGTAGGGCGTAGGAGGGGGAGGAAGAAGGGGCAGAGGGGGGGTCAGGGTGTGTAGGGGGGCCAGGACAGGACGGCAGAGGTGTTCAGGAGCGGAGAGGGATCGGGGTGAGTGCTAGGAGGGGAGAAAATAGGGATAAGAGGGGGAGACCTCACCTGGGCCCCGCCGGGGAGCCCCGACCGGCCGCTGCCGACACCACCGCTCGCCGGGGAGCAAATGGCGGCTGCAGCCATTTCCGGGGTTTAAATCACCTCGGGCCCGCCCCGCGCAGCCGCCCTGGGGCCCCGCGCACCTGAGCCGGCCCCGCCCCGGCCCATCCCGAACACCTGCGCCGGCCCCACCGCCCCGTGCCCCGCCCTCGTCCCACCCTTGTCCCGTCCCTGCCCCGCCTTTGTCCCGCCCTTGTTCCGTCTCGCCCTGCCCATGTCCCGTCACTGCCCCGCCCTCGTCCCACCCTTGTCCCGTCCCTGCCCCGCCTTTGTCCCGCCCTGTTCCGTCTCGTCCTGCCGGTGTCCCGTCACTGCTCCGCCCTCGTCCCGCCCTCGTCCCGCCCTTGTCCAATTTCCGTTCCGCCCTTGTCTCATCCTCGTCCCGTCTCTGTCCCGCTGTCCTGGAGCCATCACTCGGGACCCTCGCTTGCGCTGTTCGGGCCCCGGCCCGCGGAGGGCGCTCTCGGCGGGGAGCGCTCCCAGCCCGGGGCGCTGCGGCGGGGCCGGACCGGGAGCCGGAGATTCGCGCCCGGTGCTGCCGGTGTCGGGCGGGGTCCCGAGGGTGCAGCCTCTCCCCGGCGGGCGGGGCGCGGGACCGGAGGACCGAGACCCGATTGGGGTTGGGGTCGGCACCGGGAGCGCCACGTGCAGGAGGAGCTGCTCCGGGCGGGCGCTGGAGCGGAGTCCGGCGCTGCCGCTGCCGCTCCGGCCGCGGGGAGCCGGGGCGCTGCCGGTGGCGGGGCAGTCCCCGCGGTCCCGTGCTGAGCCCGACGCGCGGTCCCGGGCTCTGCCCGTCACCCCAAAC
Organism: Serinus canaria; assembly: GCF_022539315.1. NCBI lineage: Eukaryota > Metazoa > Chordata > Aves > Passeriformes > Fringillidae > Serinus > Serinus canaria. The sequence goes on along the minus strand of NC_066317.1, from coordinate 3,004,319 downwards.
GCGGGGTTCGAGCTCGGCCCTGAGCCCTGAAACCGGCCCGGGCCGAGCCCCAAAACGTGGCTGGGGCTCCGCCGCCAGCCCCAGAGGCGCGTCCGGGCTGCCGGTTCCGAGCTCTCCACGGGGCCGGGTGAGCGCGGCACTGGGCTGTGCCCAAGGCAGCCCTGGAGCTGAGCGGCTGCGGCTGACGCTGGGCCAAACGAGCCCGGCTTGCACACCAAAACACGGGATCTGGCCTGGACTTAAGCCCTCCAAACGCAGCCCTCAGCCTCTCTTGGTGACGCCCAAGAATCGATCGAGTGAGTCTGGTTCTGAGCTCCCAAAATACAGCCCAGCGTCTCTGTGAGCCCAGAGCTGCAGGGCTCGGTCTCAGTTCCGAGCCTCCAAAGCCAGCGCTGAGTCTCTGTGAGCTCCAGAGCCGACCCGGGGTGGCTGAACCCCAGCCGGCAGCTCTGCCCCAGCAGCAGGACAGGGAGGGGAATCAGAGCCGTTTTCCTGGCTCCTAAGTCAAAATGTACACAGCAGAAGGAGCTGTGTACCAATCAAAACTTGCTTTTATATCAGCTTCCGTTGGGACTTCTCATTTCTTGCAATTTCAACTTGGTTACTTCATCAGGAGTGGCTTAGGAACGGCTTCTCTCTGTGCTGCATGACTCTGGGGCTGTCCATGGCACAGGGACAGGGAAACCCACCGTGTTGCTTCCTGGGCAATCTGGGCTTGGCCCATTCCATAAAACACGACCAGCAAACTTAGGAATGCCACACAACCTTTATTCGATTAAATATGATGCCAGAGAGCCCCAGGCCCCAGACTCAGGAACGAGCACATCCCCTAGGGCAGTCGGCTCCCTGGCAGCAGCACCAGCCAGAGTGGCCCCAGCTGTGCAGCTGAAAAAAGAAAAACTAAAAAAAGACAGGAAAGCAGTGAGGGTGAGAGAAGGGAAAAACCCCACAGCAACAAAGAAATATTTTACAAAGGGGAAAGAAAGGGGAGAACAAACAGTAAAAAGGGAAAGAGAAAGGAGAGAAAAAGTGAAATAACATGACTAAGATCAATGAGCTGCTGCCACGGAGCGGCTCCCGGCCGCAGGCAGGCAGCACCTCTGTGTCAGCTCAGCACTGGGGACAGCTCCTCTGCTCCTGGGGCCAGCTCTCCTTTCCTCTGCAGCCACCACAGGACCCGGAGCAGTTCTTCACCACTGCCACTTCCAACTCCACCCTGTTCTGGGGGAAACAGAGGGGAAAAGGGTCTCTGCCCAGGCTGCAGAGCGGCAGGAAAGCAGAGCCTTCAGCCCAGGGATCTGCTCTGAGGGAAGCAGTTGCTCTCCAGGGGAGCGCACGGGGAGCTGGGCACATCTGGGGCACGGGACTCAGCACAGGGCTTGGATTCCCACCACTCCAGATCCGCTCAGCAGGACTCTCCCCAGGCATACTGCTGGACTCCCCAAAGCCAATTAGGTGCCTAAACAATTAGCAATTCTAACAGAGCTGACAAATAATCCCCTGGAAGGAGCAGCCCCCAGTCTGGGCCTTGCTCAGGTTCTTTTCCGGCCATTTTCCAAGGAATATGCACACTATAGGATGAAAGGATGCACACTCCAAGGATGAAAGCAGGACTCCTGAGGGAGATGGGTCACCCTGGTGCTCCAGGTCTGGCTGTACAGCACCCATGGCACTCACTGAAAAAGATCCAGCTTTCCATTTGTCAAGCACTTGGTAAACATTCTGCAGATATTTGTGGTTGTCTCTCCTCAAATATATTCCTAATAACTGCTGTGCTTTGGGGTTTCTTTAACTGTGCTCAACAGAGTTACCAACACACCCACCCATCTGTCCTCCTGCTTCTTATTTTCCTGTGAAATAATCTCAACCATGTGATTTTTCCATCTCAGTATCATGGTGAGATCAGGATCTGCTTTGGCTGTTTTATTTAATGTGATGGGAATGACCTTCCACCTCCACCCCATTACACGGGATCTGCTTTCTCAGCAGGGCCATTTATGATCATTTGTCTTGGATTTTATGTATTGCTTTTCATTGTCTATCCCAGAAATGTTCATGCTGGCACTGAATAAAAAGTGACAAGAAGCGATGGGATGTATTGTTAGCACTGCTTTGGGAGATGCCCGATTCCAGCAGTGTCACTCTGTGACCCTCAGGCCATCCTGGGGGGACACTCACAGGGGAGGAGGGGACAGTGCCCATGATGTGGCATCTTTAGTTCTTCTTAGCAGCAAATGGAAGGAGCCCAAACCTTTGCATGACCAAAGAGCTCAGAGAGGCTGAGGGCAGAGCCAGCTGCTCTGTGCCCTGTAGCTGACAAGAGGCTGTAGCTGGGGTTAGGATTGCTCTCTGCCCAAGGAACAAGCTTGGATGGTTCCAGGATTAAGGAAGCCTTGGTAGTGCTCTCCCTTGCTCTGCTGCAGGACCACTGAGGAAGCCAGGCAGAACCAAACCTCAGTTCAAGGTATAAGGAGTAAAGAAGGGCAGAGTCACCTTTGCTGCTTCAGGGCAGCATTTGCAATAAACCGAACCAATAAGGGTTTTCATAATTTTGGGAGCTGCTGGCTGTAAGGTGTGTGACAGCTCTGATTTCTGCGTTAATTCCATTGCCTTCAGAGTTCAGAAAGACTGAAAGAATGACAGCCTCAAGATTACTGGGTCTGTCTCATTTCTGGCACAGGCTACTAAGGTTGTAGTGTGCTTTTTTAGATCTTAATTTTGTTTATGACAAACAATGCAGCAGAAAACATCTTTCTCCTACAGGTTTTATCAGTATTTTAAGCAATTGAATCTGTTATTTCATCTTGTTCTTCTTTGCCCCTTCAACAAATAGGAGGCAAAACAGAAAATTCCTATTTTCAGGGTTCTTTGGAAACACCCTAGCCCATGAGTGCAACCAGCAGAGATAAATCCAAAAGAAACCCTGGGGCTCACCTACTTTTCCAAGGATCAATGACAAATGCACAAGTGTAATTTGTTTCCTGCTCTGCTCTCATAAGCTTTCTTTCATTATTTTTATGGCCGGTGCCAGCAAAATTGAGTCTGTCCAGAAAACAAATGCAGTGCAGCACAAGAAAAACTCCAGAGGTGGTGAAGTTAAACAGATTGTGGAATAGTGGTGGTTCAGTTCTGTATAACGAGCAGTAACAGGAACAGCAGTTTGCCTGAGTGCTCTTTGTGCAGCATTAGCTTTTCCATAGGGAGGCAGAAGGGGCTGGAACTGCCCTTGTGTCCCGAGTGTAAATCTGGGCACATTCCCTGGCAAGCACCATGAAGGTCAGCTCTTTTATTCTTGCCAGGGGAGACACTGCAGTCAGTGTTTGTTCTGTGTCTGAAGCAGCTCCTCACAGTTACTAGGAAATCTCTCTTCTTATTTAAAGCCAAAATGTTCTCCACCTGGCCACTGGCAGTTTTGTCCCAGCATGGAAATGCAATGAAATCAAAGTGTAAGCAGTGGCCAAGCCCCATGTAGGAAATGTAGGTGGCAGCTTTAGGATTGCACAAGGAAAGGGAGAGGGTATTTGCATCTCAGGTGGCTCTTTGATGGCTGCTGTCATCCCAGCCAAGAGAACTGATCTGAGCAGGTTTGATGCTGACAGTACCTCTGAACAGCCCCTGCATGAACACATTAAAATGTTCTCCCTTTAGGGCCATCTGGCCCCTGACCAACCTTCCAATGGCCATGAAGATAAACTGCAATGCAAATTGTGCTAAAAAAAAAAATCAAAGGGTGAGAGTAAAACTCCTGTCTGCAGAATTCTTGATTTGTGCTTGTGGCCATCTGGTGTTGCTGTCCCTGGCAGCAGTGACCTTCCTCTGCTCCCTCCCCTGGGGTCTCATTCCCTTACCTCTTTGGTGGTCACACTGGCATTTAAATGCTGCCTTCTGGCTTTTAACTCCTTTTCTTTTTTCCCCTCTTTATTTCTCTCTATATGGAAGCGTGCTGGAACAGAAATGTCCATCACAGCAGAGTACCTGCTCCTGGAGACACAACACAGTCTCACTCACCGAGCTCTCAATTTGGGCAAGCACCCTCAGCTCCAAGGAGCTGTGCAGAACGAGCGCTTGGTCCCTTGGGAAGCACGGGGTGATCAGCCCCAGTGACAGACAGGAAAATACAGACAAATGCCATGGTCAGCCCTGAGGATTCAGGAGGATTCAGAGCAAATGACCTAGAACCTACCACAATTATATCTATAATTGCAATGTATATTATGGTGTGATAGAGCAAGGCTGGAGTTCAGAGAGCTTGGCCATTCCACCGAGGCTGGGGAACGTTACTTTGGGGGTTTTGTGTCAGTCTGATGTGCCTCAGCAGCATCAAGAACTAAAAGGAAAATTTTACAGAAATGTTTTCAGACTGATTGCTCCAAAAACTGGGGCTGCTTCTAGGGGAACAAAAGATTGAATGATTTTCTGTTGAATTCCTCTCAGAAAGTCCAGACTCACTGGTTCAACTATGGCAGGGATGGGTATGATGCACCACAGAAAGAAACAAAACCAGAAAGGTAAAAAGGTCTATCTGGCATCCTTCCCCAAACACGCTCCCAGGAAAAAGTTTCAGACAATGAAATAATGAAGAACTGGTTCCTACCTCTGGAGTTCAGTCCTACATTTTGTCCAAGTGCTAAGTAGGATGAGTGGCAGTGCTCTGCAGTCCTCATCAGAGGAGACTCCTCCTTTAAAGCTGCCCCACATCAGGTGGCACCAGGCACAACATCTGCAGGAGCAAGGCCCGGCACAGAGCTGAACTGGAAAAGGAATCACCCCGAGCACAGGAGACAGGAGCTGCCTGACCAGTCCTGCCGTGCCTGGGCTCCTGCCTCTGGCAGTACATTCATGGCCTTGTGCTGCAGAGGACTTGGATGGGTACCATTGCAGGCACTGGGTTAAATGGTGTCCTGTGCTTATCCATATGTGGTACCCCATCTACATCCCTGGAATAAAAGCATTGGCATATAAATTCTGTTTTATAGGAGGGTACTATGTACTGAAGTGATACAAATGTAAAAACTACACTGTTCACAGAAAAAAAAAGAAGCACTGTCATTACTGTCAATAATACAGAACATGAGAATGTGCACCTCACCTGTCAACATCTAAAGGTCAGAGCATTCCATCCTGGAAGTGCTTTCCAGATGGATCCTTTGAGGATTTATAGAAGCATGCTGAAGTAAAATACAAGCGAAACATATTTGGGGTGAGAGGACAAAAGAAGGAACTAAGACAATTATTCCAGCTGAGCCTCATCTAGTGTCAGTTCTGGGTCTTGGGTAGATCTGGAGAAGCCCCATTTCTGCTGCAATCCTCTCTCTGCGCAGCCTGATGTGGTGTTCTGGGGCTGGCTGGAAACTCTGCTCCTTCTGGGCTTTCATTAAAACACTGCTCAGTGTGCGAGGCAGCAGAGCCTCATCCCGAGATTTCTAAGCTATTCCTGTTCTGCTGGAAGCTGACATTCCTCTGACAACCAGCTCCTACCTGCTCTATACTCCCAGCTTTTCAGTTTCCCATCTTAGGGACACAGAGCAGAATAATGCTCTTTTTTTTTTCCTGGCTTGTGTTCTTTGTTGATTTGTAAAAACATCTCTCAGGATAGTTGATAACTTTTGGCTTTGTATTGCAGGCACAGTTTTTCTCCTGGTATCAGCTCCTTCAAAGCCTGAAAGATTAACTGTTTTCCCCTCACTTGCTAACTTAATGGAGGTTGCCTTCCTGCTACTCAATTAGATTGCATTTCTGCCACGTTGGATAGAAAGGAATAAAAAGGAAAGAAGGCAGAAAGAGCCCCCAAACTTGCCACTATTTCCCATTTTTGGCACTTCACATTGCAATGAAATCAATTCCCATAACTCCCATCGTGGCGACACCTAAAATCTGAGGTTCATCTAAGCTCCACTGAATGAGAATTGGAAACAGGGAGTTTAATTTTAATGCAATTTTAGGATTGAGACATAGGCTGAACTTACATGAATCTGATTGTTTTGAAGTTCCCTGATGCATGAGCCTTGCCTTTTCACATGACACAAAAGGTTGACATTGATCTTTGCTTCTTTATTTTGCCCTTCAGCCAATTAGGTACTCTGAGCTCCAAATTCCAGAATTGCAGCTTTTTGCCTTAATTTAGGGTCAACAAAATCATGCTGCAGCCTCTCACTGTTTAGTAGAGGTTACTACATGACATGAATGACACAAGTGCACAGGCAGAGTAAGATAAAGACAAATTAAAATATTTCATCTACAACTTTTCCCCTTTTACAAATCATCTTGGAAGAATGCAAATCACCCTGCACTGCAGTTCATTTGTCTCTCAGCTTCTGCCCCATTAGACAGCATTGTGTCCCTTGAAGTCTCTTCCAGTTCCTTACACTTTTCACTCTTCCTTCCTTTGTCTGTTAGAACACCACCCTTCTTGCTCCATCACTCTCCCTGACAGATTCCTGCCTGCAGCTTTGGCAGAGCGCTGCTTTCTGTTGTAGCTCCTGTGATCTGTTTTGGTGCCCAGAGTGTCAGCTTGTTCCTGACAAGACAGATCTGATGAAAGTGAAGATCTCTCCTTGCTGAATTCCTCATGTAAATGACTCTAACTCTGCCTGTGGAGGGACTGGGACCAGACCTTCCTCTCCTTTTTCCTTCACTGTGCACGAAGGAATGTGGGTGCTGACTCCCAGAGATGGGGAGAGAGGGACAGGTTTACATCAGAGCAAAGAAAAATAAGGTGGGAGGAGGAGACTTTTTCTGTCTGACCATGGCTGGACCCTGTAGAGAGCACTTGCTATCAAAACATTTCCACCCCAATGAGTCTGAAAATATACAACCCAGAAAAGTGGCCGTGATTTACCTCTAAATGTGGCAAAATATTTTAAATACAGGGCAAAAGCCTGTCTGCTCCTTTTATTGCATAGAAAAAAGCAGCATGAACAGATAAAATGCTCAGGCAGCAGATGAGAGCAGACAGAGCCAATAAAATGAGAAATAAAGAAGGTGTTTTACTGTGCTCTGTGGATGGGTGAATGGTGTCTGTGAGATCTCTCTCCCCACCTCCCTGTGCCCAGGCTGGGTGCCAAGCAGCCCTGTTTGTAATTGCTGCCTCGTGCTTGCTGAGCAGCTCCAGACAGAGCAACAGGGCAATGGGCTCTGTAAAGCCCCTCCAGTGGCCGAGCAAAGCCCAGCACTGAGGTCTCTGACAGGGCTGTAAGCACTGCAGAAGGAATCACAGCACATGAAGGCTGATCCCAGGACATGCAGCACGCCCTCCATAAAATCAGCCACGTGCCAGCCTTTTCCGAGTGCAGACAGATGAGCGACACAGGAAAAGGTCACGGGGGTTATGCAGAGTAAGACATTTTCTGGGCCCAAGATCATCAGATGGTTTAGACTCAGCCCCTGTACAACACATGGTCAGTGACCCCACCCTGTGGCCCTGGAGTCCATCCAGGGACTTTGAGTTAAATGGATGCAAGAAGGCACTGAGCTCTGGAGTCCCTCAGAAATGGGCAATCAGACACTGCCTTTGGAGTGGTGTTTTGGGGATAAAATGTCTATTGTTACCTCATGCTGAATGGATGCAGGAACTTTTCAAGATCCTTTTGTCTGTCTTGAGGCAGTGAAAATACTGCAGGGAATATGCATATTCGGTTTTTAGGTTTTTAGGTCTTTTTTTTAGGCCTTGAAGAGCCCTGGGAACCAGGAATGCTGATTGTTAGAAGGAGTACCAGGACTCACTGCAGAATTGATTTGTCCTTCCTGAGATCAGTCTTCAAGTAGTGACACATCATCCTCGGGGGGGACATCCTGCCCAAAGAGAGGGAAAACGGAAAGGGATTTTTCTGAGTGGCTACTCTAAGTTTTAACAAAAGCATGATGATATAAAAGGAGTAATACCAAGAGAGTAGGGAAGAACATTCTGTGGGGAAAAGAGAAGAGATTGTTCATTCTGGGCCAGACACTGTCAGAATGGACTTGGCCACCAAGTTCAGCTGCAACTGCAGCAGTTGAATTTGCTGGATAAAATCTACAGTGCAGGAAAAAGCTCTTCCCACAGACTTCTGACAAAGTTTGTGTTTTGCTTAGGACAAACCCCCAGCCCTTGCAATATGCACTGCACATACATTATACATGTATTTTGTAAACCTATTTCAGACCAACGTGGAAGAGACAGCTTTGGAACCTGAAGTACCAAAAGAGAGCAATTTGCACAGCCAGCCTGCTGCACTGAGAGACTGCACAGCCTGGGCATAGCCCAGCTGCAGGTACCCCCATGCTGCTGAATTTCGGTGTGAACTCAAACCCAACCCAACAGTCAGGACTTGCCTTATTAATTCCTCCTCTCAGGAATGCATCCATTCATCACTCCTAGGCTGTGACAATGGATTTTCATATTAAGGAAGCACTTGCTTCCTAATAGAGGTTATATTTAAAAGACTAATTTAAAAATATTTATATTATCACTCAATAATTTATTATCCCATACATTAATTACTGATATCAAAAGACAGAGAAGAGATTGATGAAGAATTAGATTGATCCAGCAGAATCTAGTGACTGCATTTCCAAGTCCCACTTGAAGGTTATGGCTGTTGACATTAATCCACCTGATTTGATCTAGCATGGAATTTTGGCTCTGTGCAGCAGCACAGCCCTTGGCAGGTGCAGGTTTTACCCTGTTGTGCAGCAGCACCTCAGAGGAGATGAGCGTTGCTGTAACATGAGCTCGTGTTTGCTGCTGCCTGTGAGAGCCCAGCCCACATCCCGAGGCTGCAGTGACACACAGGAGCTGGATTTGCTTGGGCAGTTCTTCTGGAACAGCTCTGTGCCAAAGGTGGGGCTTGCCAGAGCTCTGGAATGTACTTCCATGAGTCAGCAAAAAGAAAGGAGGGCCTTACAGACCAAGTGCCCAAAAGGGCTCCTTACTGTGGGGAACTACCATGCAGTGACTGCGCTGCAGCTCCACAGAAAGGGTTTGTCCCTAGCCCAGGGCTGAGCCCTCATTCACCCTTTGGGCTCCTGCCAGGAATCGTTCCTGTTCCAGGAGCCAAGCCAACAGAAGGTGCATCAGTGACCCTGCAGGAACCTGCTGGTTTGGCAAGGGTGCAGCAGCCCCGAGAGGAGCTGACCCATCTGACACTGGCCGGGGCTCCAGCAAACCACAGACCCTGCCCTCGGCAGAGAGCTCCCCCAAGGACAGGTCAGGCGCTGTGACAGGAACCGCCTCTTACTTCAGGCACCGGGAACAAACAGCAATTAATGCAATTCATTATTTATCACCCAGGAAGAATTTGTACAGACAGACACTAACCTAACTCATATTTCACTGCTTTTTTCCTTTTCCACAAGGAGTGAGGCAAATCTAAATCTGGTTTAGCTGCCAGATGTGAAGAGGAGCTCTGAAATGCTGGGTTTGTGCACGGGTTTGCTCACAGACTGCAGGCTCGGCACTGGCTCTGAGCTCACTTCAGGGTTCTGCTCACTGGTTCCCTACACACACCCCAGCTTCTCAAAGTGTCCCTGCAGCAGTCAGAATGTCTCAGTCAATCAGTAAATCCAAGCTGAGAAATAAATATCCATACTCACAATTGCAGAAGGGGCTTGGGGCATTTTCTGATTGTGTGAGGAACTTAGATACTCTTGGGTAAATGGGTAAATCTCCCATTCCTGGCAGGGGTCTCCGAAATGAGGAATGGCTCTTCACAAGTCATTGACAGGTGCAAGGGTTTCCTTTGGCAGGTCTCTGAAATAAAGTAGAAGTCAGGTTTGGTGGGAAGCTGTAACTGTGATTTACAAAGCAATATTTAATCTTAAAGCAGAGCATGAAACTCCTTGTGTTTGTTGAGCTGTCAGATGGAAAAACTCTGACTGAGCTCTACTGAAACAAGATTTTGACCATTTTGTAGTTTATAAAGGAGATGCTTATAAAGGAGAACAGGTCTTGAAACTACAGGTTAGATGTTCTATATCTAATATTCAGGAACATTTTTATATAAAAACATGTAAAAATCAAAGATCCCTTAGTAACTACTGAAAGGATTTGACATTTTTCATTAATTCTCCAATTAAAAAAAAAAAAATCTCACCTCAACCAGTCATGAATTCTCTGCAGAAGGAATGTTTTTGGTGTCTGTAAATAGCATTTGAGTGCACAACAGTGCTTAAGAGTTTCCAGCAGTCTTGGAACATGGTAATATTTTTTCCTCAGATACTAAGATAAATACATACTGAAGTATTTAAAAGTATACATATGTGCACGTGTGTGCTGCTGTGCCAGATTTAACATTTAGCAGCCAGCCACAGCACATTTTGTGACTTCACACTTCCACTTCGAGCAGGAAATCTCATTTGACCTCACTCCTGTCTAATACAGTTATATCCTAATGGTGTCAAAATGTGAAACAAAACTTGGCCAAGCAGGAGAAGAAAACAAATGAAGACATTCTTTGAAATACCACTGTAGGATAAGGGCAGCAGTTCAGCTACTTGATAATTCCCTTGCCATGGGAGACATGATGAGTGAGGCTTTTGTTTGGGCTGTGTCTCACCTGGAGCTCCATGAATGATCTGTCATTTAGAACAAAACCTCCCAGACTGGGCAGGTAATCCCAGTGACCTGTGCTGGTAAGAGGATGGTTTAACACCAGCATCCAATTCCGTGTCACAAACCAGGAGGACACATCACACCAATCCCAAAACGGAAAATCTCCACTGGCAGGAAAAGGTGTTCTGTGCTATAAAAAATCTCCCTTGTCAAATGGCTCCTGCTGAAAGGATGCCAGGAAAATTCAATGCAGTGTAAACAGAACATGAACTGGGAGTCCCTCACTGCAGGTTTGATTTACCTGGATGGGTTCCAGGGAAAAATAATAGCACACAACACAGTGTATGGATACATCAGCCTGCTGCACTTAGCACATCTAGCATGGAGTAATTAAAAACCAACCCCTTGTAAATTATGCAGCAGGAGTTTTGTTCTGGAGGAATTAAAGTGCAGTTTCACATACTTTTATAATCCTTGCTTTCCCAGTAGCTACAGTCTAACAGCACTAAGTGAAGATGAGGAGATCTTGAGTCCTTGTTTTGTTTCCAAGGTGGGCCTTTTGTGCACAGAGTTGATGGGAACTGAGCTGATACTGCTTGGTAGTGAGCTGATGTTAGCAGAGCAAACAAAAGACATCCACCAGAAATAACTTTCCACGTCTGCTTTTAGCACCTGCCACCCGGGGATGCTCAACCTTGGTGGCTCCTCGTGGTCAGACACAGAGAGCGTCTCCTCCCCTCCTCCCCTCTCTTTGACATCAGAGTAGCTGCACTGACTTTGTGATTTCTGAGCTGGACAGAGAGGAATGAAGGAAGAGCATTCCCTGAGAGTACAGTTCCAGCTGAAGTGTGGGCTCCTGTCCAGCCACTCACCCCTGTGAGCTCCATGAGAGTCACGGAGACTCCGGGTGGGAACCCAGGTGGGGCTGCACCGCCCATCTGTGAATGCGCTGCCCTCCTGAGAGGAGACAAAACAAACCTGAAGCCCTGCCAGCCTTGGAAAAGCATTCCCATTGTGACATCATCTTCTAGAAAAAATAAATCATAGCCTATCTTTTTGCAAATTGACCTGTAAGTTCCCGGCAGCAAATCAATAGGATACAAATGAAAAATAACAAGGCAATAACAACGCTGTGTATTATCCCAGGCCCCAGATGAAAGCCTGGGGAACGATCAATATGATAAAGATTCAGCACTGCTGCTCTCTTACAAAGGAATGGCAAAGTAACAGACTGATTTCAGAAGGCAGCTGTAAAACACACCAAACCCACCTGCCACGAGATGCAAAGAAAATCCCAAATATAAAACACTTCCTTGTTGGTTTGTCTGTTTCCTCTCCCCCAGACTTCCATTAATTTGAACTGGAATTCAAGGGAGCAATTTTTTTGTCATCGTTTGGAGAAAAAGCAGGGAAGGGAGAGACTCATCCATTTATCCTTAGCCTTAGAAGCTCAAAGACAAAGATGCACTTGCACACCGCAGGAATGTGAAAAGGGGAGGTTTTCCCCCAGCACCTCCATGCACTTTGTTATCTTTGCTTTTAATATCAGTTTTAATTGACAGTGGGCACGCAGCACACGAGAGACAGCCATGCTTAGGGGCATGGCCCACGTGTGGCACCTCCCTGCAGGCTCACAGGGAATCATTTTTAGTGCCAGCTGCGGGGCTGGCTGGTGCACAAGGCAACAGAGCCAACCCTAAGGCCAAGGACTGATGGAGCAATTAATACCCAGCGGTGTTTATTTCTCCCTGTCAGTTTGTAGCCTGCTCTTTGAACAAGCAGCACAGCAGAGGCTTCCCAAGCCAGACAGTTCAAGGAGAGGGGATGAAGGCAGAATTGAGGGAGAAGAGGCAAACCCACTGAGGACACCAGCTCTGCAAACAGCCCTGCCCATCCAGCCTGTGCTCCTGCCAGAACAAGCTGAGCAGCTGCCTCAGGCACTGCTCTCAGGATCTACCCACAGCCACCTTACTGGGCAAGGTTTTATAAATGAGAGAATGAAAAGATGATGGCAACTTGTGCCAGAATTCCCAGAACTGTGTAAAATAACTTGCACAACCAATGCAACATGGCACATGGCAGCTACCCTTTGATCTCATTTAGATTTTCATTCTGGATTACCAAGCACAGGGTAAAAATAAAATGCCTTTCCTGAAAGGCAGCCAAAAGCCAAGGTTTTCAAATTCCAGTTTATGTTCAGAGCTTTATCACAATTCCACATGAATAACAATTTCATACAAATAAGTTCCTAGCATAGAAATTTCCACAATTGCTTCAGGGTGCATTTAAAGTCATTTATCTCCATATGGATGTGTTGCTCGAAGAACTTCAAAACTTACCTCAATATTAATCCACAGTTTGTAGTTACAAGGACAGAACAGAGATCATCTCGTAGCTTCAGCTCCAAGAGAGGCCTCCACCTATGGGGTGACAGGGGACAGTCCCCTCCTGATCCCATAAAACCATGAGCACTGAAGTTACTGTGCCCTTCCAAGTGAAGGGTGGAAGTCTCACTGGATGTGATGGCTTCCAGTTCCTGTGGCACATCAGCCAAGGGAGGTGTTGCAAAGTGCTGCTGGAAGGCTCTCTCTGTCAGGGTCTGGTCCCACCTTAATTCTGGGCATTTTTTAGCCAACTCTGCTTGCATGGAGTTTTTTGCCCTTTACAGTGTCTGTCTCTCTCTGTCTTTTAAACAGCATTTACTGCAAATCAGAACCACCTCAGACCTGAAAAATCTCACTTTGGGGATTATGTAAAAAAACGAATCAAAATTCTTTCTAGAAATCAGATAAATTTTTCAGACAGCTGCAGTTCCCAGCTGTTTGCAGCATTTAGGGAAAGAAGTGCAGAGGCGCTTTTCCCAGATGTGCCACAGGGATTTCTGCATTATTCAGTCCTTCTGTTCTCCCTTAGCACACTGTCACCGTCAAACCTGAAGGGATGAGTCTAAGGAGATGCTCCTTCTGAGCCCACAGAACAGTCCCTTTCCCATGCAGGCTGGAAAACCAAGAGCACGGCACTGTCAGGAATACACTGAGACACCCAGGGGAGCAGCAGCAGCAGCTTGTTCCCAAACCCTGCTGGGCAGCAATGCACCCGTACCAGTGCCAGCAGCAGCCTCTGCTGAGGAATGTGCCAGCCCCTGCTGTCCCTCAGTGCTCCCTTCCCACAGGGAAATCTGTCCCCAGTGCCTCTGGCAGAAGGCTTGGCTCAGAGGAGTCTGCTGGCACCTCTTTGGGCAGAAATGCGTGGCTGGAGCTTGACCTGTGGGAGCCGAGGGATCGGTGCCTGAGCCGCACACAACGCGAGGCTCGTGCTGCAAACATGGGAAGGGAACAGGGACTGGTGTCCCTCTGCCTTCCTCCTGCTCTCAGCCCCTCCTGGCACAGACACAGATGCAGCACTGCTGGTTCCTGCCCTGAACTTGAAATAGGGAAAGAAGAAAGGCTGCAGGCTAGATAAGGAAAAGTCTTCCAGTGGTAGTGACTCGGTTTCCATTTTAAACAGCCAGGAAAAGATATCCTACAAATACTCTTTTCTACAGCCAGGGCTGCTTATTACCTTGAATGCTAATCAGAGCCATATTTATTTTCAAAGACCAAAAACCAACTCTCTTCCTCTGCCATAAAGCTAAACAGAATTCTGCTTTCTGTTTCCAAGTAGGCTGGTAAATCACACAAAGTATTTTTTTACTGTTTTTTAGCTGCTGTCCTTTGTTTCGTATGACTCATGGGCCCTGAGAGCAGCCTTAGCTCAATGACACAGGCAGGTAAACACTACACAGCCCTCACTGAGAAGAAACAATTAATTTTGAAATTTCCTATAGGATTTGTAATTATCAGAACCTGATTCCTACAGCTGAGGTATCCCAGACCTCAGGTATCCCATTTCAGGAGCCATAATGCTTTAATTCAAGCGGAACAGTTTCTTAATCTTGATTTCTTGTGCTCAGGTGTTTGTATTAAAAGCCTACTTAATCATAATGTGAAGCAAAACAGGGATAATTCCAATCAAACATCTAAACCCAAGGAAAGTCAGAGGGGAGGGGAAAAAAAGAAGACATGCCAAAGCCAACAGGGAGTGAAATATTTGGAATCAGTCCTCAGCCTTCCTGATTTTAGGAGAGGACATAAAAATACAAAGTTAAAAATACACCACATGTAAGCAAACAGCTGCCTGCTCTAGTTAAACACTGTAGAAGGAAACATTTCCTTGCTTCACAGTGTGCCTTCCTTTCCACTGATAAAGTCTGGAGATCTGGAAAGACCACATGGAGATCTGCTGATCCAAAGTGCTTTAAAAGTAGAACCCACACTATGGTCCTAAAAATAAATACAACTTCTTCTTGCTAGTATCCATTCAACCTTTTGTGTAAGAAAAATGGGAATATGTTGGTTGGATCTTCAGACCAACTTTTCATTCAGAAAGGAGCATTCATACCTCGGGCACAGAGCTGACAATTAACCTGTGAATATCCTCCCGAGGTAGGAGGGGACCATGCTGGCTGCAGCCGTCGGTCACCAAGCGCTGCCCAAATCAGGAGTCTCGCCACAGAAGAAGCGAAGGATCTGTGGAGAGCTGGGAGCCCCAAGGTGAGCCACAAAGCAGCAGCTCCATGAGGAATACCACTTGTCAGCCTCACTGTTCTGAGGAGCTGAAAGAAAAAAAAGTTCATGTTTAGATTAAGAAAATGGAAAAGGGAAGGGCAAGGGAAGATATTTTCTGAAAACATTTTATATTTTGTCCTCAAACACAGGTGAAACAAAAGTGCTGTGTAAAAATCACAGTGTGAAACGAAGCTCCAGAAGAAGAGCTAAAGGCTGTGCCTCCCTTCCTTTAATTTATTGCTAGAGTTATTCAGAATGCAGACACTTAATCCCTACTGTAAACCTGCAGGCAACATTATTTATCTTTAGGAAGATCTGAAGGCTAATGCAATTCAAACTGGGATTTTTGTCTTTTCATTGTGTGGGGTGGGAAGGAAAAATGGATTAAATTGCTTTCTGCAGATATCAATACGGAGTTTAAGGAGGTGGAGGGGCTGGGATTCCTTGGAATGACTCAAGTGCACATTTGCTATCTCCAGTGAAAGGAAGCTTAGAGTTCACAATGGACAAAGACAGAAATACAATCCCATCACGTTGGTCTGTGGCATTTGGACTTTTCCTGTGAGGCACCTAAAGGAGGCATTTAGTTAGAGCAGGATGAGGCAACAGCTGAAAGGTGTACGTGTGCAACAGTAGAGAGCTTTCCTGCCTAAGGGTGATTTTACGCCACAAACAAATGTTCATGGTCATAATGAAAATGACTCTGCATTCCTTCATAGTTATCACATTAGATAGTTTTCATCCTTCTTAATAAAAAAACTACTAATAAGAATGAAACTGGCCTCTAAAGCATTTCATCACTGCTTTCAGGAAAATGGATCAAGGGTTGGTTCTCATTATTTTTCCAAACTGAGAAGAATACATTTTAATGAGGCTGTTTTAAGCTTTACTCCCTGTCCTCCTTCTGTCTGGCTTCTGCCATTCCATCTCATGGCATTTCTGTGCTGAGGTCACAGCTGCCTTGGCAGTATTAAAATATGGGATGCATGTAGGTCTGAAACACACGTGATCCTCCCTTAGAACAAGTTTAAATTTTAAACTTGTCGGAATGCGTGATCCTGGAACAGCTTTTTCAATAACCTTTCCACAGGAAAATGAAATTAAAAACACCCAGTGGGAACAATTCCAGCTCCAACCAATTTGCCTCTTATCATGAAGCTTGCCACTGTGTGACTGGTGCTGGCACCTTGAGCTCCCCGGGGCGAGCAGCCTCCAAAGCCACGAGTCCCCTGGCCTCTGCCAGGGCTTCATCCACATCCCAGAGAGACACAGGGCCGGTCCCAGGCAAACGGGGCCCTGGGATGGCAGCTGACCATGTGAGCACAGGGACACCTGCAGCCCACAGCACCTTCAGCCCCAGGCACCTGCTCCTCCATATGCTTCTGAGGCTAAACGTGAATTCTCCTTCTCATAAAATGCAGCCTTTCCCAGAGATAAAGAGAGGAAAGAGTCTGGCTTAGTTTCACTCCCTCCACTTGCAGTGCCTGCTGCGCCCAGGCCTTGATATCAATGACCTTTCCCTGCTCATTATGCAGTGTCCTGCCAGCACCATTTTCCATGCCATTCACTTCTTCTCTTTTCCATTTGCCAGCTCCAGCTTCTCTACTGCATTAGGTAAAAGTTACTTATCCTCACTTTAAAGGTTCTTTGTCATTCACTCCCCACTCATTACCTCTCCCACAGGATCCAGGGAAGGACCCAGGCACCCCTGCAGCACCCTGGGACAGCAGCTGGCCATTTATTTCCTGTCCTTTGGCTCTCCTCTGTGCCTTTGGCACAGGGGAATGCACAGGTTGCCCTGGAGCCAGGGCTGAGGCACTAAACCCCTTGGAGGGGACACAATCTCCTGTCCCCGGCCTGAGAAGTGATCTGCACAAAGTACCCACAGCCCTTCCAAGCTAAATAACAAAATGAAATAAATAACAGGGAAATGAAGGAGAAAAGTGGACAAGCAATATTCAAATATCTCCTGATTTCTGCAGAAAATGTTACCCCAGTGACACTGGGCACTGATGGATGAGAGAAGTAGGGCAAAGCAGGAGGTTTTTTCCAAACCTTTGGCAGCCATCCATTGTCCAGAGCTGGGAATGACACATCTGGTGCAGCTCCTGAGGCCGAGACTTTCTGAGCCACCCAAGCAAAAGATGAATCCTCAAACAGCAGGCACAGGTGACAAGGTAAGGAGCCCAGCACATCATGCCTAAGATATAAATGGATCCATCTGTCAGCGGTTACTTTACAAGTGAATTGCTCCCAGTTATGCTAGGAACAGCTTTTAATGAAACACGGATTTAAAGGACCACAGAGAGGAAGAAAATGTGCCAAGGAAATTCCTGATATAATGGAAATTGAGAAGAGCGCTGGATTCTGCTGTTATAACTGCAAAGAGAAGGGAGGGTTTTGACAGAGATGACAGTGGAACAGCTTTTGGGGTATTATTTGGCTGGGACAGCAATCTTCTCATCATATGCCCAGCCTGTCCCTAGAGGTTGTTTTCAAGGTGTACATTCAGATGAGAAACAGCAGTGGTCTGTGACAATCTTCTGATGGCTGCAGAGAAATGTTCATTACGCTGCCTTCCTGCCACAGAAGGGACCAGCCACGTGTCAGATGGTGGGGAGGATGTCAGTGAAAAACTAGAGTTTAGGTACTCTGAACTGAAATCCTTCACACAGCCCACACTCAGCCCTTTCTCTTATGACAGCAAGTCAATGAGAGTGGCAGGCAAATATTTTTTTCCCCCAGTTTCTTCTGGGTTTTGGTGTGAGAGAGACGTGGATTGCACAGGTGGCCCCAGAGCTGCTGCACATGGAGCTGAGGGAGTGTGACACATTCCTTTGGGCAATCTCTTGGAGCTCTCCCCACAGCCTGGCTGCTGGAACATGCCACACTTGTTTGGCAGGTCCCAGAGAGGGGGTTCAATAATGCTGAATTTAAAGTGATTATAAACAGCACTGCTTTCACAAGGACACAAATACTGAATTACTGCATCTCTTTGAGATGGGCTGAATTACGAGTAGTGCTTCACTGACTGATTTATGCTGGAAATCCACATTTGCAAATTATATTCACCAATAAACTCAGCTTAGGTGTGACACAGAAGTTATTGCTGTTACTTGGGAAATGTTTTCTGCTTTGGCTTTTGTTCCTGGGCATGCTGCACACCAAACAAGGAACTTCCCACATCAAGCAGCTTCCCTGAAACATCTGCTGCCAGAAAGTTTGTCTGGAACTTGCAATGATGGATGAATTTTTGACAGGTAATTGCAATTCAGATCAGATGCAGACAGATTTAGTACCCAGAAGCTCCCAGTTTATTAAGATCACCACTGATTTATTCAAGCACCCCCCTCTCTTTTCAGCACCATTCAGAAATTAATCACTTGGCTGTGGTGCTCAGGGCTCATCCAGCTGCTCATAACAAGAAATGCATCAGCTCAGCCCAACTTTGTCAACCTTTCAGCACTTCTGAAGGACCCATCACCACAGCACCCAGACACCCCCAAACCTGATGTCTGCAATTAGTGTACACCAAAGAAATCCTGCCATTTGGATCAGTTACATGCTTCAAACTCCTCAGGCTTACTGAAGCAAATTGTCAGCACTGTTTATCACACCTATGGAAATTATGTTTCTATGACACAGAAATATAATCCCAGGACAGCTGTTTTGGGCTGTGCCAGTTTTAGACAAAGGAAACTTGCATTCATCCCCTTAGGTTCCAGACAGAAGGGACTGATCACACCCAGACATCTGGTTTTAAATCCAGGTTGGTTTGAATACTGTTACTGGCACATGGCACTTCCACCAGTCCTCAGTGCAGTAAGCAAAGATTCACTGTAGGTACTGTACTCAGCTCTGGCTGTTCCCAGACAGATTTCCATCAAACCTTTTGGAAAGTTAGACATTCACTTTCTTTACAACTCACGTCTGTTCCCATAAAGAATTAGTTATGCATGGAGAGCAGCCATATGACCTCCAGCCAATTTTCTTATACCTTTCCCAGACTAAACAGAGCTAGGGAAGTATGGGACATGCTTGGAAAAGAGCCATAGAAGGTTGAGGTGAAATGAGCACAGCAAATGCAGACACTTAAAGCACTTCTACTTGATTTAACCCAGAATTGGCATTATTTCAGAATGACCACTGAAGTGGCTCAAGGAGAAGAATGGCAGAAAGTAACAGATGATATCATGCCTTGAAAACAACCTAAAACTCACACCTGCCAGCAGCACCTGCTCTGAGATCCCAGCAGTCTCTCCTGCTGTGGGCACAAACAGACATCCAAAACCAAGTGGGACAGAGCAATGATGCTCCTCTGAGTCCTGTTCCACCTGCCAGTTACTTCCAGCCCCCAGGGACTTTCTCAGCCAGATGTAATTCTGTGCATTTACTGTCAAAGGTAAGTACCATTAGGCTCATGTGGATACAAGTGTCTGCTCCAATTTGTTTGTCACTTAAAGTCTATTTGGGAAGCTGCTCTTGCCCTAAGCCATTGAGTGTTTCTTTTATTATTCCCTATGCCAGTAAGTGGAATAACTTCAAGCAGGAACCTGAAGGCATGTCTCCTTTGGAGCAGGCAGCACAGCCTCTTGCTGAAAACAACACTCAGACTTGTTTTAACAGTGACTCTCAAAATGGTTTAGCTCTTTGCTGGAGGCAGCAGTGGCTACATCAAGCTCTTCGTGTACGTGCCCCGGTGAATTACAGACACATTAATGCCCACAGAAAATCCATGTCTTTCCTGCCACCACAGAGCTTTGGGTGCTGCCTTTCCCATCCTGCCCACCATCCTCTTGCTGTCCCACACCATGAATTCAAGTGGCTGGGATTACTCCATCCCAGCACCCATTCCTGGGCTGACTGTGACTCTCCCAGGCTCTGTGTCCCAGGTCCTGGTGTGGCTGTTTGAGCCCCATGGTTCTGACTCCTTGTAGCTGACCCACCTGTCTGTGCCAGCCCAGCCAGGTGAATAGAGCTTGGCAAACTGTGATCACTCCTTACTCTCCTGCACTGAGCAGGAGAGCAGAGTAAGAATATGATTTTTTTTACCAATGTTCATCCTCTCTTTAATTACATGGGTTGCTGCAAAGGAATCATTCTTCTGCCAGAATTTCCCAGCTATGAACGCTTGTCTATCCTTTAATGATTTTAGATAGAAGATGTGGATTCTCTCTCTCACTTATAAACAGTGCTTGAAATCTTTAGTAAGCCGATATTTTAAGGAAAGAGGGCCCACAGTGTCTCTGACAAAGCTGATTATAAAACATCAGAATGAGGATACACCTCTATTTAAAAAGTTTTATAGGCAGTGGAGATTTATAGAGGTGTTCTGCTGATTCATGAGAAGTAGCTATGGAAATGCATCTCTGGCAGCCACTCAGTGATGAAATATGGAGCACATAATGCATTTGTCTGTAAGACAAATATGTGTGTTGGCTGATTAAAAAAGATATACGAACTTCTGAAACTAAAGAAGAGGAAATTATTCTCAGGAACAAACCAGCTAATTGCAAAACCAACAGGAAGCAAAATGTGTCCGTTGAGTAACTACAATTTTTACTACAGAGGAAACTTGCAGTATTAATTTCTAATGTACTTCATGCAATTTCAGTATGTAATGACCAGTATAAACTCTGAATAGTTGAAATGCACCACCCTGCTGGTTCTAGGCCACTTTCAGGGTCCGTGTGGCACAGCAGACACACACAGGTGGGTCGGGGTTTTTTGATTTTTTTTTTTAAAGTTACCGTCAGAATCCGTGAATCCAAGAAACAATTTTTTCAGCAAGAGCAGTTCAGCTTCAAGCATTCAACAAGTGATAAATGAAGCTTTTCAAAACCAGAAGTGCCTACATGTGTTGATAAGGCAGTATGTGAATGCTGATAAATAAATGTCATCTGCCTGAGAATGCCTGATTTCAGCTTGTCCTCACATGGAAATGATTTTCATTCGTACAGATGTGCTGATGTTACATGCCTTTTGGAGAAGAAAATAGAAATGCTAAAAAACAGCTTCTCCCGATTTATGTTTAAAAATAAATGACTCAGTTGCTCTGTCAGGTTCAGAAACTTGAAGCAATTGATCCTGTTGGAGAAAAAAATATCAGGCTCTAAATCATCAGGCTTGTAATCTAAGATTTCTGAAGTCCTTCTGCAAAAATAAGGCCAAATTGCGTGATGTGTTCAGGCACAAACTCCTGAGAGATGAGGGCTTTGAAATCTGTAGATTTCCCTGAGACTTGGTGGTTCCAAACATATTCTCCCAAGTTTCAGCTCTGCTAAAAGGAGAGATAGTAGACCTAGATATGTCTTTTAATTCAAAAAGGAAGATGGGGTGATACCTCAGAACTGACAATACTTTGGATTTTTCCCTGGTTCTGCTGCGTTTAATGGAATGCACAATGTTCAAAGGATGTTCTGCTTTTCATAAATCTTTTTTTGCATTTTCTCTTCTATCCCTTAAGAAAAAGGAAGGAGAAGATAAATGGCAAGAGGGAGAGGGAGCTTTTGTTGCTTTGTGGCGTACAAAAGAGAGGGGGAAAAAGAAGCCTAACGTGGAACACACAGAAAATGGTTGTTACAAATTTCTGTGAAGTAGAAGCAACTAATTTTAACAACTGCTACATAAAACCCTCTATGTTGTTCTCTTTGCTCATCCATAACCTCTTTTATCTTGTTAGGATGGGATATAAAAACACGTGGTGCTAACCAAAACTCCAGAGCAGGAAAAGCAGCTGCATTACATTGCAGTCACTTTCCAGTGAAGAATCCTGAGGTAGGTGTAGCCTTTCAGGAAAATTCCCAGTGGCAGAGCTGGTAGCAGAGCCTGTCTTCCCGTGTTGGGGGATCAATGGGTACTGCCCACTTGTACAAGGGGGTACAAGATGGGACTGTTTGCTGCTCCTCACCTCTTAGATTGTGGGGGACAATGCTCAGCTTGGAGCCAGCCTGGGAGGCCGTGTGAGGACCAGCCCTGCAGTGAGGTAGAGCAGTCCCAGGTCGTTCCCAGGTTCTCCCAAGAGCTGCACCAAATCCATGCTCTGAATATCCATGGGCACGGGACCAGGCACTGTTCTGTCAGCACAGGCAGCCATGAACTGAAGTTATGCACTATTTTGACCTTTCTCATCCTCGGACATCACATCTCCCCCCTTCACTTGCTCAGGAAACTCTTGCCTGACCCCTCCCCCCCTCAGCCATGGGCCAGGGTCACCCTTTGAGCTGCACTGCCCTTTGCAGCTTCCCCTTAATTTGATCCCCATGTCCATTTTGTCAAGTTCACATCCAACAATCCTGTTTTCTTCTAAAACCATGGCAGAGTCCTCCTGCACAGTTGTTTACCCATTACTTCATTCAAGGCTGGAACTCTCCTCTCCCTGCTCTTAGGCATGAAGAATCCTTGAGATCAAATCCCCTTGGGCAATGTTTAAGTGCCAGCTGCTGCACTAAGGAAGACAGGACAGGGAGGAGGAAAGGGCAGGGCAGGGGAGGACAGAGCAGGACCAACCAAACCCCTTCAGTTCATGGTGGTTTCTGCATCTGATAAGAGAGGTCACAGGAGTAGGGTGCGAATACACAAACCCCAGAATTTCTCTCACACTGAGTTTTTGTTCACCTGGTAATTCTTTTTCAGCCTCTCAGTAGTGGGGATTAGAGGCTGAGACTTCCTAAATGTACAAAACTAGCTTTGCTATACAACTTATTTTAGGTCCTTCATTTAATCAAGTTTTACTCTCTTGGTTCATCTACTCTGAGAACACTGCATCTGTTCCATATCCCTTGCTGGCACCCTCTGGGTAATACGAAAATTCAGCAGCAGCAATTCCCTGTGTTACACTAGGGTCTCCTTTCAATGAAAACACTAAAGCTGTGCCAAAACCCTACAGAAACCTGGAATAAGATTTCAGTGGCAGGCTTCATTTTTTTTGCTACCATCCTGCCATGCTCCTGGAGCCATCCACAAGCACTGCCCAGGATGGACAGCCTTGCTCAGTAACTGCATCCTCTTTTCTTCTTTAGCCCTGCAGTGACTGGATGGGATTACCCAGCCTAATTATTATGCTGCAAGAATCCCATCAGATAAAGAAATTGTTTTAACACCATAAAACATTAACACAGCCCAAAATATCTGAGCCCAGGGCAGAGGTACAAAGCCAGCTGTACCTATGGACTCAGAGGGCTTTGGTTACTCTGCTCTGCTGAGGAATAAACGTATTTTCAGTTGTATGAGCTGGAATGGGGAACTCAGGGAAGGAGATGTTGATGCCATAGCCAATAGAGATCAACGCTGAACTCACCATTTGTATGATTCCCCTTACACATGCAATAAGAACAATTAAAGGAATGAAATACCAAGCTGTGAGACATTGAGAGAAGGTGGTGTATGAAGGTTTCTGTGCAATTCCAACTATTCCTTGTAATCAGGGCATAGGAAATAGTTGATTGAAAGCAACAGCTACAATCCCCAAACCTTTTGTTATTTACACCAGAACTAAGCCTAAGGCATCTGGTGTGCAGGTGAAAGATCAGCTCTAAACCTGTTCTACTTCTCTTCCAGAGCCAACAATGTACAGAACACAGCTCTACAAATTAATGGGACTGATCCTATTGCAGGGCTCTCTCATTAAACTGCACATTAATATAATAAAAAGATGCTGCACCTTTGGACAAATACAGCGTGCTTGTTACGTGACCACTTTAGTGTGTGATGCCAGAATTATTTGGGGAACAGCAAAAATGATTTCAAGGCTGTAGGCTGAGAAGAAATCCATCTGATGTCTCTCTTTTAGAAGTTGTCCTGTCAGTTACAGTGCTCTGATGGCCACCCAGAAAGGACTCGAAAACAGGGGTTTAGTGAAGTATTTGACTAGGCAGAACAAAATAGCCAAAAGTATTCAATGGAACACCTCCACCCCCAATGAGAAATCCAATGATCTGGAGTTAAACTGTAAAATCACAGGAAGATGCAAAGGAATTCAGAGACAATCACAGGCAGCTAAAACCCATCAGCTTCAGAGACAGAATCAAACCCAGTAATGTGTCTTCACCACCTCACCAGTGGACTTTGCCATCAAGTCCTAAATGGGAAAGATTTAAGAATAGGTTTAAGTTGAACAATTTGTACCACAAGGAAGAAAACCTAACCAAGGTTTGCAAATAACATTTTTATATTCATAAATCTGTTGTAAATATCACTTCCCTTATAACTCTTACTTTACTGCAGAGTACATTTTTTCCAAGTGAAATACATAACTAAACAGAACTATTCTTACTGAGAAGATGGTTTGCTATCTGTTGAGAAATCTGGGCTATAATTTACAGAAAATAGGTTACCTAATAAAAACTCATTACAAAAGTAACAGGATTGGAAAGGACCAGGACGGGTCATTTCTCACAAGGAAGCGATCCAGTACTGGTTCTAATGATGTTAAAAAATCAATAGTTTTCTAATTTTTGCCTTTCCTGGGCTGACAGATTGATAACACTTTTTTCTCGCACCTGTGCTTCCAGTCCCCAGCTGATGCTGAGGGAGTTTCCCTGTTTCTGTTGGAATTGGTTCCCACTTTGGTGCCAGCAGGCACGTGATGGATGCAGGGATAACTGGGCCTGCCCCCAGCTGTGCCCCACAACCTGTGTTCAGTGCCCACCCAGAGCCGTGGAGCCAGCTCAGGGCTCTCACCTTGGCATTTGCTCTGTGCTTGGTCTCATGTTACACTGACAGGAACATGAGTTCCTGCCCAGTTATCCATAACCCACATCCTGCCAGCATTCCTCACTGCCATAGCCAAAAGGCCTTGCCAGACATAAAGCACAAAGTGTCAGCAACTGTGGAAAAACCAAAGGACTCTACTACAACTGGTGCTCATTTCCTCCAGCATTTTAGGCCACTGGTAGGGATGGAGGTGTTTTGGGGTATTGCCTGTGTTTCACGGGCTGCCAGCTGTGGGAAGGAGTACAACAGGTGACCATGAAATGGTGTTTGCAGCAGGGACAAATAGAACTAAAGAAGTAAATATGGATTTACGTTAAATCTAATAAAAAACCTCAAAACACAGCCAAGCCCAGGTAAATTTACTGCATTTGGAAAGGTTAGAAATATTAGAAAAATTATCTAAAAGGCTAATAGGATCTAATGATGTCATTTTGGGTGCCTCTTGCAGCTTGTCCTTTAAAACTCAGCAGCATCATAGATTTGGAAGGTCAGGAGGAAGAAAAAAGGCCACCTGTGAACCATCTCCTGCTTGTTTCCCATCTCACTGCTCCCTGTTTTCTCTGCAGTGAACTGGTGAGAGACATCAGCCTGAAAAGGGAACTCAAACTTCAGAGTCAGGGTTGCACTGGGACAGAATCACAGCCTGGGATTTCAGTTTGCAGTAACACAAGAATGGAGCTTCACAGTCGTGGAAAATAAGAAGAAAATGAGCACTTCTTTCTCTCTATAAACTTGTTCATCAGGCAAGTATTTCTCCTCTAGTAAAAATTAATTCATGCTAAATCTGCAGGGAGTGCAGTTACACATCATATATTACAAGTAATGCACCACCCCTACTCAATAATGTCCCTGAAACCAAACTACAACATTTTACATTAGTGCAACTTAAATAAGCAATCAACAGGACATGGTAATGTTAAATCACGATGAGTCACCATAAAAAAAGATTATTTTTTTCCACCCAGAGGAAAGATTGAGCACATCTTTAGCCGTAGAATCATGAGAATACCTTGAGCACCCAGGTTAAATGCAGCCCAAACATATTTGAGATGCACAGCTGGGCAGCCCAAGGCCAGTGGGTGAAGAAGTGCCTGCAGAGGGCCTGGGTCACCCCTGCACACAGGTGAGAGTGTGA
Organism: Serinus canaria; assembly: GCF_022539315.1. Taxonomy (NCBI): domain Eukaryota; kingdom Metazoa; phylum Chordata; class Aves; order Passeriformes; family Fringillidae; genus Serinus; species Serinus canaria. The sequence continues at coordinate 2,978,335 of NC_066317.1, read as the reverse complement.
GGGGCTGCACAGCCTCACTGTCTGCAGCAGCTCGTGGAGACACTGCGGGTTACAGCCACAGAAATGTTCCTGGCACTGCCCAAATCCTTCCTGTTCTAATCTGTGTGACAAACAACCAGTCAAGATCTGCAGCAGGTCCCTTTCCTAAGCACTGGGTTGGGGTGGGATCAAGAGGGGACTTTTCTCCCCTGTGCTCCTTTCACTTAGACAAGATGTGCTGCTGCTACCAAAATGAGGAAGAAAAAAGATCCCAGTGGGCAAAATGCCCAGAGCTAGTGAATGACAAAGAATTACATTGGCTTTTGAAGTAGAGAACGACAGAAGGAGAAAGATCTTCATACTGAGGGAGTTTAAACTAGAAAAAAAAACCTGTTCATCATCATAAGTAACTATTTTACAGCAGTTTGTGGGGGGCAGGAGAGGGGAGGGAAGCAGAAGGCCCCAGTGGAAGCTGAATGAAGGGTAAGAACTATCAGCTCCTGACCTACTGAGAGATTTGAGGTGAAACAAGCATGACTTGCTTCCCTTTCTTAGGCCATTCCACCACTGCTCCAGGTGTTCCTTGTCTTCTCTGCTGTCCTGTCCATAACCACACTGTGATAATACAAAGAGCACCTAGTGCACAAGTATGGTACAGTCCTTGTTTCTTCAGATTTTGTTGCGTTTATGTTTTGAGAAAAAGTCACACATTGCTTCCATGTATTTTCTTTTATTCTGACAGCTCCTGATTAAAGACAATTCAAATTTCTCTAGGTTTCTCCACAAGGTATTCTCCCTCTACATCTCACATGGATTCTGCTATGGAGTAACAGTGTAAATATGGCACCTCATTTATGGGAGTCTCCAGTCTGTTAATTCTTCATCTCTTTCTCCTAGATTTTTAAAGAAAGCACTCACTATAACATCAAAACATTTGACAAATGAGCAGATACTAAAAAAGGCCAAGTCCTGATCCAGTATAATCCCCCAGAAATATCCCTAAAGCTTTTATAACAATGCCTGAGTTCAAGGTGGAAAGACAAACAAAATCCACTGTCTTCAGATGCTAAACCCTATGCTATTTGATAAACAGGGATTTAGTTCCAATTAAACAGATGATTAAAGAAGAAAAAGCCCAGAGGATAATCAGCACTAATTATACTACTGCTGCTAGTGTAATTAATCAGTTGTGCGACCTGCAGAATTGAGATAAGGAGCTGCAAGATGTGGAGATGAAAACTTGCTGTGTAGAAACTAAGGATCATCATTATCCAAACTAACACATGAACACTAATTGCTCCTGGGGGTGGGTTGTGTTTGGCCCCTTTCTCCAGCCTGCTCTGCTCTCCCATGGTCCCTGGCCCATGGAGCTGTGGCCACTTCAAATATCTGCAGTGACCTAAAGGGACAAAGAATATTTACCCAACACTGCCATTCACACCCCTCTCTGTGCCTCAGAGAACTCCTATCACAGTCTATTGCTGTTTATGGAGCTGTTTTACAAGATTATATAAAGTTCTCTCACACCACGTGCTGGTAAAATAAACAATAAAAATAACTTTACAGTGACATGAAAGCCATAAATCACCCAGACAGAAATTCATGGATGCACCTCTACCTAAGGTGCTGCCCTTGAGCCCTCCTGGTAAGCATTACATATAAGAAGACAGCACACAATCCCCAATAATCTGTGATTTTACATGTTAGCGGTAAAGGGATGGAATAATGGATCAGTAAATGCTGTTCATCTCAATTGTGTTTCAACATCAGTTTCAAGTTGTCCTGGCCCCGCAGGTTTAGAAAGTACCCCTAGCACTACTTCAAAATAGTTTTTGTGATTTAATTTCATATTTATGCCTTTACTCAGCTGCAAGAGCTGTTTCCAATAAATAAAGAGAGCAGCTATGAATCTTCCATCCCAGCTGTAAATTCCTGCAGCAGATACATTTTTAGGGATGCCAAGGCTGGCGCTCACGGGCTCTTTCTCGATAAATACATCAATGTCTGTCCAAAGCCCTGGTGGAAATATGGCTTCAATTTTTTTCTTAAAAACATGGATCAATCATTGTTGCCCTTGCCTATTCTTTTCTGTCAAACGATTCAAATGTGCTGGAGGATCTGTAAAAAGTTTGAGAAGCACTTTGGATCCATGCCTTACCATCCTATTGTGTAACACAATTTAACGTGGGTTCAGCTCTTGCTGTCTTTGAGCTGCACAAGGAGCTGCTCCCACTCGGAGATCAGTGTAGTGATGGCAGACCAACAAGTTCAGCAGATTTCATCAGGCAGTGGAAGGGCCTTTCCTGCTCGCAGAACACCCTGAGACCAGGATCTGAGAGCTCCAGTGTCCTCAGGCTCTAGGCTACATATTTTGTATCCAGGGAAGAAAGCACGGAGTGTCCTACCAGTAGACACAGAGCGGAGGAGGTTTACATGTGAAATCAGCTTCCTAATTTGGTAAAATTTAGAATTTTTAATTATGTGAATAAATTAGAATTAAATAAATTACCAATCTACTTTAGTCAAATTTACAAAGTCAGATTTCTTGGCCTACCGCACTGGCTAAAATTGTATAGGCAGTTTATTCTTTTTTTTGTTAGATAAGTAACCCTTATGAAAAAACAAAAGCAATTCTAGACCAAGGAGATTACTGGAAAGCCAGTCAGAATTAAACACTTAATTGTTTAACATGGTATTTGGGTCTTGCTCCCTAGCAATGAAGGAGAGCCAACATCTCTTCTCATGTCCAAGTCTCTGATCAGAGCTTTATCAGCCCTTGCAGTTGGATTAAAACATAACTCCTTTGAAACTCCACAAGTTTGTGACTCACTGGAAGGAAATGTAAAGGATAGATGGGTGGGAGGAGTGAGCTTCCCCTCCTGTGGAGTTTGCTACTTGAGCTTGTTTGCCAGTGCCACACTCACGTCCACCTGAAATGTAACAGGAGGAAGTGCCTTTGATCCTTTCTCCCTAATGATCTGCTCAGGCAGAACCCTGTCATGAAAATGTGACACTACCATCTTGTTAATGCTCACCCTCTGGAAGAGCTGTTCTTTGAATGGAAGTATCAAAGACCCTCCCTAATCTGCTTTATGGGAAAGTCTCTATTTTATGGCCATTTGCAGTGAAAAGCACCAAACCCCACAGTATTCCAAGTTCCAGCAGTGCAAAGCTGAAGCCAGCCCAGTATAACCCCTCAGTGACTGCTTGGACGTGTTCAAAGATGACAAAAACTGACAAAACTGTTTGCAAAACATTGTTATCAACACTGCCTTTTCCTCAAGAAAAAAACCCAGACTGATTTTTTTAATGGAATTTCTCAGGACTCATTAAAAAGCCAAGCCCACCACTGTGAGCAGGAGCCAAGAGCCCATGTAACAACACCAAGGTGCCCAAACAAGGCCTGTCTGCACTGCAGCGCAGCCCCTTCTGAAGGGGACACTCTCCCTGAGGCAAGGAGCACATCACAGGGAGCCTGAGGGAACCACTGCCTGCCTGCCTGGCACAAACAGCCTCTGGGAAGAGACCCACGTGCCCACATGGACCAGGATCTGGGAGAGCTGATGGCCTCACACACTGCTGGCAGGGCTGCAGCACACCTCAGCCCAAGGGAGCAGGGCCTGGCTCTAGAATTCAACAGGAGAGGCCAGGACCTTGGCTCAGCAGGAAAGCTGTGACCCCATCAGACTCTGCAAAAACACCATTTGTTCCCAAGCACAGGCTCCAGACACGTTTAAGGATCTCCACCTACCAACAGGAAAGCAATTGTGACTTCTCCTGGGCAATATTGCACAGCACTGCAGTCACTCACCTTCCCTGTGGGAATGAGAGAGCCCCTTCTGTGTCTCTGCCCCACAGAACACGAGCGTTCCAGGCACCCTCCTCCTGGCTCAGTGGTTGATGCTCTGATGTAAAATGTCCTACAGCTCCAGCAGCATTCTGCAGAGGGCAAACACAAGCTGGAGCCTCTGAGAGTTTTCCACGTGCCAGCAGACGTGAAACTCTAGAAAGGAAAGGCAAAATGTTGGTGCCTTGCCTGGTCTGAGCCAGCCTCCTACAGCCCAAGCTACCTCAATCCCTGCTGCAGTGACGCATGGCAACACCCATGGCAGGTGCTTGGCATTTCCAATGTCACAACAAGGCACAGGGGGCTCTGCTCTTCAGCATACAGGACAGCCAGAGCCACGCGTGGACAGCAGGGACATTTGGCCAGCAGGCAAATCTCACCTTTGCACTCAGTGCTGCAGTTGGGATGATGGGATCCATGCTGCAACAAAACCAGACTCAGATCAGGAAGAGGAAATTGCAAGGTTTTAGTGAACTTGTACCATATTTCTGTTTCACTCGGCATCAGTTCTACATACCCTAATACTGTACTGCTTAAGTAGAAGAACTTGAAAAATGTAACAGAAGCACAGAAGTCCTCAGAATTCCAGATCCAGGCTGATCTTCTTTCCTCCTCTCGTAATCCCCCAGCTGTCTGATCTTAACCATTATCCACAGCTCATAACCTCATATGTGGAGGGTACAAGTCCCCAGTGCCCACACATCCCTGTGCAGGTTCCCAGGTTATGGACCTCACTTCAGTTTCTAGGCCATGTTACTTGCTGTTCACATTCCAGGATTCAAGTCTACAAGTTATGGGAACTGTAGAACAACACACTTGTAAATAATGTTATCACTTGGGAGGCAAAGATGGGGGGGTGTGTGCCAAAGGAAGCCGGAGAAGCAGCTTGAGGATGTTCTAACTCTTATGGGACACCTCAGCCCTTGAGCCTTATTCAGCCTCTGTCCATAAAAGGAATGATGGAGTAACTCATGGTTTGACACAAAACGGCAGAATGATGCACACACTGATACAAAATGGAGGCACACTCCCCTCACGCCCTGACACAAAGTGGCGGCATTATCCAGGCCTGACTCAAAGCAGGGGAGAGAGCCACGGCCGCTCCACAGCAGGGCCCATTTCTGGCAGTGGGGAACAAAGGCAGGGATTGTGCCAGGGGCTGCTCCTGTGGCCCTGGCTGCTCCCTGGCAGCCGCAGCTCCAGCATTTCCCGGGTGGGAATGGCACAGCCAGGGAAGCCAGGGCACTCTGGAAATGCACACAGAGGTGTGTCTGTTCTTGTGCAAGGGAGAAAACAAACACTGACAACTCAGCTTGGAAATCAGGGAAATGTTCCGTTGCTCTGTACTTTTGATTCCAATAATACAAAAAATGGACGATAATATTCTTTGTTAATCTTTGTCCTATGCCGTTATTTCAGACAGGTGCTTCTCACACAAAGCCTCAAATCATTCCCCAGCCCATTTCCAAGGACTGATGCCCAGGCTTCAGGAGAGCAGGATTACCAGACAGCCTGAGAGCAAACTGGTTTGGGAAATGAAACTAATTTGGGGTGGGGAGCTAAGGGAAGGCAGCACAGAGTGTTTGCCTGCAGATGTTCTCAGTGCCCAGCTGAAATGCCAGTGCCATGTGACTTGTTCTAACACCCAAAACACCCCAATACCAAACAGGCACCTTCCAACAAAACCTCATTTCTCACCAGACAAAATCTGCCTGCATCTTAGGAGCTGTTCAGTGATATACACAAGCACAGAGAAAAACTTTAATTAAAAGAAAGATGCTGTGAAGAATGTAACTATTGCTTTACTAAAACTGCAAGAAATGAAAAAATAGATGTGCTTGTTGAGTTGATGTGCTTGTTGACTTAAAATCTGTCCTCAGACCTCGAAGGAGCACAGCTGCTGTAGGGGCACAATGAGGGCAGATTTTGGATCACATAAATTTAGATTTTTTCCTCTTAGCAACTTAATGCTCATGAAATTATATAACAAATCTGCAAACCAATTACCAAATGTCAGAAGGTGCCCTGCTTAATATACACACATCCCCTGGAACGTGCCATATTCACAAATTAGCCATGTGTTATTTATGGCTCCTCAAGGCACAATAATGAAGAAAGTGGTAATGAAATCTGAAAGCCTGAATATCTCCCGTATGTCAGAGAGCAAATCCCACGAGACCCATCTGTAGCCCAAACTGGGGCAGAGAAAATATCCTTTCTTAAGCAAACAAAAGCCCTACAAACAACCTCCCCCACCTCTGCAGTTTTGTATTTGTTGTTTCATTTTTAAAATTAAGCTGCAAATTAAAACCCTGCCATACTACTTCCATTCATTTAATCATAATGATACTTGGGCATTCCTTATTTTTATTCTCCAGCACCACAAGGTGCATCCCAAATGCTTCAAACAGACAGAGTCCTCTTTATTCCTGCTGTTTTTGTCCATGGAAGGCTGAACTCGTATGCACACCAACTCCTGCCCAGCTTGCAAGGTGAGATTAAGCTTTAACTCAAAACTCTGATGGCTCCACATCCAAACCCTGTGTATTTACACCTATCCTTGTTTATTTCTTCCCTGGTTCAGTTTGCAACATCCACATCTCAGTGTCTGCAAGGCCTTTGCTCAGGTGTCTCTGCCTCTCTCCCTTTCCAAAACTGACTTTCTACTGAATTTTTTGTCCCACATTTTCTCTGTCCACTACTGATCAGAACTGTTACTCTGCTTCCCATGTGTGCTTTCCCTCCTTAAAAATAATGTATTAATATTCTTTTTTGTTCTTTACTTGAGGTCATCTATACATCATATCCTGTGCAGAAAAACCTTCTGGAACAAAGCTGTGCTAATGACTGCACTGAAATATTTTACCCTCAGCCAATTTGGTGCGGCCAGGCTGTAGCACTGTAAGACACAAGGAATTCACCACATTGGAATGTGAGTTCCAAGCAGCAAAGATCAAGGAAGAATGAAGGACACTGCCTCTTCTCTTGGCATGTGGAGCAGTTATGAGGAGTGAGTGGGGCTTTTTCATGACAGATGCAAACACCACACAACTGCCAAAAACATTTGAGGGTCCATCAGAATATCTGCATGGCTCCAAGTGCATATTGGTACAATAATCACTTCCACTGCCTTTCCACCCCCAGCTCAGTAACATCTTGGCCTTTCCACTAGAGCCAGCCTGCCTCCATCCATCCATCCATCCATCCATCCATCCATCCATCCATCCATCCATCCATCCATCCATCCATCCATCCATCCATCCATCCATCCATCCATCCATCCATCCATCCATCCATCCATCCATCCATCCATCCATCCATCCATCCATCCATCCATCCATCCATCCATCCATCCATCCCCTCCAACAACAAACTATTGGGTATTTTCTTCCTGTTTTTAATCTGCCTTTCTGCCCCCCTTGCATCCACTGCCCATTTTCTCCTATTGTTAGAAAACTTTTGGGCAGTTGAAAAATTCTTGAAGGCATCTGAAGGGGCAAAAAAAATCAGAGCAGAGCAGGAGCTGCATCTCTGTGTTACTTGAGCAGACCTGACTCTCAGGCTGAGGGTGAGCAGATGGGCCTGTGCTGTCAGAACATGCCCTGAATTTAACCAGAATCACACTGGCTCTTGCTGGCTGCTGCACTGGCACAAGTGACCTCTGGAGCCATCTCTACCTCTGCCCTGTGCTCAAAGGTGAACCCTGGTAAGGTTTCATTTGCTTGATTTAAAACTTCCGTCTGTGTAAGAGATGTGGATCAAAAAAATGAGTTTAAAAACAAATATATTATTTTTTTTCCTCATCTTCCCTAACCCTCCTTTTCTGCAATTCTGTTTTTTATTACTCTGGACTTTGAAGAGCTCAAAGACACACATTTTAAAAATATTTCTAATGAACGCTGACCTTTGCTTTTGAAGACAAATATGTAGCTGTAAATGGTAAAAACAGGAAAAGCACCCCTCCAAAATACTTTTGTCTCAGCTGGTTTCAGCCTCAGATACAAGCGGGAGACTTCCACAGGAAGGAGTCTCCAGAATACAGTTCCTATGGAGATGCAACAGTTGAACACAAAACCTTTGGGGTTTGATTTTAGAGAGGGATATCTCAGGCTCAAGGCAGACTTTATCCACCACTCCATTTTGGACTGAGTAGCTTTGGGAGGGCTTTGGGTCTGTGCCTTCTGTCCCTTAGGGATGGGAAGTGTCTCACAAACCCAGCCTCGCCAGGGCCAGCTGCTGCAGGGTCACAGGTTCCTTAAAGGGGGGGTCTTCCCAGGAAATCCCTTCCTGCCTTCCCACAGACAGTCCACATCCTGCTGGCTCACTGTGCCACAGGCATCCTTCAGCACTGGGATGCTGGCAGAGACTGGAAGCCTCTCTTTTTATGGAGAGATCAGAGTTCAAGTGTCTTAACTTCAAATTACCATTGTAAAACCATACTTTTCCTCTTTTGGTCATTCCAGTCTTTTCAGACTGAATGGAGACACTGGGTGCTAAAGATTGTCTTTGCTAGCAGAAGCAGACTTTATAAGCTGTGGTGCTGTTAATTTTTCCAGTTATCTTGGCTTCCTTAATACCATTCAGCTATTTCTTTTCTTTATGGGTGCCTTACTCTGCTTGAGTCTGTTTCACTTTGAACCTCCACTGATGCTGAGGGTTTCACACATTTTTTATCACACTGTGCAAAATGCTGCTGGAATCTTTGTGCAGACTCTCTGGTGACAGGAAAAGGTTATTATTGCCAGCCCCCTTGTATTGTGTCTCCAGAAATCTGTGCACATGCTTTGTAGCCACCCACTTTGCACTGGAACCGGAAGAAATCATTTTGTTGTACTCACTACAAGAGCACTTTCTAAAAGAGGTGTCTTTCTAATTGTCCATTTTTAGAGCTAGTGCATGCATAATGCAGAGCTTCCAGGAGGGTTTGCAGCGATTTGCTCCAGTTATCTGTGCCTCACCACTGGGGCTGCTGCCTGGCACAGAGGTGAAACCATCCAGGCTGAATGGAAAAGGCTCTGTCAGGTTGGAATGCAGAGAGCAAAGAATTTCATTCACTGAGGGCAGGGATGCACTCACACTCTGTTCCAGTCACCTGATTACTCTGTTCCTGCCATTCTCAAGGATCTTAAACCCACATGGAGCTTTTGTGACCCCAGTCCTCCATCTATACAGGCAGAGGAGAGAGGTGGGCTCGCCTTCCTCCCCTCTGAACAGTTTCCTTACTTCTGTTAATTCCATCTGCTTTCTCTCTGCTATCCCACCTTCTCAACAATCTGTGCCAAGGATCAGCAGCTGCCCAAATAAAATGGCCACTGACTGCCATTACTCAGAAATATTTCTGTGTGAGCAGCAGGTTCACCCAGGGTACTCCAACCAGCCATGCAGCCATTCCCCACAGGCACACAAAGAGCAGCTGGATATTAAGACATAGTTGTGATATCCATTACTGCCCATATGCTCACTTTGGAGAAGCTGGGGAGACCTGTGCCTTGCAAACAGGGTTAAATGGAAATGATTAAATAAACCAGAAAAAAAACCAAAAAACAACCCATCTAGTGAGTCTATTGGCTCATTGTGCTCCATATTCCTAAAAATTCACTTTTCAGTCAGGAAGGACACAGGGGGTTTCAATCATTTTCTGCCTTTACACCTTCCCTGCTGCCAGAAGTAACGTGGGGATGCTCTTCAATAAACAAATCTGCTCTTTTCTCTCAAGGTTTGTGTACACTCTGAGTGCATTGGTGAGAGGAGATTTTTCACCAGGGAAATGAAAGAAACCAACAGCCCACATTGCTGAAAACCCAAGCTAAGCTGGCCACATCTCTCAAATATGGTATGAGTGAAAAAAGAAATAAAATAAAAATTCCTATCCAGCACAAACTGGGAACTGATGGAACGAGGGCTTTGCTACTGAGGCTGTCTCCAGTTACCATCCTTCTGAGCGTGGCATTATCCATTCTGCACTGAGGATGCTCTCAGGCCTAAATTTAAAAGGTGACTGACAAACACAGAAGGCCAAAATGAAGCAAAAGAATCACAAGGAGAGCCTATGGAAGAAGCCTTCTGTAAAGCATGAGGGAGCCCTGAGCCACATTGGATTATTTTCCTCTTTTTTTCCTCTTTAATTCTCTTATAGTAGACACTATTTCCTATTCCCCTTCTTCTGAATCTCTACAATGTGCAAGCTCTGTGTTGGGATGCAGGCAGGCTGAGAAGTGCAACTGTGCATGAGAGCTGGTGAAGCTGGGAGGCACATTTTCAGTGAGTAAAAACCACACTTCCATACATGACACACAAAAACTACATTCCCAAATCTCACCACACATGAAACAGATCCCTGGATCAGTCCCATCACCCGCCCTGCCCATTACTGTGCAGGGCTGCTTGGCTGGGAGCACAGCTGGGACACAGGGACACTGTTCCCATGGTCTCACAAAGGCCCCAGGGATGCAGGCTCAAGTGTTTGTCACATTCTGCACAAGCCTGTGGAGTCCATTACCTTCACTCTTCCAGATGCTGTTAGGTGGTTGGAGAAGGGCAAAGCTTCCTTCCACCTGCAGGGACAGCCAAATCTCTTTGGGAGAGCAATCCCATTTACACAGGCACCTCCTGCCTCTGAATTCTGTGTATCCTCCCTTCCAGCAGTGAAACACCTCGAAAGGACAGCAACAGCAATTACCTCTTCTGCAGCAAAAACCCCTCCTGCCCCTGCAAACCAAGCTGTCTCTTGCTGGTGTGTGGTACACACTCATGGTTTAACTCATGTTACTATTTCCATTAGAGATTGTCAATATTTCCAATAGAGATGGGCTGGAGACAAACCAGGATCTAATTATTAATTATATTTTGACCTGCATGCCCAGATGGGTAGGACAAAATGTTCACTCAAGAGTCGTTTTTCCTTAACTCCAGCAGACCCTGGGTTTTCCACTGAACGCTTTCATTTTCAGCTGCAATCACCAGAAATAACATTAATAACTTTCAGTGCAGGGCAGAAATAATTAGAGGCAGAGCAAGTGTCCAGCTTACATGCTTATGCTATGAAAAGACTGAGAAAAATCAGGCAAAGCTTGATAACCTGAGGGGAGAAAAAGCAAACAAGCACAAGGGTGAGATCTAAATCAAATATGAAGCAATCTATATTTTCCATTAAAGCCATTGTGGAACTGGGCATTTTGCAAAGGTCTTGATTGAAAACCATGGCAGAGTTAATGGGTTTGACTCAAATGATCCTCAGCACTTCAATAAGGAACAAGGAGAAAGGAGGCCCACAAAAGCAGAACTTGAAAAGAAACATTAGTGCAAAACCATATAACAGAAAAGAAACCATTTAAATTGCTCTAGGAAGGAGTATAAATTGCCTTGTTCTCAAAACTAGAGGGAGACTCAAGAGTGCAGAATCTCCTTAGAATTTCAGCACTAGATTTTTTTATAAACAGCATATCAGTAAGATTTACCAATATTGACTCAATATACTGAAAGCTTTATTATTTAGTCTTTGACAAGTGGTACTTTTCTAATTCTTTACTTTTAATAAAAAACAGTGATGTGTACTGAATTGAAAGCTAATTAGCACATTCATATCTGTCAAAAATTCAATAACTTTTGTACTCATACTTTTGGGTTCTTTTGTGGTCAGTTTAATTAAATTTGTTGATAAAATAAAGGAGGATATAAAAAAAATCATAGCTTAGGCTAGGTTTTTCAAAGGCAATTAGTAGTTAGAGCCCATTAAAGTAAGGAGGGAATCAGATCAATAATTTCTAGGGCTTTTCTAATGTTACCCTTGAAATTTTAGTATAATCAGGAAAGAACAAGGAGCAGTCATGATCCAACAGTTTCCTGGGATCCAGGGGCAAAAAATATTGTTGAGGTGCTGAGAAACAGGAGTTCAGAGCTGCTGCCAGCCTCTTACAGTGGCTGCTGTGTTTCAGAAGCTGTGATTTCAAGAGGTGGCAAAGCAGGTCATAGATGCTACTGAGAGCTGAAAATGAGGAGAGGAGAACCACTTCAGAGTGCTGAAGTGTGGTAGGTCTGATTACAGCAATCAAAATGCTATCCCATTTTGCTACAGTTTGTCTTGAACAGCAAGGTTAAGGGAAAAAAGCCCAAACAAAGAAAAGCCATATGATCCTAAACTGTGAGTAAGCATAAGTGTTACAGCCCTGCCAGGGACTGCACAGGCAGCTGGCCCCAAAGGTAATGTGGGATTTACCTGGGTTTGTGCTGGCAGCCAAAGCCACTCCTGGCTGCTTCACCAGGCCTTTCCCTCCTAGACATGGTCTGAATCCTTGTGCATTTGGTACTGACTGACTGCTTCCCACCAAATATCTGCACAACCAGTTCCATCCTTCACATCACCCGGAGGTGCCTGTGTATGTGCACCAGCCTGGCATGCCTTGGGACATGGGACAGGAAAGGGACATTTGTCCCCTCATGACCATGGGCAAGCAGTGTGTGCTCAGAGCACCTGGGCACGGCCTCCTGTGGGAAAACTTCTCCTGGCTGAAGACACCACAGCTCCAAGGATCACTGCATAAACCTCTGCAGCAGCCCCACAAAGTGCAAACCAGCCCCATAAACACACAGTGACACTGACAGTAACAGCTCCCATCCAACCAGCCCCCGCTGGCTCTCCTGGAGCAGCAGAGGGCAGAAGAACAAACAGCAGATGACAAATGCTGGGTCATGCCCACCTTAAGCCAAAGTGAATCCGTGTTGCTGCCAGACACCAGTCCTCTCCTCCTGCCAGCTCACTCAGCAAGCTCATCCCAATTCATCTGGGAGCTGCTGTGCTCATGAACTCTGGTGGGTTTCAACAATATATCAAGTGGGAGATATTAAAGGCACCAGAGAGCAGACAAACAAACCCACAAAGAAAAGAAACAAACCTGAGTACCAATAGTAGTACCCAGTGCAGATTAAAAACACAAATAAACAAAATCACTTCATGTGGTTTAAATCCTAATCCTCAGGGGTGAGTTGAGCACCAATGTACATATGCCTTGTTTATTATCCTGTGAGCTGAGAACTGAAATAAAGTCTTACAGCAAATAATTAGGACAAGATTTAGTGATACAGAGTGTTCACTGCCAGCCTTTTAAAATCTGATCTACCTGCCCCTGCTGCTGAGGAGGTTTGGGCAATACCCAGGTTCCACAGCTCCTTCTTCAGTAGAGGAAGCCACTGCTGTTCCACCCCAGCTTTTTATTACACTCTTCCATTTCTTTAAGCAGGATCATATAAAGCCTATTTTCAAGAGTAAACTAAATAATGGGATTGAGATAAACTCTGTGCAAGGGGAGGTACTGGGCAGTGATTCTGAGTGCCACAGTCTGGGAGAATCCATGGAGACATTTCCATTCACATTCCCAGAAAGCACAGAGGGCATCAGCAGTTTCTGTAATCACCTCTCCCACAACGACCATCACTGCTGTCCTCTGTGCTCTCCCCTGCTCACACTGCCTCCCTTCCCTTCCTGGCTGGAAATGTTCCATCACACAGCTCCCTTAGGTGCACACCAAGAAGGGATATTTTCCATTTTATACTTTGGGAATTTCTCAGGTTTACCTGTTTTAAAACAGACATTAAGCTGCTCTTTCTTGAGTTTCTTCTTCAGCTGTGAAAAAATCTTTCAATGTCCCAGTCTGCACCATCTGACCCACTGAGCTCAGTCCTTTAGTGGCATAGGCCCTTAAATATAAACTCAACAGATACTTTAGATGAGGTGTCAGCAGTGCATTGGCAACAAGCTGACATAAATCCTGAGGAATTTAACTTATAAAAAACTTTAATTCCTTCTTTACTCCAGAAAGATCTCTTGAACGTTTTTCACAGCTTTACTTGGCTGTTTAAGCTACATGGGCAGGATGTGCAGCAGCTTACAGCAATTAAATCACAAAAAAATGTATGTAAAAACACAGTGTAAGAACATTTCAAAAAATGGACTTTGCAGAAAATCAATATGTTTTCACTGGGGTGCATCACCCAGCATCACCATCAAATGTATTGCACTAAACCAGCTGTAGCAAAAGGAATCAAACCCACCCACCACCAGGGAAAACAATTCTATTCATGATGAACCCACAGGGCCATTTCAAACAGCTTTTCCTAAACAGCTTCCACACTCCTTGGAGTCCCATTTAGGTCTCAGCTCTCTCACTCTGCACTTCCATCTCTGTATACTCAATAAGAAGAAAATTCTAATTCCTGGGGGGGAAAGGGGATTTTTGTTTTACCCAGGCTGTGAGTAGCATTATCCCAATCTCAATGAATCAACATTTCCTTACCTCATTTCATTCTAATCCTGGTATTGCACTGACCCCTGAGGAAAGGAACCTTTTTCACTGGCTTCAGCAGCAGCAGCACAGGAGCACCTCTTGATGTCTCTCATGAAGTTCAGAGAGACTTCCTGCAGGTTTTCAAGCACAGAGTTGAGGTCTCCCTTTAAGAGCAACTATTACAGATGAGAATTTCTTCCTGAGGCACAAAGCATTTTACAATGGAACTTAATGAAGTAGCTCTAAGGTATTTCCTGCAACATATTTCAATAAAAGAAAATACAAGCCACTAAAGTGTCTCATGTAAGCACTGAGGATTTAAGGAATTACTCAAACAATGAATGCACAAAGCTATTAACCATCCTGGAGAATTAAAATGTGTCCCTACGTGATGAACCAAAAGCAGCAAGTCATTTCAAGTCTGTAGGATTGGTTTTACACATGTGACTGAAATATAATTACAGAAACATCAAATTGTGTTGTATCTAGAGAAACCTAGCCCAGACTTCTGCCCCACGAGCACACCTCTGCAACAGCTTTTATTTGGTCCATTTGTTACCTCCTGGCAATGGTTCAGAGCCAAGGAGGTTATAATGTGGCAGTTACCCTCAAGTAAAGGCACAGCATATTGAAATTAGCCATTTTTTAGTTTTATTTCATTGCAATATTCTACTGTGCTGGAAATATTAGGAGGATCAGCATGACTAAATATATTTTGCTCAAGCACAGTTTACTGCATAAAAGCAGTAGCAAGCAAAGAGCCCAGATACCAGACTAAAGTGGGTAACAGGTTATCTCTGGGTGCCATGTATTTAATGGGAAAAGTTACAATAGCAAAGGCCTAGAAAATTAAAAACATTTTCTCTCTGAAACAGGTCACTGGAATGTTCTCTGCTTAAAGCAGCTGCAACACTGATACTGTGAGATTAAATAAAACACAAAAGGGATAAAAGAATTACCATATATTTAAAGAACACACAAAACCAAACCCAAAGAGCAGAAATGAGAACAATGAGAGGCATTTTTTCCACTCACTGAAGCATCCTACCACTTAAGGAAGCCCTTCCTGGTGTCCTTTTGCATGTCCCGGGCTTTGTGTGTCCCCATCACTTCATCTTCCATTGTCACCATCATTATCTTATTAGCACCAAGATGTCACTGTCAATTAGCAACTGAGACCTTTGGGGTCTCTGAAAGCAGTCACTTGGCCATCAGATAATACCAAAACATCATTACCATCATATTTACCAGTCTGGTTTTTAGCTGGGTTTTTTTTTTAGTTTTTACCGATCTGTTTGGCTCCTGAGACATGTTCATTTAGTGCTAATGGTATCACACATTGCCTGTGCACTCCCTGCACAATTAATACCAGTTTCTATCTGCATGGAGAGGCCCAAGAGCTGCTGCTCACATGCTAATTAAACACCAAGGTAAAGAGATGTGCAACTGCTCAGGGCTGTGTGTGAAAAACAGTTACTGGCAGCTTCTAGGAGATGAACCATAGCAAGCTGAATTTTAAAGTAAACTGAGATGCATTTTGCCTCTTGATGGAAGATCTTTCTGAATGACCAATTAAAATATTTTTCAACCCCTTCTACTTAACACAAGACAGATGTACCTGAACAGGTGAAAGCCTGGGCAACCTCTGGAGTTTAATGAGCCCCTCAGTGTCCCCAGTGCCCGTGAAAGCTCAGTAGGGATGGAGACAAATTGTTACTTGGAATCAGCCCTGAGCTGTGTCCTGTCTCTCAGAGCACTGGCAGAAGTGGCTTTAGCCCAAATCCATAACTGAGTGCTCCAAAGCCACATTGCTTGAGCAACGTGACACCAGCACAAATCAAGCTACTGCTGCACATCAGCACCACAGGACAGAGCTGTGACCTGGTGTGAGGCCTTGGAAACTTTCCCCTGGTGCAAGGAGCACGGGGGCTGGACCCTCAGAATGACACAGACAGAGCTGACTGTTAATTCCCCTGCACCACCTGATCTCTCATGGATTTCACTGCCAAGTCTCATCAACACAGGATCCCAGAGATTACACAGCTCACTACCAATGAGCAGACTGCACCAGGAGATGATCAGACCTGGGACATCAGGATATGGCTCAAAGTTCTCTGTTTCTGTCCAGAGAGCCAAGCTTTAGGGGTGTGAACGTGCATCCAAGAAGCACAACGTGCAAAGTGAAGCAGCTACTGCGGTAAAGGCTTCAAACATTTCCGTCTGTGATAGCACAGCCTTATTTCCATTTTTATTCATTCTGGCTTTAACAAATCTGCCTAGCTCAAGCTGAAACATTTTGAACTAAATCTACCTCTGAGTCCCTTCCTCTCTCTATCTGGCAGAAAGAGGAGCAATCACAATTACAAATACAAATTTGCAATAATATCAACACCAATCTGTGGGTGAGATTTTAGTGTTTGCCTGTACATCAGGAGATGGGGATTGACTGCAACAGCTCAGGATGGCCACAGTGAACAGCAGAGTAAAGGGTGACAATATTCTCTACTAACAATTTGTCAGACACCAGAGTGAGCAAGGGCTGGTGAAACAAATACTTAACTGAGCACATGAGGCAAATGCATGTCCTGCAGTGACTAGGACTGGGTTCTGCCTAGGAGTGAGCAAAGAATAAAAGGCACTCCAGAATGGGAGACAGGCATTAGGCCTGACAAGAGAAGTTTTGCATGACAAAGGAAAAATGAGGGAAAACAAGGATGAAAAGTAAGTACAGAAAGACAATCTTTTTTTAACATAGAACATTTCAGTATTAGTGCATATTTTATAAGCACACAGCAGCATTTCATTGTTGCAGTTGTCCACAGTTAGCAACACCTATAAACAAAATCTGTGAGGAGCAAACAGTGTAAGAAGACAGATAAATTAACATTTGCCCCCTGAAATCACACACCTTCAGCTGGAAGGGAAGATTTTAGCACACCCACGTGCTGCTAACAGCAAGCTCTTTTGCTGCCTGATAATACATCCCCAAACCCGATCCCTCTGCCTTGGAGGGCAGGAATTGGAGCAGGAAGCTGCCTGCAAGTCACAGGCTGTGATCACCTTGCACGGAGCAGCTCTTTTCACACTCTATAAACGAGGGCTCCTGGCTATGTGGCACAAACCTTCCCCCAGCCCTCTTCTACACTGAGCACATTGTAATTCCAGTATTCCCATTCCCTGGTAACAGAGTGTCACTGCTTATGGGTTTGTCAGGGGTTTGGGCCAACACATACTTGAAGCTTTAGCCTGCAGAAACAGGTAATACACAAACCCAGCTCTTGGCCAAATCTTCTACACTGAGCCAATTTGACAGGGGAACCAGTGGTGCAGAATGAATGCAAATCAGGATGCCAGTTGATTTTCCAGTCAGTTCTGCCCATAACTAGAATCTAATCCAGTTATGGTAAATAGTGAAAATCTTCATGTAAGGGTAAAACATATGTAAATTGCCACTGTGATTTCTTAAACTAAACTGGAATCCAGCAAACGCATCTCGCTTCATTATTCTCTGCAGCAGAAAATTCAGTTGCCAAGAGAAAATAAAGATAATAATATCAGGAACACACATTCCTCAAATGCATTCTGCATCTTAAAAAATAAGATCCCTGGATGCTATAGAGGCCAATACGTTATTACACAAGCCAAGTATCTCAGCACAAAGCAAATTCTCTGCTCATACGGGGAGAAATGAAACCGTGCCACGCCCAATCTGAGCGCAGCACCGTCGGTGTGCCCGGCGCTACTGAGGAAGCTTTAGCAGCCATCATTGCTGACTCTGCACAAGCCGTGTCTGCTGCCAGAGCGGGCACTTCACACAAAGGCCCAGCGGGGACAGCCCCAGGAACACCGGGAGCCGCTCGCTGGTGGAAGCAGGAGAGGCGGAGGGCCGGGCGCTCTGCCCCGCTCCCCGCCAGCCCCGCACGGGCCCCTCTGCCCGGGCTGCCCAAAGCACCTCGGGGGAGCCGAGAGGGGCCACAGCTGCTGGGCCGGGAGGGCGTTTCCAGGGCACGGTGCCCTGAGCTCCCTTCTCCTCCTCACACGGCCTCGCACACCAGCGGTGCCAAGGGACAGCACCGTTTGTGCACTCCAATGGAACCACAGCACGTGCACTCAATGGAAACATGGCAAGGTTGCACCAAAGCGTGGCGGGTTTTCTGCACTATTTAGTCCAAGTGGTTCTAAACCAAAATATTATGCAGCTAAGTAGGACCAAACCCAGAAGTTTGCTCTCAAAGTACTCCACAGAAACGGTACAAAATATTCTATGCTGACATAAGTTAGGACCCATTTGGTTCCAGAAAAAAAGCCAAGGCTGTTTAACCGCAGGACTGAAAATCCTTTTGAAATTGGGGTGGTTTTGTTTTGTTTTTAAATTTCACAGCACTTTAACAGCAACTCAGTGTTTTGTCAAAGAAAATGAGATGATGCCTAGAAAAATAAAGGATGCCAAAAGCATAGCAAGGACAATACAGTGTAGCTCCTGAGCCTCTTCTTGCAGAACAGAAACCTGTTTTTCTATTGTAACCCTGTTACACAGAAAACAAAAACAGATTTGTGAAACCCTCGCTAATGTGTGTGCCTACTGAGCCGCTGCCTTTTTCTAATGAATTTTTCTGTATTGCCCACATTTCACACTTCCTCAGTTCTTTGTCCAAAAGGGGCAGAAGCCAAAACACAGATTCTCAACGGTTTCACCTGTACCCCCCTCAGGCTCCTCCTGTCATCATCTGATTTAGGATCCTACACCAGACACTGCTCTACAAAGCAAATTATGAACATTTGAGTTAAAACTCAAGAAACTGAGAAATGGCTCTGACCATGACCATGTAGAATATGTAAAACAAATGACAGCACTCACCTTCTGTGGCTGCGGGTTCATCAGCAGCAGAACACACGTTCATGAGAAGTGCTCCCCCCCAACACAATATTTATGACCATCACCTTGTGGACCACAGGAATGCCTTCCTCTTTGTGTAGCCATCTTCATTGGCTTCCAACAGCCACAAATTGAAAGGTTACAGGGCTTAAAGCATTTCCCAGTTATGATATGTCTGTCAGGCAGCACCAGCTGGGCAATAACTTTTAGCCATAAATGCTCCTGAGAGTGGGAAGTTCATGGCCAAAGCCACAACCACATGACATCAATTGATGTCCAAAATGCCCAGCAGTACCTTACACTGCAAGGTGCTCACCAGCAGCCTCCAGGGTAAATAATACCTGCTGAGGTCAGATGGGATGGCTCCCAAAGGCTCCCTCCAGTCAAGTGGAGATTTGTGGCCTCCTCGGAGCCTCCAGCGCTCCGTGATTCCATCCCCGTTCCATGGAACACTCTCAATATCACTTTAGATTGGATACTGAAATCACTTAGCAGCAATAAAAAAGAAAAGTGCCACAGAATTGAATCCCATTTTGCTCAGCACACATCTCTAAACTATTACCAGTGTGAAATGAAATCTAATGTCTCCCTTAGCAATCCCATCTTCTTTGTCCTTTTGTTTCTCTAGGAGCGTTATGATACACTAAATCCATTTGGACACACAGTAGCACGCAGGTCAGAGCACACATTTCAAGAAGAGTTTCCAAATGTACGTAGCCACTGCAGCAGCTGCTTTTCAGCCATCCCACTCTCACATAAAAATCCATTAATAAAAGCAGAAGGAGACAATGCGAACACCTCCGTGTGCTGCTTTGGGCTGGGGCACTTCCCCTGTCTTCCCCAGCACCTGGAATGGGGCTGTGATTTGGATTTATGCTGGAAACAGTGCTGATAATTTGGGGATGTTTTCATTGTTGCTGGGCAGTGCTCACACAGAGTCAGGGCCTTGTCTGCTCTCCTGTAACCCACCTCCTTCTCCTTAGGTTGATTTTCATGCTGGTACAAAACAGAAAATGGGGTTGAATCGCTGCAGTTTCATTGGATGCCCTCTTCAGGGACGGGAACTCTGCAAGGGCACAAACACTGTGCAGAAAATGTACAGTGACCTGCTGGGATCCAAATGCCTTGACTTTCATGGAAGAACAGGGCAGCTGCTGTGGGGCTGTGCTATAAGAGATGCATCCTCTAAGCCCTGCCAAATGCTCCCTGATACTCTGCCTTCCTTTCCCGCTGTTGGTGATGCCACCTCTTTCTCCCAAACTACATCTCCTCTTCCCCAGCACTGGAGGTTTTGCTGGAGCAATGCCTACAAGGCAGGTGACTGATGTGCAGAGCCAACTGAGTGATGGATGTGCAGGGCAAGTGAGGATACAGCGTGCCCCAAGGAGGAGTTTTGGGGGAGGATTTCTGCACTGTCAATTACTGAGAACAGATGTAGCTTACAGAGCTTGGGAGGAAAGCTCATCTGATTGCTCTTGGCCAAGTTTAGATGATGGCCAGTCAACAAAATGCAATGCCCAAGAGAGTGTGAAACTAAACCCTCTGGAAACATGTCCAAAGAATAAACCAAGTGTAAGGCAACGCTGCACTAATAAATCAGCAGAGCCCCTCAACAGTAACAGAGTCAGATTTGCGTATAACGAGGCTGTTTGAGCCGTCTGAGTGGCTTGTCAAAGCTGTTCTATCACAACAACACACACAACTACTGGCATTAAACAAAGTGCAGTCAGCTACTAGTTTTTCTCCAGTTTAATAAAGGCTATTACTTCCTGCAGTCTCTCTAGGTAGCTGCCTGGTCCAATGTCTTGTTGGATTGCATTTTTAACTCCTCACTATTATTTCTGGAGTTCCAAAAATGTCACAAAGACAGGATCTGGCACAGGGAGCCTTTGACGCAGCTCATCAGAACTACAGACTGACTGGTTACAAATTAAAAACTCCTCAACAAAAATAAAACACTGTTGGAAGGGAAGCTTGCTAAATATCTGCACCGCTGATCTTGCTCAGTCAATAAGGATGGTATATGAAACATAGAAGTATAAAAAGTTAACAAAATAAAAGCTAAAGGTGAATGCTACTTAAAATGTATCTCTATTCTACAGACAGCAACAGGGAATAGATTATTGCTTACAAGGCAGTTAACTATTTCATGGAAGGATATGTACACAGGTTTTCTCCACCTGACTTTCAGACAGAGCATATCAATCAGTGCTGGACCAGAACACGAAGCTTTTGCTGGCATTTAATAGCATCTTATGGTGTGGAGCAAGGTAACATTCGGCAAGGATAATATTAATCACAATTTATCCTTTCATTCAAATTGTACTTCCACCATTTTGTTTTCCATCTGTAACATAAAACTGCTGCTTGAATGAAAGCACTGAACCCCACTGCCCAAAACCATTTTGGATGGGGAAATGGATAACTTCAAAACTGTGCACCGAGTTTCTCCCAGTTTTACAATCAATTGGCAAAAGGCCTGATTCAAGCAGAGAGAATTCCCACACCAATGCAGGAAGTGGAACAGCCTGGCCCATCTGGCACTGAGCACCCAGAAGCACGAGTGTTTGGGATGAAGCTCTGCCTACAAGGGGAACTCCCAGCTCCAGGCCTGAGAAAGCAACAGCCCACACCACACTCACACCCTGCAGAGGCTCCATCTCAGGCAGGGGAGCTCCCTCTGCCCATTTCTCACCATGTACTTCACCTTTGATTCTCCATATCCCAGGTGACAAGACAGTTTTTCACTTTCCCCAGAAGGATTTCCTTTTCCCATTATTTTCTTTAAACAAACAATAAAATCAAGAAAATGAAAGTCAGTACCAAAAAGAGAAAAAGGGTTCTTGTTTTCTAGCCCAAACACAGATTGGAGGATGCAGAGTAAATGTCTGCTCCCAATTTTCCCTGATTAGACTTGACATACTAGTATTAATAACCATTGCAATCTGCAGTTAGTTCCTTGGAAGGAAATTTCACATGGAAATCATTCATCTTTCTTTAGTTTTTCTGTTTCCACAGGCAGGGAAAGCAGCATGAAAAGGACTCCTTGGGTGAGGAATGGATGGGTGGAAGGACAGGGGGAAGGTGCCTTTCTGCAGTGCAGGTGGGAGGTTCATTTCTGCACAGGTTCTCTCCCTTTCCTGGGCCATATTTCCAGGAGACAGATGTTCCAGCTTCATGAATGGATTTCTGCACATGTATAATCTGGCTGAAAACCTCTCATCACCATTTATTATGCTAATAATATCCCCACTGCAAACAAAGGTGAACAGCTCTTAAATGGAAAAATGTTGTTCCTCTTGGTACAAAAGGGAGCCCAGCACTGAAAGTCCTGGTTTTTGATGTTTCCCCCCAGTCAAGGCTGTGTTTGTGTCCCTCAGTTGAGGTGTATGGCAGATAACCATTTCATGTCATCTACAGGCTGAGAATGTTATAACAGCATCCTAATGTCAAAATTAAATTTATTTTGTGAGACACTGCTTCTAAAGTGCCTTTTACACATAAATGTGAAGGGAGACTATTAGCATGGCTGTTAGGCCATAATAAAGGATGTTCATGACTTGTCTCTCAATTATGCTTTTTCACTCTCATCCTGTGGCAGTACAATTCCCTTTTCAACCACAAACCATGCTCATGACATATATATAATGCAGTAAAACTGATGCACATAAGAGGAATGGATCACATTAATCTGTGCAATTGAATCAGAAGACAATGCAACTGCAGAGAATTTGCAATTCAGAGAGCCTCAGAAGATTTTGAAAGGTCCTGTTGCTGCAGATTACTCTGGCTGTTTGGTTTGTAATTTACAGCAGACACGTTTTCCATAAACTTGCAAACATGAGACAAAATGTAGTTGTTGGGCTCGATTTCTTTCCCTAAATAACTCCTTATCCTTATCATTAGAAAGCCTGTTCTCTCACTTTTTTTACCACACCATATTGACTTACAGCTGTTGAAATGGAGACAAAAATCAAGATCTTGTTTGTGTTGGCCTTTTTTTGTACTTCCATGACAAGCATTCATCTGCTGAGGTAAGGCAGAACTAGGAACTGAATTCAGCAACATTAATGATTTTTCTTACAAAAAAAATTAGTCTTCTGGACCACAGAATACTCTCTTAAAGCTGGAAATGCTGGGGAAACTGCTGGGGAACCATGTTCCATGCTGGTGGAATTTGCCTTGTCCCACACTTATAATTGCAATGCAGTATTTTGTTCTGCACACAAATGTTGACAACTTTGTTTTTCTCTAATCTGAATAATTTCACATCGAACTGAAGCAGTAAGATTCTCGTGGGAATTGGCTTAAAGCAATGAAGGGAGCTTTTACCAAATGTTCTCCAAGAAAAGCTGATGTTTTGAGTATAGCTGGGAGACAGGCACAGCACTGAACCAGATATTCTGGGTTCCACACGGTGCAGTCTACAGAGACACAGCAGATGTTTAGCACTACTGTTGGTACCCTTGCATCCGTGGGGAATTTTGCCATTTATTTGGAAAACAGATTATTAAAAAAATAAAAACCCTAGCACATCAGCAGGATGTGGGGTTTTATAGAAAATATATAACCTAAAGAGTGTAATATCAGATTTCTCTTTAAAAAGAAGGGCTTAAAAAGCATTCAAACAGTTCAGCTTTAAAAAGCACAGTCTTTGTTATCTAAAATAGACTGGGCTGCTGCAGCCCAACTATTTCTGAATAAAAGCAGGTCATTATTAAAAAGAGGAGATTTGTAGCAGCAGCCACATTACAAAAGAGACTGTCAGATATGATACAAGCATCCATAGGAATAATGTGTGGGGTCTTGCATGATCAAGAATAACTCCCACAGGATAAGATGAGGAATATGGGGTTGGACTTTTTATGCTCTTATGCTTTTTGTTCTGTGTGAAGAAAATAGCTCTGAATTTTGAAAGTATGAACTTCTTTTCAGCAGGCTCAAGATACATTCAGTTTTAAAAAGTCACTGGAATTGGGTGTTCTTGAGTCTTCAGGCATCTTTTAAACAGACCAAAGCAAATTACTGTCACTGCAAATGAGTCTCCAGTGGCACCAGAACATAAAGATAAAAGCAGTGGCTCTGGCCACCACACACAGCAGTGACCCTGGTTCCAGTGCCACCAGCCAAAGCCATGTTCTGTACACACCTCCCACCTGCTGCTGTTCTCTCCTTGCTCTGTAAGCTCACTTCTGTTTGCTCTAATCCCTTATCCCAGCCCACCTCAATGGAACACCAGGTGGGAGGGAAGCTCAGAGAATTACCTGTGGGGAAGAGAGGAGGAACAAGGACCCTACTGCTGTTCACTGTTGTGCTGTTCTGAGCACAAGCTTACCTGCCCTGGGTACTGTGGTGCCTCTCAGCTCCCTGACAACCTTAACAGCCCTGGCTGTTGTGGCTGGCACACGTCTCTGCACGGGGCTGGACACCACACCACTGCTTTAACCAGGATATACTGGAAACTGGAGCAGGGATCTCCAATGGCCTTTAGCTGCTCACCTCAGGAAGCAGCTTTAAAAATATTATTATTGTAGTTGTTAACAGTTTCCAAAAGGATGGCTCCCAGGGCTGCAAGAGCTCATTGACTTCACACACACATCCTTCTCCGAGGTTAAATGGGAATGGTTTGTGAGCACACAGTTGAGAGCAGAATTACCTAATGAAGCGCACTTGCCTGAGCACAGCCAGCTCACACAGAGCTTTCTTGCAAACAGAAAAAGGTGCTTTTAATGTGAAAACCTGCTTTTGTTCCCAGCTTGGGAATGTTGATGGGAAATTGTGCTTCTGGGCTCTGGGACGTGTGTATGCATAAATGCACAGAGCTCTGTTAGCATTTACATCATTGTGGTCTCAAGGGGGAAAAGGTCTGAAAAACAAACTTGTTTTTACACAAGGACAGAAATGAAATTATCCAAGTTTGGGCACATTAGTAACAGTTACAGCCACACAGACTTACCTAGTTAAGCCCACTCTGTTGAGAGGCTCCCCATGAAACAAGGCACGAAAGCCAAAAGGAGGCATCTCCAAGGCAATACTGCAGAGCTGGGCACTGAACCTCATCACCCTGGTGATGAGAAAAGAGGGCATTAGGCTACAGCATGGCAGGGGGGAACTGGAGAGAAAAGGTGAAGTGATGGGCAGCGTAACGTCTGGGGTAGCTAACGTGATGATAAATCCATTTATTCTCACACCATCATTCCACTTCATATGAAGACATTTAATAAGAATTCCTCTGAAAATCTCAGCTGAAATTCCAGGTGTGACTCTTTTGACTTAGCCAGTAATTTTTCAAATCACCTCTAAGAACAAGGCAGAAAGTATTTTTATGCTTTCATTAGCTCTATGGACTATTTTTCTGAGTATAGTGCAAGCTCCCTTTACTTTCTTCCTTCCACTTCTTCTCATAGGTGGTACTTCACTGGAATATCAATCATGGATAAAAGTTCATCTCCTCCATAAGAACCTCTGTTAGCTCAGTGTTCTCACCTCTTACACAAAAGAGCTCCCAAGTGTACAGAAGAGAAAACTGAAGAGAGACAACCACAGCTGCCCCGGAGAATAAGTTTGATGGTCTGCAACAGATCTTTCACATGATGCTCAATTGCACATTATGAGAAGGAAGAACAAAAAAAGACAAATATTTGTGTGCTTCTCATCCTCTGGGAGCCTGACTCCCAGCGTGACTGACAGTTCCCCAAAAATGCATCTCAAGAGCTTAGTGAACCCCTAAGGCCTGCTCTCCCGCCTTCCTGCACAACACGAACCATGGAATTTTACCCAGGCATCTCTGTCTCCACACAGAACATGGTCTCACTAACAAAATCCAGCAGTTCTGACTGAATAACTGCCAGCCCCCACCTTGAAAGTGTAATCAGATTGGATTGCCTACCAACACCCAGAATATTAGCTAGGAAAGATCCTGCTAAGCAACGCTTACCATTTTAGATTTGTATTTCTGGAATTTTTCCATCTCTTATTGAGCTCTTGAGAACACCTGAGACACCAGCATTATCTTCTGCATATTTTCCCACTATGAAACAAGAAAAAATTGTATTAGCGACACTCTAATGAACTGGTACAAAACAGAAGATTCATACATGATTGTCTATGCTCAAAACATGAGGCAGTGAAATACAAAGACAAAAGAGACATCAAGTCAGTATTATTACTGGATTAAAAAAAAAAAGCAAGCAAGCCCTTCAAACCTGTTTGGTAAGCAATGCTTTTTGGGAATACTCTCCTTGCTGTTCTAATTGCTTCCCCGTTGGGAGGAAAGTGGAATGCATATGTTGATGAGACTAAAATTTCCTTCAAGAAGGGCTGTCTGACTTCTAAGTAACACTGAAACACAAATAACCTCGCTTGATTTACATACAAACTATTCTGATGAGCCAAACGCCTTCCCCTGGCAATAGCTGAGGCAACACAGGCTGTGACTGAAGCTCCTCAGCTGTCCTGCTCCTTCCCCTGCTCAGGTACTTCACATCCTGCAGGGAACGTAGGAATGGTTTCTCACCATCAAGTTGGGCAGAAAATTCAGTAACTTTCAAGTCTTTAAATGTCCAGTCTCAGCTTCTTAACATTTTGCTTCAGAAAAGTACTTCGATGTTGATGACAGTGAGGGGAGCTGGTGGTGTTTGTTCTCTGCCTTCTTTCAGTTATTCTGTGAAGTTGAAGAATGTTCATTGGTGCACAGTCAGTTTCCATGTAAAAGCTGAATCTGATTGCATTTTGGTTTCACTTGGGATAGATCTCTGACAGAAAATGCATCTTTGTTTTTAATTAATCCATTCAGGGACCCTAACTCTGCACAGAAGCTCACACTTTTTATGTAATTACTTCTAAAGGCCTTTTTCAGCACAGCATGGCTGTCTCTTCAGATTACTTATTATGTTTCTTTTCCTTTCTTAGTCTTTGTTCTTGGAATGTCAGCTTTAAGTAGTGAATTCTGTAGGCAAGGCTGCCTGTTCCCTGGGAACCCCCTCTGCAGAGGGAACTCAACAGCTTCCCTCTCACCTCAGAGTGGATCTGTCCAAGCCAGAAAGGGTTACCAGCTCAGTGCACAGGCACAGAGCCTCCCCTTCCTTCCTCCTGCTGCTGAGAGCTCTGTGTTTGCAGGCACAAGAGGCAAGGCTGTGCCAAGAGCATCCTTTCAACACCACAAGTGTAAAAAGAACCAGCACAACTCTCTGGTGCATCAGCTGTGACACTCACTCAGGAACCACACTGTTCAATATTTAATCCTAAGGTTCCTAGAGCAGCTTGTTCAATTATGGGATGAAAGAAAGAAAGAGAAAGGAAAAAAAAGAGACACAATTAGCCCAGAGTTCCCATCAGCACCACCATTCATCACCAGCCTTGAGAAATCAAAGCTCTTTATTCTTTTCCACTCATTCCACTCATGTTTAGCACTTCTATGTCAAATAGAGCAGATTCCAAAGGAGTGACTGAGAAATACTTTTTCCCTGAGTAGCCCAACAATTCGAGTGCTGTTGTGAATGGAAGGAGCTCTCTTTGCCTGAGCTAAGCTACACACAAGTACTAAAGCAATACACTCAGTGAGGCAGGGAAAAAGCCTCCCTCATTCTCTGCAGATTAGGACAAAAAAGGTACAAGGAAAGGGCTCAGCTCCACACTCCAGGAAAGGCTGTTGATCCCACAAAGGAGGGAGGGGACACGTTTGTGCTGCTCTCAGGGAGATCCTGACACTTGCAGGCCTTCCCTTACTGTGGTGCAGGCTCTGGAAAACCTGAGTTAATCAGGTGTTAGGTGTGTGTGTGGTGGCACCCAGCTGTTTGTCACCCACAGGCTGGATCACCTCTGGAGCTGGAAACGATGCACCTGGGAAGGACCACACAGGCACCGCTCCCTCTGCAGCACCATGGAAAGGAGCAGCTTCATTGCTCAGTGCCCATCCCCCACTGGAACAGATACAAGGGAACCACTGCCAGGATGAATGCCTCTCCTGCCTTTGGAACATGCACAGGGAGCTGCTTTGCTACTTATCTCCATCTTGTGCCACAGAAGCCAAGGCTGCCAGAGTGAATGGGCTCTGGTTAGTGCAGATCATATCCCAAAGCCTTTCCCAGCTCCTTCTGGGCCAGCACGCCCCATTAGTCTCCAAATGTCACAGAAAGGGATTTAATTCAACACTGAGGAGAGCAGGGGTGAACAGGCAGGGAAGTACATGGCTACCAGAGCAGCCACTGCCATCATGGCACGCACAGCACACTGTGTGTCTCCAGTGGCCCTCCCCTAACAGTGGCTGGGAGTGTGCATGGACTCCATCCCATTTGGGATGGGAGCTGGAGACGCCAACTGAACCTGCCCTGCCCACTTTGGACAGCTTTGAAGCTAATGACACACACAGGGCCTTGAGGCCTCAGCTCCAAGGTCACCAATGCAGCCTCTGCACCACCAGGCTCAGGATGGAATTGCACACGCTGGGACAAACCAGTCTCAAAGCTCTTCCCACTCCCTGGTTGCTCTTTATGCCTTTGCCATGTCCTCTTGGCCCTGTATGCCCTCTCAGGGATATCTGTACCTGATCCTGCTGGGGCTGCTTCAGCTCACTGGATTGACAGAAAAGCAACACAGCTACAGAAAACTCTGAACATTCAGGCCCTGCTTGCTCACCCCTCTTCCCTCAGAAACCCAGCAGGACTGCCCCAGCTCACCCCCCAAAGCTGAGCCTGTGTGGCTCTGGGCTCTGTCCCTCCATGGGTGGCAGCCCTGGAGTCTGCAAGGGGTAGCTGCTGATTCCAGGTTCTTCCTGGTGGATCAGGACTGCAATGTGCGTCCCTGCTTGTGCTTTCACTTCTGCTCTCACAGAACTCTGCTGCTTTTTCTCATTCCTCCACAAATCCCCACTGCTGGCTACATCACCATCTTAGCCCAATGCTAACTTCCAGCTTTTGCAATATGTAAAATAAAAGCTTTTCCAGAGAGCACACAAATGTAAAACAATGTTACAAAACCAGGTCTGTAGCAATACTTAGATTTACAGAGTGAAATGGCTGTTGTGCTTCTGGGTTAAAATCCAGGGGAGCATTTACTGTTTGGGCTCCTGCATTCCCACTGACCCATCCAAACCCTGTCAGCAGGGATGGAAGGGAACAGTCCAAGGTGGTTAAAAGCTCATTGGAGTGGGTGAACTGGGCAGCTGCTGGCACCCCAAGTGCCATCACGTCCCACCACCATCCTACCCCAGCCCACAGCAGGAGCACTCCCACTTATTTGATTTCCAGGCATCAGGCTTGCAGTTGTTAACTCTTGTCCATAACTGATTGGACACCAAGCAGTTCCAAAAATACCAGTCTGAGGGTGACAATTTTCTGTCACTGTGACATCTAACATCTTAGGGAATAAATGGTGCCTGGACACATGCAGGCATTTCATGGCTTTTAGATATTAACACCAATAATTATTTCTGCTTCACTTCTTACACTTTTTGTGAGTTTTAAATATTTAGAGTTCAGCTTGTTCAAAGCTTTATTTTACTTGATTTTTGATATTTGCTTTTTAACTGTCCCACTTTCTTTGTCACTGCTTTCAACATTCTGAGAACTCACATTTTTCTAACTTACTGAGAATGCATTAAGGGGTTTGGTGCTGGTTCTGATACACTCCCCCCATAAGTATTTTCCCACCTTCAAATACCACTGAGATGCCCTCAGTTACAGTGCTCTCCTCCACAATCGCTCAGGTTGCCTGACTCTGTTTTTCTACAATAAAACCCAAAACAAACTAAACCAAACCCAAAATCTAATTATTTTCCCATTTTTTCACATCA
Source organism: Serinus canaria (assembly GCF_022539315.1). Classification (NCBI taxonomy): domain Eukaryota; kingdom Metazoa; phylum Chordata; class Aves; order Passeriformes; family Fringillidae; genus Serinus; species Serinus canaria. The sequence goes on along the minus strand of NC_066317.1, from coordinate 2,948,561 downwards.
AAGGGACTTTGGGTGTAGTTGGTTCCTGAGCTCCCTGTCCATTTTAGGCATGCTGCATTTCTGCTTATCTCACAGAAAACCGTGCACTAGTAGCTGATTTCCTGGCTGTAACCCACCAATTGCACTCATCTGTGGCACACTGCAGTCTGAGAGAAGGTCAGAACTTCAGCCTCACCCCTCTCACACCCTCCTGGACACTGAAATGTGGAGGGGGGAGGCCCTGGCCTCGAGGGCTGGCCTGCTTTTCCTGCAGTGCATAAATCAGCTCCCAGGCCTGAGGCTCTGTGCCAGCAGGACGCTGTTATTTATGGACTGCAGACACGTCCCAGGTGCAGGGCGAGGCTGAGAGCAGATGAAGCTGTCCACACAGACACGGCAATTCTGCAGAATGAAGCTGCTTCAACAAGAGGGCCTTGGGCACTCAAGGATTGTGCAGCCCAGCTTTTAGTGAGGTGTCAGAGCACTGATTAAAAGGTGCTCACTCTGGCAAATGTCGTCTTTGTTGTAGGCTCCTTGGCCACCACCCTCATCCAGACATCAGGCTACCCTTCACACACCTACCCAAATTGCTGCTGGGCTCTAAAGCAACAAAGAGAGAGGCTCTCACAAACAGCTTTTGATTAAAATAGAAAATAACATCAACTTACATGGAGGTATATTTCAGTGCTTGTTTGATATTTTGTTTTTACTCTAATAAAAAGGCAATCATAATCTCTCACAGATTGTTGCTCCCTAAAAAAAGCAGATCACAATATGCACTGACTGCAAATGCCAGATTTAAATATTCAACACAGCTGTACTCGTGGAGAGCTGACAGAGAAAATTCCCCTGCTCTCCCTTCCTCTTCATTCAGCAAAGCAGGCAAAGGATTTTGAACATAAATTCAGAAAGTATTCTCATAAACAGAATATTTCAGCAGTTAAGACTGAGGTTTTAAGCAGTTCTGTCTCTCCGCACATTCTCATCCTACGCCTTGGTGGAAATGAATCAAACTCTTAAGCTGCTGCAATAATCTCTAAGAGACAAAACAGATGGAAAAAATAATGGGATAAAGTACCCTATGAGTAAGACTTTGGCAACACAAACCCAATGCTTCTGTTCTTTACCTAAATGTTTAGACTTGAAGCAGGCAAAACCAAAATAAAATTGGTTTTGTTTAAAATATGTGGCACATTTTATATAGAGCACATTTTTCATGTTAAAAAAATTTACACAGGGCAAAGAGACTCTAATAGAACAAAATACTTAATATTATTCACTAGGTTTTGCCAAGAACCCCCAGAAAGAAAGAAGGCCTTACATATGCATTGCAGTCCCCCAAGGCCTGCAGCCACAGAGCCCCAGCCTCAGGCAGAGGGGCCTGAAGGGCTCCTGGTGGAGGGCAGTACCCAGAGGCTCCCACCATGTGCAGTGCTGGGCTGAGCTCGTGGGGATCTCCTGAGGCCAGGGAAAGCACACCATGTCCCTCCTGCATGGAAAAGCAAATCAGGTGGGATCACAGTAGGAACAACTGCATGGATCAGGCATGGAGCTGCTGGCAAGGAGCCTGAAGCAGCACCAGTTTCTATTCCTTTTATTACCTTGTCTGCCATTACACAGCTCACCCTCTCTTCTCTTACCCCAGGAGCCCTGCTTTTGCCATCCTAATTCCCCCTTTTTGATATTTATTGGACATTTTCTTCATCATCTGCCACAGCAGCTGCCTGAGCCCTCATTTTTTCATTTACAAGATTTCTCCACTTCTCACACTGCTAATTTGTTATTGCAGCCACAAGTGAGGGTTAGCCTGGACAGCCTGGACATGACTTGCTCTTTGATTTCTGGATGGTTCCTGCAGTTTCCTGTGTCTCTGTTCTCTTTGTGCCACTCTGTGGCCACGTGCCTGGGCACTGTTGGGCTCAGCAGCCTCTCCTGCTGGTCCAAGCTCACAGTCAGGGCAGGTTGGGTGTGTAACTCTAAGGGGCATTAGGAACTTGCAGTGAGATGGATCCACTTGCTGAAGGAAATAAGGCTAAAACACAGCCAAGTACCTACCCAAGGATCCCTGTGCAACCTCAGACCCACAGACTGAAATTCCAGCAGAATGTTTAAAGAGATGCAGCTAATATCTTGAAAGAAATGCATTTTAGGGAACTGATTTTGACTAAGAAGCGGGGGAAAAAGAAATTAGAATTAGGGCCATGAAATCCCATACTGATATATAAGTAAAAATGTGAGAATGTTTGCATGTAAAATCATGCAGCTTAAAAATACACACAGCTTTGGGGGTTTTTGGTTACTTGGTTTTAATCTGTTCCAAGTCATGATCCTTAAATTGGGTTTTCCATAATTGGTTTTAGCTGAGCTATGATGCATTGAATTTAGAACCCTTAAATCTTCTTCACCTTATGTTGTTTTTGGGAGATGAATATTGTAATAAATTTCATTTAATAGTGGCAACAAGTGCAAGACTTGAGCTAAATATTTGCTGTTAGGAAAAATGTAACGCTTTTCTTTTTGAGGCAGAGCAGCTACAACATCATCTGTAAATGTTTGTCCTTTCTATTTCACTACTAATAACCACGTTTTTATGACCTTGTTCAAGAAACCCACAAGAAGCTGGCTGTTCTATTTCTATCATGTTTGTGCCCTTTACATCATTTCCTACTTCTAATAACTAATGATGATAGGTAATTACTTAACAGATGGTAAAAGCTCTTTAACTGCTTTTAAGGGCTACTGAGCTCTGCTGCATTTTGGGAGCATTAACTTCTGTGACTTTCCATCTTCCTTGGGTCATTCCAAGTTTGTTCAGCCATCATTAAGTACTCAAGGGCTTGAAAGTTCTGTGGTTTTTTAAAATTCAGAACTGGGGGTCAGTAACACACTACTTCAAACCATTGTTATTTCAAATACTTCTCTTTTGTGAGGCCACTGCTAATGTTGAGATACCACGAGCCCTCTGCTCCCCGGGTGTGATGAGCACAGCAGCCCAGGCAGCCCAGGGCCTCTGACCTTTGGTTACCACAGATGCAGATTCTCTCTCTCTCCTGCAGCAACAAACTGTCACATCATTAACAGGAGGCTGGGGGAAAAATTCAAACCTTAAAACTTGATGGGGTTGGTCTCATTAATGTCCTTACACTGCAATTACATTTTCTCCTGAGTTACACAGGCAGGAGAAATTCCACATCAGAGAGAGCAGAAGTGAGGGATGAAATTCCCAGCTGAACACACACAGGAGTTAGTGACCCTCTCCACACTTCCCTTGCACTTGGAGTAGGCTGCACTTGAACCACAATAAGTGCTGGCCTATTTACTCCAGTTCCACTGTACAATACCAGCAGCTCTGGTGCTGCTTTCCCAGTTCTTACAGCTGTTTGTCTGGCTCTCTGTGGAAATGCATATGAGAAGCTATGGCTAAAGACACAAAACTGACTAAAAAAAATTTACTGTGGCACAAATTAGCAAACACTACATCTAGAAACAAATAATTCATTTTTATGACTGCTGCTAAAATAAACTCTTGCATTTTGCATGAGACTGTTAAGTTGGAAATAATAAACAAATAAAGTCAGTGTGATTTCTCCAACTTTAGGATCAAACAGCCCTTCTGGTATATAGCTATAGTTACAAGTGATTAATTTGTACATTTCTCATCTGATGCAAAGAGCTGCACACAGATTACTGGACACAGCACAGATGAGCTCTGGTTAAGTGTGCCCAAAAGTGTGATTCACTGCTAAAAATAAATGTTTATGAGTGATTTGTTACTGGGAATGAAATGGGTATGTAATAAAACAAATGGCTTCTAAAGCAGAGGTCGTGAAACTTCTGTTTGAAGTGAATATTGTGAATACCCCCCTCTCTTTCTCACCCTCATGTGTCAGTGTGTGTCCATGGTGCTGCACTGTCCATCCCTGAGTGGCACTCAGTGGCACTGCCCCCTCTTGGGTGTTTGGTCAGTGATTCACTATTTACCAAACAGCTCCTGAGGTTACCAAGTGACACCCTTGTTCCCATAGCCAAGAGAAGCACATTATGACCTGCTGATGTTCCTGTGCATGGCTCTGCATTGCTCCCAGCACAGGTACCAACCTCCCATTTGTGTGCACTGAACCCGAGTGCCTCCTGCAAGTCTGCAGTTTTAGCTGGGATTGAGAGGAAATGACAGTGATTTGCCCAGTGAGAACCCCAATGTGACCTCAACTTGTCTTTTGTTCAATAATCTCCAGCACATTTAGTAAGCTGCTGTTTGGAGGGGATTATGTTCACACACAGAGTGATACTTATAATCATCACCATACAAAATGGACTAAGCATTTCCTTTGCAATTCCATTGCCATGCAGCATCACTGTTCCATAAATTCAGTGTTGATGCATTGTTTTGTACCATGACTCCTTATGATTTGGCAAGTCTAAGCAGATACAGCTGATTGTAGGAGCCTTTGCATTTTCTGCTCTTTCAGAAGATATCAGATACTATCTAAAAACTTTTAAAACACCACAGATGAATAAATTGTTATGAATAAGCAAAATCCCTGGTTATGTTACACTCTAAATTACCCTGGGCTTTACATGAGTTTGTAACAGGAAGGTTTCATGTGAGAGGAAGCTCCAGAAGTGTCCATGCCTGAAATGCAAGGGAGAGAACTTGTGCCCCAAAAATTCTTCCAAGATGCTTTTTTTTTCTTTCCTTTTTAAATTAATCTCAGAAATAGTTACTTTTGTATTTTAACTATACTGGTGAATCATGAAACTGCATAGACAGGAGTTAGATGTAATATACATTATTGACTCTTGCAGTCTGAGAAAAGAAATGTAGTTCCTCTTACAAATCAGATTTTAAAAGCTGAAACAGAAGACAGATCCTTTCCCTGCCTGAAAAAATGTTCAAGGGGTACTAAGTGAAAACAGAGTTCTCCACATGCTCTCTGAGTCCTCCAAAATGCACTAAAAACAAGCACTTTGCAGGAGGCTCCCTGAAGCTGACAGGACTAAACCCAGGAATGGTCACTCACCTTAGTTCCAGTCTGTGATTCCCAGTCTCAGCAGGAGCACTGAGCTCATTCCCAGCAAAGCATGGGCTGGCATCAGCCCCAGAGTGCCATGTCACAGCCATCCCTCTGACACAGCACAGCCCTGAAACATTCCAGCCTTGCCATCCTGGATAAAACCAAACATAGGGAGGAAGGAGAAACAAAGAAGCACCTCTGGTTTACTCAAGGGCTGAAAAGACACAGGTTTCTTCTGAGATTTGAACTAATCACAATGTAAAATTTTCATTTGGTAGGATTTTCTAGATTTGCTGCAATACCATGGCTCTAGCAGAAAGCATGTACAGGAATGTCTTCTCAAGGTTCTTGGCTAATGGGTTTCTGTGTGTATTTACCATATTTATTTGGATTGAAACAATAATATTAGAACTGCTTCCACAGCCTCTGGGAGCTCCAGCACACAACTTGCACTACAGCAAAACTCTCTCACTACTGAAACCTCTGGCAATTTGTAGTTATAAAAAAAGTGTATTTTCAGAAGGCAAAATAAGCATGTTGATTTTACTAAACATGACAGCAGGTCAGTCTGGGGACAGGGCAAACACTGAGCTGGAGAAAACATTAGTAAATAATCCATATTCCCATCACCTGTCCAGCTAAAATTGGTTAAAGCACTGCTGGAAGTCATCTCGGAGCCAATGGTCTAGTTTATTCTAGAGAAGATAAGGGAAACATCAACACTTGACTGGCAGAGCTCCCACTGCATGTTCCAGGACCCTCTCCACACACCAGGCTTGAAGCAGACTTGGATTCGCTGCCCCCTTTCCAAGGACTTCTGGGAAGTGAGAGCAAAGGAGATCTCACCTTACCAAGAGCTGATTGCACTCCAGATCTCTGCACTCAGGTGCCCCCTGGAGTTTGCTGGTGCAGCAGTACCCAGGGAGAGCAGGGGCAGGGACAGGTCCTGGGGACCATTTCATCCTGAGAAGGAAGATGGAGATCCAGTCAGTATTCAGGGGGTTTAACAGAAATGAGAGTACAAGAATGGCTATTTTTCACCCTTTGGCTGGAACCAAATAATGCACCAAGTGGATCAGGCCCAACTCAATAGACCCTGTTACGATGTTTGTCCTAATGACTACTTGTGAGTGAGTGTAAGGAAATACATAAATAATGCTGCTCTGGAAAGGCACCTGAGAAAATATCAAGCACTGCTGCCAAAAGTACAGAGAAAGTTTGCAAACCCAAGTGAGTTTGATAGAAGACTGCAAGACTGTGAAATAAACTTCACAGCATTTATTCATCATCCTGGTAATCCACCAAACAGAGGCTGTGAATCTTCTGCACACTGGGAGGTTAAGGAGGAGAATAAAATGTTGGAAGTAATATCTGTTTCTTCTACATTTTTATACTACTTTTATTTTTTTTTTAAACTTGACTCCACTCTAGTGGAAGGAAAAATAATTAGGAAGAGGAGAAAATCAGCTTAAGTAAAATCAAGACTTGATGGTTAGGTAGCAGCTGGGATTCTGATGGTCTGGTGCACAAACCTACACGGTGCCTTCAGGAGCTCCACAGTGTAACCACCATCTGCAGCTCTGGAGCTGAAGGAATAGCAGGATGGGAAATAAATGATAGGGAGCAAAGACAATCCATGGTATTAATAGTTTACCCCCTTTCCTTTCTTTGCTTAATTTTCTAGGGGTGAAGTGACCAAAGAAAATATAGAAACAGATTGTCACTTATTCTGGCTGGGATTTTTCACAGCTAAAACTAAATGCTTGTAAATGATACAACATTATTGTTGCTGTGTCTGCACCAGCACAACTATCACCTCACTGAACTGCATCCAAGTGCATTTACATTTAAAGAAGCCATCTTTCTTACTCTGGTGATGTGAAATAATAATAAGGAAATGGTATTTTTATTTCTGAGCACCTGCATGTAACATTACATCCCTAACTCTTAGTCTGTACAATTAATACTGTCCATCTCATGAAAGGAAACTCTGTTTTTGCTGGCAATAACAAAGAAATTTAGACCAAGATAGTGCAATATGCATCTTTGAGAAATGTCCCAACCATGGATGAGAATTTCTTACTAGAGGAAAAGGTTTCTAGAACCTTGTTACTGAAAAAAACCAGTTATCTTGGAAAAAAGGATCAGACAATTTCCTTTAAAGCTCAGCCATTATGAAGTGTGTTTGGGGTTTTTTTAATCCTTGGAAATCCACCTTCTCCTCTAGCAGCTTGGAGCTTTTTTTCTCTTTATATTAAGTAAGGACAGATTTTGCTACTTATATCAAAAGCCTGTGGAAAGAAAAATCCTGCTTAATTCTTCACAGCAGATCTTTGAGCACAGACTTCCACAGAGCGACTCTACATTGCTCTGAAAAATGGGAATGGAGTTCTGAGTGCAGCTTACAGACTTGGGCTCTGTCTAGAGAGATACCTTATGCAGATAAAGATGAATTTTATTAAGCTAAGTCCTTTCATTTTTGCCCTTGGACTTTGGAACAGGTTGAATGTGATTTCAGGAAAGATCATAACCAAGGTCTGGACTTTCAAACAACTGAGAAAAACACACACGCCTACTTCAAACCTCTCTTTGATCTGGGAATACAAACCCTGGCCTGTACCACCTTGTGAGCAGAGGAAGGGGAACAGGGACACACCTCTGGAAACAGCCGGAGAAATTTCAGACTTCTGTGCTGCTGAAAATAGTAATAATATTTGCTCAGTGGGTGCTTAATTTTCTCTGAGCAACACTGTTGTTCTTTAGCTGTCTGTAGCATTTGATTCAGGAAAATGAACTGCTGTGTGGCTGACAGATGTTTGAGGGAAATCATGGATCATGATCTGGGCAAAAAGATGGATAACATTCTTCACCCATCTACTTAAGGTGCTTTTTCCTCATTAAAAGTCTATCTCAGGCAAACTGAGTGCACCATATAATCTTGCAGCTAGGCAAGTAAAAATCCCTTTTGGACTAAAAACACATCACAAAGTTGCATGCAGAGCACGAAGCCATCTACACTGCCAGCTTCATCTTGGGAAAGACAGAGGGACCAGGATGAGGAGTGCAGAATCACTGCATAGACAGGTGCACTCTGGCTCTCCTGGAGACTGGGGGAAAAGAACAGAGGCTCTTGAACCTCCTTCCTGCAGGGAGTGTTATCTGTGCTGCCTCCTACAGATCTTGTCAGTAAACCCAGCCAAAGTCTCCTGCATTCCAAAAAGTCCCTTGGGTAACACCAACCAGACCCATCAGCAGAGATAAGTTCCTCACCTTCTTGCCTCTGTCCCTTTCCTAGACTTGCATTAAACTGGGATTTTGGGAAGCTGGAGTTATCCTGTAGCCCTGGGTGGGGGCAGGCTGTAACCCAGTGGGGTGTGGCAATGATTCCTACTTCCAAAGCCTGAATCAATAATATCAACAGGTTTTTAACTGTGACCATTGTTGATATCCAATGACCATTGGAGAAGGATCCAGCAACAAGTCAGCCATTCCATAATAGCACACAGAAATAATTGCCCTAACACGTTTCTAGCCATGGAAGGTGCTCTTTAAATCTCATGGAAAAATGGGTTCTCTCAGGCTGCAATGCCCTCCTGCCAATTCAAGGCTCACAGGACTTAGATAATACTGAGTGAGAGCTTCCAGCATTTTGCCATCCTCTGAACTCAGCCAGAGAAGTGACAGTACTGGCTTGCCCACGAGCAGGCAGGGCATTTCCCCTGCTCACAGATCAGGTGTCACAAAAATCTATCAGTTCTGAGTGTTTCTCACTGGTGCATCATGTAAACATTCCCAGAAAGGGAGAAGCAAGAAAACATTGAATTATAAAGAAAATTCTTTGAATTATAAAGAAAAGAATTTGAATAATCACAATCAAGATTTTAAAAACTGTGCTTGCAAATAAGCACAAAATATTTCCATAGATCCAGGAATTCAGATGATAAAGTGCTCAGAAATGTTCTGCCAGAGGGCTCTGTTTTCCCCTTCAAGAAGTTTTGATACATCAGCAGCCATATGCCTTAATTTACTGGTTTATGCTAATTTCAATGACATTTTGCTTCTGATGAGAAAAATCTAAGTCATCTAAAAATCTATGTGATGTTTCAAAATGAGTTTTCACGTAAAATGTATAATACATAGACACAAACAGATTTTGGTTTTGTCAAAACTTCTGCAGCACTACAATAACAAGAGGAAAATAAGAAGAAGCCATGAAAGAAGAAGAATAATTGCCACTGAAGGAGACTGGGGCCTGGGGTCATGGAAAACCTTTACTGTTGTTAGACAATTACCTTTGCCACTGGCCAGGCACCATCATTGCTTTTCGTCAGCATGTGGGGATCAGATGTGCACGTTCTTCATTCTGCCTCACTGAAAGGGAACTGAAGGATTAAATGATTTCTTGAGGTAACTTCCAACTACAAATTCCTTTAGTTTAATGCTTTCTATAGGAAATAACCAAATTCTCCAGTTACTGATTTCACAGACCAGCTTTTGGACCTACTCCATTCAAACAATGGTGATTACAGAGTATTCTGAAATTTTGTCTCCATATAAGCTGGAGATATTAAAATAGACATGATCAAATACAGGATACTAGGAACAAACTACATTAGGTTGCATTTACAAGACTGCAGTAAACCATTTGCATTGGCATTAAGAAAACTTTGAGGGAAACCCCCAGGCCAAGCAGGGATGCAGGACTCCCTGACTCTCAGCTGCAGTGCAGGTTTTGATTGCTTGTAGGTGAATATCAGGGCCAGGTCATCAGGAGCAAGTCTCCAACCAGGTTCCAATGGAAGATTCACAGACTTGAACCGATCCTTGCTGCTGATCCCATGTTTTGAACCCATGGAGTCTTTCAGTGTACGGCTTCAAGCAAACCTGGTGCTGTTCTAAGCAACTTTGGATATCAGAACTTTTGAGAATGAGAAAAGGGAAATTGTCCTTTAACCCTGATTTATGATTTACTTGCACTCTTTTTAACCCATAAAGAGGGCATTCATTTCTGTCTTCTGGAAAAAGCCAATGATGACATTTTTCCAGGGATGCTCTTTCCAAGGAGATTCAGCTACTGCCATCTATTGATCTATACTGTGAAGGGTCACTGTCAAAGTGCACATCTGCCCTGTACCTTTTTCTAGGAGGGCTGTAAAATATCAGGGGTGAGAAAAGGACACTGAAATAATGCTTCTCCTTCCCAGCAGTGAAAAGCAGGGATTTAGAACAGGAAGGAAATATCAGGAGTGGTTTGAGGGTGGGGTAAAGGCACATTTCAGATTTTATTTTACAGGTAAATTCTCCAACAAGAAGGGTAATATCCACATGTATGGGGGGATCTGTCACTGACTGACTTCTCTGAAATCCAGTCTGAGATGTGCAGCTGTGCTTCCCTCATCAGCTCATATTTAGATGGGTTGGTCAATGTTCAGCTCTTTAACATCAGCCCAACCTCACTGGACATGCAAATCATCCCAGCCTTTGGACAAGAACCTATTTCCAGCCATCTGTGGAAGGAAGGCACTGACCTGAACTAATTAACTGAAATTAAGCCAGGTTTTTAAAGGGATGAGGCCAAAGCAGGAGGTGCACTGAATCAGAATAAGAAGTGAGCTGTGACTTCCAGCAAAGCCCTGCCTACGTGCCAGGAAGCAAACTGTGAAGTAGAGGAAAGCAGCTAGGGCAGAGTATGTTCATGGGAGTGGAGGAGAAAACAGGGAAGTGGCCAAGGTAGAATTTATTAATTTGCTCCTTGTTGTGTATCCCAGCAAAATACTGCCATCCCTCAATCTTTCTTTGGTTTTCCTTGTGCTGAGCAGCAAACAGCCTTTATCTCCTCCAGTCTAAGACCCAGGGTCTGACAGCTGTATAACAAACCTAAGGCCTTCTGCCATGTTATGGCTTTCCCTCTCTCAAACAAACAACTTCCATGAACATTTCTTCTCTCACTGCCTCTTTCACCTTTGACCTTCCAAAAAATAAGAATTTCTCCCTTCTGAAACTGAACTTACCTTGTCTAAACAGAAATCTGCTTTATTAATTTGTTTTCAGCTGAAATACTAAATATCCACTGCACACTTCCTGAACTACGTCAGCATCTTGCTAATTACTTAAACAACACAGTTTTTTTCTTTTTTTTTTTTTTAATGAGACATAATGGGGAGAGGCAGAGTCTGTCTTCAGTTACTCATTTCATTTATTCCAATTACCAATACTTTTGTAACCCAGTACTGCAAAAAAAGTGCTCAGGGGTAAATTTGGAAGTCTTTTGTGTTAGGACCCCCTAAGTGTAATGCAATTAGAGCCATGCCATGAATGACTAACACTTCAGAAGCAATTATTTCACAACGAGGTGAATTTCTACCTCATAACAAATATTTCTCAGGTTTTTGTGTGCTGGTCCTAAGATTAGAGAGATTAAATAAGCCTTTATAATCATGAAGGGAAACTGAGATCTTACTCCTGTCTGAGGCAACTGGGCTGGGGATGTCAGGGCTGGAAGGGGACAAAGGCCTGAGGGCTCCCTGTGTCCCTAGACCAGGCTCTTCAGAGTTTCTGGATCCCCTTGGCCATGGTGAGGCTCTCCTGGATGAGAAGAGCACCGAGGGCAGAGTGGCACAGCCATGATGGGCACTGAGAACATGAAGGGCATCAGCATTAATAAGCCAGTTAGCTGCTCTGCTAGACAGTGCTGAGGGCATGGACGTCCCATCTGATGTCAAGACTGTTCCTCAGGGAATTACAACCACCTATTGCCTGCTAGGAACACACAAGTCACAGGCACTGTACCCCAGCTTGGCTGGTTTTTATTTATACTATTGCAGCACTTTGACAAGGACTCAACAGCTGAGTCACAGCTCCCAAAGCTCCTGGGTTTCCTTGTGTGAAATACATAAATAGAAAGAAATCTTTATTGCTGGTTGGGTCTTCACTAAAATGCTATGCAAGAACAACAGATCTTTTCCACTTGAAAACAGAGCTCCACACTTCTGGGATGGCATTCCCATTCCAAGGACTGCAGGCTCACCACAGGCCCCTTCCTCCTCTCATCACCCTTTCCCTTTCCAAACTAAAGTTACACCAGTTACTATTGTAACAGCCTGCACACAATCTGCTGAGAATAAATACCCATGTAATGAGCCTGAAATGATATGGTAATTTCTTAATTCAAAATAATTACATGGCTATTTGGGCCCTCCAAAATAAGGTATTACTTATTCAGCCCAAACAAACTGCTGTTTGCCCAGGTTTTGAACTCTGGTAAACAGCAGTGCAGCAGTCATCTGCATACTGAATCCTGAGACAATTTGATGTTAGATGTTTACACACACACAGAATTGGAAACAAATATTTGTCAAGGCAACAAGCAGCTTTTAGCACAACCAAGGGGGAAAAAACCAAACCAGAAAGCCCTTGGAAACAGGAGTGAAAACACGGCCAAGTCAGAGTGCTACAAGGGCATCAGCTGGCTCCAAGTCACAAAGTGCCCTCTAAAACACTTTGGAACTTGAAAATGTCAGGTAAGGGGATGGGAATTGTTTCGTTTCTTTTGGCTTGCCATTTGTGTCTGAGTGGAGTGCCTTTCTCCCTGCGTCACCTGGAGATACAGATGGGGAAGCCACCATAGAAATGAAGATGGAAGGAGGAAAGGAAAGGAAAAGTGAGGGCAGACTGACCTTCAAGCCCTTGATTTCAGACAGCTTTCCTTGAGTCAATAGAACATCTTCCACTGACTTTGGTCAGGGCTGAGCAGGCATGGATTTCAGAGCATTAAGGAAAGATTTAAAAATCATCTTGTGAGCACTGGTAGAGGAAAGATTTAAAAATCATCTTGTGAGCACTGGTAGAGGGCTCTCCATGAATGTGAAAATGCAAGCTGGAGTCATGACCACTGCCTTCTCAGAGGTAATTCCCTGCTCTCTGAGACTGCCAAAAGCACTGATAAGGAAGGACTTGGACCTGGACTGAGGCTGCTTGGTGCAGGAAGGCAGAGCCCTTCATCACCCAGAGTGGGCATCAAGCACCTCACAGACACCCTTGAGTGAAGCACACAAATGGGCTACAGTGAGTGGGCTACTTTTCTTCTGAGATGATGAAATATTTGGGCCTGGAATGAAAATTAAATCCACACTTGACTTTCTACCCCTCTCTTACACAGCTACACTTCAAACACACTACGGTGAGTTTCATACCTATATTTATATCCTTGGAGTTACTGATTTAAAGAAGTGGACACAGATGAAAGATCTGCATGCCATTTCTTACTTCCAGGGAAAAAAAATAATAAAATCAACTGAAATCTGCTCTGTTCTGATTAAGTACAACTTGGGTGAGAAATAAAACTCAGTAGTCCATATTTTCAGTTAAAAAACCAGGCAAACTGAAAAAGCAGGATGTTCAGAGAGTCTCAGATTACAAAGAAATTATCTATACTCTGTTTTAACAAGGATTTGCAACTTACAGAAGGTGGTCCAAAGGGTATGAACAGAACCACTGTTTGGCTTCCAGAAGCATTTCATATCTGCCAAGAGTCATCTGATATTCTGAACCTTCAAGAAAGCAGAAAACACATGATTTTGTAACCTATAGGCAAAAATACTAAAACTTCACATGACTTCAGTGGTAGCATTCATTTTTATGCATACTTTGAAAGTTCTGTTTCAGCATTAAGTATCTCCTAATCTATTTATATATTACAGCTGGACTATTCCAATACTGTCACTTAGCATTCTTGCTGCAGAAAAAACAGCATTATACTCTCTGCTTCATTTGCTGATGCTGTTTCAAGGTGCAATTTGAACACTTGACCTTAGAGAAAAATTGCAGCTTCCTATGGCATCAATGGAGTTATCATTAAAATCCCCAACACTGTTTTGCATTGTTTGCAAACAAGCTGCAAACTTGTTTGAGCAACTTGCTAACTGGTAAGAGCACAGCACAACACACTGTGCTCTGCTATTTATGTAATCGTTTGCCCAGAAACCACAAGTTTTCTCTCATTATTTGTATTTCTCATGGCTCAGGAAGCAGACTGGGTGCAGGGGAAGGTTGTCTTCCTGGAAGCAGTTTTCTGCTTGCTTTCTCTGGGGCTGTGTCAGGAGGCTGCAGTGTCCTATAGCCCCTTCCTTGCTATGACCGAGTGCCTTCAGGCTGCTCTCTGCTCTTTGTGCCAGGTCAGCTTCACTCAGCCTTGCTCTTTGCTGGAGCTGCCTTGCTGTTCTGCCACCAGCACTGAGGTGCCCCTGACACTAAATCAGTGCCATATTTTCATGAGAACATTGTGAAGCTCTCGACAGCTCGCTGTATGGATTCTTTAGAGCACCACAAGAGGAGAAACACCCAAGCACAGGGTCCAACATCCAAAATTCTGGTGCAAGCAGCAGAGCATGCAGGTGCTGTTGCCCATTTTGAGTGACGATGTCCTGATCATTTTAAACACCTCAGCTAAAATGTTGGCTTTTATTCTAATGTGTCATTAGATCCACTTGGATAAATTCATTCATCTGTCTCAATGCTATTGCTTGTTTCAGCTTGCTTGGATTTAATTCAGGCCTGAGCTCTCTGTAATCATTTGTTCAAGTTTATGACACTACACATTGTTGATTAATAGCTTCATTTTGCTGAGTTTCCATTTATTATTGTCACTATTACAGCAGGATTTAAATTTTTGTAACTTGCCTATCCTAGCATGAATGTGACTTCATTGACATTTAACACTGATCCTCAAGGCTCCTCTTTGACTGTTTGTCACCTAAAGATCAAATACTTTAGCTGCTGACTTTTAAAATCAATTATAATCTTGCAGGATTTGGCTCAGAGGATAACCCAAAGTGAAAGGCAGGGAGTCTTAAGAGAGAGAGTTTCCCAGTGCATTACATGGGATTGATTTTTCATGTGCAGAAAAAAAGAGGTCTGCTAAAGGGGAAAATACCAAACAAATCCAAATTCCCCAAAGCAAACAAAAAATCTTCAACTCAGAGTAAGTCTTTTCTATGGTACTTGAAAAATATACATAAATCTCTTTTTCAGTCACCAAAATTTTAGAATCTGGTGTAAAAAAATTAAATATCCATCAATAAATTCCTTTATTTAATATTATGAAAACATATAAATTTATCACTTTAAAAGTAATATCCCTCTCTCTGCTTTCCAATATTCATCGTTTCATAAACTAAATCTAAACTGAATCTCCAAGTTCAATGAAAATATTGAGGCAAAATGAAGTGCTGTGCTGGGTGATCTTCCATCAATAGATAACCAGATAGAAGACTTCACTTTCAGAGTCATTCCTTGTCTGTATAAATGACAAGTACAGATTAATGGAATCCTCAGAAAAAGAATAATACAGTATCTTAATGGAATGAGCAAATGTTTCATTGAAAATACCCTTTCACACTATGAACCATAATTGTTCTCTAAATTCCCAGCAAGAGCATCCATTTGCCTCACACTCTGAATTAGGCTGAGAAACATTTTAAATTTGAAAACTGTTGGGGGAATTATTCACATATGGGTAATCAGGAGAGCCACTAGGACAGATTAGAAGTAAATCTATTTTGTAGGCAGATTTGCACAGCGCGCTGAAAACCACACGGAACAGCCCTGAACGGCAGGGCGCGCTGCAGGACCCTCCCTGACCGACCACGGCGGCTCGGGGCAAAGGCAGAGCAGGGAGCAGAACTAGGGGAGGGGCCCTGACACCGGGGAAGGCCCAGCAGCTGCACACACAAAAGGTGCCCAAGGTAAGGCAAGGTCAGCTGGGCTGGCAGAGAGACCCAGGGAACAGAATTGCTTACCTGGGAGCAAGGTGTGGGAGCCAGGATCCCAGGACTGCCCTTTCCTTGCCTCTCCCAGCTGCACAGTGCTCCAGGTGTCCTCTCCTCAGCCCTCCTGCCCATGCTGAGAATCCCCCAAAATGAGAAAAGAGCAAGCCAGTACTCCTGGGGGGGACAGGGACCTTGTCAGATTCATCTAGTGACAGGGAATTCAATTTCTGAACTATTAATGCACAGTTTTACCTAAAAATGGCATCCCAAAGTATTTTCCTAATGCCAAAGCTTTCTTCAGAAAATGGAGTACTGGGATCTGCTTTAACCACATTGGAACAATTTATTATATTAAACAGGATAATATGATTTGCTTTAAAAACAATTATTGTCAACTGCATTTTCTTAGAATATTTCCACCTGGGAATTCAGATGTTTTTAGCCCAAGAACTTGAACTTGCTGCACAGCTGTGCATGCCATTACCTAGTTACACACATTCCAGTTACCTTACCCTGGGAGAGCTGTTTCCCAGCCCCACAGAGAAAACTGGAGGCCCGGCAATATTGGGGACAGGAAGGCTCCTGACTGAAAGAGAAGGAACCAGTTCACCTGCAGGAATGCAGTGCTTAAGTGCAATCAAAAATGTCATAACAAAATGTGTCAAAGTATGTTTCCAAAACAATGTTCTTTGAAATCTCCATTTGCCAAAGGCTGATGCTAAAATTTTTGTCTTTCTGGAAATAAAAATAAGCACTGAAATATCCAAGGGGAGGGATATGTGCAATTTTCTCTCATCTGCTTGTGTCCACTCCCCATTTTAGGACACAGCCTAAGGAATGGAGGCCCTTAGCAGTGAGGCTAAGGGTAAAATGGTTACAGACTCATAATCTGAGCTCCACAGGAAAGGTTAGTGTGACAGAGAGCAATCTGGATAACCCTGTCAGCACAATGGCAGTTTTACCTGGGGTGGAATCTTTGTCATTGAAATCTAAATACAGATAAACATATGTATAATGTAACTGTTCATGCACATACAAGACACACTGAAAGCCAAATCACAAAGATGCTCTGTCGTCAGAGCACAGCATTAATTTACTTTTCAATTCCAGTCAATTTGTTATCACAAATGCTCTCAATTAAAATGTTTTATTTGATACAGGGGGAATTAAAACAATCTTTTTATTCTGATGATAGAAATGCACTTAGCAGAATATAAAATAGTGATTTAATGGCTACTTAATGGTCTGAAGCTTTAAATGAACAAATCATAAATTAAGGCTTTTGTAGCCTGTTATGCTTTCCCATTTGGATCCTAAAAACCCATTTGCATTCATTCTGTACATCTGATACAGAATACCTTGCTCCCCAGTGACATTCAGCTGCATTCCAATATTTGTCATCAGACTGAGCTTGACACTGGTGCCTTTGGAAAAGCTTCTGGTTAAGGTGTGGGACACAGCCTCTCCTTGGACAGAACCATTTCACACTTCTCCAGGTGACTCTGAGCCTGCCTCAGCACCCAGACTGAATCACATTCATCCATTCCTTTGTCTGCAGCTCACTGCATCATTTCAGAGTAGGCAGGGGGGATGGATCTTTGAAACCCCCAATGGAAACTGAGCACAAAACCTGCCTAAGTAAATGCAAAGTTTGTTGTGAGACTGTATGAAAGAAATTCCTTCCCAAAAGTGTTGGCAAACACTGCTACTTGAATCAGATCCATGAATCATTCTCCCTTTCTTCCTGAGTCACTGTGATTACAACACACCACTAATTTAGCAGCTAGAAAAGAAACCATTTAAAATAACACACACTCACACATATATTTATGTATTTAAAGATTTATCTTGGGTTAAAAATATAATTTTTTGATTAAAGTATTTTGAGTGGAAAAAAAAATCTGAAAATAAATAGTCAAAGCTAAATAAAAAAAAAAATCCCTAAGTGTTTTCTCTCTGAATATGGTCTGAAGATCTAAACCAGAATTTATTGTACTTTTCCTTTAAATTACGTAATTCAGTGTGTTCTACAAGCTCAACGTTTTAAAATTCTATTACCAAAAAGAAAAATGACTGCTCTAACAATTTCATTCCATTCCCTGGGGCTTTTTCCCCTCTTCTGGGCATTCTGTGCTACTCCCTTTCCCTTCGGGGACCTGCCAAGAGGGCTCAGCTGGCCTCAATGGTGCCACCAAGGGGCACTGTCTGTTTGCTGATCCCATCCCTCCTGGGGGGTTTGCAATCCCCCCATGCTGCATCCTTAGTGCTCACCCTGCTCTCACAGGTTCTGTCACCTCCAGGTCATTTCAGTCACTTCTGCCTCCTGTGCAGTTTCCTCCCATTAAGGAGCTGGGGTTGCAGTAATTCTCCCCTCACCAATTATTTTTGGAAGCACCATTGTGCCTTTCCTCTTGTTCCCTCTCTCAGATCCATTTTCAGCTTTTTCCATGTCTAAAGCCTACCAGGATTAGATAATGACAATGTTAGTATCTCAAATGGTACCTGAGAGCTTACATCCTCCCATTTCAAAACACCATTATATTTTTAAAAAATAATAAATAGCCCCATTTTAATGTCACAGAAATTTATATGTGCATCCTCTGTCACAAAAACCTGGTCCAGCTGCCTCTGGGACTGTCAGCACAGTAAATTGATGGTATCAACAAAACAAGCTCAACCAAACAACATAATTCTCCACTTTTCAGGGGGGAAAAAAAGCTGCAGCAGCAGCATCTCTTGCAGTCTGATTTTTGATTAAAGAACCAAAACAAACCAGTGAAAAAACAACAGAACTTATTATTAGGCCTTCAGAAATCCATCTGCTTACACTCTTCACATCTCTGTCACCTGTTAGGGACTCTGATATTTTAAATGAATTAGTCTATGGTAGCCCACAAAAAAAAACTGCATAAAAATCCAGGGCTATTAAGTGCTCTGACTAGCATTCATTCACTTTTGCTGAATTCACAGATCACAAATTGTGGAACAGACTAAATTAGAGCTGACAGCTGAACTCCTATTGGGGTGTTCCTGCACACCAGTCCTGTGAATGAGTTTTGTGGAGAGGCTAAAACTTAACTAACTTTTTACACTCAAAAAGGCTAACTACACATTTTGTGACTTGCAGATCACCTCTATGTGCTGTGCTTCTTCAGGCATGCAGTCCTTGCCTCTCCTTGTGAGGTAGCCAAGCAAATGGTGCACCCACACAAGGAATGTACCCTCAAATAGCTGCTGAATTCACTACTGAGTAAAAGCAAGTACATACAGCAAATATTTCTAAATTAACATAATGCATGTAATGAATGGCACCCGAGCAGACAAGATTTCTTCCAGTCAGGAGGAAATTTCATATAATGATACTTGGTAGATATGATACAATATAGAGTGTGTAATAAATGTTCCATGAGAAGTCAAAATTACAGGGCTCCTCGTCATTAAGGATCTTAGGAGCATTGTGTTCTCAAAATACAGAGAATTAACCCTAAAAGACCCCAAAGTTCTCTCCAGCAAGTTGTGCTTTAACAGGGAGTTTCTCCCAGAGCTGCTGCTTTCTTTGTGACTTTCTTCTTCTCATTTCCATCTGCCTACTCTGCCCCAACCCCTTCTGCCTCCATCACTCCTCCTTCCTCTGGGTTATCTCAGAATCCACATTCTACAGAGACTTTTGAAGCAGGGGGACATGTCAGAGGGGCTCAGATATTCTGGCCTGTGGGTTTTATTCAGGAAGTACTGCAATGACCACAGGAACTGATCCCTCAAGGGAGAGGGTCCCTGGTGACTGAGAGGGGCCAAAGGGCAGCCATGCACAGTTCCCTTTACTGATTAACCCCAAAGTGACTGGAACTCTTCCTGCACACTAAATGTTACTGTGTTTTGCACAGTTTAAAAGGACCATTGCTACCTCCCAGTTCTCAGGAGCCAATAGAAAACACCACTGACGCAGCTCCTACCTTAGCTTTAGAGCAGGCTCTTTCTGAAACAATTGTGCATCCCAGTCTCAGGGGAACCTGACTTCCCCACCTTGTGTTGTTCCAGCATGGAGTCAGACCCTGCCTGGGAGCTCCTCCCTGCTTCCACAGGGCACACACAGGCTGCAAACTCCTGGACCCAGCAGCATCTTGGCAGGAAATCCTAGAACTCAAGAGAGCTTTGTAAAAGCAAGCTTCTCCATCTAAATTTTCAATATTACTGTTTAATTTGCAAGATCTCTGCCAAACACTCTCTCATGCAAGTCCATTTTCATTTTTCTGCTAAAGACTGACTCAACAGAGGAATAAGAATTGTCTGATAAGTCCCCAGACACAAGAATGGTAGAAAGCCAAAGAATTGTTTCAAAACTGCCAAGGATTGATACAAGCATAAGGAAGGAACCACAAAGTGCTCCAGTGAAAAGATGTGACCAAGAACTCTTCCAACCACAACATGGATTTGCAAGGAGATGTTGAACAGCAAAGAAAGCTAAAAGTATTTCAGCTCCTATCCAGCTGCACAGAAAGTGTTTATTCACTTCTTAATCCTTAATATTTTCAATATTTCCTATTTCTGAAATATGGATGTTTATAACAGAGTGCACCAAGATGTTATTTTGAGGCTTACAGAAACATCAAATCTCCACTAATCAGTGAAAAAATGTTTCATCAGTGATAAAAATACTCATTCCTTGAGGTACTGAGGGCAATCACTGAGAACAGATTACAGCATAATGGTGAATTTTACTGGCAGAGATTTCTACAACACCAGGCAAATTTATGAACAAGATAATTTTTACAGGCCATATTTAGCATTTACTTTGCCAAATATATTGCACAATTTGGATATTTCACTAAATGTAAAGCAAAACCAAACTGAGGGCACAGACATATGTGAGTATAAATACAGATGTACCTAAATCCTTATCAGTGTTTTAGGGTTTTTTATATTGTCAATTTTAAGACTTTTATATTATCAGTGTTTTACAATAATAGCACAAGGGAGAACCATTCTAGCAGCTCTACACCAGAAGCTTTAAATTTGGTTAAAAGCATTCTGGTTTAGGTTGTGTTTTATAATTAATATTAGCATTACTGTTTTCCAAGGGATAACATTTGGGCAAACAATCAGCAGTTCACAAAAAATATATGAAAGTCACCAGTTTTACAGTTTTTACAAATGTCAGCATATAAATTACCAGCCACTTAAAGCAAAAAGCTACTGATACAACAAAAGAAATCATAGAACTACCTAAAATATTCTGTGAGCATTTGCAAATATTACTGCCAAAAAATGGATCACTGCAAATATTCTTCACACGCACAGAAAAGACAACACATAAAATTCCCCTTCAGAGTTCTCTATGTGTTTCAGCTGGCGAAAGACTAACTGAAGTTCAGCTAAAAAACTTCTTTAAAAAAAAACAGAAACTGACATGAATACTGGAAATGTTTTATAAAGTATCCAGGATTTTAACTGACACAGCTTTTAAGATTGATATCAATATTAATGACAACTTCTATAAAGAAAGTTACTCTGAATTGAGAACATAGAAATGGAAACATCTTTAAAAAAATATGTTCCATCATAATCCATTGTTTAATTGGAGTGTGTTAAGCTGCTTTATTTCACAACCCACTAAGTAATTTTTTTCTCAGTGGTTACTACTTTTCCTGTTGTGAAAAGAAAGCAAGGTTTCAAAAGTTACTGATGAACATTCAAACATGGAAACAATACAATTCTTTTATTACCTTGCTCCTGTCCCTTTGTAAGGAGTAACTGAATTTAGAGAGAGTGACAAACCAAGGGAAGTGCAATCAGGCATTCAAATATAAAATTCCCACAAAGTTTTGGTTTTGCTACTGTTGCTGCATTGGCAGAAAGCAAATTGTCCTCCTACAGATCTCTAAAATCTGCACTCAGAGCAAGGGAAAGAACGTGCTGAGCAGGCAGCAAGAGATGCCCTGAGCTGGATTTATCCCTGGTGCTCCAGAATCAGCACCTTCTCCAAGGAGCCTGCCCAGTGAGCACCCTCCCTGCTGCCTCCCAGAGCTCTGCAGTGGCACCAGCACCAGGCTCCATTTCCCATCAATATTTTGCTGGCTTCCCTCCTCAGTGAGTGCTTCCTGTGAGCCTCAGTGCATGGACAGGAACAGACCTGCAGGTAAGTCATGGCTGAATTTCCTCATGAGCTTCCATAAAACAGGGGCTCAGCACTGCAAGGAGATGTTTAATGGAAGCTGTGGGAGTGTCTCTTTATTCACAGCTCCTTGTCCTTCACCAGGCACAGCTGAGCTCTGCCATTCTGGACTCTTCACCAACAGCTCAGCACTGGGCTGGTCACTGACTCACTGACCTGCATGTTCTCCTGAAGCAAAAAAACCTAAATATTGGGGGCTTTTTTCCCCCTTCTTCCTAGGCCAGAAATACATTGCCATTCTTATCTTTGCAGACAGTCACAAAACCCAATGCAAAAAAATGATTTCCAAAAAATCTTTGCTTATGTTAACTTAACTGATATGTCAGTTTTGAGAGTGCTCAAGTTATGTAACTCAGGACATGACAGAAAAAGCTGCAGTTGTAGATAATGGGAAAGAATATTTCACAAACATGTCCATATCCCTCTTGAGAAATTTTAAGTAAACAGGACATTATCCACTTTTAAATTATTATTATTATTTGCTTGAGGGAGTTCTGAGTGCTTAGGTCAAAAGTTTAAACATGAGTTAGAAAAAATGGGCGCTTTTTATCCAATATAAATTTTTGTAAAAATTTTGTAAGGCAAAGTGATGGGTTTCTGTCCCTGAATTCCTTTAATCCACCTCCACAAAGCCCTGCATTACTCAAGGCATACCATACTTATCACAAACATAGTTTTTAGACTTCAGAAATACATATTTTCAAATTGATCTTCCATGAGGAAATAACAATCTAAAGAAAGTTACAGCTTACCAAATTGATTTCTGCTGTTCTAACCTTTTGCAAATCAGTTGTTTGGCACCTTTTTGTGTTTCACCTCAAAATACCTGCCAGGCTTGGAGAGACAGTGCACCACTGCATCATCAGGATACAGCTGCTCCCTTTGAGGCCTCAGTCCCAAGCCATTAACAGCAGTGAAAGGTTTTTATTGATTGCAGTGGATGGCAGAACAAGCTGTACCCTGGATATGTTGCAAATTGCATTTGATGAGCTCTGGCTTTTTCCCTTTAGATACCTGTGTGATCATAGGGGAAGACAGCTCAGCTTCATTTCTAACTGATTGTTAGAAGAGGGGCTTTTTTCCCAAACAATTGTCTCAATCGAGTTTCTCCTGTTAGTCAATTGGTTCTAAGAATGAGCATTTTCTCTAATTCTGTTTCTTTTTCAGTTCATCAGCTCTCTCTCAATGATGCTCAGTAGAACCTTGAGAGACTCTGAAGATCCTGCCCTGCAGAGGGGTGAAGGTCAGTCAGGGAATGCACTCATGACCTCTCTTGTTCCAAGCTCCCAAGCAATAAGTTGCTTGCAGAAAATGATTTTTTAGCTTTCCCACTGAATCAGTTAATTGCTTCCCACATTAACAATTAATGGGATGTGTGTGAGGGAGTGGTGGCTCCTGCTGCTGCCTGCACAGCTGTGGTGCCACCCGTGGTGCACACAGGTAACAGCACATTGGACACGGTGCTGCCAAGGCTGTGCAGTGACAGCAGTCCCACATTCCTGCCTACCTTGCACCTGAGTCAATGCCACTTCCAAAGCCATTAAACAGGATCTGTCCCCAGAGTGAGTCCTGCCTGCTTGGCTATGACAGCTGAAAGCCAGAGTCCTTATTGCTTTCCTCCCTGGGACACTGAGATCCTGAGGAGGTGCTTTTCTCACTCATGCCTCACCAGAAAGTGCTCACAAGTTCAACACAGTGAGGCTTCATTGGCCTGAAAATGCTCTCACCAAAGATGCCAAAATGAATTCCTCATGTCCAGATTCTCAAAGATAAACAAAGTGAGAGACATACATGAACAGACAACACACTGTTTGGGTTAGTCTGTGGAGGACTGGCTTGCAATTTCCCACACTTTCATTCAACTAAAAAGAAGAGTTTATGACTGGTGCAATGTTGCTTTCCTTTCTCTTCACCTGGTAACTTTGGGAAGGGATGAACATGCTTACTTTGTAAACTTGACTTTGGATTCTTGTCTGAATTTCCCTGTACTGGGTTTAAATTTCAGGACATGATGCCTGAGAGGTCTCCTCCCACAGCACTGAACACTTGCAGGGACAGGGCCATGCCCAGACATTTTGGGCCAAAGCCAGAAATAACAGCATGGCCTCTCATGGGGGTCATGTCCCCTCCTCCCATTTCCACCTCTGGGGTTTTGCTGATTTGTCTGATTTACTCACCCAAGCATTTTCTTCACCTTAAGTGGAGCTGCTCTGCAACTTCATTGTGGTTCCTATTTACAGCTATCCTTGTAACACTGTTTGCTAATTCAGGAAAAATTTCTCAATCTTTCTTGTGCTGAAAAGCTTTCCAAAGCACAGGTAAAAACTGGAATGCTGTGGCTGCTGCTTGTCATTCTGCTCTGTGATGCCAAACCCAGCAGAAACCTGAGCTGCAGCTCTCAGTCTCTATTTCCACCTTCCATCCTTCCTTCACCTGGCTCTCAAGTGCCTCCCCTCAGACCTGGGCTATTCTCAGGCATCCAACTGGAGCACTTTTACTTCTTCTGCCCAACATTATTATCCACTGAACACACATCAGTGACCTAAAGTTCTTAGCTCAAGAGCAACAGCAAGAGCAGCTGGTTCCTGCAAAACTTTGGGAAGTTTGACACTTCATTTATTTAACTTTTTTTTTTTTTTAGAACATTTCAGTCAGACCAAAACCAGTAACATGCTAGATTGTAAAATAATTTTAGTGAAGGTTTGTGTTGGAATTTAGTGAAACAAAAGACAAAGAAAACTAGGAAAAAAGTACTAAGCCTTATCTTTTCCTTCCGTGTAACAGAAAATCATAACTAAAACAACTCTCTGAGTCATCCTCAAAAAAAATGCTTTAAGTTTTGAATTTAGCATCCAAAGAGATGAAACACTTCCAAAGAGCACTGAACAGCAGCAAAAGAAATGTTGTATTACCCTCAATTGTCCAATATCATGTTACCCTTAATTCTCCAATGACAACCATCCTGATTATTTTCTTTTTCTGTGTGCTTTAAAATTCAAGCAGAGAAATTTTTGTTTAAAAAACCTAAAAAACCCATTGTGTATATATATATATATATTTAAATCATAGCTGTGAGTCATAAGAACACACAAATAAAGAGAGAATTTTTAGGAACAGACTATTTTAGCACATACGTCCATTCCATCTTTTACATTTTGCCTAACATAAATATCATTTCTGTTTCTTCCATGGGTAAAACCTGTAGGCACATGTGACTGCAAACACACAGAGGTGGGATTTTGTGTTCTCAAGGTCTATATAAAACAGAGAGAGGCATTTGCCAAAGGTTAAATATTTCTTATCGGCTTCACCCTCTGTTATTGATCTGGAGATTTATGGCTAAAACTGAGTAAATGATGTGACCTTGCACTAGAGCTCCTTGGATTTAAAATGTAACTTGACTCAGCCCTATTTTATATTTTATTTCATTAGACATATATTTTGACTTCTTACCACGTGAGTTGTGTTTCGAGGGAGAGGGTGAAAGGGATTAAAGCTGAAAACTCCCAGCACTTTGTGTCATGCAGTTCGAGGTGGGCCACAGACATTCTGGCCTGCTTTTTCTTTTAATGCTTCCACAACCCCACAGAGGTCCCTGCATACACTTTAGGTATTCAAAGGCTCTTACACAATGCAGTAGGAGTCTGACAATTCAACTGACATGTTTATTCCACCAAGTGGTGAGCCACTCTAAGACATCTCAGTGGCCCATGGCTGCATTTTTAAGGAAATGCATTGTGCTGGCTGAAGATGGTTCAGGTTTTAGAACAATAGCAGCTCCAAAATGCTGTGGTGCCATGCAAGTCCCTTTGCACCCACCCAGTTTGTCTGTGACAGCTGTGTGTGAGGGGAGAGATCAGGAAATGTCAGGTTTGCTCAGACTGACCTGGAGTCACGGCTCCTCCCAGCTGAGGCAGAGACGGCTTCAGCAGAGCTGGGATCGATCGAGTGGAAAGCTCTGCTTGGCTCCTTGAGCCACCCAATCCTCCAGGCCAGGACTCCTCTGCAACAAGGAAACATGCCATTAGAACTCCTGTGTGAATGCCACCAGTCTGCCTGGAAAATTAAATATGTCTGATGCTGCATTCTCTTCAGGAGTTGGAAATGAAGTATTGCAATAATGAAAGAATTATACTTAAAGTAGAGAAGTACAGCCTCAGAACACAACATAGCACAGTACAGTTTAGTCACCAGCAATAACTGTTCTGCACTTGTGGATTAAATGTGCTGGTGGAAAAAAAGGAAACAGATAAGGAATATATTTTTTACTTCCACAAACCTAAAATAAAATTATTTTAATTAAAGTTTGGTTTGTCTGTGACAATGGCTTTTTAATGGTTACGTCTTACCTCGAGTGCAAAATTCGCTTATTGTTTAAACCAAGCTCAGTCATACTCAAAGAAACTTTCAAAATAAAGTCAAGAAAGGAAGGAAGGAGGCCTCGATGCTTCAGGAAGATACTCAGGTGCTGCTGTATTTATGGTGGCATTCCTGGGATTCCAAGAGATAGCCTGTTCCTGCACCCATCACCCCTTAGCTCAGCATGTCCTGGCTCACAGGGCAGAGCCCCCCGGCAGTGCAGGCACAGAGCTCCGGTTCCAGGCACCGCCGCTGGAGGCGTTTCCTGGCTCTGCTCCTGCAGGGAGAGGGAACCAACCCAGCACATCCTCAGCAGCAGGGCTTGCTTTGTTACACAAGGAAGGATTGGTGTCAATTTAAATAATTCTCGTTGTCAGCCTTATCTCAGCAGTGGGACTCCTCACAAGTTGCCACCTCCCAGCACCAGGGAATGAGGAGATAAGCCAAGGGCAGCTGTTGTGGCCGCCCAAAATTTGGGTGACTAAAATCAGCAAAGAGTTAAATCCAGGAGAGGTATGGCAAGCGGGGTAACTGAGGGAAGGAGAGATTCTGGCTTCAGCTTCTTGCCTAACATGAACAGAATGGATAAGAAGAAACAACCTCCTGCCACCTTTGTAGTTCAGCCATCAGATTGGACAACAATTACACAGAAATTTCCCAGCAAGCTGAGATAAGAGCAGCTGGAGCCTGGTGTGGCTCCCAGTGACAGCTCAGGATCATCCACAGCAAACTCCACTGCTGAGTCAGCAGGTTTAGCTGTTCTGCTCTGGGCTTCCAGGGGCTTTGTGCATCACACAGGTTGTAAAATCCAGCACTGAGGGAGCCACACCCAGAGAGACAGGAAGGGGCAGAAGTGACAAGGCTAACACAGAACAGCAACAGGATCAGACGAGGGAGACCAGGATTAACTATGGAGTGAGAGGCACATACAGCTGGGCTCAGCATAACAGTGATAAAATCATCATGGAACAAGTGTCTGGATTTCAAAAAATACACAATCAAGAAATGTCAGCAACAGGCACTCTGAAAAACAGAGAAAATCAGGAAGGGGAACATGGAGAACACTGAATGCAGCCTTTTGGAAGGTAATAGCTGTTGTTAGAGCTGTCAGCTATAAACCACTCAGAAGACAGATGCACTTGAAATGTCTTGTCCAATAAAGATCCCAAATGTCACTCAAAATGATCAGACTATTTATTACAGACTGCAATGGAAACATGAAAGAAGGCATGGGATGACAGAACAGAGACAGATGGACTCTTTGCTACATGTCATTTAACATCAATCAGTGACAAGAATTTATTAACACAGTTGCTGCTTTAATGCATTGAACGAGCTTAAAAACATTCAAGGCACTGGATGGTAAGTGATCATTAAAATGCACGTCACAAAGCTTCAAAAGCTCTAATAGTCTGCTGAAAATATCCAGTATCATTTATTTATCAAAAAACCCCAAAACCTTAAGAATAGATATCATTGGTTTTTGAAGAATTAAGGTTGCTTCTCTACCAGCAGTCACTGGAAGATGAACTGAACATCTACATTATACTGGTGATACTGGTTTCTGCTTTTCCTTCACTTAACTCTGCTTGTTCCCTTAGCTTTTAAGCATGATCCCTGCAAGGACCTAATCGAAGCAGGACAGAATGACTGCCAACAGGACAGACTGAGCTGAGCTCTTAGGGAGGCAGCACCAAGCTGCTGGTATCCCAAATATCATGTGTTTTCCCAGCACGAACATCTTTCCATTCCTGTACCCTTATTTCTCAAAGCAGCTCTAATCCATCAGCACTGTGCATTATCCCATATTGCTTCTAGCAGAAATTCACCAAACAGCAAATACTATTTATACTGAAAAAAACCACAGACCTTTCCTCATTCCCTGCACTGACAGAGCTCTTCCCCAGTTTAGAGATGCCAGGTCTGGGGAGCTCTTCTTTTTGGCATTTCCAAACAGTTATCTGTAAGCCAAGCTACTTCTGTAAAAGCATTTTCTGGGGGGAAAAAATTAATGAAAAACATTCAGAAAAAAGAATATAAGGACTTCACTGTATAAATTTAATTTCTAAGCTGTTCTACAATACAGGAATCTAAACAGCAATTTCCATTTTTACCATAAATGATGAATAAAAGTATATTAATGCATTATATATTTTTGTAACGGTTTCAATTATTTTATATAATTACAAAAATCCTAAATTTCTCTGAAACCGTCCTCTTTTCATGGAAGTCCTGTAGCATAAATTCCAACTATTCAGTAGTGATTCCAAAGATACTTTGGTGTCAAGAGAGAGAATATTTCCAGAAAAAAAAAAAACAGAAGAAGAAGAAAAGAGCCTTTTCCCACCCTGCTCCTTCTCCCAGTATTCACAGCCTCCTAATGAAGCCTTTCAGCAATGTTTATACACTAAGACACTTAAAAACTAAAAGGCAGAAAACAAAATCTTAAACACTTATTCCAGTGGGATGCTTGAGATGGAAAATTTAAAACCCTAGCCATTTTCACAAGGAGATATTTTTGTTACCGTGCTGACACTGACAGAAGACTTAATGTTTGCCATCTCTGTAAAATCCTTTAATCAGCTGAATTCTCTGATTCAACACCAAATCTGCCTGACCCACAGCTGTGAAGTATGTGGGGAGATCTTAAACATACAGCCAGAAATACAGGAACTGAGGCTCTGGCCTTTTTGTCCAAGCCCCGTTGCTTGGCAACTCATGGAAGCTATTTAAAGAGCATTTTTTTGAAAATAAATCCCTGTTGTTTAACAACAGAGTTTTGAGGTTGCAAAGTGTGGAGTTTTGAGTAGCTGAGAGTCAGTAACATAACTCTTAAGGAGAAAATCACTCTCCCACTGACAACTTTTCCCCCATGTCAGAAGGCAGGAATTCCTGATTGCTGCCTTTGCTGTTCCTTTTTATTTTAAAGTCAATACTGACCATGAACTCCGGGCATTTCCCTGCTCCTCCCCTGAGCAAGGAAGGTGCCGGCGGCGTTCGCGGGCTCTGACCGCGCCTCCTCTCCGCAGGATCCTTCCAGAAGCGCTGGTGAGGAAGGACAAACGGCGTCCATGACCCGCCGTGTGTCACCGGAGGCCTGATCAGATCAGACTCGTGCCCTTGCAGCCACAAGTGGCTCTCCATGTTTATGTCCCAGCACAACTGCGGTCAGGCTGGCTGGCCAGAGCTGGCTCCCGTCCCCATAAAGGATCTGACAGCGGGATCGGGGGAGCGGGCAGGTGCGGCACAGCGCGGGCACGGCAGCTCCCGGGAAAACACACACCCGGCTGTTTGCCTGGCTGAAACTGGAGCTCCGTCGGCAGCCAGACAAACAGCAACAGCAGTCCATCAGAGCTGATGTGCAGCAGACGTTCTGCAGGTGTACTGGGTTAATTCTGGGGCAGTAGGTCAGTGATGTGCTAATTCTGTCTATTTTTTCAGACAGCACAGTGTCTAAGCCTCCAACCTTAAAGGCTGGTATTTACTACTGTGAGAGGGAGAAAGGCAAAATGCAACCAAAATTTGTTGTGCCAAATGAAAATGCTTGTACTCAAGTGCTTGCAAAACTGCAATTCAAAACCCAGGACAGAAAGCAGCCTGAGATGCACATCATTTGCTGCTTGATTAAAACACTTACAGAAGTCTTGAACCGTTAAGAATAATAAGTAGGTTCTCAGTGCATGATTTCTAATCCAATTATTTTTAAGAACTGCTAGAAATACAGCTAAGCATTATCACCTTTGCCCCCAAATCATGGTAGCAGCACAGCAAATGTATAATTCCAGCAAATAGTATCAGGAATTAGTTTATAACTGTTCCATGAAACTCTACTGTAATGTATCACATAATAAACAGAAATAAAATGCCAAGTTCCACAACTGTCTCACCAGGCTGACACTTTAGGATGCAGTTTTACATGGAAGGATAAATATGCTAACATAGGACTTGAAAATTTGAAACTCGTTGGAGGGAAAATTTATTATGGCTTCCAAACAATATTTGTGCTGTGCCATCTGAAAGAACATTTTATAAATTTCCATGTTTTTGAAAACATTTTTAGTATTTAGATTTCATTTCCCAATGCCTCATCAGTCTTGTTTCTCACCTTTATGATTCCTGTTTTAGAGCAGGGCCAAGCTGGATCTGATACAAAGCATCCCAGATCCCTCACCCACATATTTGGGTTAAATTTAGGTACCTTGAGCTCAAGGAAATGTTTTGGTTTAAATTATGTGACATTTTGCAATATTCTGTATTGAATGACATACCCCAATGTGGCTACAAATTTTCACCGAAAAAGAACAGAGAAAAGGAAGGAAAAGCAGAGTCCAATGTTCTGAGCAAAGCTAATATTCTCACAGTGATAGGAGTTTAATCATTTCCATCCAGTGGAACATGGAACAGTTCAGCAACACCAAGACCATCTTGTGCCCAAAGGCCACGCCAGGGAAAAGAGTCACAACAACAATTTAAAATTCTACCTGTGCTGGCAGAGTCAGGGAGCTGCAGACTGTTCTTTTGCTTGACTTGTGCACAAAGAGCAGCGCCCTGCAGAGGCAGCTCCAGAGAAAGCAGCCGCACCGGCAGGGCCGGGCAGACCCTGGGGCAGTGCCAGATCCTGCCGGGCACCTGGGCTGCTCACACAGGTGGGAGGAGGCGAGGGAGCGGCCCTTGGAGCAGGAACAGCACCTGTGCCTCAGTTAGAGACCAAAAGAGAGAAGAAAACCTCATGTGAGAAATCCCATAACGCTGCCACCACAACACTTGGCCCTGAAACTAACTTCTTGCTCAAGTCCTTATTTTACAAGTACATTGAAATGAATTCCTGCTGCAAAACCCCCACATTCTCTACTTTTTCTATTCACAGACTTGCTGGCAAACTGTAAAAATGTAGAGGAGACCAAAGCAAGGCTCCCTGTATTGTTCCAGACAGACCTGAAAACCCTACAAGAGCTGGAATGACAATGGCTGAGCAAATCTCAGTAATGAAAAGAAATGTTAGCCGGTGTTTGTTCTGTTATTACTGAAATGTAACATTCAGTGATAACTTAGGAACAAAAGGATCAGATCGGAGCAAGGACGTCAGAGATTAAGAATGCACAGTAATCTTCAACAGAATTAAAAACTGTAATTAAATGAAGTTGCTTAGTGCTGAAAATGCTGCCCCTCGGTGATCTTTTGGCAATGTGCCGAGTTATGGCTCCATTTTTCATTCAGAAGCATTGTCAGACACTCCCTCAGCTGGCACCAGCTAAAAGCTAAATGCAGGGAGTTACAGCATCCAGTGGCTGTGGTTCCCAACCCTGGCTGCTTCCAGAACTGCTAGAAACTTGTGTGACAGTGTACAGAAATGTGAAGCACAGAAATGAGGGGATGACTGTGTCCAGCCAGCACTGAAGCCATCCTTTAGACATCCCTCACTGCCCACATTACTCATGTCACAGCCTTATTCTCTGTCCTGCAAACTTTCAGAACCCAATTACACACACACAAAAAAAAGCTTCATTTACTTCTCACCACAGGGTTAGAGACCTATCCTGGAAGGAAATAAATCCCTCAATGACACTTGGACATTTTGGCAATTCCATCTACTCAGGGTTAGCAGCTGGACCTCCAGAAATCATCCTGGGGAGGGGAAACTCACTTCTGTCTCTCTGAACCAGCTCTAGCCCTTCCAAACTTTTCTCTGAATTCACAAGGACTAGATTGTCCAACAGCAATATTGAGAAAAGCACAAAGCCTGCCACACACACACCTTCTGCCAACACTACATTTTTGTATTACAATTGGGAGGAAAAGCTGCATCATCCTCCCTGCTTTAGGCACAGATCAATCGAGAGGCAATAGGAGCACAACAAGAACACAGAAATATTTACAAATTGCTGATACATTTTCCCATTTTAAACCATAATTTCTTGGGAAAATGGCCTGTGTCACACAGATGAAGTCTACACAGATACTTTAAATCCACTTAACCCTGATGATGTTTAACAAGTGAAAATTCGAATGCCAAACAACCTGAAAAAATGGTGTTTGCAACAGTTCTTTCAGATTTTTACATGAATACACAGAAAAAATTTATACATGACCCAAATTTTTTCAGGTAGCTCGAGAATGGAGAAGATTTGGAATAAATCCATAGTAATCTAACAAGGCAGAAAAAACAAACCATCTAACAATATGAACACTGCATATGAGCCACTGCTTATGAACAATCAATAAGCAATTATTAAAGTTGACCCACTTCAGAAGCAAATAAAAACATCAACTCAGAAAAAAATTAAAAATACTTTAAAGCCAAGTCTTATTGTACATGTAAAAAAGATTACCCCTTCTCTGCAGAGGAAAAAACAACTGTACCCTGAAATTGTTTCATAAACCAGTGCATCTCCCATTTAGCTGTTTTATTCCCTTCTCAACTCCCAATTATTTATGTCAATGTTTAGCTGTGCAACTCTAAACTTGTGCTGGCTGATCATAAGTAACTCAAATATCTGGTTCCAGACAAGGATTAACTCTATAATCGTGGCAGTTCTTTCAATACTAACTCACACCTAGACTTTTTTTAAGGATCAAATCTAGAATCAAGTTAACGGCTGTTTAAATTTACTCATTCTGTTCCCTGGCTCCATTTTCTTATTAAAGATGCCAACTACTATTTCACCACTTGTCTGAGGAATGGCAAGCTCTTGGGAAAATCTGTGGAAGTCTCTGTGTATCTCAGGCGGCCAAGGCATCAGCAAGACCAAAGGTTGCAGAAAGACTTCACTGTTCCCAAACTTTTGATTATTCATCAAATATGACAGCAAAAAAAGTTTAAAATTAACATAATTCAAAAGGATCAGAAAATACCTACAACTTAAAAAGGAAGAAAAGATTTTAAAGTCTTCTGAGATGCCAAGAATGGAAGCTGTATTTCCAGCGCTGCTGCAGGAGCTCCTCAGATGACATTATGCCCACACTCCCATGTGCTCACCAAAAATCAAATGAATACGCTTTGGCTCATGCCAAACTCCTAATGCAAAAATATACTGAACAGATTTCAAATTTGCAATAAACTATATTCCTCAGTTTAATGCCCACTCTACAGAAATCTATGGTTGTTTGGTTGTTTTGGGTTTTTTTTTATTAATTTACCTTGACATCTGTGTACAGATCAATGGTTCACAGAACAATTTCCTGAGCAAGGACAGTTCTCAGCATCAGCAGATTTATGTCAAAGGCTGCCAACAGATGAAGTCATGGAAGGAACAAATTTATATTTATCAGAAAATGAAACAATCTTGCAAACCTCTTTCCATTTAATCGCACAAGTCCTGCTCTCCTGCCTATGATCCAAGCACCCTCGGGGATTAAGAGCATTACAAGAAGAAACACTTCCCCCAGACAAATTATTCCCTTACAAACACAGAAGAGAAAGAACACCAGATGTTCAAAAAGAATTGGGTGTAGATTTAAGAATCAAAAAGGATGATGAATATGGACCATGAAATAGAGCATTAAGCAATGTGATAAGCATCTGTTGAGTAATAAATCCACTCCTTGTGTGGTTCTTTCTTCAAGTGAATTTAATGGGAAAATTTTTCAGTCAGAAAACACTGGTCCTTTAAAGAATGCTATTTTATGTATTAATAATCACCTACCACCAAATGAAACACCATTTATGTATGAAATAGAAGCCCTGCACTTCGATCAATTGATAAATAAATGGCTGCTTTTAAGGTTAGATAATCCAGATGGGAAGCCATAAGTGACCCACCTCGTGAGAAAACACAAGCAGAGACAGAACCCTTAGAAAACACACCCACAGTGCATTTTCATCCCAGGTTCTTCCACTGAGGATGCACAGCTTGGGATGGACATCCTGGGATCACTGCAGGGACCTTGGCTAAGGCTCAGAAATCTTTGTGAATAACAAATGTGACCTCTTCAGCATCTTAAAAGGCATTTATTTCAGTAGGTTCGCCCCATACTGAAGTTTTGGATAGGGAAAAATTAACTTCTGATCATCTCATCTTAAAAAAATCAGCAAATTCTGGCTTCCTCCTCAGTTCACCACATAATTTCTCATAAGGAAAGAAGGACCATATGGCACATGCTATTTTAATTGTTTTGCATATTAAACACAGAATAGTTAATACTTGCTCTTTGTCCCTGTAGGAGACCAGAGGGATGATTGAGCGGCTCCGAACAATCAGGTGGGAAGTGTGGGAGATCTGCATAGGTGGGATGTCACTGCTGCACCCCCACCGCCTGAGCCTCAGCCAGCCCCTGTCCACACACACAAATGGAGGCGGCCGAATGCACGGCCTGACACAAAATGGCAGAGTGACTGCACAGCCTCATACAAAACAGCAGTGACCCACAGCCTCATACAGAATGGCAGAGTGCCCCACAGCCCCACACAAATTGGCAGAATGACTGCACAGGCTCACACAAAATGGTGGAGTGTCCCACAGCCTCACACAAATTGGCAGACTATCCCACAGCCCAACAGAAAATGGCGACGTGACCCCACAACCTGACACAAAATGGCAGAGTATTCCACAGCCTGACACAAATAGGCAGTGACCCCACAGCGCCACACAAAATGGCACTCTGAGTGCACGACTCACCTAAAACGGTGGAGTGTCCCACAGCCCCACACAAAATGGTGGAGCGATGCCATAGCCTCACACGAAAAGGCGCTCTGAGCCCACAGCCCCACACGGAATGGTGCTGTGAGCCCACAGCCCCACAGGAAATGGTGCTCTGAGCCCACAGCCCCACACGGAATGGCGCTCTGAGCCCACAGCCCACACGGAATGGCGCTCTGAGCCCACAGCCCCCACGAATGGCGCTCTGAGCCCACAGCCCACACGGATGGCGCTCTGAGCCCACAGCCCCACACGGAATGGCGCTCTGAGCCCACAGCCCCACACGGATGGCGCTCTGAGCCCACAGCCCCACACGAAATGGCGCTCTGAGCCCACAGCCCCACAGGAAATGGTGCTCTGAGCCCACAGCCCCACACGGAATGGCGCTCTGAGCCCACAGCCCCACAGGAAATGGTGCTCTGAGCCCACAGCCCCACACAAAATGGCGCTCTGAGCCCACAGCCCCACACGGAATGGTGCTCTGAGCCCACAGCCCCAGGCACACCTCCAGCCCGTTTCCCCGCCATGCCCTCACCCCCAATGGCAGACCCACACCCCCACCTTCCCCTGCCCGTCCCCCTCACCCCAATGGCGCCATGTGTCCGTGTGGCCCCTCAGGGCCCATCGCGCCCGGGGAGCAGAGCCCAGGACACATCCTGAACTCCCAGGGCTCCCCTGCCGTGGATCCAAAGGCCCTCGGGGCACGCTGGGCCCCAGGGCCAGGAGCACAGGAGAGCTCCTGGGCTCAGGACAGCCCCGGCCTGCCCGGCAGCCTCTGCTGTGGGGTAACAGGGCAGGACAGGCCAGCGGCTGCAGCAGGGAGAGCAGGAATCGCCCCAGCTGAGCCTCTGGGCCCCACACAGGCCGGTTCGGAGCAGGAGAATTCACCAGAGACCGAGATATGAAACTCCCACGGGACATGGAACACAAGTCAGAGTCGCATCCCCGAGAGAGTAACCACCAACGCCTGTGGAAATAATGCCGATTTTCCTGGTGTGTGGTTTTATCAGCACCCCGGGCTCTGGTTTGAAGTGGGATCCCATTTGACTAATTGCTCTGGGTTTCTGTGGAAGCTGCTTCTCTGGAAAGCTTCAGGTGAAGAGCAGAATCCCTGCTTTTCTATCTGGCTACGAGTGTTTGTGCTCTATTCCATCCCTGCTGGCCTAAATGTGCACAACTCCTTTCTAAGGCTGAATTCACAGTCTGCATTTCCATGCTGCCACTTTTGAACAGCTTTTATATGCAAACAGCTGTACTCTGAAGGGAGTCTGCAAGCAAAATACCTGGGAAGCGCAGGGACTCTGTTCCTCTATCAATATTTCAAGTTTTACTAACCCTTTGCTCTGAGCAGACTCTTCCATCTTTACCCTTGGTTTTAATGACTAATTAGAACTTCTAACTTAACTTCTAACACCAGAATCTGTTGCTGCTCATCTTTCACCTCCTCACCTTTGGATGTTCATGCGTTATTTAATTTCCCCCTTTCTTACTCATCTTTATCTGTGTTTTGCAGGTGACTAGACCAGTTTTGTTCATCTCTCGCTGAATTGCAGATCAGCAGCTGCTGCACTGCTGTAACAGAGCAGTAACATAATTTTTCATTATTTCTCAGCTTTTGGAAAATACCCACATCATGTGAACGCCTCAATGTCTGGACACAAACCCCATCATCTGCACAAACAGAATTTAGCTGCAGTACTGTTCCAGGTCAGGCCTCCCATTTTTTGCATTAATCAGCAAAACCAACCCTTGTGCCTGCTACACCCACAGCACAAGGACTCTGTATTCCAGCCTATCCAGGTGGGAGATCCAGCCTGCCCTGGGCAGTGCCCAGCAGCAGAGAAGTGTCCCAGTCCCTGCTGTAACAGCATTTAAAAATCACCCACTGCAACCCACCCTCATCAGGCTTGGGGGAATTCTGCACAGTGCCTAGAACAGGAACTGAGCAATGGAAAACACACTTGGTACAAACCTTCTCTGACAGGACAATGGATCAGGACACACCATTTTGAAAACTGAGGTAGGACTGATTTTCACCCCTACATTATGTCAGAAATCCAAACTCAGACTCTCCCTTTCTCCATCTTTCCTTCACATGCTGCATCCAGCTCAGTCAGGGTAACAAGAACAGAAGGGTGTTTCTAGCAGACACAACATTTAAACTTACATCCTTCTAGAAATGTTAGAGCTCAGTCACAGCCTGCAGGCACCAATTACCAACTTGCCACATCTCAGGGAATTCTCACAGGTAAACAGGGCCCTGCAAAAATGGCATTGCCTCCTCCAATAATCAGCTGTTTAAGTGAAGCAGATCAACATACATTTTACCCTAAAAATATTCCTATTATTCTATATGTAGCCACAATATCATACAGCATTTCTGGGGGGTGGAATTAAATCCATAACAAAGCACAAAATCATGTAAGATACTGCTGCACAGTGAGGGGGACATGCACTTCATTGAGCTTGAAGTAATGATCTCCAGGGGCTTAGGAGGAGTTGTTCAGTGCTGTGACTGTCACACTACCCCAGTGACAATTTCCTGCCTTTATTCCCGCTCCAGTGGTACTGAGCGAGTAATTGCAAAGCCTCTGGGATCAATTTGCTGGGATACAATTAGCAAAGAGAGCAGGTGAATTCCCTTCCTTCATCCCCACTGCAACAATGAAGTCTAAAGAACAGAAACTCATGAAAAGCATGACTTACCTGAATAATTACAGAAAATTAAAATACTCAGCCAAACACCCTGAAACACAACAGCACAGTGAAACAGGTGGAGATCCAGCAGGATCACACTTACCTGTAAAACTCTTGTACAACCAAGCACAACAAAGTGGATCCCTCTTGAAGGAAAATGTGCAATTTTGGAGTAAAAGCTGCTCTTTGACAACGGCACAGAGAACATAAAACTGCAGTGAATGTTTAGATTTGAGTGCAAACTCTCTCAGCTATCTTTTCCCTTTCCTTATGAGAACCATTTCAGATCCAGCTTAAAGATCTTTGTGCCTTTTGAGGGCAGTTTCAAGCAAAATAACTGAATTTAATTTTCTTACAAAGTTCTTTACAAGTGAAAGGAAAAAAATGCTACTCAACGAATACTTGAGAATTTCCACATTTCCAGGAAACACTGAATTAAGTCTCAAGAAGCTAAAGAACTCTTGCTTGAGGGATGTTGCCCTTTATGAGGGTCACATGAATGCCTGGTCTCTTTCTGGTATTTAGGAAGGTCATTTGAACAGAGTTAATTAAATTTTCAAAAATTAAGGGTGCACAAGCACCCTTTTGTTTGCTTTTGTATTTCCTGTAATTCTTGCTAGATGCCAAGGTGTAAATCTCAGACAGAAATGGCAAATTGTTTGTGTGGGCAGAGGCTGGGTCCAGCTTCAATGTGCAGCCCCCTGTGGGAGCTGTCTCAGATTTAGGAATTTGTGTGTCAGAAGGGAGCCCCTGAAGGGCTGAAATGTGAGAGACATTTCATGATTTAACGATTTGCTCCTGTTAATGCAGCATGCATGAAAAGATAAAAGTTGGCTCATTCTGGTCTCTTAAAGAAAAAGGCATTTTACATGATTTTGATAGCTAATTGGATTCTGTTCACACAGGAACCTAGAAGCTGTGCTTCTATTTATGTATCTTAGCATAATTACACCATTTCAAATGTCAGGTGCTGTAAATGTTAATTCTCAGATCACACATGCAGACACACAGTGGAGTTCTCCAAGTGCAGCTCGGGGCAGGCATGGCCCACACTCATTAATGTTTTTCTTCCTTAAACAAGAGTTCCACCATAATTCTGTGGTTGAGATTTGGTATAAATTAAATGCAGGAAAGCAAGAGACTCTGTTGACAAGAACCCAGCTACAGAAATAACTGCTGGTAACTTTCATGGCTGGAGCTCTGAACACTCATTTATAGTATTCATGAACCATAGAATCATTTTATTAAATATTAATATTCATATGAGCGGGGCTAAACATCA
The DNA here is from genome assembly GCF_022539315.1 of Serinus canaria. Lineage (NCBI taxonomy): Eukaryota > Metazoa > Chordata > Aves > Passeriformes > Fringillidae > Serinus > Serinus canaria. Next base: position 2,909,655 of record NC_066317.1, on the reverse strand, counting down.
AATTTTTCCTACTGACTACTGCCTTCATCTGGAAGATGAATTAAATTAGGCTCTATAAGGGCAGTGATTTTGTTTCAGAAGTCATTTGGAAAGGAATGGTCTCGTTATCCCAAAGTTATCTTTGGGCAGTAAATTCAGCAGCGTCACTGCAGGCGACACTGCTCACATTCAATTAATGCATGGGAGAGCTGATACTTCTTAACGAGCTAACACACAGGGAAATGATTAACTCAAGGGTTTTGTTTAATATTAAAATATGCTGATTTCTCCTGCAAAAAGAAGATGGCAAACTCGGTGAACCAGAAAAAAATTATAGATTCCCTCCACTGTGTTCCACACTGAGAAAAAGGCTGATAAGTAATGTTTCATGGAAAAATACAAATTTTTTAAATGAGATACTTCATCATGATTTCAGCAAGTTCCTGGGCAGGACTCAAATGCCCTCAGGCTGATGGAGGAATTGAGCCCAAGTTTCCTATTTCTTAAACAAGCTGGCCTTAAAGAGAACAGTGCAGTGGCACTGCCATCCTATATAAGTTTGTTAAGCAAGAACTTAGTTCATCTGATTTAAAGAATGAGTGGTTTTAACCATGCAGCAAATATTTTCTAACTTTTTTTTTACTTCATTGCTGCATTTACTTCATTTTCATCCAAAGCATGTTTAAAACACTTTCTCAAATTAATCTTTTCTATAAAGTTTTTCTTTAGATGAAATATGGCTTTTTGCATTTTTATCCTAAATGCTGATCCAGTCCTTGCTCCCCTCCTCTCCTCTAGTTACTTGTCCAGCCCTGCTGAGGACAGGGCAACTGTCAGGGTCCAGGAACCAAACTCCAGATAAACTCAGTGCCCAAATTATCAGGGGCTAAACTTCAGAAAAGCTTCATTTCATCATTAGATAAATGGAGAAACTTTTAATGCCACCAAAAATAAATATTACCTGGGAAAATAATTCCTTGTCCTCTTTTGCTGCACATGCAGAGATGAAATCTTCCTGTAAAGTAAGGAAATTACCTACAGCCAGCAAGGCTGACACATGTAAATGCCTCCCAAATGTTGTTTTTCTGTCACCTTGAATTTTTGCAGCTCCCCTTTTATTCCTCCTCCCTGCAAAGACCAAACAAGTTGATGTGCTTGGGCCTTAGCAGAGACTCATGCAGCATTTCATCCCTGTGTTGGTACACAAGGAAACACAATCCATAACAGGTTCCATCCCAAGATTAGATTCTTGGCCAAGTGTTAAAGCAGCCCAGACCCACAAGTCTGAGCCCAGTAACTGCCTCCAGCTCCTGGTCCTATCCCAGTGCACACCCAAGGAACATGGAATGGTTCTTCCTCACACCACAACTCCATCTGAGCAGGAATCTAGGCCAGCAGGCAACGGGCTGGATATAGAATGGCTCTTTTTTTAATACAAAAAACATTATCAAGTTATGTCCAGCTATGACTGTTCTCAGTGGTTACTCTTCTAAAATTTTCCTGATGCTAATTCCATCTGGAATGTTTATGGTGTGCAGTGAGATAAAAACCCAAATGAAAAATAGTGCTAAAACATAGATAGAGATGTATCAGCAATTACTTCTATTTAAATAGCAGCTCCACTGTTTATCATTCTCCCAGGCAGAACTGATTTTCCAGCACTGTGTACAAATCAACCTTTCTTAATGCCCTTCTTAATCATGCTGGTATCAAAGATTACAAATATGAAACTACTTTCTTTGAGGCATTACATTTTCATTTTGGTTAGTGGGGAAAGAGATGGAGAGCTAAAGCTGAAATCCTACTTAATTCTTGGGAACATCAGCATTTGTATTCATTTCTCTGACATTGTGATGTACCATTTGGAGTTGAAATAAATTATTTTTTCAAATTATTATCTCTGTGCTTGCAGAACAGCCCATTGAAAACATACATTGGTTGTATTTTGTTTCCTAATGCATCCTAACATGTGCCTACCTAATTAAAATAAAGTTTTATGTATCTAACCGTGAAGATATTGGAAACATTGATAAATTCTCAAAATCTGCCTATACAGAGAAAAGATATTGCAATTTTGTTGAATATTCTTCCATTCCCCTGGTGTGACTTAAATGCTCAAACTCTGGGTGAACTGAATTCTAGGCTTAAGCAACCCCCTTTAAAGTCAAATTGACACAGCTAAATTAACTGATATAAATAGATCATATTTTTCCTGTGAGAATTTCTGTCAGACTAATGTTGTGTTCCATTATGGGTAATTAAAGTGGCTCTAAAATATCACGTATATTAAGGGAAAAGTTAATTTACTGTGAATTTTTAACTAAGGGTCGCTCTCAATATTACTTATATAAATATGTTAATGGCCTGAAAACTAATTTCTGTAAAAAGAAAAAAAAATTAGGAAAACATATCTTCATCCTATTAGAATTCAAAGTCTAATTAAAAAGCTACAAAGCCAAGACAATAAGCCAAGATCCAAGATTCCTTGTGAATCCATGAAATTTGACAGCTGGAATGTTTTGATGTGTTGGCTTTTTTAACATTGCTTTTTCTTTTTTAAGATTTCCATTTCAGACTTTCTAATCTTTCTCAGTATGAATAAAGTCTAGGTGCTGACTGTGCAGAAGCAGCCTTGGCAGCCTGCACAATGGCATTTTGCAATAACCTGACCAAATTTAACCATCATTACTGCCCTACAAGCTGGAACATCCCAGAGGTTTTCTCCCCAGGGCTCACATTCTGGTCAATAGCTGTGGCCCAGCCCCTGCAGGCCCCGGGGGAAGGCAGTGCCTGAGCTCTCTGCCTCGGGGAGCAGCACAGCTCCCAGCCCCAGGAGAGCCCAGCAGGGCTCCAGCCAGCTCAGGAGAACCTGGGAGCTCTCAGTGCCTGCTGCTGCTGCTGCTCAGTGCCCAGCTCTGACTGGCACCTGCTGGGACAGCACTGCCAGCACCCCCTGCTCTGCCACTCCTGCCACTTGCAGGGATTTGGTGGGACACCCTGCCCATGGAATGTGACCAATCTCTGTTTTACCCACCTCAGCACCCAGCCAGGAGACTTTGGCTATCTGCATGGCTCCTGACTGCTTCTTCCTGCAACCCAATAAGGATCAACTTCCATTTAAATATATTTTATGCTAAAAACCAAATCCTTTTCTTCTACTGCTTGGCCATGCTCTCATCAGTGTGGCATTTATTTGTATTCTGGAGGAACAATTATCAAGCAAAGGTTCAAGGTTAATTAGCAAAGCAAGGTGAAAACAAAGCATGAAGTGAAAATGACTGTCCCATTTTCCTCTCTCACTGCTGAGGGAAGCAACTGCACCCCCTGCCCTGGCCCGTGGGGCATTGGTGAACAATTGGATTTATGGGGTGCATTATGGCTCAATTCTGGCTACATTCATGGAAGGACACAGGATACCCAACTCCTAAATAAGGAAATAAAAATAGCACTTCCAGCCAAGGTCAGTGTTGCTGCCACTGGTAGGCAGGGCTAGAATACCCCAAACAGAGGGATAGGACAGAGCTGGGAGTCAGCCAGGATTTTTATTTACTGAAATTAAGAAGTGATGCCATTGTCTTTAACAGTACTGATTCTGAATGAAGCAGATTCAATCATTATTAAGTTAATTCAGTTCAGAAAACTGCAAATTCCAGAGGAAAACCAAACCCTGGAAGAAGCACCTGAAGGCTCCCTTATCTCAGAGACATTCTCCTTTTTGAGCAATGAGAGGCTCTAGGGTGATTTCCAGGAGTTTAACAGCTCCCCAGAGAAAGTCACATGGGTATGACAGATCTGCCATGGCTCCTCTGTTCATCCATCTTAGTGAAAAGGAAGAGCGGTCCCTCAAATGATGGATGCCAAATTAGGTTGTTCTGCATTTTTCTGAATCTTCTAACATGGGATTTGATGCTGAGGTTGAGTCATTTTTAAGACCAGATGGAATCACTCAATTTACACCTGCCACAAACCTTGACACCTGAACTGTTTTTCCTAACAAGCAAATATTTGTAAGGCAGGGCAATCCCATCTTTCTTCTGAAGTTAATGAAAATAGAATGGCACAAAAGCACTTGAAGAAGGTTGTGCTCAGCTGCTTTCTACTGGCTTGGGAAAGTGTAAAACAGAATTATCCCTCATGTCCAAGCTCAGTGCAAGAAAGAGTAAATAAACTCCATTCCTGCCTTCTGCTCTGGGCTTGTTTAACAGCACAGGGATCATCACAGCAATGGACTGGCTGCCTTCAGTAAGGGAGTGAAGAGATCTCTTACAAACACACAAATATTGTCACAGCCTCTTCCAAGAGACAATTCTATGTTTCTTCATAATACATGTGCATGTATTTCTCCAATCCTGACTAAAATCAGGTCATATTAAGGAGTTTTTGCATAGTTAAAAGGAATAAAAGATGTGAAGGCAAATTCATGTCACGTCTCACCAAAACAATAAAAACCAAAAGTATAAAGTGAGCAGCAGGAGCTCTGCTGTAAATGGGTAATGATAAATCACATTAAAAACAAGTGTAAATTGCTGAGGTAACATTCTGAACATTTCCTCAAGATTTCAGCAGACAAAACCAGAATTGAAAAAAGAAATTAATTTTCCTGCCACCTTCACCAGCACCCTGAGGTCTCTTTATCCCTTCCCAAGTTGTTGGTTTCTGATCCCATCCCCTGCAGCGGCAGTACAGCAGAGAGGCTGATGCCTGTGCTCACCAGTGATAAATGTGACAGATTTGATGAATCTCACAGGAGGACAGCTCAGACAAAATGACAGAGTGCTGAATGCACTGAACACTTCATTCCAGACCGAAGAAAAACAGAGAGAAGCCCATTGTTGTAGCCTCTGCTGTACCATGACCCTTTCCATCTTGATGCCACAAGTACACTAAGAATTATTCAGGATGAGCAAAGATGGTAAAAATTAAAAAGATTTTATGCACATGCTGCTTTGCAGTAAAAAGGAAATAATTTTAATTAATTCTTCAAAAAGAAATATTAATTTCAATTTAGACTTTGGTTTATATAAATTATTTCTTCTGCAAAAAAACCGGAAAGAGTACTCATTCTATTTGGACCTTCCAAATATCTTGGCTTTTAGAAGGACAGAAGCCTAAAATTTAAAACCTCAAATCTTAGAAAATTTCCTGAGTAAATAATAAGATCAAGTAAATAGAAAGTGCTGGATGTACATGGCTCTGTCCAAGCAAAAACTGAACATTTAGGAAATGCTTAAATATAGGCAAAAGAGCGACATGTGGAGTTCTAATTCTGGCATTTAAGTCAAATGCTTCATTTTTTGGCTTGTTTTCATTTTGCTTTATAACACTGATGGATCTTCAGGGCGCATGCAGGATTTATTAAATAATTAAATGCAACACATATATTTACATGCTTTTTAAACCAGTGGCTTAATTTCTGAGTTATTTCTGGTTTCTCAGTGAGATCCTGTCCCTGATCTTCTGACTTCTCCCTTCCCTCTCTGTTGCACACACCTGAATTGATCGGTTGGTAAAAGAGACACTGCACTTTCAATGAGTTGGGAAGAGCTGGAGTCTGCCTCTGACACACAGCAGAGCTTAAGAAAACCTGGGCAAACAACAGAGCTCAACAGGGCAGGAGAACTATTTCACATAGAAACTGCCTCTAACTAGCAGGAATTCTGTCTGTTTTGGCACAAAGGGGGAAGAAGGCAGTCTGGATATAAGCTGAAGGTGTTGGGTTTGATTTTTTCTTATTTATATTAAAACTGATTAGAAAAAGACCCTGAAAACAATTCTGCTACTGATGCACATATTACTGCAGAAGGGTGGGAATGGAGGGCCTGGGTTCCGCCTTACCTTCAGCCTGGGTTGGAGGACAGTCATGAGCCACCCTGCTGAGCATGGTTCAGGAACACATTCACACACCAACACTTCTGGAGCATTTCTGCTGCTGGGGCTGTGGATAATTGTCAGGCTACAACTTGCTGGCAGAATAAATCTGACTTGTAATATGACCTGGCCACAGAAATATGCTGTGGAAACTGGGGACAATTAAACACAGTTGCTGTCAGTCTAAGATATGTCTCCTCAGACAATATCATACCTCTTCTATCAGTATTTCCCCTTCCAGTTTGGTGAGGATATTTCCATTTCAGCATTCCCATACCTTGAAGCACTTCAGTAATGCTGTTGAAGCCAATGACCGTTCTGTATTTAAAATGAAGCACGTGCTGAAGTACCTTGGTGATGGGTACACCTAGAAACACCACAAGTACCACATTAAAAGAATGTGACATGTTTAACCTTTTCCAGCAGACCAGACATGCCCACTTCCCCAGAGATTAAATGTGCCTAGAGCTGCATTTTCCCAATGACATAGAACTGCATTTGTCCTTATCTCTCCCTACACTTGGCTTTGTGGCAGCCAGAAGGGCTTTTTGCATGGAAAGGAGACTCTTGCCCTGATTCTACATTTGAGGGGCACTAAAACCACTACAGCATGGTATTTTGTGGCAAACAGTAGGGCTGTGCACATGCAAGAGGAGTTTTATCCTCAGACACAGTGCCCCAGCTCAGATTAAACTATAATGTCTGTCAAACCCCATGGCCATGGGCACTGGCTGCTGTTATTGTGCATTCCTGCAGGTCCAGAGATGTTCCCTCTGCTCCAGGCCCTTGCAGATATTCCTGCCTGAAAAAGGTCCCCATGCTAAAGGAGCCATCCCCATCAGAGACAGGACACATCTCCCCCAGGCAACAGCAGCTCCCTTCACTTTCCTGGGAAACCCTGGGCTTTAACTCCTGTTGGATCAAGGACAAAACAGCAGGTGGCCTGTTGGGTTTTAATGGAACTGTAATGGCTGCACTCACATTTATGAAATGGGAAAACTGGTACGGAGTAAGGATGACTCTTTTGGAGGGTGTCTGTTTGATTTGTTTTCTTAATTTCAGTCTTTTGAATCACAGCAGGAATCCCTCATATCAAACAAGGACTCCAGCACCACCTTGCAGGTCTGGCTTTGTGGGCTTCCTAAACCCCACAAGCCCAGGGATTTCTGGCAGTCCAGCTACAGCAAGACCCAAAATTTTCAAAGTCTCAGACTTAGCCTGGGGTGGCTTAAAGCTGGTTGAATTCCAGGCTGGCTCTCCAGCAAGGAGGCTGGAATTGCTGGGTGAATCTGAACCTTTGGAAACACAAGGATGTCACATTTTGACCCCGTACTCCAAGGCCTTAATGAGAGTTTCTGTTCCATTGTGGCTTTTCAGATTGGAAGATATAATCATAACTATTAAAAATAAATAAAAATAAAAACCATAATTATGGTTTTGAGGAAACATGGAAAGATGGTGCCTTGTAGCCTGGCCAAATCCATCACAAATGTTGGTTTTGTTGGGAAATGTACTTAAAGCTAAGGTCTTTAAGCTCTGGAGTCCAGGGAAATGTGTACTTGATATACTAGATGCCCCCAGGATTTCCTACCTGATCCTTACAAAAAGCTTTTTCATCTTAAGAAAATTGAGTGCCTAATCTTTGGGTTATTCAGAGCCAGTTCTAACCCAAGAGAATAATGAGGACCAAAAAACCCCAAGCCACAACCACACAAAAATCACTCAAACATTCACTTGCATAAAATTGCAATGCTTACAGGAATTTAGAAGGATCTTGCTTTATGGCTGCAGCATCTCAGAGTGTGTAAAAATGGAGAGTTACCTTTCCCAAGCAGCAGACAGCTCTTAGAGCCACATCTTCCCTGCTGTCTGTGTCAGGAACACAAGGAGGGCTGCCAGGAGCAGCTGCTTTGGGTAGCCTGGCTCTCCTCAGCCCAAGGTGAAAGGAGCCAGCAGAGCCCAGCATCACCACACAGACACCAGAGAGGAAAAACATGAACAGGCAATTACATTCTTTTCTCCCCTGCTCCTGTCAAAGCTGCCTCATTTCTAACATCTTTATGGAGTTTGATCTCCACAACCTTCCCCTCACTTAACAAGACACACAAGTCACCTTTTCTGTGTCACATTGCAGATGTTAACTGCAGCCTTGTTCCATTCACTCCTCTTTTTCTTCCATGAGCATCACACTAAGAGGAAGTGCAGCACAGAAGATGGTGATGTTGAGAAAGAAGTGCCTGCACCAAGAAATTCTCCTGCTGTTTTCAGGAAGACAGATTGTTTGCCAAACGCCTTGGCAACATTTTCTCCCTTGTTTCTCTATTCTGCCACATCAGTCCATCAAACCCAAGTGGTGGAGCTCACCACAGCGTGAAGCTGGGGATGCAGAGCCTCACTATTTTCTAATCAGGTGAAAAGGCTGACAGCCCCTTTCAAAACCTAATTAGCACAGGCATTCATTGCCAGGCAAATTTGCACTGGCCCAAGTGAATGTTTTATGGGGCTCTGGCTGCAGGCCACCCCAAGGTTTTCCATCACTGGAGGCATTTCACACACATTATTCCTTAATAAGCTTGTGCTGTTCTTCAGAATGAGTGCTTAGCCAGGACGCTCCACTTGATTTATTCTCCAGCTGCCACTAAACCAGAGGAGAAGAAGTTTAGCCTCTTCCTGCTCCTTCATTTCTCCTCAAAAAAAAAGTCATGGGACATGGCTGCCTCACCTGGGAACACCAGAGCTGCCCGAGGCAGTGCTGTCACCTCCCTGTGTCACTCCCCTCTGCCCTAAACCTGCCAGCTCCGAGGGAAGCGTCACTTCCCTGGCAGCTCTCTGCTCACTGCCAACTTTCTGTGGCTGCAGGAATCTCCATCTTCAATTCCCTCCTCAGCAGGCCTTGCTCCTGGTGTGCTGCTGCAGATGTTTGAGGAGATTCAGTAGAGCCCTGTGCCCAAGCCAAACTTCTCTGGAACATTTTCCAGCTGGGCCCAAGAGCAAGTGATGGGAGCCTTTCTTTAAAGCTCCTGAGAATGAAGAGAGCCCAACCCAAGCTTAATTAAACTGTTAAGCTTCTGTTCACATCACTGCCTGCAGCTGCAGGATAAGACTCTTGGGTTGCTTATTTTTTCCCCTCCATATTTTTCTCTTTATAAACACAGTGCCATGGGGTGTTCCCTATTTTATGTAGAGATGCACTGATGTGAAACAAGGGCTCAGTCTGATCAGAAATTGCTCCTAGTTATCCAGAGCTCAGTGGCACACACTCCATTGCTTGTCTCCTTCCCCTGGCCGATGACTGTCCTGTGATAAGTACAGGAATGGCCGTGGTTATGTCACTGCTTTGTTGTTGTTGTTATTATTTGTATTTGTCTATTTCTTGTCATTTTTAAGTAATTCATGATAAAAGAGGACATCAACGGCAACAAAAGCCCCTAAGACACTGAAAATTCAGAAACAAACACACACACTCTCTAGTGCCTGGTGTCTGACAAGTAAGAAAAACTTGGTAAAATGGTTTTTTTTTAGATAATATTTCAAGCAATTAATTCCTCAAATGAATTTCTTGTGAGTTCTAAAAAAAAGTTCTGGACATGCCAACCTATCATGTTGGCATGTCCAGAACCAGCTTCTATGACTCATGTTTAAGGAAGACATTCTTCTATGACTAACAAGACACACTTCCTCATGTTTAAGGAAGACATTTCCTCCACAGAAAGGATTTGCTTCAGAATTGAGAGCAAGAGTTGTAAATGCAGCTTCTCTTCCCGCTAGAGCCACAGCAGGAGATGCCATGGGAAGTCACCTGCCCTCAGGTATCCAGCACTGAAGCATTGGTATAAAGTGTTCATAAAACTACACCTGGGATAGCCCAGACCCTGTAAGGAGCTGTGAAATGCAGCTGTACACTAAACTCACTCCAGAGCTAAAAACTGCTCCATCCAAACTTCACAGCTCCTTGAACCCTCGAGAAAGACTTATATTCTTTCAAGATGAGACAGATGATTTCTGCTTCTTCCTTGATTTGTCACTCTGCTACCAGCAGGCAGCATTTTGACTTGGTACCAGACCACCAGCACTGTCAATGTACTGTTTAAAGTTCAATAAACAGTGAAGTAATCATGGCAAAGATCCTCTGTCTCCAGGAATTAATTCCATTCTCCCCTTCCATCTCTGATTTCACAGGTCAGGGTCAGGAAATCCTTTCCAAAGAGTTTCCCAATCATCAGCCTAGCAGAAGTCTGGATCTGTGTCATTTTGTGGCTCCTCAGAGCCAGAACTAAAGGTATTTTCTTCCCCAGTCCCTGCAAACACCCACACAGAATTTCACAGCTTGCCAATGTCTCAGTGCCACTGGTCAATGGCAGGAGGCTTAAAGCAGAGTTGCTGCCTCTGGGACCACGTCCCCACCAAAGGCAGGGCCAGGCTCCCTTTCCACAGGCAGGAGCCAACCTGAAGGATCAGAAAGCCTTGAAGGACCCTGCAGCTCCAGCAGCGAGGCTGAGCTGCCAGGACTTCATTCCAAACTCCATCTTTGTTCCTTGTGCTCCACAAGGATTCTTTCACTGAAGTTAAACCCTGTCAAATCCTCATCTCTCACCCTGACATGCAGAGTTCAGTGAAATAAGAGAGTTTTGTGTTTCTGCAAACCTGTGGGTTCAGCACACATGTAAATTCTTTGGTGTATTATTAAAAAAGTTCAACTCCAGGAAGAATTCAGGTCAGCAACCTTTAAACTTTCTTCTCTGACATGAAAACTCAGTAATACACAGCATGGGGATATTTGGCATGAAAGGAAAATGGCCACAGATTTAATTAAAATGTAAGTTATTGTTAGCAAGAAAGGTCATGCTATGAAAATGTAATTTCAGGAGTAGATTAGCAACAACACTCCACTGTTATTTGCATGTGAAATATAGATTTTGTACTTGACATTTAGAAAGGAAATTGGAACTCCTTCTAATGGATGCTTGAACACTTTTGTGTTCTTGTGCTGCTTTTGTTCACATTTTTGTGTAATTGGCTGGATCTTACATACAACAGGAGTTACATTTTATTCTCTGTGCCTGAATGCCTAACTGATCTGGGAATTAGCTCACAAAAGCTGATATAAATTGAAATAGGAAGCAAACTGCAGCATAATCCTTACATGGCTACAGCTTCAGAGGAGCTCAGACCCTCACAAGGACTTGCATTTTGGGGTGGTTCATCATCCACCTTCCCCGGGAGCGTTTGGGGTTTTTAACACCCCTCAGGCAGAATGATCTCAATGGGAACAAGAGTCCGTTTTGTTTGCAGGGCACTGAAGCGCCTGTGCAGAGGAAGCAAAGCTTTTCCTTGGAGAGGGCTCTTGTTTGATGATCTGCTAATGACAGGAACGTGTCACACAAATCAGTCTGACTGGGGAAAGTGGGAGGTGAAGGCAGAAAGCATTGGTCTGACACTACAGGGGGCTGTACCTTGAAAGAACACCCTAAACACAGCCACACTCTGCTGCTGACTGCAAAGAGGGGTCTGCTCACTCACAAGAGGTTTTCACTGATTTCTGCACCTCCAGTCCTGCAGGAACAACACCACAGTGAATGATTCTGTACAAATGCACCTTCTGCTTTAGCCACACCCTCCAGTGCACTGCAGATGTGCCCAGGTGCTGCTGAGAACACAGAGAGCACTGCAAGCACTCGCTGAGATGCCATTTTGGCCTCCAGAGCACACACAGGCGGTAGAGGTCCCTCCAAAAGCTTTATCAAGGCCAGCACTGAACACCTGGCTGGAAATGACCTACCTTGTTTTGGGGGCATCCTCAGCTTCAGCTCTACACAGCAGAAATGACTTCACTGCAGGGAGCTAAAACTTTAGGAACAGTAGGACAGCAAACCAAACTACCTGAGGAAGAATCTGCATTGTCAGAAAGGCTGATGAGACTAAAAATAAGGCTGCACATTAGCTTTTATCCTTTCTACCACCACAAAACAGAGGGACAGGACACTGTGGGAAGCACAGACACACCACTGGCCTCAACACCTTGTAATGCATAAAAAGCAGCCTGTGGTTTGAAGCAAGCCCACCAGTGCCAATGCAAAGGACCAAACAGGAAAATGGATACAGAGACTCCCAGGCACCAGCTGATGCCTGTGTTACAGAAAGATCTGCCCTTCAGGCTCACACTTGCCTTAACACCTTGGAAGCCTGCTGTGGAAATCTCACCAGCCTGTTCCCAGATGCTGCCTCTGCAGCACAGGCTGAGCCTCAGGCAGCCCAGCCAGGCTGTGAGCAGTGCCTCACTGCAGCTGCAGCTTCTGCCTCTGGATTTGGGTGATTTTTGTGTTCAGAACCTCAGAACAGGACAGCAAATGCTTTGTAGGAGAACATCAGAATGGACTGAACCATCTGCTGGATGACAAGCAGCTCCATGTCATGGGCTAGCACTCAGTCTTGCCCAGGGATTTTCCTGCAAAGTCCCCCACATGCCTGTCAGCAGCTCAGCTTTTATTTCTAATACTGAAAGAAGCTTGGCCAATGCCAGCTAAGTCATTTTGTACAAAGAGGAGGAACGTGTGTGGTGGAAACACAGAAGAACTGGGTTGGTTTCCTCAACATAGGAGGATTAATAAATCAAGGAGTGAGCTTTAAATCTGATGGAAATAAAACAGAGTATAACATTCCTATCAGTGCCTAACAGCAGCTTTACCTGCACACTGTGCAGTAGAGTGCAGCTGTGAAGCCAGAAGAACAAGCAAAGGAGCAGGGTTAACAGACCCAAAAAGTCAGGATTATGTGTTTCCTGACTGTGTGGTTTAAAACAAAGTTTCAGAAATGCCCATCTGATCCCTGGTCTGATGCAATATTAGCACACAGGCAAAATAATAAATCAGAATATTTTGCAACTGCAGTTGTGGAGATGAACCTTTTGTGCATCAGTGCATTCTAAGTAGATATGTAAACTAAGCCTTAAAACTCAGTCTTGGAAAAGAAAGGAGATCTCAAAAGCAAGAGAAGCAAAGGTGTCACCCAGTCAGGTGCCTTCCAAGCCTGTCACCAACACAAGAAACTCTGCCAGGACATCCTGGATAGATCCCTCCCAAACTGCAGGAATTCCCACTGTTAATGAAATGGCCCCGTAATTAGTGATGGGGATCTTTCAGACTTGCTTTTAACCAACTCCATGTGTAACTTGGCTTCATGCTATTTATAAAGGATGCAGGGTGATAAAGTTCAAAGGCCCAAGACCTGAACACATTGCCACAGTTACCAGCTGCATTCCTGAGGCACAAAAACATCCAGTTCCTTGGACAACCTGCAAGTTTTGCTTTTCATACTGAATTTAATTTCACTGATCACTTTTCTCTCTGACTTCTCTCACAGGCACAGTGGAAGCAAGCTGGGTTTTGTCCCAAGTGGCTACCATAAATAACCCCCTTTCCTAAAGGCATTTAATCTTGGGCAGAGGGGGTGAAAGAAAAGGCTGGGATGTGCTGATACAGCCAGGCTTCAATGTCAGATCAAGCCTGCTTTCAAGACATCCAGGAATATTACACAGCTAAGAAGAAAAGAAGATAAATACAGGGCAAAAGTACCTAGTTCTAGAGATCATGAGGGGAAAAAAAATCACTTTCAATGCACACTTTTATAAAGCAACAAAGTATGCAAATATCGCAAGAATAATTATAAAAAGTAAACTAAATAATTAACAGCAAAATCACCCTTAATAAAATATTCTAACACTTAGGGAAAAAAGCAATATACACTGAATATTCACTGTGAGGTAAGTGCATCCAGAAAAAAGCAAATAATATTGGCTGTGCATAAGAAATTAGGGGAAAACAGCACAGCCATGCTTCATTTATTATTAAATAGTAAATTAGCAATGAAACACGAGATTCTGTATGAAGGGGAAGTGAGACCTTTGAATGCTGCCCCAAATGTGCATTGCTGCAGGGGGATTGCTGCCAGCCAGCACCAGAGCCTGGCACAGATTGGTACCTGGCCAAAGGCAGGGGTGTGGGAATCCTGCCAGCCCTGCACATGGACAGTGTTCCCTGCTTTGGGATGTACATACAAATACAGCATTTTAACCTCTTGGAAAGGAAAGCAAAAGGCTCAGCAAACCCACTGTAGTCTGTTTATGCTGCCTGCTAAAGGGGTCCATGCTGCAGGGGCAGAATTGCCTAAAGCCATCACTTCCAGACAAAACCAGGTACTTGCACTGTTTCCTTCCTTCCTTCCTTTCTCTCAGCAGAAACCTTGCATTTACTTTTTCCCAAAGGGAGAGAAAACTGCTGCCAGCAACTCCCATGGGCTTGAGCTGATTAACTGATCAGCATCCTAAAGAAGAAGGTCAGACAGGGAATTTTCTATTGTGGAGCAATTGCCATTGGAAAGTAATCTTGTTTATTAACTGCCTTTTTATCTTCTCTGGAGGGTTCCCTGACACAAGATAATGGAATTTGCTCACTCTTTAGTGTTTAAAACCATAATCATATCCAGAAAAGCAAGCATTTACTGTGTCATTAAACCAAGGTAGGGAGGACTGACTTGAAGAGTTCTTGATGCCTTACAAAGCTTTTTATCATTTCAATTAACATTGCCCAATGTTCTGGCTTATATTGCAGGCATAAATGAAGTTTTACAGGCTTTCTAGGTGTGTTTATGTCCTCATTAATTTCAGCTACTGAGACTGGTTGCAAGAGTGAGACTGCACACAGAAACCTCAGGAATAGCTGATAAAGGGCAGGGCCGTGAAAAGCAATTTAGGTGCCTCTACCCAGGGAAAGGCGCTCAAAGGCATCTGCAATACAGGGCCTGCACAACTTGTTTGCCTGCTAACTTCATCCTATCTAAATGTCAATTTAAGAGTTCTGCTGCTCCTTCTCTCTGTGCTCTGACAAAGGAAAAATGACCCTCACAAAACCATGCTTCTGTTTCCTTATTCCCTGGGACAGCTGAATGGTGCTGAACCAAAGACGCCTCTTCCCAACGCCCAGTCCATCCATTTTTCCCACAGAGCAGAACCCTTTGAGCAGGATTTAGGGTGCTGGCTCCTTTGTTCATCACTGTCTCTGCAGGGGCAGATTTGGCAGCAGGCTGAGCCCAGCAGAGCCATCCAGATCAGCTGCAATTCCCTCAGCAGGAGAACGCTGCCTCCCTCGGGCACTCCCGACTCTGCTCCAGGTTCTCTCTCTCCCTCTGCCCTTCTCCACCCCCGGGGAGATGCAGGGAATCCATCCTGCCCTGCTGCCCTGAGCTCCCTGTGCGTGGGGGTGCCAGGGCACTGCAGGGAGGATGGACTGACCTGAACAGAGTTATTGCTTTCCATTTGTTGGCATCGATTCACTGCCAAGAGTGAGATCCTGGCTTTCCAAACAAAGCAGCTGTGGTGGTCTTCTTTTAACAAGTTCAGAAAAGTGATTATCTCCCAGCAAAGGCCCTAGGTAATGGGGCACTGCTGGGTGCTAAAAGCTCTGCTCACTGTGACCTCCTAAATTGGAACACTAATTTACTTTTCCAAATCAAATATTCATGTTTTCTGCAAATTCTTTTTCTACTCAGGATCACTAACTTTTCACACAGAAAGAGGTAATTTTTATTTCTGTTGGAGAAAAAGTTTTCTAGATGTTGTGCTCCCCCTTTAAAAATTTAAAAAATAAAAAAAAAGAGCAAAACTTAAAATTTAAGTGAGAGCTAAAATTCAAAAATCATTCCCATTAAGAAATAAAAGCCTTTTAATTCATTAGAAGGTAAACTTGTTTCTTACAATTACAACTTGAACGACAGAAAGCTAGGTTTAAAACACCCTTGGAAAAATCCTGAACGTTTTGAAAATTTTAAAATACCCATTTCAACTGTATTGAGAAGTTAATATAAAATTTTCTTACATATATACATGGTAACAGTTTGCTGTTCTTAGAATAAAAATTTCCTTTTAATAATGCCTCATTTATAGTTCTCATGACCAGCTGAAGATTGAGTAACTCATTTCAACAGTTTATTCCAGAGCAGAGTGTCACTCCACAGCTTTTCCTGTGGGACACCCCAACAAAAGGCACCCACAGCAGGTTATGGCAGAAGCTCTGCTCTCCCTGTTTGCTGTGCTATAATTAAATTAACACAGCAAAGAGCAAATATTCCCAGCAGGCCTGAAGCTGCCTGAGCTGTGTGAACAGAAGCAGTGGCAGCACCCTGACCCCCCAGCCCTGCCAGCAGCAGGCACACCCTGCTCTCCCAGAATTGCTGTTTGGTGTCCCTGCCTCCCCAGCTGGGAAATCAGCCCCGGGCCTGGGTGTGCAAAGCACTCAGTCAGCAATGATACACACTGGAACTTGCTCTTGCTGAAAAATAAGGAATGATCATTCTGAATTCAAGGACAGGAGCTTGGATGTTCGGCCACCAAAGACTAGATTTTTGATGGATCTGGTTTTCCAGAAGAGTTCATTTTATGTTTACTCGGTTTTGTAGGTAATTAAGAGCACATTTACAAAGCAAAGCCCCTAAAAATTCCTTCAGTAAAAGATTCAGGTCAATCCAGAGGATTGTTTTGCTGTACTGAGAGAGGTTTTTTCTCTGCATCTTTCCAATAGGTACACCTGCAATAAATATCATCACCAGTGAGTAACCAGACAGAATATCTGAAATGTGAATACAGCATGTGGCTGTACAACAGTATAATACAAGAGTTAGTGCAGGCAATAAAAGAGTGATTCTTTCCTATTTCTTGTGGTAACATGAAAGAACATAAAGATCTGTCAAGAAATAATCAGAATAAGCCACTCTGGGGTAAGAGAAACAATTGTTTCTCATTTACAAGCTTCTCTAAGTTACTGGTTTTGTAGGGACTTCAGGCACTACATGATAGCATTAGATTTATCAAGACAACATGTCTAAGCTCCTTTCCAGGGAATTCAATCAAGAAATTTCAGTATAAATCAAGACAGAAAATATTATATTATTAAAGTCACCTTGCATATGAATATTCTCTTTCTGACAAGTTATTTTTCATCTCCTTCAACCCTGGAAGTGGATGAATGGGCTGAGAAGCAGCTGTAGGCTGGGGAAGGGGCTCCCCCTTACACCCCTGGCAGGATTTACTTGGGGCAAAGGAAAACAAGATGTTGGCACTGGGCCTGAATTAGGAATGAACTACAGCACAGAAGATGTTGATATTTATTATCTAACCTTTTGGGGAGTTTTCTTTTAAGGACAGAAACTTCCTGAGTTCTCTGGCAGATCCTGTAACAACATCAAAGCCAAGGTGGTAGGTTGGTTGTTGCCTCATTGTTTAAAGCATTGACCATCCCACAGTGGTTTTTTTCTCTTAACCTTTAAACAAATGTTGGGAAACCAGTGAGAACTGAAAGGGATTTCAGACTTTTTTCCCAGGACAACAAGTCCAGGAGAGGAGAGATTTATTGTAATTTATGTATAAAACAAATGTGATTTACAAGTAGCCACAGGCTGACTCTGATGACTTCACAGCAACTATGCAGAAACCTCAATGAGTGTAATTAGCTCTGCCATAGCAGGCAAGGAAAAAACATGTTAGTTTACCCATGTTTTTAAACTTTTGGGCTTGAATCAGGGCAAATTAGATGTAAGGATAGATTTGCTTTTGCTAAGTGAACTTAGTATCTGGCAAATGATGGAGGACCTCTGTGGGAAAGGCAAGAGAGAATCAATACTTTTTGTTTAAAAGGAGGTTTGAAAAAAAGTACAGACACCCCAAAAAATAATCCTTACTAGGGAAAAAAAAAAGGCAAGAAAATTAATCTGAAAGAAAATGAAAAGCAATTCAGAAAAATTAGAATGACAACAACAAACTCAGCAATGATGCAGTAATTGTTGCACACTCCAAATGCCTTTGGGAAATTTTCAGTTGAATGTTTCAGTTTTTTATACATCTTTTTACTCTGGAAACCTTCTGACCTCTCCATAGTTCTGTGAATTTTCCTGTTGCCTACTAAACCACAGGTAATTGATTTCACTTTGCAAATTCAGCTCTGTCTCTCCCTGACTAAAATGAAAGCCTCCATTCCATGTGCACAAGACAATGCTTTTCACAGTTCTAAAACATCTGCAGGAGCTGTGTGATTTAACATTGCAATGGACAGCGAGTGGTGGATATGTGAATATTCCTTCTGCCTTTCTCCCATATATTCTGCAGTTGCACAATTAACTGTCATGTATCAAACCCATTTAAAGGAAATGTTTCCTTTCTCTGCTCATACTACAATCAACAGTTAAGCTACTTGTGGCTTTATCCAGGCTGGAGCACTTCACTCTACTTTCCCTCAGAATGTACTTTGGGGTTTTTGTGTCTTTTTTTTAATGGTAATGTAATGACACTTGATTAAAAACAAACAAAACTGATCAGGCAAAAGCTCCTCTGAAATCCCAAATGCAATTCTCACCAGTTTGCTTTCCTGATAGCAGGACTGGCTCTTGGTACCTGCCATCTGCTTTCAGAAAAACCTGCCCTCCTGATTTCCCCAAGTGTGGCATTGCTATTGGCTGTGCTTTCCCATAAGGAAAAGCTGGGATATTTCAAAGATTCTACTTGGATTAGAAATTTGCTTTTAAGAGCTATGAGGTTCCTTGCTGCCTACCCAACACCAGTTTTGACACTGAAGTTTTAAGAACTGCAGGGGGTCACAAGGACACCAGCACAAACCAACAGGCAGTGTTTATTTCTGCCACTCAAAGCAAGCCAGGCTTTACTGCCATGAACTCAAGCAATTTCCTAAAGCTCAGCATCCCTCTCTGTGCAGGGAGCTCCTCTATTACAGTGGCACAGTGACTCCAGCTGCTGCAGGAAGAATTCCCTTATCTCCCCTCTCTGTTTCAGCAGAGCAGGTAAATGGCAAAGCACGACCTGTCCGTGGAAAGCAGAGCACTGAAGGATGCTGCTGCTCCCCTTTCCCCCTGGGCAGGCTCTTCCCAGCACTGACTGTGGGATGGGGCCCTGCCAGCTGCTCAGGGCTGGGGGAAGGTGCCCAGGATCCACACAAAGCCCCCACTGAAACTGAGGCTCCACACTGCCTTCATCTCACCAGCAGATTGTTCCCATGGTCCTCTTTTCCCCCTCTTGCAAATGAAACAGTTCAAGTCACTGCAGAGAGAGGCCACAAATGAATGAATTGCTCTTTCCAAGAGTCCATTCCTATCGATAGCAGCCTGTTAGCCCAGGCCTGGGCAGCCAGTGCAAGGAGGCACAGTCAGTGCTGTGCCATTGCTGCGCTCCCTAAGGACACTGGGAATGCCATGGGAGCCTGGGAAAGAGGCAGCAAAACCAACTGAGTGACACTTGTGACATGAGGAGACAAAGAAATGGCTCCTTCACTTGAAAGGCAAAACTTCCCAGGTAAACTCAGGCTCAGAGAAAGAAAAGAGAAGGGCAGGAGCCAGGGTGGAAAATGCCAGCTGTGCCTCTTCTACCAACCTGGACTGAACATCTTACTCAAGGAGTTACACTGAAATTCCTGTTGGGAGTTCATTCTTCCAATTCCTATTGTGAGAACCCAGCCTACCTAATTAACAGTGGGTGTGTACCATCTAGGAATAAATATTTAAGCAAAATGCAAGCCACACACCAAAATGGATTTCTGAATCAAACACTGAGGACAGAAGGGCTACTAAGTTAAAAGCCATTATGTGTTGGGATTTGTCTTGATGAACTGCCTTCAAACCCATTGAATCCTATGGCCAGGATTCTCATTCCTTGGGGAATGTCTGAGTCCTGTACCCATGACCCAGAGCACAAAATCAGATCAGTTTTCCTCTTTTTTGCTACAGTTTGTACTGTGACAGTAGGAACTGTCACACATACATTCATTACAGATCTTATTGTCAAAAGACAACTTTTCCCTTATTTCCCTTTCCCCTTCCTCTCATGTAACTGATGAAGCAAAATAACAAATCCAAGCCAAAAGAGCAGTCAAAAAATTAAAGAAGAAAGCATCCAGTTCAAATGCCTGTTTGGCAATCACAGACACTTGTCCATTTTTCTTTACAAACATTAAATCAAGAGATCTCTAATCTTGCCACTTCCTGCTTAGATACTCCTCACTCAGTGACTGCCACTTTTGCTTCTAAGTAAATTGTGAAGATTTATGAAGGCAGGCTCAGGAAAATACATTTCCACATGCTTATTAATTTCTTTAATCTAAAATCTAAAATCAAATGTCCCCTTGTTTTTGTATCTGAAATACACCTCTACCATCATTCAGCTGCTTTAGGAGCTTTTTCCCAGCCAGGGCAATCTGGCATTCAATGATCTTTGCAAGTTGCACATTTAATTAGTCTGAGAAACTCATTAAGGTACCTGGAATATTAAGATGCCAGCATTGTTCTAAGCAGCCCAGTGCACACTCTAACATGGCAGATGGCACAGGCTGCTGCCACCTGGGCTGCTTTGCCATCTTGCTGACAGACACAAACAGGCAG
Source organism: Serinus canaria (assembly GCF_022539315.1). NCBI lineage: Eukaryota > Metazoa > Chordata > Aves > Passeriformes > Fringillidae > Serinus > Serinus canaria. The sequence continues at coordinate 2,889,378 of NC_066317.1, read as the reverse complement.
CAGTATAACTCTAACATACATAATCATAAAAAAGGGTCTCAAAATGAAATACCCATCAGATCCTCTGCTTCCTGGATGCCTGGTGGTTCATTAAGAGGCATTTTGTATTCAGTCACTGGGTTTGAAACAGGAGAAGCCCAGGCTGAGGCTCTGCTGTTGGTTTTTTAAAAGCCACTCAGGATTTTAAAAAACCCTTGGCCTCCTGGGGCAGTGCCAGCTCTGGGGCTCAGGGGGAGCTTTATTCCATTCCCCCTGCCCTCAATGCTCAGATGCCACATTCACTGCTGCTCCTCACCTGAACAGACTCAGAGAGCACTCCCAGAGCTCCAGGGGATCTGATCAGAAAGGGACAAGCTTGAGGATGCTGCAGCCTCTGCCTGCTTTTACCTGGGAGCTCCTTCTCCTCCCCAGCAAAGTGCAAGGGGTTTTAAGGGTCTGGAGAGATGGGCATGACCCAGACAACCCAAAGTTAATCAGCAAATCTTCAGGCACAGAGCGTGCCCCAAACCAAACCCAGTGTGGAGAAAAATGGCACTGCAGGTGTGTGTGGGAAATGGAATTTTGTTTGCACCCCTGGGCAGCAACAGTGGCTACCAGCACAGCATCAATTGCCTGCAGAGGGAGAGGAGAATGTGAGCATTTGTGTCACAAAAAGCTTCTAAACAGAATCTCTGCCATTAAACATTTCTCCAATGCCTAAACCCTTTACAACCAAAACTAAAAACATTTCCTCATCAAATCTCCTCAGCATTTCCAGGAGACTTATTTTCCTTTTGATTTGCTGTCAGGTAAAGTAACAGAAAAATACTTCAGGGCTGCTTCAGCTGCCAGGACCAGGTCAGGGCTCACACCCTGGTTTGGAGCAGAACCTGATGAAGAGCCTTTCCAAAGAGGGAGGAAAAACTGGTCTTGGATTCCTGGGATATATTTCCTATCATCCAGGTTGCTACTGCAGAGATGAAATGGAGCATTACTCTCACAGAGAACTAGTGTAGTAAAATGCTTCTCCCCTGCACCACTACTCTTATCTGGTGAAATGATGATTTGTAGTTGAACTTTTAAAACCCTTTCACATAATTCCACATGAAATTGTTCCAGAAGCTTGGATTGCTGCAGGCAGCCTTGTCAGAATGTGAACTGCAAGCTTTAGTGCTGCAGTGCTTGGGGTTATTTTTCATTATTGAAATCAGCCTGGATGCCTTCCACTGATCAATGCAGGAAATTAATTTCTTGTATTTCCTGGCATAAATGTGTCTCAGCAGCACTGACTCTTTGTACCAGAGCCCCAGAAGGGCACAGCATGCCAGCCCATGCATGGTGACAGATCTGCAGGGGCTGGCAGGCAATGGAAACGTGCTTGAGAAAGCTGCAATTCCACAAAACTCTCGGTGTACATCTATGTGTGTGTGCAGATTTATTTGTTTATTTATTTCTCTGTGCTGCCATCACCTCTTGTGGTGTTAACTCCACATGTTCCACTTGCTCAGCTGCACCTTTCACCCTCAGGGCAGAGGTTGGGCTCACCAGACCCCAGTTCTTCTGTTACCACTTGTTCCTTCCCACCAACCACACCCTCCCTGCCCTCTGGGCCAGACACTGTCCTGCAGGGAGGAATGCCCTCACACAGGACACTGATAGCACTTGGGAGAAAAATAATGGTGGTGTTTTCTTCCCTGAGAAGAAATTGAACAGCTCACAGCACAGCACAACAATTTCTAAGCTTAAGAAAACAAAATGCTTTAAAAATACCACATGACTCCAGTTTTTAACCTCCTGTTCCTGCAGTACCTATTTATCAAGAGCTCACAGAGCTGGCCCACCCAGGTAATTTAATGCCATACAGGCACTGCTAACCCTGTGTGACAGTCTGTTAGCCAAGCACAGGTATCCATACCCCATGGGAAGATGTTTGAAACACAAAGAATTAAGTAGATTGTTTTAACATCAGCATACAGAATTAGTATAGAGAGTAATGAGTTCTGTTGGTTCCAAGCAGATCTTTGGAAATATAATGAAAAAATTAGGTGAGTTGGAAGCTTAGAGCAAATGCCATAATCAAGCCAAAGAAATCAACTGACCAGATGCTTGAAACATGTCCTGTCTCTCCTATCCCATTTCTGAGGCTGCCCCACAGCCCCTCCCAGGACAAGTCTCACCACCCTTGGCTGGACAAGCTTTCTTCCTGAACTCCTTCCAGCAAAAAGCACCATTTATTTTGATCAGATGTACAGAGGGAAAGGGAGAGAGGGCAGCTGCCAAGAAACTGAGTGCAAGCAGGAAAACCTGAGCTCTCCCCAGACACAGCTTGCTATTAATCTTTCTGCCCAGGGAGAAAGGAGAGAGCCTGAAAGGCTGCAGAAGAGCAGAGTGTCAGAAGAAAAGAAACAGCCTGTTCCCTCTCCAGAACCAAAATAAAGGAATTTACAATTATCAGTGCTCTTTTGAGCACAGTTTCAATACATATGCTCCAGTCAGATTAGGCTGTTTCTGAGCACAAACTGGTGCTGCTTCACTGGGTACAACCAAATACAAATGAGATTTGTTCCCTGTGAGGGTGGATTTGCAAATAGAGATCTCCTCAGAAAGCCACCTCCTTCTCGTGGGACACAGTAGAAAACACAGACTGGGGAGGGTAACTGGGCTTGAGAAAGGTTCTTCCACAACAAACCTGGATCTAAAGCAACTGCCTGGATCAGGGTTCTCAACTGTAGACACACAACTACAAGTTGGAGAAAAAGCAGTGCTGAGCAAAGAGACTTGAGGGGAGGCATAGAAAAACCTGCCCTGCAAGGAGCAAAAACTTAGATTTCAGTTTTGATAAACCCCAAAAGAAAATAAAGCTCTGAAAGACCATATGATTCACCCTAGCCCTAGCTGTACATCCTCCACCCAGAAGACATGCAGCCATCTCCCTTTTCACATATACATTCCATCCTGAAGCAGGACTAGGCTGTAAGGCTTCATTTAAAAGCTGCATATCCTTTTAAGAGGAATTTCGAGGAGAAACTCCAACTCAAAATTAGTTAATTTTGGGTTCCATTTGCTCGGTAAAGGTTAAATTTCTAAAAATAATAAATTATCAGTGGGTACCATACTAATGTGGAATTCTCCTTGCAAGAGCAGCTGTAATTCCCAGGTGTCCTTCCAGAGAGCTGATTGCAGAGATGATGTTGGACACAGGCCTGAGGAGAGGGCAAACCCCAGCAAGATGCCATTAGCTCCCTCCTCTGCCACATGACTTCCATGTACATATTTCCATCTAAAGCTGCATTTTTACTCCGGTTGGTGCAGTGGACAACCAGTCCCCAGGCAATGGGAAAGGATCTCAATTTGACAGCAGGACCTACATTGATATCAGCTTTCAGAATGGGAATGCTCTCTGGAGAGCCAATTCTACTCTCAGCACTTCAGCAGCAGACTCAGGAAAAGATGATTATATTTCAACTGAGCCTAGCAGGAAGCCTCCAGCACTGTATTTTGGATTTCTTTCCTGATCCTCCCAATCTCTCGCCACCTGTATGGGTGACATGACTCCACTGATTACTGCAATCTGTTGCTGGCAATTAGGAGTTTTACCAATTGTGCACCTGAAGAACAGAAAACTCCAGCAAACACGATTTCCTTTCCCAGGGAAATTATGGGCTTGGAGGCATACTGTCTTTTTCAGCCCCTGTTTTTACAACTACCAGAGCCTGAAGCAGAACTTTTCATACATTACACCTTCAAGGTTACCACCAGCAGTGCTCCAGGCATCATCAATGTTCATCACTTGGTACTTTGATTTTCTGATTAGGGAAGCATTGACAGGGCAATAAGACAGCTAAAGACCAGGGAAATCATTAATCAGGGATCCCAAGTATTGTCAGATCTGGCTTCTGTCTTACATCATTACATGGTGTAAAGGATGCCCTGCTCCTTTCCCCATCTCCTGCCTCTGGAAAAGGCATTTCCCACCACTGCTGGAACCACACACCCCATGCAGCTGAGCAGGGCTTCTCTCTTTTGAGGCAACACATCTGAGCCACAATAAATTACACACTTCATTTACCATTTATTTACTTGTTAAGTGACTCAGTCCAAGCCTCTCACATTTTAATTTCCATCAGTGATGCAGTGTCTGGCTGTTCTTTACTGTTCACAGAGTTTTTCTGTTGAGTCACAGAACTCAGTGCTGAGGTCCTGATCCAGTTTTCCTGTGTGATTCACCCCATCCTGACCCAGCCCCAGATCTGGATTCTCACCCAATCACCACGTGCTTACAAAATGATGTGATTCATGCCAGGAGGCAAGGGGAGAGAAGGCTGGAAACAGCCCCACTCTATAATGCTCAGAGTACAAACTCATTTCCTGGGTGACTTCAAGTCATCCAAGTCAGCCAGAAGCAGAGTTTGTCTGTTTGAAACGTGCTGTGCTGCTACTGACTGAGGGCATCAGGAATTCCTCTTCAGTTTGCTCAGATTTAAGGACTTGGTTGTTACATCAACCTTTTCTTTGTTTCTGCTTTATTCTTAGATGCAGAACAGTAACAGCTCATTAACAAGCTGTAAACATCCATTGTGACAAAACCGAAGTAATTTTTACATGGATAGAGCATCAAGTGGGCTGTAGCCAGATTTTGGGGAGGTGTGGGAAGGTGGGTGAGAGCTTTTCCCAAGATGCCAAGAACAGATGAGTGTGTTCTGGATGTGAAGTCCAACTGCAAATCTTAGTGAGGTTTATTATTAGCAGAAGAACTGGGTTTATTTTTTGACAAATCATGGTGGGGAGAAAAAGCAAGAGAACTAAAGGGATACAGCCTGAGCTTCAGACACTGTATTTCATTAAAGATAATAAATGTCTGGATGTCAAAGCCAAACACAGAATTATTCCAGGACAAGCACTCCAATCTTTCATGGCCAGCCGGAGACCCACGTGTTAGAGCCCAGAACCAGGACAGCTTCTCCTGTCTTCCTCAGCCAGCTTTCCACCCAAAAAATGCCTTAAAAACTTGGGCCTGTCTCTGATGCACCACAGAAACACATTCAAACTGCCAGAAATTATTCAGAGTTGCATGACATGGAAGAGAACAGAGTGGGGAGTAGGGCAGCACTGGTTAGAAACAAAGCAGAGCCCACCCACATTTGTAAGAGGCTGTTGAGGCAATGGCAGACGTGAGCCAAAGGGGAAGACTATTCCTATTTCATTATTACTTTGGAAAAGGAGCTTAAAACTCTCTCCTGTATAATTTCTTAAAATTGCACAGTGTCATCGTTTCCCTGATAAAATAAGAAGGTAAAAAACAAAGACAAAAAGCCTGATTGTTAAGGTTTACTTTCCACGGCTGAGAATGCCTCCAGAAGTGAAATTAGTAATTTACCTCAGTAAATGCAGTGACAACAGCAAAAACTCTGCTACTGCTCACATCCTTCCTGGGAGAAAAGAGCTGCCTGAACATCTTCAGCTTCTAACCTTGATGTGCTGGGAGAGACTGGAAGGGAACAATCCCTGCTGGCTGTGTACAAATGCTCACAAGTTCAGCAGGGCTCAAAGCCTGCAATTCCCTGCCCTGGTGAACTTTTCAGAGCCTCTCTGAACGCTCAAAATAAAAAGGAAATTGTAAAATGCACAGCCTCAGATTTGTAGAGTGCCCTGTTAGCTGGCAGCATGTGCCTGATTTGACTGGGGCAAACAACTGATGAACCAGGTCCTACTTCCCAGAGAGCAGCTCATCCTCACAAGGAACACTCCAGCCCCAATGAAATCCCACAAAATGAAAAAGAGAAACCTTTTCTTCACGTGTCAGGGAGCCCTTGCTGTGGAAAAAGACATAGAGAAACAAGAGATGGCATCAGAGAGCAGCCAGCCTGGTGATTTCAATAACCCTTGGAGATATGGGAGAGGGATCTCAGCTGCTTCTTTCTTCTGAACCACAACAGGGTATCCTGGCAAGGACCTGAACCAGCAGCACACCTCTCTGCCTCCTTTGGACTTATTTTAGACAGTGTTGACAGAAGGTTAAAAAGAAATAATTCCACCACTGCAACTTCTGCCTGCTTTTGCAAACCACTGGCGCAGTATCCTTCTCTGAAGTTTCAGATTTAGAAACACTGTTGATTTATTTTTTAATTTATGATGTAAAATTCCCTTCCCTGCTACAATCCACAGCTCTTAGGAGAAGTGAGCACAGATGTGTAGCAAGACCATTTTGTGATGTTTTTGCTAGCAACCTCTTTTACAACTGCCTAGTCTGGTACAACCAACAACTCTCTACGGGTCTGTTTGTTTTTTTTTTTTTTTCTTTTCTTTTAAAGGAGGCTTAATCTTAAGTAAAAATCAATTATTTATGTGTGAGCCCTTAGAAGAACAGCACTAAGTAAATTCCCATTACTTCGCCCCAGCACGTGCAGTTTGAACACTTGAATATTCACACTGGTTATTAAAAACTCTCAGTATTTCTGTCACTTCACACTGGCACAGCAGCCAAGATTCTTTAACACTCTGTTTTGTCTGGTAATCTTGTGGCTTCAGAATCAGAGTGAGAATTGCATCCCCAGTAAAATGTGTAAAAAGACACATTGATGCTTTAGTTTTATTGAGGCCTATTTCCCACAGAGCTGAATATTCCATTTTTCCACGGGGATAATGTTTCTCAGCTATCCAGAAAAGCATTTGTTGTGAGCTCTATGGTGTAGGAGCTGTCACAATATCCCTGCCTGTTCCCCTGCTCACACCTCATCCTTTTCCTGTACTTCTTAGCCACAACATGATTTGCAGAGTTCAGGATGCCCCACAGCACACACCAATTTTTACATGTCCCAGCTTTTTCCTGCTGTGGCTGTTCCCTCAGCATTCTCAGGGACAGGGAGAGTCTCTTCTGATTGAGCTGCATCCCACACACACTAAAGTCCTGTTCTCACCAAGCATGGAACCAACACAAACACTAATTGAATTGCAACTAAAAGCCCTGCATAAATGGTATTTAGTCCCAAAAAGTTATTTTTCTCTCCTGCAATAAAGCTGCCAGAGTTGGTGACTAATTTCTCTTTATTCACTCCTCAGCAGCTGGGAACTCCTTGTTTCTTTCTGCACCAATCTCAACACTGCAGGACACCTTCATCTGTATTGGGGTAACTCGTGCTTGTGCACAGTTGTCAGGCTTTCCCTGCCCCTCAGACACTGCCCTGGGCTCTCCCCTCCTGCTCTGGGTGGGGAAGGCACTGGGTGCTCCTGACTTTGCTCCTTCGGTGATGCCCCTCCTGCTCTCGGGGTCAGCTCCTGGATGCCAGCTCAGGGCAGCCCCTGCACTCAGGCAGCAGAGAGGGAGATGGTGTTTGGTGCAGGAGTTATGGCAGGAGGACAGCTCAAGCCATTTCCCTAAACAGCCAGCAAAACACATTCCATCAGAGGGGAGGGATTTCAGAGATTTAGCAGAACTCAAAAGCCAGTCCATAGGACAGATAAGGAAGCTGCTAGGAGACATGAAATAAATTTAGATAATTCCCTTTCACCTACCACGGGGGGAGAAAACTATAAAAAGAAAATACTGCATAGCTATAAAAGGCATTGTTAGGTTATATAATGGGTGACCATCAGCCATTTTCACATCTTATCCTCCACAAAGCACACAATCTTTTTTCACAGTTGCTGGCCCTTGATAACCCCACACCTGTGTATCCATTCCAATGTAAGACCCCATCTCCCTCCTACTGCACTCAGAGCCGTTTTCTCACTCAGCTCCAAAGACAACTTTACCTTTCAAGTGGTCTGTTCAGCATAAATTATTGAAAATACATTATCTACTTCTAGTCTGTACTCTTTAGTTGCTCACAGCTAAACCACATGGAGGGCCCCAAACACCAAAGCTGGTCCCCTGCCTTATCAGCTTTCCCAAACCAAGATTTTATCTGCACCCACAGGTTTCCTCTGTCACAGGTTCAGAAGACAATGCCTGCAGCAGCACCACTGCTGTATCACCACACCACAATCCTCTCTCAGTAACTGCAGCTTCCTATAAACCACCTACATTACATTACATGGGGGCATTCAGAAGTTTTCTGCCACAAAGGCCAAGTGTTCCACAGGGTTCTTAAATACAAGAGGTGAAACTGCTCACCCAGCTCACCAGCCTTGCTCAATTTCTGCACAGGAACCAAGAGGCTTTTCCCCTCATCTTACTATGAAATGTGGGACCAGAAAAGCTGTGATTGCCTTGCTGTGAAAATGCACCCTGGGCCTGAGGCACTGATCCACTCTGAGTATTGGATCAGGCTTCCCTTCTGCCATTGCTCATTTGTACTTTAACTCTGCTCCCAGAGCAGGGCCCACCATCCATTGTTAATTGCTCTGTTCAGGATTTCTTCCTTGGTGTCACTTGAATCACTCTTGCTGCCATCATGGCAGCAGAGAGAAAATGTCCACTACCTTTGGTCAGAGGGAAACATCACTCCTGTGAGACTGGAAACCCCTGACATTCAGCCCAGTAAACAGCCCTGAGTTAGAAAAAGAAACAGTAACACAAGTGCTGTATTACATAGGTGCCAGTAGCTGAAGCTTATTTTGATAGAAAGTTTAGGGAGAAGGAGGCAAGGAATAGAGAACAGTCTTTTTGGATACCTAAACCAAAGGACAACAAAGTGACTTCTAAACTTTCCTTAATGCTGTAAGTGAAACAATACAGATGAAATAGATTCCTCCATACACTAGATTCCCCTCCAGAGGAAGGGATTCCAAAATCCTGTGCTAAACCTACAAATGAATGTTCAGAGACAGTCTTGATGGAACTGTGAGGGTGATAGAGAACAAGTTATAAAACAAAATCAACATAAATGAGTAACAAACAAAATGCCCTAGTGAAGACAAAGTCCAGAAGATTTGTTTCCAAGGAACAAACACCTCCTTGAAACAGCTCAGAGAAAAGAAAAGGATCAGTTCTAGAAAGGACAGATCAGGTACCAGTACAGTATTAGGCAGCCTCTAAGAGTTTGAACCTTACAGAGGGAGGCCAAGGAGCAGCAAGATATTTTCTACAGGAACTGTCAAACAGGTGTTATAAGCACAGTGGCTGTCATCCTCCACTAGCTGGAGATAACTGAATATCAGGAGCATCCCTGAGAAGCCATGCAGCCAAATGTTACATGGAAACCCAACCATGCCTGTGCTCAAAGGTAAGTCCTTTAAAAGCAGTTTGGAGAACCAAAATTAATAGTCAAAACCCAAAATTGATAGTCAAAATGCTGCATGAGTTTTAAATGTTGAGGGTTATGCACAAGGTCATAATTTCATATCAGAGCCACTGATAGGTAGATCCCCCCCCATATTCTTGTCAACATCTCAGCTCTAGAAAGACCTCATCTGGTTTAGAAGGATTCAAACAAGACAAAACCCAAATACCCCTTTGGAGCTGATGACTCCCCCAGAGGATTGGTAAAGGCCATGGAGAGTGAGAATAACGGTGCTGCTCAGGTGGGTTGGAACCACAGAAAGAGAAGAACAAGACCAAGTGCCAAGGGAAACAAGGGCTGTCTGCCACAGCAATGGCCTGGCAGCAGGCTAAAGAGAAATGTAAGCACAATGCCAGGAGAAACTGCATGAAAGAGTTTCAGAGAGGAAAACGTGAAAGGTTTGCCACTTCACAATGGTCTGAAGACAGCACACCCAGCTGGGAGATCACCAGAGGCACAGATGGACACAGAGCACAGAACTTGATGGAGCCCTGTCCATGCAGGGTCCTCATCCAACACAAAAACCAGCACAGCAGAGAAAGGGGAATTGCCCAGCCTGGACTTTCTATTTTTGGTCAAGTTTGAGGTGCTCCTTTGCAGAATAATAGGGGGAAAGAAGAGTAAAGCTCAGCTCAGCAATGACAGAGCTCCTGCAGCTTTAGATAAAATTAAACATCAATATAGAAATCCTCCTTATAAACTTGTAAATGAAATCTCAAATTTGGGATTAAGACATACTAAGCTCTTCCCCAATTTTCTGCTAAAGGAGATCTTTTCAAGTTCAGGCATGTCAAAATGGAGCTATCTGCCTCCATCACAAACTAATTTGAGCCAGCACTTTCAGCCCTGTCTAGCACAGAGATTAGATAGACCAGGCAATTTTTTACAGCAGGTCCCAAGCTGGAGTGGTCCAATTGCTCCTGGGGAGATTTATGGAAAGCCATTTCTGATTGGTATTACTGATTGACACTGATTAGTACTCCTGCAAAGATAAGTCTTATTTACACCACATGGTCACAGAATATCAATTACAGGCAGGGAATGGGTGGGTTTACACATTCTCCTTCTCATTTCTAGATGAAGGAGTGAAGCCATCATTCACCAGCAGCATCCTGAAAAGCTGAAAGGAACATTTTGTGGAACTTCATTGCTTCCACCAAATAGCTGCATTTCCCTTTTCTCCTTTGTCAGTCTTGCACATCTTGCCAGGCACGTGAGGCTGTTAAATGCCCCAGGCTGTAACTTCCATCCTGATTATAACTATTATTCTAACTATTATAACTCAGGCAGGCTGCACATCTGTCAAACAGGGAATTGAATATCCTGGGGCAGGAAACAATCCTGGCTGTAGGCACTGAGTGGCTCAGCTGGCCAGCCCCAACATTTCCTCACTCTGCAATAATGCCCTTAGAGCTTTGGTGCCATTTCAATGTTGATTTTGTTTTATAACTTGTTCTCTATCACCCTCACAGTTCCATCAAGACTGTCTCTGAACATTCATTTGTAGGTTTAGCACAGGATTTTGGAATCCCTTCCTCTGGAGGGGAATCTAGTGTATGGAGGAACATTTTGTTAGGATCTTTACACTGCCCCTTTGCTGCTGGTTCCCTGAGCACAACTCCATGTGCTCCAGGTGACCCCTGCAGGGCTGGGAGGTGCCACAAGAGCAGCTCATGGAGCAGATAAACATGAATCAGGGAGTTTTGGATCTCAGTCAAGTGAAAGAAACTACTTCAAATCAAAATGGTCCTGAGCAGCCCCCAGGAGCATAACTAGTTGTCTACAGACTTAATTAGCAACAACTCCTAAGAGTTTAAGTGCATTAAGCAGGTCTGAGATACCAGCAACAACTTTTTCTGAGAAGTTCTGAATTTTTAATACGTGCATCATTTATATCCTTTGTGGAGAAAAATGTGTTCTTTAAAACAAACTGAATGAACATTTGCAAGTAAATTATTTACTTGTTGTTTTGGACAGGAAAAGAAGCAAACTAAAAGTGGTTCAGTAACAAGTCATTCACATTCTGCTTCCAAAAGGCAGAGCAGCACCTCTGTATGTAAAGAGGAAATGGAATTCTGCTCTTCCTTGGAATAGAACAAAACCTCACTGCCTTATCCACAAACTTCTCACCATGTGGATCTAAACCTTTCTTCTAGGCCTTTAACTTGCCAAAATGCTCTTCCAAGCACTACCAAAATGACTACAATCTATTTACATGAGGGGAGATAAAATGTGACTCTGCAAGGCAAAATGAATTGCAAATTCTTTATTTATTCATCCTCTCAGAAAAAAACCATAAGCCTGTAGCTTGCTCTCTGTGCTTCACCTTGCACATCCATGTGAGTTTAAAAAGTGCAATGCCGGCAAAAAACTCTAATCAGGACTTGTTCTGCATTGATTTTCTTTTCTGTAAGGTCAGATGCCACGTTCTGTGAGCACAATTCTAATGCTGTCATGCAGACACACCGCTCTTGGCCTCCAAGAGAACCGCACTGCAAGAACACCACCAGCACAGCTGGGACTCCTTGCTGCCTTCCACACAGGAGGTGTTTATTCCAAAGAGAAGATTTTTACTCAAACACATCCATATTATCCACAGTCACACATTTGCCCATTTCTAATAACTTGCTCTGAATCACATAATTTGCTTTTCCAACTCCAACTACCTTCAGGAGCACGTTGCACTTCCTTAGCAGGGGATGTTTATTCCTCTCTTCACTTTAGAGCCAGAACCCACCCCCACATTACTGCACCTTACACACAAGAGAAGCAGACAGATGGTCAGGTTGCACTGCACGAAAAACTGCAGGTGGAAGCCCCTAAAAAGAACAAGACTATGGCAATGAACATGGCAATGACCATGTGTTTTTCTGCATTTATTCTGAGGTAGGTGCCAGCACCTAATACACTGATAGATATCAGCTTCAGCTCTGGAAAACATGAGCGCTTTCTCCAGTGCCAGACCAGCAATGCACATTCCTGCCCCTGAGTAGAGGAATTCAAAGATTTCCTTCTTGTGTGCTCATCATTTTCTGCCATGAACATTTTGTTAGGATCTTTACACTGCTGGGCATGGAATACAGGCCCTTTTGAAGGGGTTCACAGTCCATGGCTCACTGAACTCATCCAAGAGAGATGAAATCCTGGACTCCTCAAGTGGGTTTGGCTTTGATGAAAGCCTTTGCTGCTCACCCTTGCACCCTTCAGCAGTATCTGCACCTTTACTGCAGTGTCTTTGCTGGGATTCAGCTGTTCTCATAAATGCCCCTGAAAAATGCCACATTCTCAGCAAAACCCTCCCTCATCCTGACAGCAGAGAAGCAGCAGCCTCTAATGGGCTCCCCAGCTGCTCATGCCACTGAATTAATGTCTGTCCCCAAGTGAAGCAGTGCCTGAGCCCTGGTGAGTGGGAGCCAAACTCAGGTGCTGTGGGATATCAGCGAGTGTCAGAACCTTCCAGAAAAGCTCCCAGGCACCCCCATCCTCCTCCTGGGGCCAGTGGCTGCTGCAGCAGCACCCCAAATCCTGCCTGCCAGCCCCTGTGCTGGAAAAGGCTTTCTCATCCCCACGACTGCCAATTATTGGAAAGGAAGGGAAGTTTTAGGAGCAAGCTTGCTTTATAAAAGATGTGGGGTTTAAGCTATATTGAAATACTGCAGCCTGAGCCAGAATTTCCAAATCCTCTTTTTCATCATTATCTCCATCATTTGTCACTGCAATGCATGGTGTGCTCACAGACACAGAGTAAAACCTCACAGATTGCCTGCAGCTGATCTGAATATTAGATCTATTCACCCCCGCAACACAGAATTCCTGAGAGCATTCCCTTACAAAATTCAACTATAGATCCTGACTAGAATGCCACTGGAGTCTCAAGAGATCAAAATAATTTGGTGTGCCTGTGAAAGGACAAGAGCACTGGTGTTAAAGTCTCAGCCCTGGACTCCTAAAAAGTTCTAAAGACCCAGTAATTTTTTTTTTTTATTTATTTCCTGAGTGTAGAAAGAACTGTTTCCCTCTTTCTCCTATATCATGGGAGAAAGCCAAGGTTACCACTTACAGATTCTAGCACTGACTGCTGAAAGAAGAACCCATTCCTCCTGTATCCCCCTTCCTCAGGGGTGGAAAACACCAACACACATCCATCAGGGAGCTTCATAAAACAATCATGTCTGCAAATGCCTTCCAACGTGCAAACAATGTCTGCATCTGCTTAATACTTTCCACCAACAAATATCACCATTTCTGAAGTAAAATGTGACAGATAATCAATTTTGCAGCTTGCCTGGCTGTGACACCCAGGTACTCAGCACACCTGCTTCCTCCTCTGTTAGAAAAGTGATACTTTGATCTGATGAGATTCAGCCCACAGGAATAAAAACCTAACCTGTAATAAATTTAGAGCACTCTTTCATTATTATTCCTAGTTGATTACATACTTGGGATGAGTCAGTGAAGCTCTTTGCAAACAACTTCCAGACTGCAAGCATATGGGATGTCTTGGAGGAAATGGTGCCAGCTCCAGCCATATGTTGTGCTGCAACAGCAAACTCATCCTGTGCTCAGAGAATCTGTCCTGGAGAACTGGGAGATGATGGGGTTTGCATCCCAGCAGCAGAGCTGGAAGCACTTCTGGCTCTGCCTTTGTGAGTGGTGGTTCAGCAAACCCAGAACAGCTCTGTCCCTCAGGCACTGGCTCTGCAGGGCACCCGTGCACCACAGGCCCTCTGTGCTTTTCATGAGGCTCTCCCCCAGAGACTGATGAGATTTTCGAACACAAACCAGCTCATTTCCTCATAGCCTTTCATTCACTATTTCACCTTCAAACAGCCTGCAGATGTCTGCATGCCACAGGCAGCACAGGAAACCACTGATCAATCTGCTCTGGTTCTAGCATTTTGGATTCAGCAGAGTTGCATTCTCACCCCACACATCTTGATCTCCAGAACTGATGTCACCCTTGTCACCACACCAGCGCTGACTGATCAGATGGCTCCATATCCATAATGCTCTGTCAAGTGGGGCAGTGAAACCTCTGTTTCCTGCCTGGATCAGTGCATCCCCAGGCCCAGTAGGGGCTGTACCCAGGCTGTGAGAGACCTGCAGCTGAGCAGCAAACACGTCTCCTGTCTCCCACTGCAGCGTGAGCTTCTGTTAGAATCAGATTTTGCCTTCCCGGCCAGGCTTAGCTCTATTTCCCTCTTCAGGAACAAGTCATTTATTTAAAGGATAACCACACTCTCCAGCTCTCATCACTTCCACAGACCAAAGGCACAGGCTCCTGAAATCTGCTGACATTCCCAGCTCCTACCAAGTCATCAACACCCTCATTTCCCCCAGGCCTTGGATGCTCTTTGCCATCCTCTTCTGGGCAGTCCTTTGCTCCCTTACACCTCCTGGCACTGCCATGCTCTGACCTAGGCCCGGTCCTTTCCAGCTCCTTTCCATGATGACAGTGACAAAAGGCCTTTGAAGTCTGCCCACAAACACTTAGGAGGTCAGAAATCACATTTTCAGAGCCCCAGACTGGCAACAAGAGAACTAGGTGTGAGTTTCTATTTATATTTACTTCTGGATGACTTTTCTTTTAAAACCTGAGGGAGTGATTCCTCCAGGTAACAATGAAGGAATTGTTTTCTCTTGACATGCACAGCCACTCAGAATAAAAATTGAACTGTAAATACCTTCCTAGCAGGAACATTAGGCATGAAATAATAATTCCTCTTGATTACTCATTAACTTTTCAGGCTAGGAACTTGCATCTCAAAGCTCAGCTATATCTAATTCTCAAAACCCCATGGATCTTAGACAACTGCCTTCCAGACACTGCAGGCAATCCTTCACTTCATTTCACCGATGTTTCAGTTATGCTGCAACAGCCAAACAAAATTTGAGAACATCCTAAGGAAAATACTCCACACTACCTGTAAAATAAACCATTCCAGCCCATAGACTGCTATTCACAGGGTTCTCTGTGAGCAGCACTAATTACTATCAGATAATTGGGTAATTTATTATTCCTTTAGCAACTGTACTGATATGGACCTGAAGACTCAGTGCAGATCACATAAGCAGATCTATTTTATGCTGGCTTGCTAACCTGAAATATCTTAGGAAAGATAAAAGTCATAAGTCCTTGCCTTTCAAAGCAATAGAGCAAAAGAAGAAAAAACACACAGTGGTAATTAAAAAGAGAATGTCTCTAAAACAGTCAGTCCTGTGTTTAAATTGCACTATATTTTTTCTTTTGGTTTTTTTGCTATCCACTGGTAAAAGCTCCCCTTAGGAGTTGATCAGACAAACCTTGTTTGCCCCAAGCAGATTGATGCAATCAGTGGGGATGCTTTGGAAGGTGGAATTGCTTGTGCAAATACCACCTCTCTGATTATGCTTATTGAAGTACTTCAGCAAATTTTTAGCTGCTGTCTTTCTCCAAACACAGTAATGCAGCACCATGGCAGGGCCCTTTTTGGTGTGTGTTTACTCACAGCCCTTTGTACACTTCACAGGACTTGGAGCTGCTCTAAGGGAAGCAGGTGTTGCTTTTCCCCGTTGCTTTCATTAGCACAAATGGTAATGAAAACAGTATAACAGTTTCTCTTTAAAAATGCAAAACCAGTTATGTGGGGGGCAAAGCTACTTACTATTTTCCATCTTAAGGAAGGACAAAAACCAGGCCTAGAGACACAAATTCATAAGTTGTTCCTGTGGGGTGTAGAGCTCTCTGATGCAGCTCTGTTTTCAGCAATATATTGCCTTACTAAATACTAAAATATTAAAATCCACAAAGTTTAAATGCACGCCTGCTGCATTTTTCAATGTGATAGTTAAAATGGAGCCTTTACTTTCTAAAATTACCTTAAGCTCTTCTACAAACCAGAAATTTTCTAAGCTAATACCATTATCACCACCATTACAAAATTGCTTAAATTTCAGAGTATGAAAAGCTACCAATTGTAACAAATTGCATATTTCTTTTAATGAACACATTTCATTTAGTGAGCAGAGTATTTTCAGTAGAATATGCCCACCTGGTTCAAATAAGCTATTAAGTTCAACTACATGGGATTTCCTGCCTGAAGTGCTTCATAATGAGCAGCAGTAATAAAAATAGAGATCAAGTGAATCAAGGGAATTAACTTCCCTGCTGTGATTTTGTTTGTATTTGCTTGCATCACATCATAAGATTTTAAGGTGTGTTCAAAGGAATGATCAATTTTAGGACAGAAAGCCCAGGATTCATGACCAAGCCCTGGGTCTGAACCGCTCCATTGCTCCCAGCCTTTGAGGGTTTCCTGAGCACTGAATTCCCAGGGATGGAGCAGTCAGGAGTTCCATGATCCCAGTAATTAACAGGAGTTAATGAAGTGTAACAAACCCCATTTTGTGACATCAGTTATGGCTTTGGATACAACAACGAGCAGGTTAAAACAACAGACAGAAACATATGGCCAGCTATGAGTTGCAGCCACTACCAGTGACCTCATACACAGCATAATTCAATTTGGAAGATATCAATGGTTAAACTAATTCACTATAATTGCAGTCTGGAAATCATTTGCACTTCTAACATTAAGTCACATCTGTTTTTTTCAACAACAACCATTAATCATCCAGACAATGCAAGAAGAGAGCCTGTTCCATTAAGAGTCATATAAACACAGATGAAATATAAAGATTAATTCAGGAATCATCATGTAGGAACAGGATAAATCTTATTTTCCCTATTTGTCACATAATGGGTGACAAAGGACAAATTAAAACAGAGACATGACATCAGAACATTTACTTGTTCAGTCAGACAAGGTCACTCCCAAGCAATCCCAACCACACTGCAAGTGCTCCACAAGACAAAAGCCCACAGAGAATTCTGGCTACGTGTGAGGAAACCAGGCTCCTCTGCAAAGCACCAGAAGCTGAATTTTGGGAAGCAGGAACCAAAGAACTTTGGAATTACTTCCTAACCATCCTTCTTGTTACTGAGAGGTCCTGAGGAAAAGCAGAGAAACCATTTGCTTCCATGCCAGAGAATGCCTCTGCATCTTGTTCTAATACATCAATCCACCCTGTCCTTCTGCCAGGGTGCTCTGAAACCCAAGGGCAGAGTCTGCACCTCTTCACAACCCTCCCCATGCCCATCTGAGAGGGTGAGAAACAAGGAACAGGTGTCACCAATTCATTTCAGGTGCCCTGTAAGGCTCATCTTTGATCCAGCACTGGACATTTCCAACATCATAATATTGGAAGATTTGATTTCCACTCCTAATGACAAACTCAGAATCAGTCACTGAACCACCTGACCAAAAAACCATCCAGTTATGCTTCCACACTTGAGCCAAGCCCTGACCAATTAGCAAATCCTTGGCTATAAAGGACTAAGGCAGGATGACAGATACACACCTTACATTTATACTCCATTTTCCTTTCCCCAAAGAGCTTGCTCTGCACAGGCATTTGCTGAAGTTCATATTTGAAGTCCTACTGGTAAGAACTGATGTCTTCAGAGATCCCTGCTCCCTGATCCTCTGACTTGGCACAGGTGTGAATTATGAAAACTTTAAGGCCTGAAAAAACTCACCCTAATACCAGCAGGGAGTCAGATGCTGACTTAAAGTCTGGCCTAATCCTAGGTAGTGTTTTCTGTGGGTATCAATTAATGCTGGTTTCTGTGACAGTTCCTCATGTTCCATCAGCCTCTGAGCTCTCCTGCTGTTCCCTTAACTCAAAAAGTGTGCTGTCCTATGGAGGGAGTTCAAGATTCCCTGTCCAACTAAAGCAGATCCAGAAGAGCAACCTGGTGACTCAGACAATGATGGAGAGGGCAAACAAGGCAGGGTGAGAGACCCTCTGCTCTCTGGGAAGGAGCTGGGGCTGGTGCTCCGTGCCAGCGTTTGCCCAGCAGAGCCCAGAATGCCCAGCCCAGCTGGGACAGCCAAGCCTTCCACCCCCACTCCTGCCAAGGGCAGGGATCATCCCCCAGGGCATCTGCTGCCTCAAACTTCCCTTTCATTGCTCCATCACAAAACAGACAGCAGGAGAAGATCATTCCTGCCTCTACAAAAACTGCAGGGAAAGCAACAAACACCACCCTACCCAAGGCAATGGCAACTTGTTGATTACTTCAGTGGATGCAGATTTCATCTCAGAACATTTTATTTGTGTCTGGAAAGACTGAAAAAAAACCAATCCACCAGCAACAAAAACCCCAAATAAGCCCACAAAAATACCCCTCAAACTTAATGAGGAACAAACTGGCTATTGGAACAGGCAGGATTGTTTCGTTGGTGTTTAGGAGCAAACAGACAAACTGCTGAAATCAAAAAGGGGGTTCTGCATTATGTACTTCCATGCAAGACACAGAAAAGCTATAAAAAGGCCCTGGAAAATCCCAATCAATAATGGTATCTGCTATAATGTTATTACTGTCCATGTGGTTTTGGCTGCAGCTCCAAGAGCTCCCTTTGATCTCCGTGAGGTAACAGAGGCTGCTGGGTTAATTTCATTTTGGACATAATTTACCGAGTCAGGACCTGATCCCCTCCTTCACCTCGGATCTGCCGTGCCTGGCAATGCTGCAGGCAGCGTCAGGCACACTTCCCTGGCATCCCCCTGCCCCCAGCCTGTGCCCAGCACGGAGCCGGCACCAGAAGGTGGCAGCAAGGACTCGGCGGAGCCCCACGGAGCGAGGCCAAGGTCAGTGAGGATCCTCATCTCACACGTTTGTACCTCATTTGGAGTAAATAAAAACAGAACGGTGACCCCTGCCTATCCACCCTAAAGCACTCCCTAAAAGCTTGGGTGGCTCTGACTGTGGAAATCAAAATTTGTCCACCTAAAATTTTATTTATGGTTACACTAAAGCTGGCTCGTGAATAATGGTTCAAGTAAAGTTAACAAGGGAGAGGAAAACTCAAGCATTTCAAGTTTAAAACGTAATTGGTTTAAATTACTGGGAATCGGAGGAGCTTTTGCTCGACAAGAATATACAAGACTTATGCAACTGTTTTATGTGGTAGATTTCTGTACAATAATTTCTAAATACCTTAGGAAAGAATTGAAATTAACTCAAGGCTGTTGAGGAATAGAAGCCCAGTTCTGAAATCTGTTGACCATTTACAATTCCTAGAATCTAATTCAGTACCAGCAAACACACTTTAATAATTTCAAGTTTACAGAAGGGTTTAGCAGATAGAAGGCAGCAGATAGGAAGACATCTCCATTTTTTCCGTCCCAAACCCAGGAAAATGAAATCTGACTAAATCACATTACTTTTTAAATATTGTTTTGAGAAGCACTGAACCTTTTTACTTAGGGCATAAACCTCAAAGATGACAGCTCTATTAAAGCCTCTGAGAAATTAATCCAATTTATCAAGTTCTCTGAACAAGGGGTGAACAGGCAGTGGCTTACAGAAGAGCAGACAACATTCTGTGTTACTGCAGAACCACTAATTCCATTTCAGGCACCCAAGAACTCCTGTAACATTTACCACCACCAGTACACACAGCAATACATGAATATGCTGCTATTAGTCACAAACAGCTGTAGGAACAATGCTACTGAAGATCCCACACACCCTGATTTCACTTGGAATTTTCTCCACATTTACTCTTGTTTGTGCTGTAGTAAATCTTAACTACATGGAATTTGTTGCTTTTGGTGTTCCTGAACACCAGCCTTAGGAAATTTGGCTTTCACCCACCTGGGGGGCAATTCTGTTTCCAGCTGTCATCTACACCAAACTTTGGTGCTGTCTACAACTGATATGAAAAACACTAATAAGACACATGGGCTATTTTTCTTCCTTTCTGCTCTCAAAATTAATGCTTTTTGTAGTCATTCAAATATTTTAGCAAATTATTTTGGAGTTATAATAGCAGAAAAAAGAACATTGCCATCAAAAGCTAGTTCAGAAAGCCATTAAAAACCCAGGAAGAAAGTACAACTCTAAATTCAAAGATGCTTCTGGTTTTCCAGATAATTACAGCTGCCAATTTTAATTTCTTCTAGCTCAAAAGCATTCAGAGACAAAAAAAAAAAAAAAAAAAAAACCAAAACAACTCTGAAAAAAATGGATGCTTTGCTAAAATGTGCATATTTTGGTTCAATTAAAAATTAATTCCATTTTCAACTGATTTTTCACATCACTTTTTTTCATATCGTGCATTTCTTCGTAGAAATTTGTTCTCTCTTGCAAGGAAAAAAAAAATAATTCCAGAATGAACTGACTGATTGACTTATGCAGCAGCATCCATCAATCAAGATGCCCTCTCCTGTCAGGGAAGCAAGTTCAGTCTTTTATCACTGTAATACAAATAACTGTCCTGCAGAGGAAGAACAACAAAAACTGCATTCACAAAGGTACTCAGATACCCTCACCACAAGATTCCCCACAACATGATGGGAAATTTTATAGAAAACTCCAGAGGTCACAAATACAAAGAGATTTTCAGTGTCTCAGCTGTGCCAAAGCAGTGACTACAAGGAGGCCACAATCCAAATTTGGATGTGAACCAGGCTGAAATGAAAGGCTGCTGAAAGCTGGAGCTGTTCAGGTGTGACTGTGCAGAGCATTCTCTCCAGCTTCTCCCAACCACATCCCCAGTCCAGCAGCAGCAGCAGAACTATGCTCCCAACATAACATCAAATGTTATCAACAGTGGTGTCAGATGGAGGATGATAAAGTTATGAATTGTAAAAGGCTTTGTCTGTTTGGACTAACTGTAATGAACAAGGCACAAGGTTGAACTGGAAAGCTGTGTAACAATGATTCCCAAGGGCCTTTTCATATTGAATATTAGCAATACCCAATAAATGGACTCATTGTGCTCTACCCATTATTATCAACCATTTTGTTCCATTTTCTCTGTCTACCTGCACTGAGAACAAGAAGTTGGCCCTTTGATGTCCTCAGGAGCAGAATCCCCTACAATGTGTTGTCACTTCCAGCAGCAGCAACAGCATTTCCTGCATCCTCTCTGCTGCAGTCAGCAATCACAGCCTGTTCACTTGTGGCCAGAAGTGACAGTGAAGGCTGAGAGAGCAGAACTGCAACGTCACTCAAGTGCAGCTGTCCAAAGCACTCAGTGTCCCCTCTCCTGGGCACATTCTGGCAGCCTTGGAAGGCATCAGGGCCAGGCAGTGAGGGGCCTTGGCTCCAAATCTGAAAGAACTGTGTCACAAGCCCTGGCTGTCACTGCTGTGCTCCTGTTCTGGGCACATCAGCTCATCCTCCTCCTCTGAACCCCTGTCCTGTCAGATCCCAAGTGCTTTGCATCATTGTCTCTCACTATTGACATAGCCTAAATTGCCTGGAATTCCATGAAAGATATCCTACATGGACTCCAGCAGAGTCACATCTTTGCCACTGTGCTGCTGCAGGGCTGAGCACCAAACAAATCCTCACCTCCCCTGGGATTACCAGCAAACAGGGCTGCTGCAGGAAAAAATGACAGTGTTTGAGAAGAAATGTCTCACAGGGAGTCTGGAAATAAAAACTGAGAACACTCAAGCTTTTACTGCAGCTAAATCACCCGTGTCTCAGTGCAGACTGGTGACTGCACCAAGGAAATAAAGCCACCAGGGTTTGGTCAGTTTGGGAAACACTCTGAGTTAGGAGCTACCCATGGTGCTGTGCCCAGAACTGTTCCTCTGGATGTGAAAGTGCATTTCCACAGTTTCAGCAAAACAGACTTTTTCTTTGATGGGGGACATCAGGGGGCTGCATGGTGGGAATGATGGCAAACTACATCCAGCAGCCAAAAGGTAAATCCTGTCAGTTTTCACTTGGGACATCTGCAAGATCACTACCTTTAAATCAGCCTCCATCCTTGGTCACACAGTGGAGCTCATGGTTAGGGTCAGTTCCTTTCCAGGTATTAAAACCTGAAAAGCCAGGACAATTTATCATAGGTTAATTCTTTCTGATGCTGGAATAAATCCCAAATTTACTATAAACCAATACTCCAGTACATGGCATGCATGGAAAGAAAAGGCTCATCTGAACCCTGCTGAGTTGTACTCTCATTTCAAGAGATGTTGGAAAAACTTGACTCTGAAGTTATTCCTAACCAAAAAAATCTATCAGTCCTCTAAACTGATGAATTAAAACAGCTTGAATAGAAGTAATGTATTTATATTGGGGTTTTTTTCATTTCAAAGTGGATATTTCTGAGAGAAAATATCTTCATAAAATGTTCCAGTTTTGATAACATTTGCATCTCCCAAAAGAAAATGCTTATCAAAATTTTCCAATCCCCTCTATTTCAGAGTTTTGGGTAAATTCTATGTATAGATCAGCAATTTTTTTTTCCACTAAAAACCTCCTTCCTTGATTAGAGAGGCAGAATCAAAATACAACAACATTGTCAGAAATTAGTATAATGCAATCAGCTGAGAGCCAAGCTGATCTCTGTGGCTCGTGCTCTGCAATGAGATCTCTGAACAGAGAGACACAGGCCAGTGCACAAAGGAGGAGGAGGTTCTGGAAAACTCAGGTTGTTCTGGTTAATCCAGAACATCTAGAGGGGTTTGATACTGATCTGTGTGAAGGTCAGACTGCAAAGACCCAAAGGAGGAAAGAAAGAAAAGAAAACACCCACAACAGAAATAAGTATCCTGGAGACATCTGTTCCTGATGCAGGGAATTTGCCTTTTTGTGGTCCTCTGAAAAGTATTTGCTGAAGACCCAGACTGACAGACAGCTGAATAGATAATCAAGTACATTTTAAACTTAGGGAAAAAAAAAAAAAGATGAAGCCTTGCTTCTGTCCACATTCACTCCAGTTTAAAATGATGATTTTTTTCTTTGAAATACCCAAACCAAAACTTTCAGAAAGAGGAGGGGGAAAGCTCATTTGCTATATAAAATTACTTAAATACATTTTCATCCTTCTTTTCCAACATCCTCTACCAATGACACCAAACAATTCACAAAAGTTACACCAGCTGCCTTTGAATTCATCTTTTCCCCGATGTTAGCACCATGTCAGAGCACAAACTGAAACACATCCACTCACGATTCCTCACTTCATCCCTTTCCTTGGATTCTGCCTGTTCCTTGACAACCTGGACGTGCTCTTTTGCTCAGGTAATCCTGCCCTGAGCCCTTGATCCCCTCTCCTGGGGGATGTTCAGCTGCCCTGTTCCCTGCACTGCTTTTAGTCTGCAGCAGCACCACCAACACAAAGGGCCCTGAGGGACAGGAGATCTCTTTACCTGACTGCAAAAAAGAACAATGTCACTCAGCAGTTCCAACTATCCCAGCTCTCCCTTTTCTTTCAGGATGAAGCTGGAGGGGAAGAATCAAAAGCCTTGCAATACAAAAACTATTCAACATATGGTGGAAAGAATTTATTTACAAAGAAAAAATATTTCCAGATTAACCAAATACTAAAAAACTTCTGTAAATACTCACAAGTTTTATGGAAAAAAAACTCTTTAAATATTTTCTGAATAAAAATTCTGCACTTTGCTATCTGAAATACTTGTAAAGAAAACTATTCAACACTACAGAATTTATTATGACCAAAAGCAGGGCGATTAAAACATATGGTTCCCTTCCAGCAGTTATTTCACAACACAGCTTTAATCTCTATTTTCAAATTCTAATGGCAGAAGCTTTTTTCAACTGTAGAATTCCTGTTTTCAAATTTCACTTGTTTAAAACAACACTATTCTATACAGGGTTCTCTAGAGTTTATTTGGGTTTTTCTCCTATCCTTGGAAAACTTCACTAGTCAAGGACCCATAGCAAGGGGAGTTGGTTTCATTTTTTTTTTAAGGCGTATAGAGAGCACTCAAGACAGTAATACAGTCTAATAACTGGAATAGTTTAATCCCATTTGGGCTTTGTTTCTACGTTGGACAAATAACTTCTGCTCTTGCACTTGACTCTGCTTCAATCTACAGCAAATAAAAACTGTGTCCTTATGTTCAGTGCAAAAAAAATGAGAAAGGAAAAGAAGGTCAGATCAAGCAGAATTTACTCAGAAGGGCTGCAGAGACATTGGCAGCAGCGGGCTCAAACTCTGAGCTCAGACTCACAACCAATTGAATGCGACTCTGGAGGGGGGAATTTGGTCTGAGTGTTCCCATAAGGGCACAAGGAAAGATCAGACTATGTCCCCAGACTTGGTAATTTCCCAAGCAGAAGTAAACCTGGCACATACTCACCTCCTGCAGAATGAGACATCCTCACCCTGTCAGACAATGAGGAAGAGCCTGTGCTGAGAATATCTGGCTTCCTTAGCAGTGGCCATTTGTAAAAGGTGTGTACAATATTCACTGAGATTGATGTTTTCTCTGCCCTTGGTTTAGCCTGAGGAGGAGATTTAGACACGCTTAAGAAACGCACACAGCTCCTTGAGCCCAGCCATTTGGCACTAATTTAAGGCACAGGCATTACAGGAGTTTGATTAAAGCCTCTCCTGCCTCACTTGCCAATCAATGAGCTGCAGCACACAGGGGCAAAGGAACAAGGCTTCAAGGGCTCCTGCAGCGCTTATAGGAGTGGGATTTATGGTCAATATGTGAAAATACAGATGCTTTCTCCATGTATTGGCCAAACTAACATGTGGTTGGCACTTCCCTTCTCCTTGCCTCTGGTCCTTGCCTCCCAAAGAAAAAGAGGACCAGAGAAGGCAGAGGTGACTTCCTACAATCTGTCTCAGTACTTGTTCTGTGCAAGAGAAGGGCAATGGAAGTGGCTCCATGTGAAAATGGGATTAACATTACTGAGAAGACTTGAAACTGGACATGGCTCAGCTCAGTGTGACTCCCTTGGCTTGCATCTCACACATCAGAGAGGCTCAAGAGTGCAGCAGATTCTGAGATCAGGCCTTGATACTCTGAGCCCATCCCCACCTTGGAAACTCAGAGGTCCTGCCATAGACTGGGGAGCAGCAGTATCATAAACTCACTTGTGGTGGCTGAGGAGAGTTAAATATTTACTGCATCTTAGCTGCAGATGCTATTAGCAGCTTAAGCCAATGGTTTTGTGTATTTCTTCATTACTTCAGTATGAACACTCTGCTCTCCTTACAATAAATTTCAACTTCATTTGGTTTTTCTCAGTTTGCTCTCAATAATCTGTTGGCATGGAAAAAACTTTTTAAAAATCCATCCATTTGATATCAGAGTATTAAAACACCACTGGGTCATAATTTTATGGTTATGTTATATGCACAGTTTCAGACTTGTCACTAAAGCTCAGGATTGCAAACCATTATAATTGCAAAGCAAGTACAGAATTGCAAATGAGCAAAGAGTTTCAAAATAGAATGGTTGAAATTATAATGATGTTGATCCACTCAGTGTCATTCAAATAAATTCTTTAGAAAATTCTGTTCAGTTTCCTAAAGTAAAACTTTTCCCTTCCACACAGATTATTTGTTCTTTTCACTAAGCTGAACAATCAGGATTTTTTTTAGAAAGCCAAAGCACTTCCAAGTTTGTACAATATTTGTGTCATGACAAAAGTTTTGGCTTGAGATTTAGGCAGAAGCCTGGGGTTAGGAGAACATTTCAGACTCGTGCCCCTGTGCTGCTGCTGTTTCTGTGAAAGGATGGCTCAGCTGTTTGGCTGGCAATCAGCAGCACTGAGCTGTGCTGCACAGATCAAAGTGCAGCAGCATGGAGAGAATCACTGGGCACTACATCAGGGAATTCCCTGGGCTTTGCTGGGAATTAGGGAAGCTCTGAGGCAGGGAAGGATGAGCATGGCTAAGGAAATGTCTGAATCAGGCACATTTGTCAGGCTCAGTCAGACACTCTGCTCCTGTGCATTTCCAACAAACCTAACTACAAGTGGCTGAGAACTTAGCATACAAAAACTTCAAAATAAACACAAATTGTTTTCTTTTGGACAGAAATCATGCCCTGACCCAAGCAAGCAGTAGGTGCTGTGCTCAGCCTTCTGACAGAAGAGTATTCCCCTCACATGACACTTCCACATCCTGGACAAAGAGAACAGAGAAAAAGAAAGAATGGGCACATCCCAGCTCCTCAGCTCAGGTTGAGGGAACAAAAACAAAAAGAGGAGGCAATTATCACAGCAGAGCAAGATCTGCCAGTGTTTTCTCACTTTTTCTAATAGATCAAGCAGTGTCCATACCTACATGCACCTGGAATTCATCAGCAGGTGACAGAGAGTGCAACAACCACCAGAACTCCCCCAGCTTCAGACACTTTGAGATCTGGCAGCATTTTTGGCTTATTTGCTGTCTGGTCTCCTAGAGATCACAGCATATTAAATATTACAAGAAAATTTAATTAAATCAAATACCTCCTATTAAAATATTTAATGCCTCAGAAAGGAACCCAAGACTTGTCAGGACAGCAAAGGCAGAACACTTCTGCTTTATCAGGAAGTTTTTCTTCCCTATCCCATTGTCAGGCATTAATCACCAGCCTTAAACTGTGTTTTTCCACCTGGAACAGGTGTGCTCCAAGTCCTAAATATTGATCCTTAAGTAATATAAGCTGAAGAGTTACCTACTACCTGCATTATTTCTGCTTTCCACTCCAAGGCAGCCAACCCTCATGTGCTCATTCTGCAGTTACAGAGACCAGACTGCTGAGTCTTTCTTTCTGCCCTGGCTCTGGGATTTCATGAGACACTTTCCAAGTGGCCTGCTGGAAGGCAGGAGCCCAGCACTGCCACATGGACATCAGCAGAGCCACAGAGGCAGTGATCAAAGGCCCCCCTTTCCCCAGCTCTCCCCAGCTGGGACTTGGGGGTGTTCCAGATCTCCTCCAGAGCCAGCCTGCCTCCCCAGACACCTCCCTTTGCTCTGCCTCTCTGGCCTCCAGCCCTCTGATGTTATCTGACACAAAGGACTTGGAGATGGATGGTGGGATGTTGAGCAGCACCAGGCATCATCTCTCTCCCTTTGGAGCTCAGGAATGTTTCACCACTGACTTGCACTTCATGAAGTCTGACAAACAGCTTATTCTTAATGTATTTAACATCAGCTTCAGTTATTTTGTTTTGTACTTTTTCACTAGTGAAAGGCCATCTGATGCAGAAGGTACCTTTATGAAATTGAATTCTATTATATCATGCAGGTAACTTTATTAAGCAAGTACAGATCATTTCAGAGATTTCCTGTTATTGATTACACTGCTATCCTAAGGTCTTTGTATATGCAGCTCTTCATGAGGCTTTTTACTCTTCAGTTAAGAATAAATGCAGCATAACCAATCTATAAGTAGCTGGTTTTGTTCTACTTAATCTCTTATTTCTGGAGTTTCTAAGCTTTTACTTTCTTACAACTCACATTAAAATTTAATGCCAGCTGATGGAGACTTCCCTCAGCTTCTTAGAAACCCGAGATGAATTCCATTAAATTTAAAAATGTGAAACACAGCTCCTTTGGGGTGGGAAGTTTAGCAGCACCTTGATGAAATGCAAGTACATGCTGTTACTTTTTGAATGCATTTGCATAGAAGCCCTGGAATGCTTCTATCTTCCCTTTTCTGTGGACCTTTTTCCTCTCCCTACAGCAGGCCTGGGCAGGTTGGCAAAGACAACCCTCTCTGACATCACTGTGCTGGCAGCCACTAAACAATATGGAGTGCACTGTTTTACACCAGAATTGTCCATCTTTCTCCCAAAGTCTTCCTCCTGGCACTGGCACTGCCAAACCCGGGCTGGGTGGGGCTGTTCTTGGGGATAGGTGTGACTTTCTCTGACTCAGGAACTTTTGGGAAGATCTAAGTCAGTAGATGAGATTGTTCTGGTAATATCTGTTATTATACTCTCAGTTTCTCTGGGCCAGAACATTTCAGAGTTAAGAACCTGAATTAGAAACAGAAAACTTACTATGTGCGAATTTGTACAACAAATTTCCTAGATAAAGTTCTGAAAAGAAAAAGCTGAGAACATCCAGCCCACTGAGAAGCAGCAGCCATGCCCTGCAGCCCCACAGCCCTACAGTCCTGCTGTAGAGCATTTTTAATGGCTCACTGTGCATTCAGCACCCCTACAATATTATCATTCTGGAGCCAAGCAATATGGTTCCATTAAAATTCTGTGTTCATTTATTTGCAATTGTTTCCCTGACTCATTCCACTGCCATCTGAGCATTCCAATATCAATGGCAGTGTCTCCCAGTTCTGATGTCAGGGTAATTGCAGCCTCACGTTCCCATTTTTTTATGCCAATTTTGTTTGCTTCCCACAGCCCCTCTGCTGATGTGAACTGCACTGGCTCATACAGTTTGACTCACACAGCACCCATTCCAGGGATACAGAACTGCAGGTTATTGCAGTACCTGGACTTGGGCCTGCCATTTACATCAAAATTAATTCTCTAAGTTTAGTAAAACATTTAAATAGAAAGATGCCCTTAGGATTGCAAACACCTAGATGAAATTTTTTTATATTTCCTCCCTTTTTACTATATGAAAGACCTGAATGTTCTTCTGTTTTTCTAAACATTGAAAAGCAAGTTTAGCCCAAGGAGCCCAGCAGAGATCTCCTCCAGAGATGGTGGAGCCTGGCAGGCTCTGCTCCCCTGCAGCAAGGAGCAGGGCAATGCCAGGGGCTGTGTCCTGGGGAGGGACAGGGAACAGGAAGGGCTCCTGGCTGAGGGGTCCCCAGTGCTGAGCACAGAGCAAGGCCCCTCACTGCCTCACATGGAACCTTCCTGCCCTGGAACCTCCCCTCACCCTTCTGCTCCTGCATCCCACACACCTCAGGGAGGGGAGCAGCCTTGTGTGCACCACAGAGAGGAGAAAATCCTGCTTTTACTCCCCAGGGCTATTGAACATTCCCATCAAAAAACTAGACCCTGCTTTCAGAACCACACCCAAACCCACCCATTTGTGCCAGTAAGTGGCCACTCAGGAGCAGAGAGGGGAAAACCATAATTCTGTGCAATGAGGGAAGCACAGAACAAGAACTCTGAAATTGCCCTGTCCCAGCTGACTCCAACTCTTGGTGCTCTTTCCCAATCCGGCCATAAATATTTAGAAAGGACAGATCAATAAAAATGAGGGTCAAATGTTCATGATGACAGTAATCACATTATTGACCTGGAAATCCAATTTTAAAAAATTAAATGCAAGAAACTCTTAGTGCATCTCTTTTTCATTCAAGTGCTTGCTGCTATGCTCCTCCAATACCATTTATCTGAACTGTCAGTTATTTTTACAGATTTACAGAAAAAATATGACCCATTTGTAGGTTTATCTGGAGTTTAAAGACATAATTCCTGTTAGTAGCAAAAAAATAACTGAAGTTAAAAAACCAAAAGCAGCTACATGAAAGAGCTCTAATATCCCAACAGATTGTTTTATAGGTTTCCTGAAAGTTTGCAATCAACATTTTTGCCTTCTCCTCTCTAAGTGGGGAAAAGGCTAATAAAGAAAAGATTAGACACAAGATAAAGGAAATTATTTGCAGCAAACTATGATGGCTGTCTTTGCATGACAGGTACCTTCGTAAGGCTTTTGTCCTCTTCTCTTTTAGTCTCATTTATTAATTACTTGCTAAATCCAGCAGTTTAAATGTGCCTTATCACAAATGTCTCCAAGTAGGAATAAAGCACATCAGGAGTACTGTGCCAGTGTTCATAGGCGTGACTTAATGCAAGATTTGAATCCTCTGGAGAAGACACCCCAGCCATGAGATCCCAGCCAACACATCCCAGCCATGGAGCAGTGCAGAGTCACCAAGAGGTGCCTGCAGAGAGCCCGGTGAGAGTCACAAAGTGACAGAGTGAGAGTTATGAGTGCAGCAGCAAAACAGCTCAGCTGTGCAAGAGGCCCAAAGCAGCCACAGCCTATTCAGGACATAAAAGATGGAAGATGTTTAGAATTATCTAAATTAGAAATTGTTTTCATAAGAAATCCAGTCCAGAGAGAGTTCCGGAATAAGAGCATGGCCAGGTTATTACTACATACCTTTACACTCTCAGTGCACTGGCAGTTATTCCAATTAATTACTGAATTGCTTTCATGCTTCTGTCTCTAAACGCAGACACCCATGATGTATTTAAGAAATATGGGGAGAAAAATCTGTTTCAAGAGTGAAAACTAGCTTGTCCTGCAGACAACCATACAATTATCTTTTTCCTATTACCATGTCCTTTTGCAGCAAGGGCAGGAAAATTGCATTCTCCAGGTTTTTGGGCTGCAGCACTCCCTGGAGGATATCTGAAAATGGATACCTATTTCCATTACACTCCTTAGACAGCATTTTACCCACCTTGCTGCTTTTCCTGCCCTCATCATTCACTCACTCGAGGAGCAAGACAGTGACCCCAGCACTGCAGACCTGGAACCCAAGGAGCTCTGCCCTGAGCAGGAGGTGCCCTGGGAGAGCTACACTCTCACTTTTACCTGCACACAGCCCGGCTCCTCTGCTCCCTTTGGGGTGGATGCCTGGCATTTAGCAGCTTCCTCAGCTGCCCTCCCTGAATTGGCTGCCTGTTCTCAGGGCCAATAACCCCCTCTCTGCACCAGCCTAAAATGAGATTTCTTGAATAGTTCTGAGTACTCGCAGTGCTGAACCAATTTGTCCCTGGCTAAATTTGGCTAATAAAGCAGTTTAGGAGTACAGCAAGATCAGCACATACTTAAACCAACCTGCAAAGGAACACAGGTTTGGACTTCCCCCTTGCTCTCCTGGTAATCACCAAGTTATTTATCCCTTTCTGACTAGACAAATACGAATTTTTCCTCCCCACTACTACAGCTACTTTCTGGCAGTTCCCTGAAATGGAGGACTTCTGATCAATTTCTTTTAATTTGATAAATATAATCAAATAAATCAAGCATTAAAAAAGAAAACGAAAAGACAAAATGCCTCACTCTAAGTGCAGGGCCTTAAAAACTCATTTGGTCTGGGCACTGCGCCCACCACTGAGCTGCTGGAGGGGGAATCAATTCCATGCACCATAGGGATGATCTTGTCTCTAAAAAAAGCCCTTTCTGTGATATCAGATGTTGTGGAATAGCTGCAGCTCCATGCCAAATGATGAAATTAGGTGTTGTTTTCTCAAGTGCTGGTAGGTCTGCATTATGTGTTTTCATAAAAAGGGAAGCACCATAGGAAAAGCTGTCAGAAACAGGTACCAAGAAAACTCCTATATGTAATCCACTCAAATCTCAACAACATCTTCTAAAAATACTTCACAGTTTGAATTCCAGTAAAATGGTACCATCTCCTTTCCAAAATTCTACATGCAACCCAGGAAAGACATGAACATCTTTGGCTAGCCAAAATTATTCACCAGGATATGAAGAAACCAATATTCTGTGGGAAAACCTGATTTGAGGCTATAAAGATACAACCTGGAATAGGCTCAAAGCTTTGATATAAAATTGTTTGAGGCAGAACTGAACAAGAGATATCTTGGTTCTCCTTTTTTTTTTTTTTGCTGTCTAGTCCATCAATATGCTTCTAAGTGTTAAAAAATTCAAATAGCACTATATTAGTGCCAGACTACTCGTATGCATCAATGAATTTGTAGAGATCCTGTAATTATCTTCAGCTGATCTGAAGGATGCTTCTTTTTTGAAATGAAATCATATGCTTTAAGCATATGATACAGCTGAATAATCTAAATATGAGAAATAACATTCAGTGTTAAGAAAGGATCAGAAAATGGAATGCTTAACAGTACCACCTCTGACCTAAGTTCACTCAAGATTTTGTCCTTCCTTAAGAAGATCAAGAGACATTAAAAAAGCAGCAGATGGGGAAAACCTCCACAGACCCTGTTTAACAAAACTGCTTTGGTTGGTCCCAAGGCAAGGGAAGAAAGGAAACCAACACAAGCATAGATTAAACACAAATACAAACTCTCCTCTGGCAGAGCTGTGCCATCCATTCAGCCAGAGCAGCCTTGGGGAAATCAGCTTCCTGTCAGTCCATGCTGGACAGTTTGGGAACTCCATTTGATCATGGAGAAGCTGAAATCATCACCTGCCCTTCCCAGTGCCAGAGAGGCTCAGTCACCCACTGGCGACTGCTACCAAGGGCCCAGCAGCACCTACTCAAGAGGTGCATTTCATACACAGGAGAGCAGCTGGATGGAAGGCACTGCAGAGAGAACCAGGCTCATGCCTGGCTTTGCAGGTCCTGCACAGGAAGAAAAAACTTGAATTAAACTGCAAGAGAAGCTTTCCAAGCCATGTCCTGCTGGTTTTGATTTTCAAATCCTTACTTAGGAGACTCCTTATAGGAACAGCATTCCTCCACCATCTCCCAGAGTGACAAACTGCATTTCCTCAGCTAAGCCTTCCACAGCAATAACAGACTGAACAGGCAGGTGCCAGCAATTCCTTCTTATTTCACCTCTTCCAAGGTTGAAAACAGCTGCACCTACTGATCAAACTGTGTTACAAACATTGTTCTGCTTCTTTTACAGAAAAAGTATAAGGTATATATGCATCTTCTTGGCAGTTCTCCCCTAGGCTTTCACATCAAGTGTATTTCTCATCTATTTTGAATAGTCAAAATTACTAAAGCCACAATCTCTTTCCAGCCCCATTAGGTGTGGCAAACATTTGACAAAGGCCTGAGCAGTAGCACTGATTCTGAGCTCAGCTTGCAGGGATTCCAGGGCCTCAGGACAATCCTCTTTTCCCAACCTCTCCTATGCAAAACAAGGACAGAGGAAATTTTAAGAGTGCATTTGGGAAAATAAGTCTCAGCTACATTAACTCAGTTTGTTCAATTTTAATTACAACATTTGAAATTAGATAACACAACACCATAGAGAGGAACTCCAGCAATGTGCCAAATGTTTTTATAATTCACCACAATATCCTTACATCCTGCTGTTCAGCTTACAGTGACTTCTCTGCCAGCCAGTGAAACCACTCTAATCACCTTCTATACTTGAATTTCCCCCTAAGAACTATATATTTAATATTATTAGCACTCCTGTACAAAACTGTAATAATGGTCCCATTTCTTTAATTTAATTTTCTAGCTAGGAAAAAGGTACTTGAATGTGCAAAACTTTGCAATAAATTCAGAGAATTGGGAGTTCAGAATGAAAACCCCCACCACAGAGAATTATTTGCTCAGTCAGTGAATTATTTGCACATTCTGTGGGGGCTGACAGCCAGCAGGGCACGTGCTGTCATCTATCAGGGTGACCTATACCACCATGAGAGCAAAGGCAAGAGAAAAGCATGTACAAAAAGGAGGGAAAAAAGCAAAAATGAAGAAAAGAAAGGCATGTTCCCCCCGAGTTTCCAAATTGCCCAGAGAGAGTCAGGAATCAGGACCTTGGAGACACTTCTGCCCAAATTCTGTTCTGGTTTCTAAGCCAGTACAGCTTCCCAGTCTCACTGATCATTTCCAGTCTAAGCAGTTCCTGCTGAATTTATAGAACCTTGAGGAATGATGGGGCTAATCTTTTCACAAGTATTGCCACAAAGAGGAGGGGCACAGAAGTAGTGCTTTATTTGCAAAAATCTCACAGCTGTTTCACTCATTTGGATGGGATTTTTTTGAAATGCTGGACTGTAAAAAGGCTGTACTTACAAATGAAGTAAAACAACACATTTCTATAATTCCTGGTCAAAAATAATGTTTGACAAATTTGATGAGATATAAATCTGGACAATCAATAAAAATGTATGGTATTTTTGGCTTTCTAATGGTGTGGTCCTAGCATCGCCCACTTTACATTACAGTCTACTTCTAAGTCCTGCAGCACAAACCCAGATTTCATAACTTGATACTTACAATTCAAGCTGCTGAAATCACTTCCAGCTAAAGCTCTTTGGGCTGCTTTATCAGTTACAATCCCTGCTGGGAAACATTACATGATCTATGAGGCAGTCACATTACTTCTGAAATATGAGCCACCTCTAAGGTTCCTTGCAAGGTTTTCTCTCTTTTTCTAGTAGCTGAGGCAGTATGCCTGAGATTTCTGAGATTAGTGCCTCATCCATGAAACAGAAAATACTGGTCCTTGTTCCTAAACTGGCAGTGTTTCTCTGGACCTTCTAAACCCAGTGTAAAGACTCATCTTAAAAGGATGTTGTGTTAATTCCTGACACTGACTGAGCTCATTACTCTGATACAAGAAGCAGTGCAAGGCTTAGACCTGGCTTCTTCTGGCTTTTTCTTTATTCATTATTCTTGTTTATCACACAGGTTTCCATGCAGTCTGAAGTACAGCTGGGAGAGACACTCTCTGTCTGGTTAAGCTTTTCTTATCATCTTCAGCTTTAAGTCATCCCCATTGATGTCAGTGTAAGACTCACTTAACTTCAAGCACTGGATTTGGTCCCTAATGGTCAGAGGCCTTTAGTTCAGTTCCATCATTTTACTTCAAAGGCTCCATTCACTTTCCATGTGCTGCCAAATGCAGCTGGCCCCAGGTCTTTAAAATAAAGGGCATTTGTTCTGAAATGCACCTTCTCCAATTTTCACTATTCAGGGTGCTTGAGAACAGGTCAAATATTTACTTTTAATAACAAGAATTACCAGTCCTATTAAAATACTTTTGAGAAGTTATTCAAGGGGTCATTTTACCTAAAAGGAAAAATCAAGAATGTGTTTCTGCCATAACATAGCAAGGACACATTTTCAGGTTATCAGTACCAAAGGTAGATTTAGCTACAGCACCTGAAATTCATTAGGACACTCAGTGAATGATATTTTCAGCTTGAACAAAGAACTTCCTGCACATGCACATATTTTTAAAATACTTGAGCAACCTTATGCTACACTGATGCAGCTCTCAGCTAGCTGTCCTCCTCAGGATGAAATGTAAATGCATTTCTCACTACACTAATGAAGGCAGTGCTGCAGGGCATTTGAAGGGTTGCCAAAGTGCCAATGCAGACCTTGAACCAAAATCATTTGTCAATAGCCTGAGACAAGGGCAGGGCTGTTCTTAGCAGTGATAAATGGGTACAAAGCCCTTGAGCTCTGTCCAAATCCTGATCCAGACTTACCCCAGGAACACCTCCTGCTCCTCTCCTTCAAGTCCTTCCAGGGGCTCTGGTAGTTCATTCATAACTTGGGGTTTAGAAATAGAAACACTTGGGCAAAGTCAACTGAGGATCACAGCCTAACACTTCTACCTAAAATTTCATTTGGATTATTAGGCAACCTAAAATTACTTTCTGGAAATGTTCCAATGATTGCTTCAAGCAAAGGCCAACAGCAAAGTGGAGTTAGGACAATTTGCTGCTGCCAGATTTGTTTTACTACATGCAAAACAACAAATAACTCCTAAACTCAGAACTGCAGTGAAACATTGGGGGGGTTCTTTAAATTGCAAACCATCCTGTACTTTTGGGTTTGTCCAGGAGTGCTTTTAGGATCTTTAAGCAAGCAAAATTCCACAATATCTTGGGGTAAATATGGAATTTATTATGAGTGATAATAAAACTGGGTACCACTAAACCCCATTTACTACCATAAAATGCAAAATTCCATTTCATTTCCTGCTAGCACTGAATAACACAGCCCTCACCATTTTTTGTACACTGGATGCAATTTCAGCCCTGACCAAGTCTGAAGTCTTCCATTTGCCACTTACACAATAAATATTCCCGATGGCAGATTAGCAGAGAATTAATAAAATAAAATGGCTCATTTCAGTTTTGCCTTTGCTGTAACCGTAGATAAACTTCTGAAAGAGAAGAGTTACCTAAAAGGGATTTGTCAACTACAGTGATTATGAGAGTGCTCAGGCACTCTCAAATACATTTAGAAGGAAAATGAAAAATTATACACAAAATTTTGAGTATCTGTAATACCTCTGTTTATTATTAAATATATCTATCTTGCACTTGAGAACAGGTTAAACCATTGAAATATCACTAAGAAAGTTTATTGAAAAACAACAGCTCCTATTTGGATTGAATTATATCAATTCCAGCTCCCCTTGGATGTATTTCATCCAGGCTTCAAAGAAACAGAGTAGTGTTTAAAAGGGTTTACTCTACCTTGGAGAAGTAATTTAATAACAAATACCTGTGTCACAGTAAAATTTCTGCTATTCAAATCATGAATGGCCTCCCAGCTTTTGTACAAAGCAACGGTACTACAAGAGAAACAAAACCTTTACCTGAAATAATTTAAATGCCAATTAATTTGTGCTTGGAATCCTGAATTGGAGAGAGACACTGTCTGAAGAACAATCCAAGCTAATACTGGAAATACACAGATTTACACAGAGCATTACAAACCCACTCAGCTGCTCTATAAAACACACTCAGCACAAACATCTCTTGTTTGGTAGGAGGCTGTTATTAAACTAGATTGGTATTGACAGCTCTCTCTGTGGAGAGTCATTACAGGTGAATTACAGTGACAGTTTTTGTTGGGACTGACTGTCATTATAAAGTGTCTTTACTGGGTTGATTAAAACTCCCTGAATCTCCCACTCCATCACATTTTTCCCTATTGTTCTCAGTCTCAGCTTAAATATTTTGAAATAATTTAAGCAACTTATCCCCAGCAGAAAAAAAAAAAAAATCTGTTCTCATTTTTTAAGAGTCAGTATAAGAGTGAAGTTTTAGGTTGCTTTCAACTGATTTTTTAAACATGAGAGGCATGGGCATGACACCTCCTTTCCCAGGATTTTGTGCCACTGAATCTCCATTCGTAAGGACCTGCAGACACACACAGAACTGTGTCACACAGAAAATGACAGAGGTGGCAACAAACTGGCAAAGTCCTTGTCAGGCCTATTTACAAGTCTTACCGGTCTCCCTCAAAATTGGCATTAACACCTTGTCAGAAATGTAGCACTGAAAGATCTTTTTAAAAGGCCAACTTTCCTGCAGAAAACACCCTGTCTTCTTGCATTATTTACAGACATTAAAAGACATTATTAGAGAAGAACAAATAAAAGAGTGGCAATTTCCTTCATTTTAAAATTGACTGACTATTGAATTGTCACTTCCTCCCGACTTCCCTGCACTTGGATCTAGGATTCAGTGCAACCCCATAAAAATTCTGCAATTTCACATGGAGGAGCTAGGCTTGTACAACACTGTGCAGCTGAAATGTCCTTAGAATCTGCAGCCCAGAAGATGTGAAGGAAGGACAAGTATGAGATATTATTAATGTTACAGGACATGTAGCATACAGCCAGCAGTTCCTGAGCCTCACCTGGGCCCAGCTCGGGCTCTCACAGAGGTCTATCAGCAGCATTCCTCCACTCACAAAGAGAGTTTATAACTGAAGTGTTCCACAGGCAGAAGCAAATTATGAAACAGTTAAATTAGAACTTTTAAACCGAATTATTTTAATGCAGTTTGCCACAATAAGGAATAGTCTCCCCACCCCAAGACCTGCACTGGTGTCTTTCAGCAGACTCCTCCTGAGAACGGCAGGGGATGGAACTCAGAGCAGCCCTCCCCTGCTGAGCTGGCAAACAACCGGCAGCTCAATCTGCCTCGGCTGCAGGCAGGAAAACAGAAAACTTCGAACCAGATAAGAACCTACCAAATACCCAGACTGTTTGCATTTGCCTTTTCCCCTTTTCAGCTCTCCCAGGAAAGACTTCCCACTGCGCTGCAGAGCTGAGTTTTCCTCGGGTCACCCCTGAGCACAGTGTTTCACATTCCCAGTAATGGGAATTCAGAACAGTCGGTGGGATTTCAGTGCCCAGGTAGAAATCTGCCATTGCCCTGAAGCTGTTTATGCAAATCCCTGGCTGCTCACACAAGTGGAACCGTGAAGACCATGGCTGCTTTTGCATGTCAAAGGAAGCAGATTCAACCTCTTCAGAAACATTTCGTTCAGTGGAAGGAAGCCCACAATTCTCTTCCTACTGCACAGACCCTCGGCGGATCAGCACAGCAAACAATGGGGGGATTCAGACCTCTTGATCAGTGATAAAAGCTGATCAATAAAGGCTGCACTACTCCCAAGGACACGAGTTCACAATCATCTCCCAGAAGGGAGATCCTAAAATGCACGTTGCTTGCAGAGTCATGGATAAGGAGTTATGGATCTGGACACTGGTGTCCTGAAAATGGCTCATTCTAAAACTCAACTATTTTTTTTTTAAAGGGAAAAAAAAGCCCCACATCAGCAAACCCTGCATGTTCATGTCATCAATAATAGGAAGCATTCAGAGGTTAATTATTTAGAGCAGATACAACATTGAACTTCAGTGAAAATTTGCAATGGCTTCACATTGGGATTTTTGGTAACATACTCTGACATTTATTTTCCTGTAAGGTATGTTTAAAATAATGACCTCTCTCACCTCATGTTGGCTTTCTCCCACCTCCTCTCATGGAAAAGTGGCAAATCTATATTTTCCTTGTCAAGCTCATGAACCAGTCTAGTCACAGGGACCAGATAGAGAGGGATGAGACAAGGCTATTAGCAATCCCTTTCCCACCAGGAGGTACCTGTACCTCCTGACTACTCAGAAATAAGGCACTGTCCCTTAAGTTACTTTCAATAAACCACATACCAAGCATTTACTGAGGATTCTGATATGCATGGATACTCTTGGCAATTCAACTCTCCTGTATGACAAACACTCTGCCTGAGGGAGAGGTTACAGGTGTAATATGTATATTATATATATATATTCGATTTTTTTATGTTATGCAGGGCCTGCCCAGGTCCATGCCCTTCTCGATCCAAACATCTCCACAACCAAAAACTGAATGGAACAAATGAGAGCCTGTAACACACACTGTTAGCATTTGATGGACGTCCAGGGGCCTCAGTGCAATGGTTTTGTGGGCTCAGGACATTTCCAGCTGGCCAGCATCCAAGCTGTAAAAAGCCACAACCACAACAAGCACCAAGCAGCTTTTGCCAAGAGACAAAGGCTAAGGAGGCTATGGCAGGTCTCAGCCAATCAGGAGAACATGCTCCTTGCTTCTACGTGCACCATTCTATTATTCAAATAAACCCAGGAGGTTTTATTTTTATGGTTCCAAACTTGATTTCCCCTCTGGTTTTCAGTGCTGCACGTTGCAGGTGCTCCCCTTCCACAAAGCTCACACTGGATTTCCAGGATTCCCAACAAAGCAGTCCTGCCAGAGCTGCTTTCTAAAACTGAGGCCACAATGAACATCAGAGTGAAACTCCCGAGGAGCTCAGTGCTCAGGAACAGGGATATCACCAGAGGGAAGTGAGGTTAAGAGGGCAGAGCTAACCCCAGAGGGCAGAGCTAACCCCGAGATGGGAATCACAGCTGGAGCAGTTTCACACACGATGTCACAGAGCCCGTCTGAGCCCAGGTGCGAGGCAGGAGCAGGAGCCTGATTCAACTACACAGGGAAGGATAAAATAAAAAGCAGAAAAAAGCAAATGGAATGAGTGTGCAGGAGATGACTTTATGGACTTGGAGCTGCTGCAGCTACTGCACAGGGAGCTTTGGAAACAGAGAAGCGAGACAGGTGTTTTGCTAAGTACAACAGAAAGGTTTGCAGTTTGATAGAGAACAGGTATTAATCCTAATCACTGCACGTGCAGGGAGAACATTGCAGGTACCTATCCTGATTACTTAGCAGTTAAGACATGTTTATTTGAATGTTTGATACATGTTTCCTTAAGGAAAAAAAAACACTAAGGTTACTCTTAATAGTCCTGGTTCTTTCCATGATCAAAAGACAGTTTGGTCCCAAGGCCCATTTGCTATTAGTAATTATATTTTTGTCATTTAATTAGCACTTCACAAGTAAAATGAACAAACAATTCTAATTTGCAAACACGACTCCCTTGAACCGCACATAATCCTAAATATAGATGGAGTGAAAATAAGATGCAACTGAAGCATTATTTATCAACTAAGTATTCTTTGTTATGCTGGTACTCTATGCTCCTGCTGTGGTGATCAAGAGAAGTTTTTTCCATTCCCTTCTAATGACAGGGTACCCACAGCATAACAACAAAGAGAGAAAAAATGAAAAGGAAAAAAAAAAAAAAAAAAAAGAGAAAAAATTTGCTTGGTCTTGGTCCCTCTGTCCCAAATGGAAAGCTCAATTAAACAGCAGACTGATTCATACAGGAAAAACAAAAACAAACCCAGGTTGTTTTAACTGGATGTGTTCTTCCCTGCTTTTCCAGGCAGACTGCACTTCAGCCAGGGACAGCACCAGCATCAGTGACAATCCAGAAGGAAGTGCCCAGGTGCGGTGGCCAAGGCTGCCTTTGGCAATGGCTGAACCCTCAAGTGCCCCCCGGGCCAGGGAGGGGCCCTGGAGCAGCACTGGGGACAGCCAAGGGCTGAGAGCTTGGCCTGCTGAGGGGCAAGGATGCCAATTTTGGGAAGTGTTCTGTAACCTTGAACAAACCCAGAGCTATTTTCCAGCCCACACACTGCAGCACACCTTATTCTCTGCCTCCAAACACAACAAGCTGCACTTGGTTTGCAGTGACTGAAACAGAGGCTTGAGAATGGATCTGGCAGCTTTTCCACCTAGGAAAGGTGATGGATGAACTCAAGTTCAGTTTTTCTGTCAGACACAACATACATACATATATACATACAGACATATATGTATATATACAATTGTGTGTGTGTGTATATATATATATATATATATATATATATATATATATCTGCTATTTTACCACCTCTCCCAGCTGGGTGAGTCTGCCACAGCCATCCTCTGTGTTGGACCAAAAGAAAAGAAAGATGCTGGAATCCTTCATATTAATTGTGATCTCAGCAGCCTGACTGCTACTGCTGTATTAAAGGAGAAAAGCTCGAGCAGCAATCAGAGGGAAACAAGAAGCAAAATGAAAATCTCTAAGATGTGAACACAGATGAAAAAGTTTTCAATGTACATTTCTGAAAGCGATTGGGATGAAAATTTGCACTAAGATAATCCTGTCTGCTGACATAAATCCAAGTGTAATATTCACCTGTGTTCCTGAAGCACATCTCTCTCTGGATACTGCACACAGCAGGCTAGAAGCAGTTCCAATGTTATTTCTCAATATATTCCACAGCATTTCTTGTTTGTTTTTAATTACTTAAATACCTCCAAGTTCTTTGAGTTTATAACATATTAATATTCTGATTTTGAAGACATATAAATTAGGTTCCCATGCCTAGTCCCCATATGATAAAAGTACCAAGGTACATTTTTTAAAAAGCACTAACTCTCCAGCTCCAATTAAGACTGAAGAGTTTTGCTTCAGGCAACTCAAGGGTTCTCAGACTTTAGGCACACAAGCCCCAGCTTCCAATCCATCAGTGTTTATGTTATATTCCAAACTGCCTTGTATGAAGCCACTTGACAGGGAGCCCTGATATAATACCTTCCTAATATTCTACCATTCAGCACTTTTTAAAAAATAGTTATTTTTATTTGAGATGCTGCCTGCCTATCATCAAAAGGGAAGTACACCACCCTCAGCCCCTCAGCAAGGGCCAGCAGCAGAGCTCAGCAGCTGGCCCTAAACTTCAAGTGGCATCTGTGGGGCTCACAATCAATGGCACAGGCAATTGCTGTCCCTGCTCCAGGACGGATGTCTCCAAGTGGCCAGCTGCCAATGGCACGGCACAGCTGAGGATCCTCTGCTCCCACTCCTGTCATGGAACAATCAGCATTCCTTTGTAACGATGTGAAGCATGGATGGCAGTGGCTGGGCTGCCACACACACCTGGAATCACCTTTGGAACCTGAGGGTGGGCTTTCCTGCCAGAGAGGACAGATGTTGTCTTGGATACAGTGACTGACCTCTAATCACCACCAAGATCTCCATGGAAGTTGTAAGTGCATGTGGAAATTGTCAGCTAAGGCTGGGGAGTCTCAGTACAGAAAGGCAGCAGGAAGCAAAGCTCTGACAGGCACAGTCCCTTCCCTCTTTTGTCCCTCTGCTGGGGAGCTGCAAAATGTTCCTGTTAGGGTGAGATGACCTTGTCAAAGTGATATATTTATTACCAAAGAGTTCATCCATAAGGAGAGTACACAGATGAGGCCCCTGGATCAGTGGCAGCCAAGAAATAATGATTTGTTTCTATTTTTCTACAAGCTGTGGTGGCAGGTAGAGCTGTTGCACGGCTCTAACCTCTCACCAGCCTACATACACCTACTTCCAAAGAGCCCCATATTACTTTTTTGTTTAAAAAATAAGTGATAGAGTAGGCAAATTATTAGAATATTTAACAGAAAATGTTGCTGACTCATTTACATGGAAGCAGAAAGGGAAAAGGGAGAGCTTTGGGGAGGACATAACAAATATGGAGAGATAAAAGCATCAGGGAGGGAAAGAAAGCTGGACTATAAACTATCTTTTGTACATTGGTGAAGAGAAAAAAACCCTTCATTTGGTGTTTGGCTGTCAGTGACACCATAAAAACTCAGAGCTATATAATCTAAAATAAGGCGGTTCATCTCTTCTTTTATGGCTTTGCTGACAGGTAGAGCAGATTCAAATCTTTCCTTACAACAAACTGGGGATAATTTTACAGCCATGCTCTCCTTTCTTCCTCCCTTTTCCCTGACACCCTTGGTTCAGTTAGTGCTGCCACTGACACTAAAAATGACTCCCTTGCCTGACCAGCATCTCTTCAGCCATGGAAGAGGAGGGGCCAGAATCTGTCTCCCTTTGGAACTCCAGCCCTCCCACATCACCCCCCAGCCTCCACTCTGCCAAGGGACCCCAGGTTTGAACTTCCCATCACCTCTTGTTATTGCCCAGCCATGCATGTCTCTAACACAGAGAACATTTCCTCCATGCTTTTCTTGCATGTCCAAAACATGTAAAACAGTCACAATCAGAAATGACAGCCTGCTGACCTGTTTTTTATTTAGTACCTCTATCCACATCCCTCCCAGCAGTCACTCAGCAATCTGTCAGAAACCATGGTGCAGTGAGTGCCTGGACGCCAAAGGCTTCCTTGTGCAGGCTCAGGTTGCTCTGTCCCCCTCTCTTTCAAGAGCAAGGCAGCCAGACCAAGGCAAGTCACATTCTGGACTAAACTGACCAAGTACCTGACTCCAGCCCATTCTCTAGGATTTCATGCTTTGTTATGATGCTGGTAAGAGAATTGCTTTGCACTCCCAATGAGGGCTGCAGGGCAGGGACAGGAGCTGACACACATGTGAGCCACTCCAGGACACTCTATAATCAGACTTTGTACCTTCAGCAGGACAGGGCAAACGAGCGCTTTTGGGAAAGATGGCTACAGGGAATCTGGTACTGGAACAAGGAAAGATGGCATTTACTATAAAACATCTTACCTCTGCTAAACATGTACCTCATGAACACACACAGCCAGGAAAACATTTCATGAAGTGCTTTGGAAAACAGGGATTTAGATTAACTTATTCTCAGGCTGTATCCCATGGCCACAATTGGCCAGCAGCAGAGACAAACTGTCTCCAACATTTCAATATCGTTACACCAAACTGAGAACCATATTACAAACCACATACACAGAGCAGGAGGTTTTCAAACTATTTAGCAGTATGGTCATTATATTTTGGTGTAAATCCCTGCACAAGGGAAGTTAAGTTGAGGACAGTTTAACCATTGAAGAGAAAGGTAGAATTTCATTTGTTACTTCTAAGTTCTCTCTTACTGCAATCTGTCAGAAATCCAAGGAAAGGAGCAGAAAGAGGTTTTTTTTTTTACTCTACACTGCTACTTCCTATATTAGAGAGCAGCATGTACTTTCTTATGGCTGACACATACAGGGATTACACATTTGTTCCTGACAAATAACAACTGGTGATGTTAATTAGGGTGCAGTTAGTGAAAACAGCTGGGAATGGTGACAGGGAAAGGGAGAGAAAGAAGAGGGGGGTGGAACATTTCCATCCAAATCCTATTCAGATCAAATTTAACAAGGTGTGTATAGGGCTGATATACACAGTAGGTGACCAACATCATGCCTTTACTTCCCAAGAGAGTCAAGAGAGGTGATATTGAGGAGAATTAGAAAAGCTTGGAAACAGTTATCCTATGAAAGTGCTTCAGACAGGAGCAACACCACTGAAGAAAGCTGGAAAAACACATATGGGACAAGGGGGCAGCGTGAATAAAAAAATGCTGGAATTTGAAGAGGGAACAGTCAATACATGCCTCTACAGGTGAAAACTCTCTAAATATTTTTATGGGGAAACCTTACCTTAAATACCTTAGAAAACCGTTTCTAATATACAGAGCTGAAAGATGCCCAGTCAACTTTGTCTTTACTACACCAGTAATTATTCACTTTTTGATATTGCTTAAGACAAACAAAGCCATTGTCAATAAATTCTAAAATGATAAAGTGTCAGTTACTTTAAAAAAGAAATATCTGTAACTGCATATGTAAAAACTAACAACTACAAACACAAGATATGCAAGATGGAGCACACATTAAAATGGAATCATTGAGGAAAATGATGAGAGCTCTCCACACCTGCAGCAATAGTTTTTCTGACTGTTAGGTGGTGTTGTGCCCTTCACACAGGTGTGAACTAGGCAGTACCTAATTAGCACCTGTGCTCACTTCTCTTAGAACACAGACTGTGGAGAGCACTACTTGCAAAATTATTGTCACACCTCCAGAGCCCAGCCTGAAGAAAACCCTAATTAATCTCAGCATCATTTGGAGAACAAGTGCAAGAGTTGCAGAACAGCCATGAAGGCATCAAAAAAGCCACAGAAAATTCAAAGCATAGCCTGCCCCTACAGAAGAGATTTAAGGTAACAGGCAGGCTGAATACACCTTTTCCTCTCCTTTTTATTTCCAGGAGTAAATAGTTTCTCCCTTGATGCCCATGTGGCAACACTTGGGAAGATGAGATAAATCCTGTGTCTTCAGGG
Source organism: Serinus canaria (assembly GCF_022539315.1). Taxonomy (NCBI): domain Eukaryota; kingdom Metazoa; phylum Chordata; class Aves; order Passeriformes; family Fringillidae; genus Serinus; species Serinus canaria. The sequence goes on along the minus strand of NC_066317.1, from coordinate 2,844,451 downwards.
AACTTGACAGGATGGGGATTAGATTTCTGTGGGACTCTGCTCTTTGGGTGCTTTATCTATGATGGCAATTTCTAGGTTAAAGACCAATACCTTCCACAGAACTGAAAGATGTTCTGCAAGTAACAGATTTCCAGGTTTGTGTGGGAGCAAATACCGCAACTGGGATAGCCACGACACAAAGAGTAACATCATGCAATTCCAGAAGGCTTTAAGCACTCCCCATACACAGTAACCCCATACCTGATCAGAAAGCTGTGTTGGAGTCATGTTGGGGTCACCATTACGTCGAGATGACAGTGACCAAAGAAGGCTTCTGGCATCTCCCCATACAGAGGAACAACAAGTCACTTCAGAAGGCTGCAAGCATCTGCCCCTCTTGATCCTCAGCCCAGCCTTTTATGCCCTCAGGTTGATGCACTGCACCTGTGTGCCCTCTGCTCCCCTGGGTGATTGGTCAGTGCCCCTGGGCACTCCATGGATGCCCTACACCTGCTTGGCACAGCTGTAGCCCGTTAGGGATGAGAATGGCCACAGCCCCACTCCCAATTGCCACAACCTGTGCTCCTACACAGCTATGAATGTGCTAATAAAGGAAATTAAAGGAATACTTTTGGAAACATTTGAGAGAATACTCAGCAAATGCACAAGCTGACATGACGACATTCAGTGGAAGAGGGAAAAAGTCATTGGAAGAAAAGAGCTCAGTCAGAGTGACTGACTCGGAAATGCCCAGCAGAGAAGTGACCCAAGGAGCTGCACATGGGCACAGCTGCCCTGTCACCCAGAACATGGTGCTGGAAGGTGTAAAACTATTGCTGAGAGCAGCCTGGGCTCCATGAGCTAGCAATCCCAGTGGCAAAGTGACTTCTGACTTCAGCCAAGGGTTCTTCAGACATGACCACAATCAGCAAATGAAAACCTGGTTTAACACCCCTAAATCAGACACAGGCCACTGGACAAGCACTGCATTGCTATGACTGCCACATGGCAAATGTAGACATTTACCAGCACGACAGGTCAGGGCATTCACAGCTTTTTATGTGTGTTTGTTATCAGAGAAGCCCAATCACCCAAACATGATTTTAACTCCTGTGTAAAATAGAAGCAAATGTCCCTACCTGACAAAGACATGTCATAAATAAAATATTAGCCTGGCCTAAATGGCACACCTAGGAGCAAAGACCTCATTGCACCAAACACCAAGATCTTTCCCCAGACAACTGAAACAATACAAGATGGCCTGAGGAAAGCTGAAGCCACACAAGGCTGGTGGAGCTCCCCACTGAAGCACACTGACCACACCAGCACCTCTGCCCGCTGCAAAGGCAGCTGGAGCACAGAGCCACCAGACACAGCCCCAGCCAGGATGGGCACTCACAGCACTGCCAGAGGGGCCTCTGGACCTGACCTCCTCTCACCAGAACAGCCAGGGACAGCAACAAGCTGCTAACCAACAGTGCTTGTGCCAATGGAAAGCTTGGTACCTTTATTCTGAGCTGCCTGCAGGGTTAGCAGAAACCACTGTGCCATTATTCAGCTCCAAACCAGACTTTCATCACTATTGTGACATTTGATGACAGCACTTGCCTTCTGCAAGGGCTTTATGGCAGTGCAATAGAAGCCATTTATCCAACCATAGAATTCCTCTTCTGTTACTCCAATGTGATGTTGTTACAAGCTGTTGCAATGCCAGTTCACCTAACAATAATAACTATGTAAAAAAATCAGCAATGCAATTGAATTAAATCAATCACTGGAGGATTGCTTTGGGGTGTTTTTATTGGTTTGAAAGAATATGGGGGGGGAAAAAAGCCCAGATGCTAGCAGAGAAAGAAATTATAAAGGCCATTACACAGTGTTGTAGACTGTGAATCTGACTTTAAATTGTTAGAAGACTTATTCAATTATCAAACTGCTTAAGTGAAGCTAAGAATAGCTGTAGAAAGATAATTACATTCTCATGGTTTAGTGCTGCCATTTGATTATTTGAAATGTCCTTTAGACTTTCCAAACTGATGCAATATAAGAACAAAAACACTTATCTCATGCTCAAGTCAAAAGTGCTTTTCAAATATTACATGCTGTTTAGTTTAGCATTTATGTAACAGTTAAAGATCTTATTGAGCTGGAAAATAAAGAGACTTTTCTTTTCCAATTTGTTCTTCAGTTATTTTCCAGTCGAGTAACATAATCCTACTTTTAAACTTACAGTCAGTAAAAAGCAGTTGACTGTTCACATGTTTTCAGCAGGACAAATTGACAGTTATATTCTATAAAATAGGCGGCCCTCTGAAAGAAAGTTGTTTTGACAATTTTTAAAATAGAAATTATGCAACTTCATGCATTTTATTGTATTAGTTTCCTGTAACTGACTTTTATGTCACAAACCAGTATGTTAACATATTTTCATATGTTTGTGTGCTAGTAAAATGGTGCTGCTTTAAGTGAAGAAAGAAATAGCATGCACACAAAAATAAAAGAGTTAAAACATGTTAAAACAATTCTACAGATCAAGGAAATTTGAGGCTTAATTTTAATTTGCTTAATTGTAAATAAGCACAAAGCCTACACTGTGTATCACAGATGTATCACAGCACCACCTGTGGTAAAAGGATTTATATATGATAAATAGTTTTAAATGTTATCCATTGTGTAGATTATGGATAAACAGACACAGCAAAACACATCTCCAAGCAGTGCAAGATCCACCTTTGCAGAAAGGTTTTGTTTCAAAAGCAGAACCCTCAGAAATGCATCAGTTTTGACAAAGCTCTGAACGTGAAGCTGCCCAAGGTGAACATTCCCTGGTTACTCCTCACGGAGAGACTCAAATGGAAAACTTGACCTTTCAGACTGGTAAGAGACATTTCTACAGTTCCATTTCACAAAAACAGATAAATTCTTCTGTTTCATTCTCACCAAGAATGCTCACCAAGGACAGCAGATGCTCTCTAAACATCAGCAGGCAGTCATTTTAGCAAGGGTCATGTCATATTCTTTACTTGTAACTTTCCAAAAAAGCTAACAAATGGTAAGATGATGTTATTTGGGTTTGGGGCTTTTTTTGGGAGGAAGGGAGGTTTTTGGTGTGGAGTTCTTCTGCTTGTTTGTTCTAATAAAAACAACTGTAAAATCTGACACTGTAATTTAATCAGGTTCATTTAAAATAATTCCTGTCCTTTACATTGTGGAGACATGCAGTCCTATAATCACAAGAAACTTCATCTCTCACCAGCTATCCAGGCAATTAAAAAAGGTGGGAAAACAGAAATGAAATTTAAAATGTGATTTGTTCCTCTCATTTTCAGTAGGAGTTTAGGGTAAACACATCACCTTCCCAGAGACCCAAATGCAGATTGCTGCAATGTGAGAACTCATGACAGCCTGGAGCAAGCAAAACACCATTTAAAGTATTCTGGGCTTTGACTGCCCACCCAATTCCTCAGCCATTCCAGCTGAAATAAGCATTGTCCATTAGGTTGATGCAATACATTTAGGTGTCCATCCCTGGGCCCACCCACACCCAGTGAGGTGGATGTGATCAGGGGGTGCTGCACTCCTCCACAGGCAGGGAGCAGCTGGCAGATATTCTCCATGGCATTTCCATCACTGCAGCCAAAGCAGGCAAAGCGCCCACACCCACAGCCAGAGCACAGCACAACACAGCTTTTCACGTCAGAAAAATAAACACCTCTTTCCAACACCACTAAGAAGTTTCTGGAGCAGTAAGGGCCTGTTAAGTAACCCAGACCTGAGCTGTGCTGTGAAGCTTCCATGGAACAGCTACTCAACAAAGATGGATCTGAACTGTGAAGCTGACAAAGCCTTCACCAGTTTTCCAAGGAGCTTCCAGGAAGAAGCAAACATTAATACCCTTTTTTTAAATACTACAAAGATGAGGCATATATATGAGGTATATCATCATAGCAATCTAGAAATTCTAGTACAGCTTCTTTTCTTCAGCAGAAAGGAAGATGTTAAGTCCCACAGCAAAATCTCAGAACAGAGGATTCAGGCAAGAAAGATGTGCAAATATTTGTGGAGAAGAAGAGCAGGCTGCTAGTAGAGATGAACTAAATTTTTATAGAGTTTGCAATTGTTGTCATGTCACATTTTCTTTTTTATTTGTCATGGGCCTCCATTGTCTTCTTTTAGGTCAATCAAATTTCAGTAGGTGTCTGTCACCACACTTGAACTCAGTTTCAATCTGTTAGATACATCCTGGCACAAGTGTAAGGTGCATAGTTTTGAAAGAGGATATTTAATTTCAAATGGGAACCAAGCTACAGATCTCCCCCTAGCCATGATAGAAGTGTATATTTATACATCACATATGCTCAAATTCACATATATATTTGCATATATACACAACATATTTTTAATATATTATTACACATATACACATGCATGTCTATGTCTGTTATAAAGTTGCAAGCAGAAAAATTTCACTGGATCAATAGCTATAATAAATTATTATCACAAAAGTTGAGAAGAGAGAGTGGGACATGAAAAAACAGCATTAGCAGCCACTTCCTGCATAATTCCCACAGTTCAAGAGACATTCTTTCAAAGTGCCCTGCACTGAATTCACCTGAAATGAACACAAACCCCTTCAGACCACCCCAAGGCAAAGTCTGAGCAGAGAGGCCACAGCTGATCAAGAACCCACCCCCAGGCCCTACAGCTGTTGCTTAAATGTCACTCTGTGACTGAGCCCACACTCACCAGCAAGCCTGTTCTCCCCCTCTATGGAACAATTAAATATGATCCCATTAGCAGCATCAATTAAGGCAGATAAAGTAATAGCCCAATTGAATGCTCCAGGAGGCCAATGGCTCTGCTTTCACTGGATAATGGATTGCACTCCCTGCTCTGTGCTATAAAGCCAGACATGGGATCAATACTTCCTTCTGCTTAGGAAGCCTGCTTGCCTGGGGCATAATAGACATCTAATTTAAGATTCTTTTGCTCAGGCTTTCTTCTCTTCATCAAGGAATAATACATCATTTCTTAAAAAGTATTTTTTTTAGAGGTGTAATTTCCCCATCATTGCATTTTAAGAAAGTTTTAAGTAACTTCCTCAGCTTTAATTCCATGAAAGCAAAAGGTCCATTTATCTTAGGACACATTCCAATGCTCCCTTGGTAATGAAGGCTCTGCTGACCAGCTCAGCTGCAGCAATGTGTCCCTGTCTGCAGCCTCACTCTCCCAGAAGGGCTCTTGAGGGACTGCAGAGTTTGCATGATTTCAACTAAACATATTGGGGGGGGGAAATCAGCTTGGATAATTTCATTGTTTTTCTTGTTCAAGGAAGCCTATGGGTTTTTTCTTCCTTGAGGAAGGCTAAAGTGAACAAATTTTGTAGCATTCCAACCCCGAATCAATGCAAAGGAGAACTTTCAGCCCCAAAATCTATCAGGAGACTGAATGCATCCCAGAAAAATGCAGCTACATCAATATAATTTAGAGCTTGCATTTTCAAGGACAATAAATACATATTTGCTATTGATTGCTGGAGAAGTTTGTCATGAGCAACATGGAAAAACCTTTCAGGTTATGGTAGGAGCAGGACTCCTAAAAGAAATGAGTCACGAAGAAAGAAATAGTGACCTTTGCTACATTTAACTGCAAAGATGCTTCTATTAACAGAGTAACCAAAGAGACTAAATGGCTGGAAATTAGGTTTCAAAATACTAAACAAATAATGGCATAATAACATTTGCATTTAGCACTAAAATCAGTGAGTTGCTTTAGCAAAGAACAGCTTTTTTAAGCTGCTGATTCTGTATTTATCACAAAAATCAGAGCAATCATGCTCACAGGAGCCAAGGTGTGAAATTTAAGGATAAGACAAATCCAAGGTGTTTTAGGACTCTGTCCATTCCTCAGAGTGACAATACTGTGGGTCTCTGGTGCCAGTGCCTGGTGCTGCCCAGCAGGGAAAGGATCACACTCGGTGAGAGCTGGAAGCAGGAGGAGGAGCAAGAAGGAGACGCTGCTGTCACCAGGTGGAGGCTCCAAATGTGCTAAGGAGGGCTCTCAGAGAAGCACTGGATAAAACAGGAATCCCAGATCACACCCCTCTGAGCAGAGACAAGCAACACCTCCAAGGAGTCACTGCCAAGGAAAGAGAGGCTGAGCTGTTTGGGGACTGAAAGCAGTCACTGACTTCAGGCAGTGGTTATAGATACCTTAAATGGGGTTACACAATGTCATTTAGCCACTGCCACTGTGGCAAAGGGCGACTGGAAACTGCCTTTGAGACTGACATGACCTGATCCAGAGACAGCTGGAACCAGCACTGAATGAAGCAGACCAGGTACCTGGTCCCAGAGTGATTCCTAAGGACTCTTTGACCATGTGCCTTTTACAGTTGTGCAATGCAATAAACATTTCAAATATCTATTATTTAAAGCAGCCCCTCCAAATTACTCCCTTTGCTACTCTGAATTGACCAGTCTGCATTATCAGTCATTCTCCTGAGGAATTCACAAGCCCCTTACATCACTGACTTGGGTGTGAAAAAGCTCCACCTCAGTGCTATCTATATTAAATCAAGAGATTTAGCTCACAACTTGAATTTCAGGAAATGTATATAAATAACTTCTAACACAGTAAGAAGTCGATTAATCCAAAAACTTCACTGTGAAGGCTTTCCCATATAAAAAAATTCTGCTTTTATTGCATTACTTAGACAAATTTCTGAAGAACTGTTAAGAAAAAGGTTTCAAGTGTCAATACAGAAGAGGTTGGCAACACTTTGTCAAATATAAATCAGCATTTATACATCTTTCTAGTACAAACATAGTAATCCCAGGAAATGCACACTGCTTCTACTGTTGCTTTTTACACATGGACAACACAAAAATTCCTTTAAGGCCCTCTTAAACTGAAAAACAAGATGCCTGTTCTTGGAAGGAAAATGCAGACAAAACAGCCAGATATAAAACCTGGGCTCTTGAGTTCAGCCATCACATTTCTGGTCTGCACATGCTGAGAATGGACACTTGCAATGTTATATTCCATTTCTAAAAATGCTACAAATGCTCTCATGTCAGTGCAGAGACCTCTCCAGAATTAGAATGAGAGACAAGAGGTATGAGCAGAACTATTTTATTGCCATTTAGCTCTTCTCAGAGGCGCCCAAGATCAAAAATTAGACCTTCAAGGCTTGTCTCTCCCCAGCCAGTCCCTTGAAGTTCTTCAGCACATCAGAGTTTTTCAGTGAGTTCCCAAGGTTTACTGGGACCTCTCTGATTTCTGCAGTCCTGCTCTAAATCCAGGATTATTTTGCTTTTACAGTCCCTCTCTGTCCGTCCATGGCCCCCAGACACTTTGTGTTAAGCCATTATAAATCAAAAGTGAGGGAGGTCTTGTTTTTCCTTGGCCACCATTCCCCATTGCTCTCTGCACCCAGTCCCACAGCACACAGGAAAACCACCCATCCTATCCAGGTGTACATTTGTACTGCTCCTCCCTGAGGGAATTTCAACTCCCTGCTCACTCTCTGCAGACACTGCATGAAAGGAGGCTGGGCTTGCTTCTGCACTCAGGCTGCCCTTCCAAACTGGAACCAGTTCCTAGGGACTGTCAGATAACAGAGCAAGGCACTCTGGACTGCCCAGGTGAGAGGGGAGGACGCCCAGTGGGAAGGAGGTAGAGACAAATTCCTGATCTGCCCTAATGAAGTGTCCAAGTGACAAATTGAGGTAAAATGAGAACCAACCACTATCAGAGCTTACCCCATGAATATTTCTTCATAAAGACATATTGCAGAAAGCCTGGCTAAACACATCCTTTGCCTACTTTGAACTTAGCATTCTCAAGACACCAGCTGCATGTCATCTGTGAAGCATCTTGTAATTCTAAAATTTAATTTGATAATCATATCTGTCTCCTCTATTAACTCTAATGAAGCAGGCTCATTAATTTTCCAACAGGTACTGCTTATTTCATCAAGCTGATCTGTCAAAGCACAGCAGTGTGAGGAGGGCATTCCCTCCTTCTCCAGGTCTGCAGAAATTGCTCTGAAAGACAATGTGCACACACTGGATTCAGTCTGGGGTCCAAGAACAGTCACATTTTGTAAAGCTTTGCAGAGTTATTGCTGCTGCACTGGAGACAACAGCACTTCCTGTGCACATGCAAGGAGATGAAGGCAGTGCTGTTATCCCTCTTACCCCTGACAGGTGCAGGAGCACTCAACAGAAAAAACAAAGTCACTTCTGATGTCTTAGCACAAGGTATATTTAAATGCTTCGGAGAAGACACCAGCCAGCTCTTTATCTCTGGGTAGTTAAAAACACACATAAATTCTGTCCTTTCATCTCAGGTAATAAAACTGCCATGCACTGGTAACCCAAATCACAGCAATGGGGAACAGTGGCAAAAAGCTGAAGGGCCCCAAAATCTCAACTACTGGCAACACCATTGACAAGAGAGGCTCAGTTTCCAGGAGAGAGCAAACCATGGATGGTGGCTGCATGCTGAAACAAGAGACATCTGTAAACCCCTGTAAATCAGAAGCTGCCAACAGCTTCAGAGGTTTTTATAGCAAGAAAAAACCCATGCTAACAGGAGCTTTAAGCATATAAAAAGGAGACTCAGAGAGCAGCATTCTGGAATTGGAAAGGCAAAAAAAAATCATCTTGTTTCCTATAACTAGTTCTGATTTCTCATTATACAAATGTGCCTTGAAGAGTCACATTACCGCAGGGTTATTACACCCAGTCACTGCTGACCCCTAGGTCACGAATTAAAATCAACCAGATCTACAGCTCTATTTAAATTATAATACACCTCTCATTTCATGGAGGAATCTCATCATGAAGATCATAATTGCAAATTGCCCACCACACACATTAGGCAGAAGCTGGATTTATTTTAAATTAAAAAGTAGCATTTCTTGTACTCCGCCAGCATACTGTAAGGGTCATTAAAACATTTAGAAAGCTCCAGCTTTAGTTTGCCTTCAGCTTCTCTGCGGTACAAAAATAAGTTACTTATCTGAATTTACATTCTTGATATATGATGTTAACTCTTTTCTGGCTTGTCTCTGGTTATCAAAAACAGTTAAATTTATCCTTCTACCACAGAACATCGGAAGAGTTCAGGACTCAACTGTTAAACATGCATTTCAAAAAATATATTTTGATCAGGTTAGGCTTTGTTCAAGTTTATGCTGCAAGGAAAGGAACAACTGCATCCAAACAGGCCATAAAAGAGATATTGATGGTGCTGACCAAATGTAAACTGTTTGATAATCTGAAGTGTGTCAAGACAGGTAGAACTTTTCCACAAGACTTGGCAATAATACAAAATATTTCAGAGAAGAAAATATTTCAGTTGGAAGGGACCCACAACAATCATCTGGTCCAACTGCAATATATATCACCTGCAGTTTTTATCCCAAAAGATCTTAAAATGTTTGTCTGGCTTCATGCATAAGAATCACTTCATTCACTGAAACACAGCAGCTAAATTAATTAGGGCTGGAATTGAAGAATAGGGATAAAAATTTGAGAGAACATTGTCATTGTTTAGAGTCTATAACATTTGTTAAAGGACACAAAATCTAACTGTAGAGGAGCACTTGAAAAAAACAAGCAGGGAAATAGGCACTAAAAATTAGACATGACACTGAAGCAATATACTCTGGAATTCAGTTTCAAAGCATTCAAAGTGAATCAGTGCCTAACATCTTCTGTGGATTATATGTTTAATTCTTAGCAATCCAGTGAGACATTTTTCTAAAAATGCACCTAAAATGAGCAGAGCAAAATCTTATTTAGATTTAAATTTCCAGGAATTTTTTTTCCATCTCTGTTTGGCCAAAACTGTAAAACATTTATGTGACACAGCAGTTTGACCCCTCAGAGCGTTCAGGGTGTGATCAATTTGTCTAATGCCATATTAACAACTTTTCTTTTACATTACTGCTAAAAGTGTCAAGGAAACATCATATCCTTGTCTAAGCTCTCATGGTGTAAAATGAAATGAAGTACAAAAAAATTGAACAGAAATCACAAATACTGAAACATCAGCCAAGTTCAATGCTATGGGCAAAATTCTCTTCTCCAAGCACCAAATAATTCTGAACAAAAGCTAATGGAAAATGAACCACCATAAGCTGTCAGCTCAACCCCTTTCTGGACAGGGATTTGGTTGTGAATTGCCCCTGTGCTGCCTTGGACAAAGGTAGGGCACAGATTTCTCACTTTGAGCAGTCAGCCTTTAAAGTGAAGGGCTCCCAACAGAAGAGAAACCAAACCCCTTTGCACAGAGCAAACAGCATTGCCCAGAATGTCACTGCAGCAGCCCTTGGCCAGCCAAGCACAGGTTACAGACTCACTGCAGAACAGGCAGCAGGGAAAAGCAGAACCAGGCAGAGCTGATGAACAGGGACAAGCTGGAGTGGCACTGGGAAATAAAGAGGGATACGGATCATCACGACGGACAGCTGACATGTACACAGGAGAATCACTGTCAGGATTAGTAGAGTTCAAAAAAGGTGTGTGAAAGGATGAAGTACAGATGTTTCTAGAAACTTTGTCACATATAACGTGGGGTTAAGATGCTGAAAAAGCACACAGAGGTGTATTTGAGGAAAATGGACCCAGCAGAATCCAACCTCTGGTTGAATAACAGTGCAAAAAGGGGAAAAGAAAGCAAGGTCCTCTGAAGGTTGAAGTAAAATGTTTGATGTGAAAGAAAATTGGGAGGCTGCAGAGGAATAAAAAGCAAAGTTAAAAATGATCAGAACTACCAGCAGTACACAATCTTTTGGCAGAATTCTCCAATCATACACCAATTTTTGTAAAAAATTGGGACATTAAGCTTTGAAAGTCTGTTCAGGGAACAATAGAGCAAAGCAACATTTTCAAGATGCTTCAGAGAAAGAATCTGTAATGGTTAGAGGCACCTGAAAAGACTGAGCTAAAGCAACACAAGAACACCTGATAATGGAGCCACAGAGCACCAGAAAGGAAACCAGTGCCAGTGTCCCTCAGAGCAAAGGGCAGAGACACAGCAACACATCCTACTCATTTTGAGCTGGATCTAATGGCAAAGGGATGAGCAGTGGGGTAGACAGATCGAGATGTGAGCTCAGAGAGAAAACAATTCTGAAAGGGAGCTGTATCCAAGGGGTGCTTGCATGAAGGAAATTACGTGCACATGCTCACAGCAAGGTTTTCCCAGAGCTGTGATTCCAACTCTGCTCATAGGCAGCAGCAGCTGCCTATGAAAGATCTGACTTGGAGACACTGAAATGATCTGAGTTCGGCATTTGCTTTTCAGATGGCTCACCCACCTCATCCACCTATCTGCTACAACAGCACCAAGACAGGAAGGACAGGGCCTTGGAATTAGATCACATCTAATTCCAAGGCCCTCTGCATAAAATACACTCCCCAGAGCTACAGCCCACAATGGCACCAGGTCTTTTCTCTTGTTCAAATTCGGTGAATACCAAGCACTCTGCAGACTGCAGCAATTCCACCTGAAAGATGAAATTTTGCACAGGTTTTCCAAGGTTTCTGTTGACCTCAGAAGCTGTGTTTCCACATGGATGCCAAACCAGCACAAATACTCTTTACTCAGTAAGTTCAAGATTCTCAAGAATGTATTTTTAAGAGCTTAAACCACCCTGATAAGCAGTGTTGATTATGGTGATCTGTTGTTTCACTTCCTGCACTCTGAAACCATTGCACAAACCTCACCTGTAAATCTGAACTTTCTTGTTTTTACCTTGAAGATCTGTGATGATTTTAGGCAAAGCTTGAAGCCAAGAGAATGCTCTGCTCAAGCCTATTTCCAAATATCTGAAAGACACTAACATCACTGTTTCACAGAAGCACCAGAAACCCACACACCCTCCTTCTACCGAGGCACAACATCACACAGGCACAAACTACTCAAGTCCCAGGAATAATATTCCCTTTGAGTATTTCCCAGTGTCAAAGTTAAAAAAAAAACAACCTCAAAGCACATCACAATATTTAGCCTGTTTTGTCCCTAAGAACACTCATAAATTCTTTCTCACCATATTTTGTTCCCATCTCAGCTGGAAGCATCCTTTTCCCTTTTTATTCTCCTCCAGTTTTATCACTGGATGACAACAGGATTACAGAAGGCTCTGATCTCTGCTCAAGTACCAGGCAGACAAGCACTCAAAATCTACAGGTGAAATATAAGTCTTACAGTGCTTGGGCTTGGGTTCATGGTTTTTTCCCTTTTGGGGGGTTGCTGGGTTTTGGCCTCTTTTTTTTAACGGTTTTATTTTTACTTTTCTTTTTAAATCCAGTTCTTCACATTCACATGTTTGATGCAGTGATTTTTAGGCAATTTCAGTGAGTTGTCTGAATTTTTCCAAAGTTAGTTAGCTAGGTAAGTCAGCACTCAAATGCAGGTTGCAGCAGGGGAAATGCTTTAGCTGAACACACAGGATTTCCCAAGCATGTTTCCTTTGCAAACAGCCAGCATAAGGAAGCCCACACAGACTGAGCTGGTTTCTCTGCCACCCTTTATCCACACTCAGTGACTGAACTGTGGATAACTGAGTGGACCTTCAGGAGTAGAAGATAATTGCCAGAATTATTCTCTTTTGCTGCATATTTGCTTTTCATCATTTCCCTTGTTGAACCAGCTAGACTTCTAACCTAGAGACATTCCTTGTTTGGCTGGATAGACCCAAATATTTGGGTTTCTGTTTTTATGCAGCAATGGTTTCCAGTTTACAACCAATACAACAGGCAGGGGACAGGAGAGGCTCAATTAGTACAAATGTTCTGGCCAAAGATTATCCATAAAGCCAATGCTGCAGAGTTGTGCAGATTTCTCTTGTTTGTGTCAATATTCTCTGTGCAACACAAAGTTCTCACCAAGAACAACTAAGAAAACTCAGATATGAGGTATTTTGCTGTTTATAACCTAGTTTAATGATTTAAATGGAACTTTAACTGTTCTCATGATGAAATGCCTTGTCAGTAACAACCAGGGCATCGAATTCAGTTTTATTTTCTCTCGAGGAGTGGCAGTGAGCTGTTTCAATTATAGTGAAATTGTTTTGTCAGCACACTGTTTAAAAGAGCAATAGGGCTGTGCTGTACAAAAATACAGATGCTGCTTACTGTGACTTACTAAAAAAGAGAAATGGCATAACCTACTCATCTCTTCAGAGTGCTCAGTACTAGAAATATTTAAAAACTCCTGAAATCTCCGTATTCAAGTATTTGAGAAGGGACAACCTAAGTAGAAGACATTCACTCAAAGACATTATCATGAAGAGCCTTTGGAGCTACTTTTTACAATGACATTCAATGAAAAGCTAATAGAGATTTTTATCTTTTCTTGATTACTAGATCATTACATTTAATAAATGTAATGGTGTTTAACCCTATTGCAGATGAAATGTACTCTTCCAATGGCCTGAGACATCTTTTGCCTCCAGCCTCCTCTTCAAAACACCACTTGCTTTGGACTGACCCTTAAGTTGTGATTTAATCAATAAATACTTGAGAGGAAAAAAGCTCTGTTGCCACTCAAAAAGTAACCAAGTTTTTACAGTGAAAAAATGCAAACCTGTCCTGCAATGCTCCCTAATCTATAAATAATTAGATCTCAAGTGCTTTCTAAAGGTCAGTGATAGTATCTTTTCCCTCCTGAGAGGCAAACCAAAGATGTAGCAGAGCAATGTGTCCTCTCCAGATCCACCCAGTCAGTGGCAGACAAACACAAAACCAGGTCCCCAGAGGCCCAACAGGCTGCTCCACTTGCAATCCTTTTCATATACCAGATGTACCTCAAGTATGTCTGTGGCTTTAGAGATTGAAGGAGTCAGCTCTAACTCATGTAACTTCCAGATTAAATGGAGCATGTGAATTAAATGGAATACCTAAAACATTTTCAACATGTAATATGAAACAGTGATTTTTAACCTCCTAGAGGTGGAAAAATGGCAGGTGATTTTTTTTTGCTCACAGTTAGGCACAGACTTACCTGAAGAAATTAAGTTTGCAATTGAACAAGGCACAATAATGCATACTCTTAAACATCTCTTGAAAACATTTGATTTCATTTAAACCAACCCTCTTTATTTCTCCTGGTTTTTTCTTGTTTTGATTATTCAGAAGCACACCACATTTCCAGTTCCCTGTGCTTACCTTGACCCTCTCAAATCTGACTGGAAATGCCACTTCAAGCATAAGCAGGCCAGGTCCTCAGAGCATGCAGTTTTCACTCACTGCTTGAATTTAACAGCAGCCTTCTCATTTGCACATTTTAAATTAGATTAGCACTTTTTTTTTTCCTTTGGACACAGAACTCTTAATGAATTAGCCTGGTTACAGGCTCCTCTACCAATTTAACCATTACATCAGGGTGGGTGGAACTGGATGATCCTTAGGGTTCCAACATTCATCAAGTCCATTTCCCATCACCTTGTACTTTCTCTCCTCCAACTGCCACCTCAAGTGACACAAGGGGTCTAAAACAGATTTACCTGTGGCTCAGAGATTTTGGAACTTCTGCAACAGTTTGAAAGAAGCAAGCCCCAGAGCAAATAGGGATCATCTAAGGAAAATAAAGTCTGAAATTCACTGTCAAACAATAGGACAGAATTCCAGCAGAAATCTGTGTATTTCAAGTATACAATAAAGTTGCAGAAAAAAAATTCCCAGCAGGTCATCTGCAGAAAATGTTGTATTAGTACCAGAATACCAGAATGTGTTGATTGAAACCAACTCCTTTTTTTAAAACCAGGAAAAATCAAAATGCAGAACTCTGACTGTTTTTATCTCATCTTAAGCTTTCCTTTTTCTCATTTCAAACTCCCTTGTTCCATTTATCTTTAATCCTCCTGTATGCATTGATATGAATTATTCAATTGCAGTGAAAAATGTTTTCCAAAGTTCATTTGATTATTTCAGCATTTCCTTGAAATATTTTGAGACTTTGATTTTTTGCTATACTTCAGGGTGAAGCCACTAAATTGCTTGAAAATTTCCCTGTTATTTTTCCAGCTCATGAAATAATAAAGTTATCATGGGGGAAAAAGCAAGAATATTCATTCCCTCAACCTGCTAAAAATCAAACAAATGGTGTGGAAACAATTTCAAACTAAAACCTACACAGTTTTCTAGCATGATGAAAGTATCAGACTAGGAGTATAGCCCTCTATGAGGTCATGGTACCTGAAGTTCCAATAAAAGCCAATAACATTCTGTGTTCATGTGTGATCTGCAGTACCTAATGGCCCTTCGTGTTGTGTCAGGTTAGGAGGTTCACCCAAAAAGCATTGCTTGATAAAATACTGTGAGGAACTTTACTGTAGGGCAGAGCTGACCTCACATAGCTTAAGGGTGGGTGCCAGGGAAGCATTGCTACCACCTGAGGTGAAAATTCACCTCATTTCCTTTACAAACCAACTGATTTACATCCTTTTTTTTTTTTCCTGGAGCTGTGTAAGAATGTCAGGACCTGACCTACTCTGAACCTGCTCCCTGAGGGACAGAGTGCCATTTTTCCTTACTGCAACTTTCATCTCTGAGATGAGGAAACAACCACTAGGGATGTCAGTTTTATGGTGTGTGCTGGAATGATTTGAGACAGGAAGCTCCTTTTCTGAGATGAAAAGGCAGTTTTCTACTGTGTGTCCGAGGCCAGCTACAGAAAAAGGGTTATTAGCACAATAAAAGCCATGAATGGTCACAACCATATTCCAAAGCCAGAAACAGCATCTGGATTTATGAGTTATAAATGTTCTTGGAATCAAAGGGAACCCAGCATCCTTTGGCTCTGTCCCTATCATGCCACCTTTTCTTCTGGGAAAATATCTAATAAAAATAAAATGCATAAATGGTATGGAAAGGCTGGAGCTGCCCTTTCTTTTCCTGTAGGGTTTGTAGGTGGGTATCATAGACAAGGGTCCTCTTTAATTGTTATTATAAGCCAGTACAACTGCCACCATATTCTGGCAATTCCTCACACTGCAAAGTCCATCCGTTCACCCTGGGGAAAGTTCTTGACAGAAAGCCCCAGCTCATGCTATGAAAACTGGCACACGCAGGCTCCCTTCCCTGGAATTCAGCTCAGGCTGATTTAGGGCCACCTGGATATCCTGTCAGACCCCTCCTGATGAGAACTGCCAAATGAAGCTCTTCCCCTCAATTGTCATGAGTGCCTTATTCCATCTGCAGCCTTGATTGCCCCTTCAAGTGCACCAGGGAAGCACTTGCTGTGCACAGCAAGCAGGAAGATGGAAGAGTGCAAAACACAGATCTAGGGTGATTATCCAAAAATCAGACTGCTGAGAAATGAAACATTATATCAGTTCAAGTGTCACTAAAGCAGAGTGATGAGTATAGTCAGGTAAAACACTTGATAATTGCTTATGATTTTCAGTGTTTGGAAAACAATTTCCTGGCCAGATGTTTTCACATTGTATCAGACATTTCCCGCCCTGTCAAGTGTTGTGCATTTCCCCCAGTTTATGATTCAAGGTGTTAATCATATTCAGTCTTTCAAGATGATTACCTGGTAGCATTAACATACAAATGTACAGTGATTATCTCTGCTTTTCAGAATTCTCTGCATTTTGCACAAGGAAAACAAATAATGAAAGAAATAAATCAGTTTCCTTCAAGTTGCATGATGCCTATTACAAATGAAATTACTATGAATTCACAATCTATGAAAATTAGGTATTAATCAACTTCAAAGTACAAAGTACAGAAAACTTTCACTTGAGCTTGAAAGTAGCAACACAGAGTTAGAGTCCTTCAACAGTTTGGAGCTAACAGGCATTACTGCCTCATAAAACACATTCCTTACCTCCAGGAATCATCCAGTGCTTTCATATCCCATTGATCAGACTTACCAAGTGCTGAGTATCTGCAGCCATTTCTGAGGAATATACACCAATTTACAGCACATAATACAAAATTAGGACACTATTTTAGAGTGTAGAGGAAAATACTATTGAATCTCCAGACTTCTATCATGTAACAGTAAAAATTAATGTATTTACATTGGGTCATGTTCAACACCACCTGAATCTAAAAAAAAAAGAGGTTATTTACAAAGGAATTTGATGAAGGCAGTATGATGGGAATACATCTCTAGTTTCCACTGATTACACATGAAGGATATAAATTTGTTCGTAGTGCATTAATGCAGTCATTTTTCTGTGTCTGAATTCATTATGTCCTGCTTAAAGCAAACAGGGGCTACCACAGCAACAGCTCTGTGGGGAGTCATCGCCAGACACATTTATGCAAGACCTGCATTTTGAACCCTTGTCTTGTTAGAGTTCTGAATAAGTTCATAAAATAAACTTTCATGTCCATAGCATAGAGTCCTGTAACTGTGAGATACCCAAATGGCTCATGACAGGTGTTCAGAGGGACAGAGCACAAGTCTCCTTCACTCCCAGCAGCAATCAGTGTTGAATCCAAGGGACTACTACTGTGGCCTAACACCTTGGCTAATTCCTGCTGCTGTGCTCTGCCCACTGCTCTTGCTTCTGTTTTTCTGTTGGGCCTTTCATGCTACAGCATCAGGGCTGAGTGATTTAGAATGAAATAAATCCGATTAATCTTACAAATCCTTCAGTTCATTTTTATTTCTTTATCCTTTGCTCTCATGATACTCCCCCAGTCCTTTTGACCCCTCCACAGTTCACAGTTCTGGTACTGAAAGATATTAGTTTCAAAGAATATGGGAGAAAAAGCCAGAGGGAAACATCAATGCATTCACATTTCCCTTTGTTTTTCCTCACTAAATTCATACATACTGGTACTGCAGGCTAACAAACAGCTTCTCTTATCAGGCAGGAGCCAGGATCACCTATTCCAGAGTTTTTCACTATCATCTAAACACCTGGACTCAAAACCAGAACTGATAAATCATCAAAAGCAGCAAATGAAGGGAAATGTTTCCCTCGGTTCAGAGGAAAAAACATAAATGGGAAAGTTTGGATCAAATCAATCACAAACGAGTTGCAGCATTTTGCCAATAATTTATTAGTCCTGATTTCACTATGATGAGAGTGCACCTGCTCCTGCTCATGTCTGGTGCTGGTAGACAGTTTGCTTCTTCACACTAAGTGGTCTCTTTCTTTGCAAGCAATGCCAGCTTGAATGCCAAGCCAAACCTCGAGCTCCAGTGGCACTGATAACTCCAGGATTTTTGGGGTGAGGTGCCACCAGTGTCATCCACAAGTCCCAGAAAACCAAACCTGTGTCTAAACCACTCTCCTGCTCTCGTGATCCAGGCTGGTTCTCAGAAGTTAAGGTAAATTCCTGGTACTTTTGGCTATTTGCTAGTAACTTGCATGAAAACAGGATGTCACTTTAAATTTTGCACCTCAGAGCCTCATTAAACAGAGAATATGCTACTGAAAGAAATGCCATCAAGACAGTAAGAGCCAAAAGAATGAATCCTGCCTTTTATTCAGGCCACAGGCAAAAGGATTACAAACTTGATGATGTGAAATGATGTCTGCACAAAGGACGAATGACAATTAAGAGCTGGGCAAGGGATTTATATCCAACAGGCACAGTGATGATGTGTTCTGTCTAATGTGTTCTGTCTAATGTGTTAAAGCCTACATTCTTAATACATTTCTGCATTTAATATTAATTTTACTTTGTATCAATTCCATAATTTATCTATACACATCTGATTTTATTTTTCTTCCATTTTTAAACTCCAGCTAAAAAATAAAGCCTATGCAGCAACTGCACCAAGCTTTGCCCCCCCAGTGACTCACCAAAATCCCTGAACCATTTAAGAAAACCTGCTCAAAGCTTATCAGCCCATAGCATGTTCTGTCCTTGACATTGGGCTTTTAAACTTTTCCTGGTGCACACCAGTGTGGTCTGCTGAGTTATTACCTTAGAGGCTGTATTTCCAAAGGAGACTGATTTTGGCTTGGCTATAAGGCTTGCTGATTGACAAGGGGGAAAAATCCCCACAGTGCTTTAAGGGCACAAGCCCCCATCACTATCTTTCCTAAACCTTGTTTACTCTTCCTGTGAGAGTTCCTAGAGGTAAATTAGCATCCAAGGAAAATATTGAAAGGATTTTTTATAAAAGTAGCTCAAAAGAGGAACCACTGGCCCAGCACATATTCTTCATTTTCCACCTCATGTTCTGAATTATGCATCTTTTATTCCATATGACTTTGCTTTAGTTCTAAGAGCGGCATCATGTAATAAAACCAGAATCAAACAACATTTACCTAGCTCCATTTTAAAGGAATAATTATTGCAGCACTTGGAATTTCAAGCACATTACTCTATATTTACACACGTCGTTATTCAAGATATTTTTCTGTTAAAACTTGACTGATTATTTAGAAACAACAAGGCAAAGTGAGTGTTATTTCTGGAAAACTAGGCATCTTTCAACACTAGCTAGGAGAAAGTCCCAACAAATGTAACTGTTTGAGGAGTAATTAATGCACTTGATGTCTATTTCTATTGCAGAACTACATGATTAATGAGCTGTCATGTTCCTAAGGCATTCCCTGGCATGTTTCTGTGAGCCTGTTCAGATAATGAGCCTTAAGAGATGAATGAAGCATGTCCTGCCAGACCTGCTGGGATGATTTCCTTGTACCATAACCAGGGGACATGAACTATCTCAGCTATTCCTAAAACAAATCTGTCTGCTCATTAATCACATCCTGTCTCACGCTGTGTGAGAGCCATGATGAAGAAGAGAAGCACATGACAATAATGCACACACACATCCAGCAACCTGGGCTCTTCAGCTCTCTGGGCTTCCCCAGCTGGAGGAAAGATGCACACAAAGTGTTGTCAGCCCTGAGAGATCTGCTCCACAGGGCACAGTGTGCTGTGACCATCACACCACGGATCACCTCAGAGACAGCCAACAAAACTTACCTCACCCTGATCAACCATTTTCCAGGATCTTGGGAGCAGGACTTCAGTCAGGACACAATGCAGCCCTCCAGCCATTGTCCTTTCCTGTGGGCTTACCTCAGAAAGAGCAGGTGCAGACAGGACATTGGGGCATCATTGCTCAAGGAGTAAGTTCTGCTCTGGAAAGCAGGATCAGGGGGGTCAGCTGGGTGCTCCTGGCAGCTTCTTCTGCAGAGACTAAGTCAAGAGGTCATTAGAAAGCACTTTTAAAATAGAAGAATTCTACAGCAAACACAGGGTACTTTTAAAGCCTCTTTGTCTCATTTGTGGGTGGTGGTGCAGTGTTTTTGTCTTTCTTCAAAACATAATATGAACTGTGACTTCCCTAAATCAGATATTGCACCTAAGCCATGTGGACAAAAGGCACTGCCCAATAGTCTTTGCTTTCTTGAGTTATTTGGCAGACTACTGAAATGCACCTTCTGATACCAGGAAATTATTTGGATGGCTTTAAACAAATAGGGAGCTAGACACAGTGAGAGGTAAAATTTGTGCCCTGATGGTCCCTCTGTACCTACCAAGTGAAGGAGGGAGTGCAGCAGAAAAGCCACTCCTGGCATCTACAATAACAGCTCTGTGCTATTCACTAACACCAGCAACACGTGCAAAATTACCAATTAGAAGTGAAGCCCTATCACCTCCTGGGTTTCTTTTCCATGCTGTCATGAACAGAGCTTAAGACTGTCTGAACAAAATGGAAAGCTTGTGAAACAAGCTGTAAAATTTCACATCACTGTCACATTGAATGAATTTAGAGAGAAGCATCTCTGGACTGCAGTGTACTGTGAGAAAGTTGCCAGGAAACAAAGTATTCCTCCTGTTCTCTCATGTTTCTCTAACCTGGTTTTCCTTTCCCTGTTCCTGTTCATCACATGCAATGGCTTGTCCATCTTATTTTGTACTACAAAATTTTAACAGACTACAGATTTTTGATAGTCAGATGGTAACTAGGTTTACTAGTTTTCAATTGCAAAAGAAAATAAATCCCAGAATAGCCAGCATGTCTTATAACTTGTCTCTTTTTGGTCTATTTCTTTTATTTGCCAAGCATAAAACAAAGACCAAAACTAGATTAAGTAATTTTCACAGTTTGTTCCAGCAGAGCAACAGCAAGTTATGATGCTTTCTCTCACTTTCTAAATACCTACAAGACAGGATTTGGGTTTTATGATTTGTTATTGTTGTTTAGGGTTTTTTTTTTTTAAACAAGAATTAAAACCTGAAGGATTAATTTGAACAAAGAGCTTTCCAAAACAGAAGCAGTTATTGTAAAGTTAGCTGCAGAGAATCCTGATAAAGATCAGGGAAAGTGGATGCAATGATTACAGCTCATCTCTTGACTGAAATCTAAGCCAGAAACACAAAACTGCAATCTTCTAATTGGATGCTACTTTTGCAACAAAACCATCCCATGTTGATGCTTATTAAACAGCCAAGTCTGTTCACACCAACTGAATGAAATAAATTTCTAATGCCTGAGGAAATAAATGGAGGACAGGGAAAATCTCTTCCTATTCATTTCTCAGCTAATTGGGGGGATCAGCTTTACTAGAAACATTTTTGCAGTAACAGGTACGGCTTAGTACATGATTTATTGTGATGCAAGGGAATGCACATCTAAGTTTACACCAAGAATTAAGTCCAATATTATGGGATAATTAATGTGACATTGATAGAGCAGCTTACTGTATGCACACATTACTTAGCAAGCCTGAAATACATTTGTCCTTTTCTGATAAGCAGCTGTGCAATAAATCACAGAAGCTTTTTTGTATAATTCTGCAAACTACAACTTAAGGACTGACAGCATTAAATCAGGTCACTTCCAGCTCCCAGGATCCAGGCAGTTGTCCCGAACTGGGCATGGCCCCTATTGGAATTTAACCAAGGCAGGCACCCAGGCCTAAACACGGCAAAATGTGGCACCACACAGGCTACCACAAGGAAAATTCCCTCTGTCCAGCCCGAAGCAGCACAACCCCACACACACACGATGGCAACACCTGTCAAACAAGGTTGTTTCAGCTCTGAAACCTGAATAGCTGAGACCTCCCACAACAAGAGAGAGAGGCTCAAGGAAACCAACCTCTCCTTCACTCAAATGACAGACTCCAGGTGTTTTTTTTTTTTTTGTGTGTGTGTGTGAGAAATTATGCTCTGTAGTCTGAAAAAGAAAACATGAAAACAAACACATAGAAACATTGCTTTCTTTTTGGAAATTACAGATGATTTTTTAGTAGGCTGCCTTTCAGCATCAAATTCTTTGTTAGATTGAAAAAGTAGCGAGGTGCTGGAGTCTTAAAAAGCTTTTAAAAGAACTAAAACCAACAAAACAAACCAAAACATTTGCTAGCAAATAAAACAAGCTGCATCATTCTAGAGGGTAAAATAAGATACATCTGTCTGGAGTGGACACTGTGAGAACACTGTTTCTGTCACTCCTCAGAGCAGGGTTAATCAGGACTTGTCACCAGAATCACTTCTCAATCAGTACTAATGTGCCACGTACAACACAGAGCATGTGGTGGAGAATAAACAAATGCTGGAGAACATCAGAGAGCTGCTGTGTCGAGCTGTCTGAAGGCTCAGGTCTTGTTTTGCTCTGAGCAAGATCACACAAAGTCTGCTCCCAAGCAAGCACAAGTTTGGGTGTGCTTGTGGTTACTGTGCTCTACCTGGGTTCAGCTCTGCCCTACACAAACACACACAGTGCAGAAGGTAAAACTGAGTTTATCACAGGTTGTACCTCCCTGAACTCCCCCGAAAAACCACTGTCACCGCAGGTTCTGTTCCTGGCGCCGTGTGCCGGAGCACAGGAAGCCCAGGGCCGGGGCCAAGCAGGAAGCAGGGCCCCGCAGCAGGCTCGGAGCCCCGCCGAGCCCCCAGCGAGCCGCGGGGGATTGAGGAGCCGCAGGAATTGGGAACAGCCCCGCCGCTCCCACTGTAAGTACCCGGCACTGCCGCCCGATGAGCTGGAGCTGCTGACAGGTGACAGAATAATTTGTCTTTTATTCAACTCCAGCGCTCTTACTGCGAGCTGGAGCTGTCTGGGGCCTAGAGGGAGGCATCATGCTGGAGTTTCATTTGCTGCTATTGAAGGCAAGAGGTTTATAAAAGTTAATGAAATACAGCCAGCAAAGAGACCGCAGAGGGTCTCCATCTCAGCAGCAGCACACAGATGCCTCTGGCTGTTACACAGGGCAGCAAAAAGGCACCAGCCTTTCTAGGCTCTGATGTCACAGAAAATATTTAATGTTTTCACTGGAACTGCTGTTTTTCCATCATTTGACTAACTGCTAGAGCTGTTAATTTTCCTGAATTTTTTTATGTTTTAAGTCATGCTCAGCAAGCTTATAGAACAGACACTGAAATGAAGACGAAAGCCCAACGCTATTAAATATTTTCTTGCCTTAAAGACTGTCTCAAGCAGTCCATGGCTACAATTAGCACACTTCAAAATCTGCAGTTAAAGATGTGTCCTGCACCAGCCTATTGTTAGGGAGATGGTCTTTACCTAAGGAACAAGTCACATGTGGACTCTGACTACAAAAAATGCAAATAATTTCCAAAAAGCTTTCTGACAGTTAAAAATTTAATCCTATATGAGGCACAGAAAGTCATATAATCCTAGTGTAAGATGAAAAGCAATTTGACAGAAAAAAAAATTAACATTGCTTTAGAGTCATCACCAAAGGACTTAACACCTGTTTACAAGGCTTGGTTGTGTGGGTTTAAAATAAATCTCACTAATACTTTGGGAGAAATCATGATGCTATTTGCTTTCTGGGATATAAAAAGAGATTAAAGTGTCAGGAAAAGCATCAAGTTTTCTAAGATGCACTATTTACTGATAATGGCTACATAACTTTCTCCCATTACAAAGGAAAATGATTCTGTAGCAAAATATCCACAGATATCCAGTGTGAGGAACTCTGTCTTTAAAGCAGCAATGCTTTCCCACTAGAATAACTTGGGGAGAAGAATTGCTCACACTTTTCTCTTTCAAATGAAACAAGGGCAAAAAGGTTGACCTTGAATGTCACTTTTATTACACTAGCTGCTTCAGCTCTGTCACAAAGCCCCAAGGTCACCAGGGCTCTAGAATCCAATTTCCCTGCACACCAGCACCAGCGCTGCTCTGGCTGCTGAACATTTCCTGAGCTGGGCAGGGAAACACCAGGAGGCCTCCGAAAGAGTTTCCCAGTGCCTTGCCTATCAGAACTCCAAGCCTGTCTTGTGTGGTATCACAGCTGCCGCCTGCACATCTGAGCAGTGTCCCAGGGAAGGTCCTGCCCTAAACTGCACAACACTGAACTCCTTCTTCTTCACCTGAACTCTCTCTCCATAAATCTTCACACTCTGCCCCTTCTACAAGTAACACACCAGAGCTCCTGCTGGAACACCACCTAAGCCCCTTTCCATCCCTTGCAGCTGATTTTCTGGGGAAGCTGAATGTTGCAGTAATTGCTGTTCTGCTGGAGATGGAACTCCTGTTCCATCTCAGTCAGAGAGGCAAATAAATAAACAGAACAAAACAGTGAAAATACAGGTGCAGGCATACAGGAGGCCAAAGGTGAGCACAGAAGAAAAACTGCTCCAAAGAACCAAGAGAGGGGAGAGGAAGGGAGAGGGAGAGTGTCAGAGGGAGGGGAAGGAAGTGGCTGAGCAGCACCTCAGGTGAAGCTTTCCTGTTGCTTCTGATTTCTGCAATGAGCAAACCTTCTATCCAGTTAAAAACGAGCTTTTTCAAACTGCTGCAGAATGAAGCTGTACCCACACAACCCCCTGAACTTCTCATCCATCCCTGGGTGAGCTCTTAATTCACTGCAGCCAAGCACTGCTGTACGGCATCCTCCAGCCAGAACCCCTTATTCATAGACAGATATAAAACCACCCAAACAGCCCCACACTTTCACATTTATTTACAGCTCCCTTCAGTTTTCCTTCAGTGTTAACAGCAGTGAGATATCAAGCATTGTGGGTTTTAACTGGAAGGCTTCTGCAGGTCTGAGCAGGCCCACTCTTACCTGTAAAACACTGGAGGCTGCTCCTCACCTGATACACTCGGCCTTACGCCAGGATGAAAACTTCCTTTGCAAAGAAGCTCAGAGGCAAACAAGCTTTATTTACTCACAAGACTTGCAGAAAGGTAACAGTGCATTCAGAGCAGAGAGAAGTGAAAGTTTTTCTACTGAAAACTGATTTTGGAACAAACAAAACTTGAACAATGATTTTGATGCTCTTTGACGTTCTATGAACTATTTTCTTTCAGCATTTTGTTGTGTTGCAGATTCATTTAGTACACACCAGCTACTCTTTGCTCTGTGGAAATGTAATCCTATTCCCTCCAAGTAAAACAGATTTTTTTCCGCAAGAATAAGCAGGATTGCACCCTTACAGTTACATCCCCAGGAATTACCAATGTACACTAAGCACTCTTGTCATAAGTAGTTTTATCAGTCTGTCATTTCATAAAAGACTAAATGCTGTACAAATCCCTGGAAATGATGGTGTTAAACATTTTAATACTCTCTATATTCCATTTTCACTGCACTGAAGAATGTTGCATGCATACTTGCCAACAGTGTTCTGCCTGAAGATACTCACTAGTTCTGCAGTGGTGGAGAAACATGCTCAGGTTTCTGAAAAAAAATGCTTCTCCTTAAAGTTTAAAGCATTTTCTTCTTCATTCTTGTTCATTCTTTGATATATCATTTCTATAAAATATCTGCTTTTATGCTGCTCTCTAATCTTGTTCAAGCACCTGAACAAGTCGAATTTGTGGAAAGTTCAGAGGTTTTTTTTTTTTGTTTCTTTCCCTTATCTGTTTGTTGTATTTTTTTAGAAAATTTGCTTCGTTTGTTTGGGGGTTTTTTGTGTGTTTTTCTTTATTTGATTTTCCTTCTATTATCCCAGATTTGGATTTTTTATTCCAAATTATCTAGGCTCTCCTTTCTCACATTTTACCCCTTTTTCCATCCATGGAAGCAGACTGCCTTCATGTTTTCCAAACTCCCCAGCAGAAGCTCTGAAATAACAGGAGACCCCCATGCAAGCTTTTGTACAATTGTGCAGAATTGTTTGCCCTGAAGAATACTTTGTTAAAAATTCTGAAGGTTACAATGTGCTCAAAGCTGATGTGATGTTCAATTTTTTTTCTGCTAAACCAAGCACAAAAACATTGAAATGCTTTTCAGATTAGTGAGAAAATTGATAGTCTTCAACAAGCAAGACTCACCTTTTAGAACCTCACTGTGAAAAAAAGCTCCACAGGATTCCCACCCGTTTAGCTTTGTTTCAGAAGCAGGAAAACCAAGTTTCTATAGCAGGAACACAGCTTTTCTGTCCTTCAAAAAAATGACACAGGAAAACATGATATGCACACAAATTTGAATACATGTCATCAAGCAGACACTCTATACTGAACCAGCCACGAACAAGGACTAAGGTTAATCCCATGTTCCTCATTTAATCTCATTCCAAACACTTGGCTGATGTGTAACTGTGGACATCAACAGGAAAACCAGAAGAAACCTCACAGCAAAGACAGCAGACCAGGTAATAAAACAAAATAATGAATAAAAGTTTTTATTTCATGAGCCCAGCCTTTAGGGCTGCCAGGCAGTGTGTCCATTTCCACCCTGCCTGTGCCTGAAGGAGCTCTTCCAGGGCAACGTTTGCTGTGCCATCCCTGCACAGAGGATGGGAGTGCAGGGCTTCAGCTGCAGCACTCACTGCTCCCTTGGCTGATGCTGACTGACACTTCTCAGTGCTCCCTGCTGGTGACAGTTTTGCAAACCCCAAACTGACTGCAGTGTCACAGTCCATGCTCCCCAAGTGCCTCAGGCCAGGATTTCAGCTGGAAGTTCCTGCTACAGCAGCCTGTCATTTCCAAGAAACATTATAATTTTCTCTTCACCTTCTCTCCTTCCTCCCCACCCTGGAAGCCTTTGTTTCATCCATGCTGAAATAAGCTATTTTTATTCAGCTTTCATCAGATTTCCATACACCTGCTCAAGGCACTGGGATTTGATGGTGATGCTAAAGGTCACCCAGCTGCACGTGCAACTGGATTAATGTCTATAAACATTCACCTATACACAGAAATGCCAAGTGATCTTTTTTTGTTTGACTAGAAGTTTTAAGTCTACTGTCACTGATTTCCCAAAGCACTAGGCTTTTTTAAAGAATTCACATGCACTGAACATAAAACACCCTGAGATTAATCAAGATTATTTGCACTTGATTCTCCCAGGAAATGAGGGAGGGTCTTGCAGAAAGAACTTCTGTAGGACCAACAGAATCAAGCAGAGCTGCACTTACAGTGCACAGGTAACATATCAGCTCATAGCTCCCACCTAGATGTGTGTTAGTGTTTCAGTTCAACCTCTGTGTGACTTGATGAGTCCTGGAAAAACTCAGCTGTGGCTGCAGCCTGTGCAATGCTGCAGAGCAATGGGTGTTCACAGCTCTGTTTCTCTTCTCTCCCATTTCCTTCTTCTCTCTCCCTTTCCCTGCCCTCACACCCCTGCTCATTTCACCCTCCCACACTGTAGCCAAGTCCAGGAACAGACACACCTGCTAATTCTGCACTAGGAACGTGGTGACTCCACACAGCCTCAGTGTCTCTCTGCCCCTTTTTGGAGCAACTTCAGGATCCCTGAAGGTGAAAAATTGAGAGCTAAGTCAGAAATCCAACAGCCAGCAACACTCTTTTCCTGTAGGATTGCTGTACAGCGTGTGTAGGAGTTCCCTCACTGCACTGGGTTTGTGATTCTTCCACACACAGTGTGTGAAGCAGACTCTGGCCATGTGAAAGAAGCCTTTTCTGCAGCCCACACACACATTAAGTATGAGAAAGATTGCAGATTTTTATTATGTTTTCTCAGAGAAACTGAATGAAAAGTACCTGAGGAGTTTCATTAAAACCTTGCCACAAGCGAAAAACCTTATATTCCACCAAAAAATGTGGTGGATTTCACCTTAGTGGCATGCAAAGAGAAATGACAGAACAATTTGGGTTAGAAGGGACCTTAAAGACCATCTAGCCCACCCCTCTGCCAGGGGCAGGGACACCTTCCACCCGCCCAGCTTGCTCCAAGCTCCATCCAGCCTGGCCTCAAACACACCCAGGGATGGTGCAGCCACAGCTTCTTGGAGCAACAAACTGAGGAACACCAACACCACTGCAGAGTCCTCCACACACATCTGCAGAAAAGTCATGAAGAAAACTCTCCCCCTTTAAACCTTCCATCAAGTGCTACACCTGGATTAATTGGAAGCCAGTCTCCCACACCATAATGGACATTAAATTTTCAGCTCCTGTAGCTTTTAGACTCCTTGTCACAGGAAGGAACTCTCAGGACAGTCATTCTGTGTGGCCTTGTGTGCAATAATTTCTTACCTTCAGGCACTGACAAACACCAGTGTAAGAGTTTCTGAAGGGGACATCCCTGCACAACAGCAACCATTGTCATTTTGGCAATTCAGAAAAGTCTGGAGCTTCAGCCTTGTTTCAGATGGGAAATACTCAGAATGACATGCCATGCCTTTCTCTGTTATGGATACTGCTCAGGGAATGTGGTCAAAGAGCTGTGACTTCCCACCAGAGGAGCATTTCTGCTGCACTCTGCTTGGAGCATCTACTTTCCCCGGGAGAGAGAAAGGAAAGGGTCAGAAGCACACACAGGTTTCCTCCAGCAGCTTTCCCAGGCAGGGATTTGGAGCATTTTATCACCAGCCATGACTGGTTGGGTTCAGTCAATACTTTGTACTCCAGCTCTCCAAACTGTACCCAAAAGGGAGAAATGTGCTCTCTTTAGATAAAGATTCATTCGCTGTGTCACACCCGAGGCCTTGTCCTGCTGTGCACAGATCTGAGACTCAGCACACAGGGGGGTTTGTAACCCGATCTGACCACGGGGAAGCCAGGCTGCTTTCACAGGGACCCTCAGATTTGGGAGGCTGTGAGCCCAAGCTGCCAAACCCTTAAAGGCTCCTCCCCAACATCTTCTGAACTGGTTTACAAGTCTGGCTTGAGAAGTCCCCAACACGCATTTACAAAGCCAGTAACAAGCCTTTATGGGATGTGAAATGGTGTCACAACACCCAGGGCCCAGATGTTTCAAGGCCCTAACACAGAGGCTGGCTGGCATAAAAGAGAATTTCTTGTACAAAACTCTTTAAAGGCTTTCAAAGCCTGCAGTAAATTTCTGCATTCATTCCTTCCCCCCCCCCCTTACACACTGCAGTGACTCAGCCCCCTGCAGTTACCCTGCACTTGAAATACTGTATTAACAACTTGTTTCAGACAGAAACAGTTTCACAGCCATCACAGACAACACTGTGTCTTCCCGCTACCAACACCAAAGCTTTGTCTATGCTTACACCTTTCATTTCCTTTCCTCCTCATTTGTTGTAGTTACAGCATGGGACCTAATCCTTATCCCTTCTGCTTGAGTTAACACTATAAGGTATTTCTAAGCAGGCGTTTGCCAGTTTACAAAAGATACAGAGCCTCCCAAAGAACTTCTAAGTATTTGCTTCCGTTAGAGATAGGTCTGTACCTTAGAGTAAGGATTAGGCAAAAATGTAACTCAGTTAAGATACATGCAATGCCGTAAGTTCCTGCTGAAAAACCGAGCATGGATTTTATACAGAGTAACATTGAAGTCAGCTGGAAAAGTAACAACCTAAAGCTGCTTCAGAATTACCCCAAAGAGTGGTAAGATCTCAAAAGCAATACAACTAAAATGTCATTATTTATTTTACATAGTAAGCCTCTCTCAAGAACATTTTAGTTTTTACTTTAGGAACAAAAGGCTCTCTAAGAAAAGATGTCAATACAACTGCGCAGGTTTACCAGATAAGAACCAAGACAATGGTAACAATGAAGCCAGGAAAAAGGAATTCCTAATTAGCCCTGTGCCCCTACAGCTGGAAGGGCAGTCTGAGTGAACACTCGGGCCTGCTTTTCTCTTAGATTCACCTGAAACACCTGGTGGGCACTCGAAGGCATTTCATCTCCTGCCTTCACAGCAGCCCAAGCAATTCAGCACTGAAGCTGAAGATGCCAATCTTGGACATACACAACAGAATTTACATAGTAGTGCCAACTTCAAATAAATCAAGACCAAAATAATGGTTTTTGTCGCTGTTATCAACTATTTTTAACACATACAGTGACACATAGCACATATACTTCAGGGAGCACAGATATTTTGGTATATGAGATGTCAGGCTGCCCCATGGCTGAAGACACACCAGTGCCTGTGTTAACGGGGAAGTGGAAGGAGAACCAACCAGGCTGTTCAAACATGTGAATTAAGGGCGTCCTCATTATATTTTACATCTCATACATTGATAGCCCCATTTCTGACATAGCTATTCTGCTGTTAAGACGTTTTAAAGGGAGAAAGAGGGAACAAAAATTCCAGTACCGTGCCAAAAAAAACTCACTTTAGCCCCCAGGGAAGGGGACAGAAACCACATCAGCCCAGAGAGCCCCAAGAGGCCCTGAGGTCCTGCCCACCACCCTGGCAGCCCTGAGGGCCCCTGCCCTACGGTACCACCAGGCTGTGCCCACCCGAGCCCACCAGAGAGGCTCCTGAGCCCTCAGCACCGAGCCCGCATGGCCTCCGCACAGCAACCTCCTTCCCTCAACAGCGACAGAACTCGCCCACCAGGCTAAATCAAACACACCTACCTTCAGTACTGCAAAAATGTCCCATCCATCCTTGTCTCTCCTCTGATAAGCTTCCGTTCCCAGTCCGGAGAGCTCCGTCCCTCGATGGTGCTTACCTCAGCGCCCGGTCCCGCCGCCTTCGCACCTCGCCCCGCCCTCTGCGTCCCTCACGCCGCCCGACCGCAAGGCCAAAGGTGGCCAAGACCTAGCGAAGCTCATCGGGTCAGTTTAATACTTGCTTGCCCCGAGCCCATCTCTTACCTCGGAGGCTCTTAAGAGTAAATAATTCGAATTTACACGGCTCCTCCCGCTCGCCCCCCGCCCCGGCCCTCAGGCGCCCTCGCGCGCGAGCCTCCCTTTCCCTTCCCTCACGGGCCCGCGCGCGCGAGCCGCCAATTCCCGCCCTCAGGCGTCGCGCGCCGGGGGCTCCCCCTCAGCCGCCCCCGGCCTCGCGGGCCCGGCTCCGCTCCCCTGAGGGGCACAAGCGGGCGGATCGGGCAGGCTCCGCTCCCCTGAGGGGCACAAGCGGGCGGATCGGGCAGGCTCCGCTCCCCTCAGGGGCACAAGCTGGCGGATCGGGCAGGCTCCGCTCCCCTCAGGGGCACAAGCTGGCGGATCGGGCGGGCTCCGCTCCCCTGAGGGGCACAAGCGGGCGGATCGGGCAGGCTCCGCTCCCCTCAGGGCACAAGCGGGCGGATCGGGCAGGCTCCGCTCCCCTCAGGGGCACAAGCAGGTGGATCGGTGACAGGAGCTGAGCAAAGGAGAGCGATTAAAGACCAGAGGTAGCAGCGGTGACCCGAGATGGAGGTGAGGGAGCGCATCACTGAGCCCCTGCTGTCGGCTATGGCCGAACTGCGCAGGCCGTACCTGGTGAGGAGCTGCTGGTTCAGGTTGTTTTCCAAGAGTGCTGTCCCTGGGACTTAGCGGGTTTGGTGGGCAGGCTGCCACTGGGTCTTTGAGATCCTGATTTTAGATCGCAGGAAATATCAGCAAGCTGTTTCATTAAATCCCAGCTAGATTTAAAATCCTATTTCCTAGACTGTTAAACCATGTGGTAATTCGTAATAACAGCAATCTGAATCTCAGTACCTCACCTATAAAACCTGGAAGTGTGAGCAATCTCTAATGAAAGTCTGGTAAGGGGCAGCTGATTGCAAAAGAATTGATAACCCACTCAAAAATCCAACAAGTCTCCATGCAGTAAAAGAGCGCATAGCTTTAGCAGAGGAAGTCTGGGGAATGTAGAAGTGTTTGTGCACCAGTGCTGAACCTGGTACAGTTTGTACTCTGTATTTTCCAGCACTTTGTGAAATACAGAGTACAAAACATTGGAGAAGAGCAAAATGATTACCAGTTTCCAAAACTTCCATCTTGGAAATCAGCGGTGGAAAAACTAAAGAGGATTATGTAGGCCAAAATAAACCTGAGAGAAACGTGTTATGTGAAGATTAGAAAAATTAGGCCCAGTTTTGAAAGAAGGCTTGACCAAACCTTCCATCAATGCTTTTCATGGCAATTACCAGCACAGTTTTTGTGAACATCTTGAAGATTAGCTTCCCTCAAAAGGCCCATCCCATTTCTTTGGCGATAAAGCTGATGGGATTAAGAATAAATCCATTACTGTGAATAATGCATCATATGAGGAGTTATATTGGCTGAGTCTGACTACCCTCTCTGTCAGGGGTAAATTCAGCACAGGAAACACTGCCTACCCACTCTGCAGAACCCAGTTCTGTCACACAGAGCTTCATGTGTTACAGCAGAAGACATCAGGCACAACTTTTCCAACAAAACGCCATACAGGAGGCTGCAGGTCATGAATGTTTCACACAGGTCAGGTTAATTGCAGCAGTAATATTCAGCTTTTTGTTGTACGAGGTACCACAGTCAGACTTCAGCCTGCCCTGCCCTGGCTGTTGAGACGTGCAAGGAAACACTCCATCAGTCAGCTCCCAGATGGCCTCTCTGCCTTGTCCCTGGGTTAAACAATTTCTAACAGCTTGTTTCTAAGCACAGCTTTCTCCCAGCCTTTAGAGCAATCCAAATTCACAAGAAAAGCGGGAGTTTAGGGGTTAACAGTAATTGGAGGAAAAGGTTCACCCATTGTAGTTGTTACATGTGGGTTTGTTTCCCTCATCACCCATTAGTGTTGAAACATTATTTGTGTGCCTCTGTATAATTTATAATATATAGCTCTGTACTCAATGCCTATATTTAGAAGTATATAAAGTATATGCATTTATAATTCACACTATATAATGGTATAATCAAGTTTAACTTCTGAAATGAACAGTTCATTTACATTTTTACCAGGTACCTACCAGAAATATGGGAATCTTTAGATTAGCCTGATCCACTCTGACTCAGCTTGGTATGGAATGAGTGGATGGCAGCAAGTATCCCTTGTGATGTGGAGTGCAAGGAAGGATCTAGCACACCCCAAAGTGATTTTGTTTAATTCATGCAAGTCCATGGGTCTCAGGAACTGGTTTAAGGCTTTCTTCATCCAATTTTGTGCAGCTTCTTCCCCTTGTACTCTGTTACTGTGTTCAAGGGGCTAGAGCTCAGGGGAAAGGGGTTCTGTTCTGCTCGTGGCATTTCAGGCTTAAGGCCAAATGGAGCTGCACAGGTGTAAATAAACAGCAGATTTGGTTCCCAATGTCCCTCGTGCAGGACTTGAAGCCTAACTGGCAAGAGAAAGAAAAAAGTGGACTGAGCTCCTGCCTTATTTAATTCCCCTAATAACTATTCCATTCTTTAATTATATTTATGTAATTGCAGCACCCAGGAAAAGACTTACATTTAGTCCCTGTGACTGGAGTTTTTGCTTTTAAATTTAGATCACTGGCTCGTTAAATACATCCTGTAGTTGCCTGGCCAGGAACTGACTTAGTGTTGATCTGTTTGACATTATAATTACTCCTGTCACTGAGTTTACAGCTTCTCCTTGGAGCAGGGCACTCCAGAACAATCCCTGCTCAGAGACCTTCCATCCAGGCAGGGCTGTGGTTCAGAAGGTCTGCAGCACTGCTGGTGCATGAACTAGCAATTAAGGGCTGGTAACACAGGTACTGCGAGCCACTGACTCCCCTTCAGCAGCACCAGCACACCAAGGTGCAAGTCTGTGCTGAACACACCTGATGATCCTTGTTCATGGATGGGCAGAGGACTAAATGTCCCTTTATTTTTCCCAAATGGAAAACAGGATCTCAGGAGAAACAGGCTTTTTTAGGGTTTGCCTCCCAACTACATTTGACTTTTCAGTTTCAGAGAACTGATCCTGTTTTTACTGAGGAAAGGAAGTTTAGGAGCAATCATTCTACGCCTCCGTGCAACTTTTCCTTGTGCCAGATTTTGGTTCCACTAAAGAGGGAAAATATCCTTGTATTTCAGAATTTGCTCATTAACCAGAATTATGAGATAGCAGACTCTGAACCTGAGCTGTAGAGGAAGCAGAAATGGCTTTGACAACACCCACTGCAGCAATTTTGCTCTGTGGTTATTAATTAGACAACCTGAAAAAATGCTGAAAAGCTCAGGGCTGAACTTTTCTTGCTCAAAGAAGGAATTTAACTGTAAGAGCAATTCCTCACATTTCCAAAACCAGCTCCTGGTCTGCACAGCGGACAAATACCATCCATGTGTTCTCTGGCCAAAGGGATGTGGACTGATTTTCTGAATGTCGGCTCCTCCAGTCTCCATGGAGCAGGTACCTGGACTGCCTGGCACAAGAGCACATGACCTGGCTGTAACGCAAGACATCTTCATCCTAATGCACACTGCTAATGTTTAATTTAAGTGTGCCCAGTGAGCAAACACATAAGTGTATTAATTCCTTTGCAGCCTCCTGATGTATACAGCAGCTCTGTGATTTGATTTGAATTGATTTTGCTGCTAACTCTGGTGACCTCCAATAACAAATTGTTGCATTCGCCACAAAGTGATTTATGATGGCAGAACTCTATTGTATAAATACTTTGCAATGCATTAGTCAGAAATCCACTATCTTACTTCATTAAACCAACAAATACAATCAATTCTTATCTGATTTACAGTTTTTATGCACAGAAAAATGATTTTACCTTTATGCCAAATGGAGTTGAAATGTAGCTCACATAATAAGAAATGTCTCTGCCTCAGTGTGTAAGTGCCACTAATCACAATCAGAGCCCACAGTTCACTGGATTGAGGCTCTGATCACTCTCTGGCTGGCACCTTACAGGAATGGAATGCATATGCATGTTTTCATAAACAGTGCTGAGCATTAGCACCGTGCCTGTTTGTAGCTAAACACCCACCTCGTTTTAATCAAAATGGGAAATCAAAGGCATGGCTGGAATGCCAGCATGGAACAAATAGTATTAGGAGGCCAAGTGTTTGCCAGCAATACATTATTAGTTACTGCCTCTCCTCTCAAACATCCCCCAGGTCTGTAACAGCTGTCCTATGCATGCTGAAATGTGTATCTTAAAAATGTCATAGGCAAGAATCACTTCAGACTTGAAATGCAGAGCCAGAACTTGCTAGCTGTAGGTATGTAAGCAAATTAACACATTTTCAGAAGTAATGCATCTTCTAATTTAAAGGGATGGATGTACTGCTGAATCTATGGCTCCTTATTACAACACAGAGTCCATGAAAAGAGCTCTCACCCAACTGCTCTGCAGTCCATCAATAATTCTGCCAGAACCACTAAACACTACATTGCCCATGGAGTCCCTCTGTCCCAGTTATTTGCATCATCATTTTGAAGTAAAACTACCTGGGGCAGGGTGTTGGGTCATTTTTCCCACACTGACCCTAGCCCCCTGTGCTTAGAGTGTGGGGAACAAGGAAAGTTTTAAAATCCTAAAGCAGTAGATGAAAAGAATTGAACATTTTCTCTGAGTGATTTAGTTACTGAGATGCTGCAAAGAGATGAGTGGCAGAGGAGAGTTTTCTGACATGTCCTCTCCCTGTGGCAGATGTGCTTTGCCAAGAGCAGGGTGAAGCCGCCTCAGCCCTCTGGAGGTGACCTCCAGGCTCAGCCAAGGGAAGGAGGCACTTTCCTGAGGAGGAGCTCCAACACAGCTGAGCTCACCATCTGCCATAGCTCTGAGAGCCCCCAGTGAGTGTGCATGGCCAGCCTGATTTCAGGGGCTTCTCTCAGTGCTGGCTGTGCTGAGCTCCTCCTGCAGCAGCCAAAGGCAGCACTTGGCTGCTGCTCCCATGGCCGTGGGACACAGCCCAGGCACAGCTTGGCTGTCTCCTTGCCTGTGGGAAACCCGAGCCAGCCCGCACAGGCTCTGAGTGCTGATGCCAGGGCTGCCCCCCAAACACCAGGCATGCTGCAGCCTAGGCCCTGTCTGAGATTCTCTGCTGAGATGAATGATTCACAGCAAACCCCAGTCATGCTCCAGGTTCTGCTGATGCACAGCCCTCCCCTCTCTCCCATACTGATGGGGGAAAGGGCCCTGCCCGTGGCTGCTGCTGTGAGGGCTCTGCATTTCTGCAACATCAGCTGCACCTCTGCAGAGGCACATGGCAGCTGCCTGAAGGAACAACTCCCCCACAGATGCACTGCCAGCATTCCTGCTCTATGTGGGCACAGGTCAGACACCAGTGAGGCACTGTTATCAGCACACTCAGCATTATGTCATTTGCTAGACAAGTTATTTTTGAGCTTTTAGGACCCAACATTTGCAGTTATACAGTAGGCTTTTCTCTGTAAGGAATGGCAGGACCCTGGACAGATGCCTGGAATGCCATGGGACACTCACAGAGGAATCAATCTCTTTTTGAGCCCCTCAAGCTAGAGCAGTAACTCTGCTAGCTGTCAGGAAATAACAGCCCTCTTCTCTCTCTCTCTCTGAAACAAAACATCTGATCTTGATCATAAAATCTGTGCCCTATGCCATTAATAGAAGCAAAAAAAAATTAAAAATCCAGGAAACAGTTGATAGCTGGGAAAGAACAGAACCACAACTCTTTGTGGCATCTAAGAATAGTTTCTGTTCTCTCTATGATGCAAGAACAACAGGGAAAGGATAAAAAACACTGGTATCAAAGGATTTTTCTTGTCAGAAAGGCTGCATTATTGTCCTTACTAAAGGACTTCAAAGTGGGTTTGATTCATCTAGACAGTTCAGTGATATCTGTACCTGTCACACCTATGGACTTTTTCCAGCTCATACATTTTTTATCAGCAGGTAAATTGTTGCTATGTTTTCCAGGAGTTCCCAAACACTAAACTGCTGTTTCTAGAATCAGAGATCCTTTTATACGTGACACAAGAGGTTGGATTTCCACTAGTTCTAAGAAACCTGCCCAATTACACTGCAATATACTATGAAACCATCTTCATAAAGATGGAATTAATAAAGATATCAGATGAATACATAGACAAAGCCTGACTTCCAGAACCAGTCCATTTAAGAAGATATTTCTCCTAGGCAAGGAGATTTTTCAGCCTGATTCACTGTCAGAGCATTTTCCTGTAAGATTTTTATGTTAACTTCATGCACAACTGAGTGCACAATTCATAGGTCAAAACTCTTAGATATTTTCTTACGTGCTGCTTTTCCCCTTTGCCCCTGTTACACTGTGGCACTGCAGATGAAAAAAAAAAGAGTTTGCATGTGTTTTCACTAAGATGAAGGGTTATTTCCTGCCCATCTCCCCACTGAAAGCCCAGTTGTAGGTAGGGATGTCTGCCCCTGCCTAATCTTTCCAGAGTGGGAAAGCCACTTCACTTGTACACTTAGGAGACCATAGCAAAATATTGCAAAAAAAAAAAAAAAAAAAAAAAAAAAGAAAAAAAAAAAAAAAAGTAAGTTGCAAAACCCCAAGTATTCATTCTGTGACCAGGTGAGAAGCTCTCATTAGCAGTTGCAGTGCTCTTACAGAGAAAAATGGCATTTTGAAATTACAGCCCACGTGCTTTCTTCAAAGCAAAGAGCCAAGGGCACAAAGAAAACTCCTCTATGAATCATGAACTCCCGTTAGTGCAGTGTGCTTTGTGTTCAGAGGTTTGGCTGAAAAGGTGAAAAAAATCACCTCCTTTGGTGCAGCTGTATTAGCACAGTGCCAGAAAAGTCGAAAGAAACTGCTAGGTGGCCTAATTGTAGGCAAACCTTGCTTAAATGAGAGTTTACTATGTGTTTTTAGGTATTACCTGTAGATATTCCTTTCAAATGTGTTTTCTCTAGAAAGCATTTTGCCCTCAGAATGATGCGAGACCATTTATCCGTGAGTTTCAGGCCTATCACATGAAATTAAGCACCACAATGCTCAGTAATTAGAGACCTCACCCTGGAAAATGGATAATGACAGAGTCCTTGAAATCAATGAAGGTTAAAGCTACCTGTTTATAACAACACCTCTATAAACCCAAAATAAGATGTTGATTAGGATATTATGTCAGCCACATAACAATTCTATTTAATGCTGTAGGCAGAGTTTATTTTGAGCACTGCATGATTTCACAGACTGATCCAGCAAAGAACCCCCCTACTTTGCAAAGACACAAATATTGTGCTTTGTTCCAACTTGTCCCATGTCCATACACTTCTCACAGGTAATCATTTAGGGACATAAAGGACACGTGAGGGATCCCTGAAAAGAAATGTCTGCAGAAAATCAACAATCCCAATAGGATTGTGTAAATGAGCCATAGGTCAGCCAAAGCTCAGGCACAAGTTCCCAATAAAAGAGCTACAAATTGTGTTTAGGTCAGTTTAGGACCCAGGGCCTGTTAAAGCAAATTGATGTGGTGCTCTTCCCTTGCCCTGCCCACCTGAGAGGCTGCCTGGCAGGTGGCACATGTCCCACCCTGGAAACATTCCAGGCTGGGCAGAGTTCTGAGCACCCTTCTTTGGCTGCAGGTGTTCCTGCTCAGTGCAGGGAGCTGCTCCAGGTGCTCTTTAATGGTCCCTTCCAACCCAAACCATTCTGTGACTCTGTGACCTTCCCAAGGGATTACATGGGTAAACAGAAACTATTCCTTGGCCTTTTTCTCATGAATTCTCATTATTAAGTAATTACAGCTTTTGGAAATATGTTGGTTTAAGCTATGCTTTTAACAGAAGATTTATAAATATTTTATGATTTTGCTTTCATACAAGAATTTTAATCTCACAGGCAATAAAGTTCTCCAAAATGATCTGTACAACCTCATATTTACCCCTGAGCAAGAACTCTCACACAGGCAGTGCCTAATGCAAGGTAAGCCCACACTCTTAATTTCTCTGTTTTCATTATTCCTGCAGTTAAACCTTGAATGTGCCCTTAAAATGTTAGGAAAGATAAGACTTCCTTAAAAGCTGATGCATTCTGTTCATAATGAGTTAAAGATTTCAGGGGAGGTGGAATTGTTTTAGTCCTCCTCAGACCTTACAAGCATTTGGGTGTTTGCAACAAGATGTGTTTTGTTTTCCTGGTCAAGAGCTGAACAAGAAGATTATGAGGGAGGAGAAAAGAATATCTGACCTTTTCTAAACACTGCAATTTTTGTCACCTGAAATCAGATCTACCTTCCATTACATCCACACAGCACTGTCAGTATGTACATGACTGGAAAGATGAGCTCTAAATCCTTCTGAGAAGTTCAAGTCCACAGGTTTGCAATAGATCTTCCTTTGTGCTCTTTTGTCTTTAAATTTGCTCTCACAAAGAATCCATGAACTATAGGATTTGATTTCTTATTTCTCACTCCTGGCTGCATTCAGCTTTTGGTGTCCAGACACCAATCTAATTTTGGTGGCTGTGAATCGTTTCTTTGACTGAAAAGAAAATCACAGGAGAATTTCACTGTATTGCCCTGTCTCCTAATGAACAAAGACAGTGCTGCTCTACAAAGTTCCAGATTTCAAAGGACCAAGGTTTTCAGTTAATAGTCCATATTGGGCAGTCAGAGACTTCCTTCTGGCAGTGCCAATAACCTTAAACACTGCAGATCTCTAAACTGTGGAACCTGTCAGCTGAGAGCTTGCTCTACACTAACTGTTGAAAAGTGGTAGATGACAATACTTTCAGCTCAGCCTAACTCTGTTATTAAGTCTTGTTAATGATTTTTAAGCCAAGGCTCATCTGGGATTCTAAAGTGAATGGAACTCAACACTTGCAGCTGGACAAGAGGGTGTCTACACTCAGAGACTAAGTAACCAAGAAATTATTTTTCAGGCATCCTGTGTGGAAGGTTATACTATTTAAATAAGAGCT
Organism: Serinus canaria; assembly: GCF_022539315.1. Classification (NCBI taxonomy): domain Eukaryota; kingdom Metazoa; phylum Chordata; class Aves; order Passeriformes; family Fringillidae; genus Serinus; species Serinus canaria. Next base: position 2,804,623 of record NC_066317.1, on the reverse strand, counting down.
TTAGGCCCAGACAAATAAAATAAGACACATCTGTTATTTTTTCCTCTTAGCCTTAGTATCTGGTAATAATAAGATTCTTTCCTTCAACTGAGTCAAAGCAGCAGGCTTGTTTCTTGTGGTTTTCCTGCTTTTGCTGGAAGGTAAGTTAGCAGCATCAATTGTATTAGTGTTTCTGTCAACACCCACATTAAATATGTTTCTGTCTAGGAGACATCACATTCCAGCCTACTCTGGACATCTAAATTTATCAATCTTTCATCACATCCATATTGAAATCCAGCTACCACCTGGATTCCTGTAGGGTTTACTTTGCGAAATGCTCAGAATATTTCTATTCCAAATATCAAATTAAAAATTATCTGAAGTTTATATTTAGGCAGGACAGCCAGTAAACCACAGACACTTTTTCTTCCATCTTTCTGCTTTTTTGTAGTGTCAGAGCAAATTCCCATAACCCAAATCAGAATTTGGTACATGCTGTGCTTTTTTGGTATTCCTTTAACCTGCATTTCTTTTCCCTTATTTTACAAGTTCAGAATGCCTTAGTGGCATTGCCACTAAGCCCTTTGCACTCTTTTCCATGTCCTGTGAAATTTAGAAATGGATATGTGAATTTCAGCAGGGTTTCCTGGGATTTTCCTATTGTATTGACTGGAAAGCTTAGGACAACAATTTCAGCTGAGGACTCAATTCCCTGATGTCCATGCAGCCTCTGCTCTGCCTCACAGCCTTATTTATTGTAGGGCAAAACACACTGGGTTTATGAGCTTCTAGGTGAGATTGAACTCAGTACCCACAGAAATGCTTTTTTTTTTTTCTCTCAAAGTTATTCACACGCTTCAGAGTGATTCTTGTTACTAATTTTACTCAGAAGGTCTCACAGGTTGAATTTTTCTCATCTTCCATTATTACAACTAGAACACAAACATCACAGCTCGTATTTCAAGGGGCATTTTCATATGGGCAGGGCACTTTCTTCTGGCAAACAGTCCCAGATTCTACTGAAACAACCTCATCTCATCACTGAGAAATGCTCTGTGCCTTCCTTTGGAGTACAGCCTTATTTATGGATCTACAAGCACAGGAGCCTTCATACAAAATTGCATTAACCCCTGCAGAACATGTTTGTTGGCACTGAGATCAACGGCTTCAGTCAAGTGCCCCTTGACAAAAACAATCAATCAGAGACATGAACCAGTGAGGCAGATACTTCAGCGTTCTCCAAGGGAGAAAATTAAATACATACATATATAGATGTGTATATATAACTTGGAAGTCTTAAAAGTGTATTTGCATTTGAGTTTTGTGAGCTCCAGATTTCAGCCATGGTTCTTGTTTTGTCTTTGTGTCCTTTTTTAAAGAACACTGCAGGATCAGATTTCTTCTTTTCCTGCAGGTGCCCAGTTATGTTCAGACCCTGCTGTGTGGGCTTTAGGGAGCAAATGTGTATCACACAGCCCCTACAGCCATCTGGGGTCTGCTCTTTGCAGCTCACAAGAGGCTGTTACTGCTTCTGTTCTAGCTCACTGCAGCTGCCATTTACCCTTCTACTGGAACCAAGTTCTCACTCCTCTGATCCAGCCACAGCTGCTAACCACAATTATCTACAGACTCCACATCCAGCTCCAAAAGGGAAATATTGCTGCATACAGTTCTGTTTGCTGATTCCTTCCAGTTTTTTCTAAGACAAGACACTCTTTGATTCAGGCCAGGGAAAGCCATGACAGGCTGGAAATGAAGGTGGAAATTCTGTAAGCCTATTAAAATCCTAGCTGAATGCAAAATTTAGCACAGGCTTAGCAGTAAACATTTAAGTGGCCTTGTTTTGCTGAACTGGGGTCTAAAGCTCCCTACTTATAATGGACAACATAATTCAACTTTACACTCAGGAGCACTGTGAGTGAGCTAATGCAGAATCAATGGTAAAACCTAATGGAAAGTGAGAAGATTTGAAGTTTCACTTTTTCTTTTCTTTGAAAAGAACCATGCCCTTTCAGTGCTGTTTTTCCCTCAGTCCTCCCCACCTACCATGGCATACCCATAAATGCACATTTAAGAATGCTAATTAAGAACATATTCAAAGCAAGAGCAGTAAAAGGGTGGACACAGAAAAAGGGTTCAAGCACCAAAGAGCAAATTAATACCCATAAAGAAGAAACAAAGACAGGAGAGAGAAAATGAGAAGGAGAGAAAAGAAGAGAGTTTGCTCTGTGCTAGTAAATAAGCTGAAAATTACATTCCCAGATGGATACCAATAGCCTTTTCTGTCAGCGGAACACCAGGATTACTGCCACATGATTGAATATTATATATATTTCTTGAAGTTTACAGGACTTTATGTAAGCATCTAGCAAAATAATTAAGGAGTCACTCCGAGCTTCCCTCATAAAAGTGCTGTGGTATCTGGTTTTGTAGAATAATAGGGTATTAAAGCATCCATGGAAATGCCCATTTAGCTGCTAAATGGATGTGTGCAGCCCTAAGTGTGGATACAAATTCTCCAGGAGCAGCTTTTCAGCTGCCATTTCAGGTGATGCTTGATAACAGCACCCTGTGGCTGGGCAGAAGCACAATTGCCTGAACAGATGTGGGACACTGACTACAATTTTCCTTTTGTTCAAGTCAAGGACCAAAATTTCTGGTGTAAAAAAAATTACTGCAGGTAACCAAAACATCTAAATCATTGTAAACAACACAGCTACTGCTCAGAAATTCTGATGACAAGTAGTCTTTCAATTATCTTTGAACACTTGCTCTGAAGTTCTGTTCATGCACACAGGTATTTGTATTCAAGGATGTCGATTGCTACCATGGGATGAGACTGCTGGATCACCTGGTTATCAGCATTAGGGTAATGAAAATAGAAAAAAGTGGTGGGAAGAAAGCACAGCCCCATTTGATCCTATTTCATTTCAACTCTTTTCTGAACAAGCCTGTCCAAAAGAGTGATGTGCTGAATTTAGCCACCTGCTTAATCCAAGGGATTTCATCTCAGTTTTTGTTTCACATGAGATTTGGAGGTGGGAGGTGGCATTTTGTTATGAGAGCCTGGCAAAACACCTACAAGCAAAGGATAATATGCAGTGTACAAAGAGTGACTCCTTGTTCTTGCTCACCAGAGTCAGTAAGGGGCACTTAAAAAACATCATTGTTACCTGAAATGCCTTTGTAGTCTCCACAACAATTTCACAGTGCCCATCAAAAATTTATTAGCTAGAACAAGATGAAATGGAAGGTTAAAAGTGAGTGCATTACCTATAACAGATTATGAATATGACCAAGGTAATTTTTATGCACTTTTAGGGACTTATTCAGAAGAGACTAATTATGAGAGGCACTGCCACCAGAAAACACATGAGCAGAACAGGATGCTGTAACAGGTTTTAAAATGTGTCCAAGAAAACACTGAAGGTTTGGATTAGCATTTTCCTAATTGCTGGAGCTGTGAACTGCCAGGCACCCCTCCCACCTAGCTCTCTGTGCCTCAAGCTGTTTAAAATACTGGTTCATCCAAAATAACAGCATTGGCTGAGTTGAAGCTGCATCCTCAGCTGGAATTAAAGCTGGAGCTCCTCCTACACCAGAGGAGTTTTACTGTAGTCCCAGTTTCTCTGGGAAAAAATGGATGAATAAATTGCCTTTAGGGCAAGGACACCTACAGGCTGAGCAAAGCAACAGACCTTACTGCCTCCTGCTGCAGCTAACTGACCCCAGAACAAGCTTCCTAAGGAATGCCAAGCCAAAGGAGAGAGACCTGCCAATGAAAGCACAGCTCTCCTTACTGACACTCAGCATTTCCCCACTGCTTTGACACGTTCTAGCTCATTTTACAGGAACTGACACTGCCTGCAGCAAGGGATGGCTTTGAGTCCCACAGGTATTGATGCTGGGGAAGCCTTTCCCAAGTGCTGAGTGTTCATTTCTTGAAAACCTGCTACTTGGAAAGTGCTCCAAGTTGAGGAGCCAAAACCACACCTGTCTTAAAACATCAGGTTTGTCATGGTGAATGGCAGAAACAAAGCTTTTCTAATCTTTACAAGGATTTTTTCCCTGTTGTATACCAAGCCTGGCTTTGGAGAGCCTGTAGAACACAGAAACCAGCTAAAAACCAAGCCCTGATTTACTCCATCTGTAAGCTGTGCTAAATCACACACTGAGAAAACACAGCATCTCTAGTATTTCCAGGCTGCTTTAAAGTTAGATATTTAATATTCTGTCTTATTTGTTGGATAAAACTTTTAATTTCTTGGCTTCTTTATTCACGAGCAACCAACATTTGACATGAGGAACATTTTGATGGAACATTTGGTGCTCTCAATATAGGTTGCCTCTTGATTGTATGCAAGTCCTTAGAAAATCAGAGCCATGGTGCTTGCATTCACAATTCCAAGTTTAATTGCTGTAACTGTTCTGCAATTGTTGCTTTAAAGGCTCTGGTTTGACTAATGCTCATAGTCCCACAAATGAACTAATACAGTTGAAACACAAAAGACTTTGGTGATGGAGGATGAGAGACAAAAGCTCTCTCCATCAATTTTCATGACAGGTTTCTGTAATCCAAGTCCAAGGGTCACATGCACCAGGGCTGGCACAGGAAATCCCCTCCCACAGCTCCAAGGACAGACTCATCTCCCCTGCAGTGCACTCCCTGCACTTTCCCCTAACTCTGTTTGCCACTTGTGAGCACCTTTTGCTCAGACAGGGAAGGCACCAACTGATCTGTCCTTTGCCACTGGAAGCTGCTCTGTCTCATGGCTGGGACAGCAGCAGCTTCTCTTCTTAACAGCTTTCCAACACTGTTTCCACCATTTTTCCATCTACCTTTCCTCCATTTTGAGATTTCCAGTACAGACAGGACTCCTGTTAGCTACCAGAAATATCATAAAATAATTTTGCTGGATGGCAATCAACCACACTTCTCTCACCTGTCACTCTTCAAGCAGGCAAGTAAAGCAGAAGTATTTGGAATAGAGATCCCTTATTTTTATTTTCTTTTTTCCCCCCTTTCTCTTCATTGTGTTTTATTGATAGGCGAAAGGCTAATTTAGTCTCAAGAGTGCTCTGTGTTCACCCCAACTATTTCACTTCAATAAATAACCTTGCTGTGAATACATTTTAATTAGTGATTTCATAGTTGGAATTGTGCAATTGTAATACAGTAGGCGTGAGGAGCTATTGAAATAGTATAAAAAGGCATAATTATTTTCAAAAGCTCTGTGGGAATAACACAGGTAAAAAAATCCCCTGCTGGCACCTGTTTTCTGTGTCCAATGTATCATTAGCACCTCACATTCTCTCTGTGTTCATCAAAGGGTAGACTACAGGTGCTGCAGGATGCTCCCACAGTGCTGGAGATTTTTCCTTCTTTGTTTGCTGCTCCTTGCTGAGGTCATTATAATGAAGACAAGATTTTTACTTCATTTGACAAGTTTGTTCTAATTGACTGAAAGATATTACAAAGAAAAATGGGAACAAAACCCAGAGATTGAGAAGGATTTTCCTGACTCTCTGGGCCTGGCCTGGGATTCTTTCATGCAATGTGGAATAAGTGAAGTAGGGCCTAAGAATAAAAAAATCAAACCCCTGTCATACGTGTTACTGCTGAAGGCAGGCTGGCAAGGGCTTTGAGGAGGGAGCAGAAGAAAAATCTTGAAAGAAGCATCAGCTCATTTCAGATCTGAACTCGAACTTGCAAGCAAGATGCTGGGCTAGAGAAACTTGGTATAAAATGAAGGGTCTTGACAATGTCTGGGATGGATTAGATCAGGCACTGGTTACCTTTACTAGGATGCAGCTCAGTTAATTTGGCCATTGCTCTCAAGACACACCCTGTGGCACAGAAGAACAAGAGTGATAAAGGCCAGCTGGATTTTTAAAACAGGCTGCATTTGATTTACATGCTCCCTTGAAGGCCCTTTTTGTCTTCTATACAAAATTATCATGCTTAAGAAAACTGCCAGAACTTCACTGGCATGTCAGTGAAAACAAGAAAGTTGTTCTTAAAATGTAGCAATTTACACCTACTTAGAGTGACTACAGCTAAGGAACAGTACGTATGAGCTGTCATATCTGCTCCCTTCAACTCCCTCGCCTGTGGCTGTGGCCATCCTGGCAAGATTCCTGCCCTGCACGCAGTCTGAGGGAGTGGGCTGCTTTCAGCTCCTCGTGTGCTGGCATCTGAGCCAGCTCTGCCAGTCCTGGCCAGAGCAGCCTGTCAGCGGGGACTCAGCAGCACTCAGTCCCCTGCAGAGAGGGGAGCCACGGGGTGTGCCCAGGCTGCCCCCCCTTTCTGGGAAAGCTGGGAAAACAATGCTGGTTATTCCCACTCTACCTCTGTTCCCATCTCTCTTTGGTTTTGGACAGTAAATCCCAGAATTAAGGGAGGAAGTAGCTGCAAAGCTTGAATACAGTCCCTGTCTGAGCTCAGCCCTATCCCTCACACAGCCACCAGAGGCTCAGTGGGCTCTTGGGCACGATGGCATTCCCAAGAGGGAAGTCTGCTGCCCATGCAGTCACATATGCCTCTGCAGAGGGAGTGTGGCAGTCCTGAGCTCTGTTCTCCCCTGGGCCTGGAAGTGGCAGCTGCCACTTAATGGAGTGTGGCAGCACCGAGTACAATGCAGCTGACTCTGCTCGTGGCTGTTTGTCAGAGATTCTGTGTTCACTGCTCTGCTCAAGTACCTAGCCATGGCTAATAGGGAGAGAAAAGCTGATCGTCTCAGAACCAAATTCCTAGGAAAAGCAGTGAAATGACTCCACTGGAAACTTTGCTAATTCGGAAAATGAGACTTTTCAAATCCTGTAAAAGAAATAGATTACAAAAGCAATTCACTGATCCTGCCATGCCTTTGAATGTGTATCTCACTGCAAAGGCTGACAGTACCTCTGCTTCTCCTCTTGCAATGCAGACCTGGCCTCTGCCTTATTCATCTCTCATTGGTGTTCAATTGTTCCACTATTTCTCCTGCTAGCTCTTAAATTTCTCCAATCTTAAACATCAGCTGAGAGGAACAGGACTGACATGGGAGGAGCTTGCTTGTGAGTGACCTTCTCAGCACAGCACAGCAGCATCCCTCCCTGGCAGCAGACTGCTGCTAATTAATTACCTGTGCATGGCTCTAGGCAGGAAGGTGCTTTCATCAAGAGCACCAATCAAACAGGGGTCTTGTTTGCAGAGAAACCTAAGGGTAAATTATGTTCAGTTGTCATGGGATCACCTGCCTGAATCCATCAATACTAAGGGCTTTGGAAGAGGAGGAGGAGGTTGAAAGATGGGGACTGGGAGTTTAGAAAGCAGTCAGGTCACCTGAAATGCAGCAGCCCTAAAACCTGGGGTCAAAAGCAGGGGAAAAGCCAAAAATTAAAAAATAGTCCCAAATAAGAATATTTAGTCAGTGACACAAGAAATTAAGACTGAGTGTATTTGCCTGTGCTTTTCTATAGAATGCTTGGGAAGAAGTCTGAGCAGCCTGCACAGACTTGAAAGGAACATGTAATAAAGTAACTCAACAGCAGAGAGTTTAAAAACTCGAGAGGGATGGATGAAGAGCTAAGGACCTTGCCAACTCTGTATTGGGTGCTTTCTTGGCTGAGTTCTAAAAGGGAAGAGAAGCACGTTGAAGTTGCAAAGTGGAATAAACTCCCATCTGTTTTGTACAGATAAAGCTCCCAAAATGTTGTGTATCTCTGAGGAAATCAAAGCACAAAACAAAGTTCTCCTGGGAAAAATAAAGACCGAAATCAAGAAATAAACAGAAAAATTTATCCCCACCTGCTGCCTTGCAGTTGGTGGAAACTGAGCATCTTGGATGAATCTCTCTGCCCTGGACAAATAATTGCTGTTTACCATCCTGGGGGAAGGCCAGGAAAGCAGGGGAGATCATAATCCTCAGAGCATTCCCTTCCTATTCATGAAGTGTCCTCAACAAAGCTGTGACCACTTAGAACCCCTGATGAGATGCCTCCCCTGGTGACCAAAGCTCAGCTTTTCCCAGATATGGCAATCTTAAAAAGAGGAGAGCAAGGAAATTGCCCACTCCATTTATACTGCTGAAGTCTGAGTGAGAACAGGTACTTCCAGCTGCTCAAGAAAAGGCAGAGGGATGCACCACATGCTCTCCACCACCTTCTCTGCTGCATTGGGCTCTCTGTGCACATCAGCAAGAAAAGAGGCTAAGTTTTATTCTTTCCTGATGTTCCAGAGAGGAGCAAGTAGCCAGGATTGCACACCAGTCTCACTGAGATTGCACTCTGCTTCTACAGGACAACCACCCCCTTCTCCTTGTACTTTCTGAATGGAAGAATGAGATGTGGGTGCTGTGTGGTTGAACAGAGAGACAACACTGCTGAGACACTCAATATTAGCACTACACTTTTTGGGTCTCCAAATTAGGATGCTATAAAAGAATGCAGTCCCTGCCTTAGCCAATGTAAAGGGAACCTTTTTGCATATTTTTGATATGTGATCTTATCAGCAGACAGCTTTTTCCTTTCAGTAAAATAAATCCTTGTAATTCCACAGTACAGAAATCTGACAGTACAGAAAGGAATCTTTATGATGGCTGAAAGTCTCTGCACAGCACACAGGGCAGCTTAGAATAATTATTTATTACTGGTGTTACCATTCCTGAGCCTTTAATGCACTTGTGGCCAGTGGGCAGAAAATGAGCAATCCCTGGCGACAACAGCAGAAATGCACTTCTTCCCATGGCAACTAACTTTTTCAGGTTTTTGTCAGGTTGTAATATTTTTCCCCTCCATACAAGGGTATTAAAATAAAAACTTTGGATATATAAATCAGAGTAGGGTGAGTTCACTCCGGTGCCAAGAGGGAGCCAAATGAATCCTGGGGATGTTAAAGCTGAGAGGGGCCTCCTAGATCATCTTGGTGTGCCTCCCTTCCCCTGGCCATGAACAGCTGCTGCTGTCACTGGAGCAGAATCCTAAACAGCCCAGGGATGGGGAAGGAATGCCAGGCTCTCCCCTCCAGCTGCTCATCAGTGCATTAACATTTTCTACAAGCTATTTACTACAACAAACTACTTCCTATTTACTATTTACTTTTCTATACCTCTCTATTTTCTCCTGTACCTTATCAACTACTCACATCCTCACCTCCACAGTCACAGTGAACTTTCTCTACCTAGGTTATTGTCAGGCTGACATTCCCTCAAGAAGGCCTTTTTCTCCTAAAGCATAAAAACAACTTTCTTTGTTCTGGTTTCCCTCCATTACATCTTTTAAATACCCAATAATTCCTTAGCATCTTTAGAGTCATTACAGTGAAGGTATTTATAGACAAGCACATCCCTCCCTCTCTGCTCCAGTATGGAGGCACAGAAGTGACAGCCATGTGACAAACAGCCAAGCTGAGGAACCACGTGGGAGCCTTTAAGAGCCACGAAGAGGAATTATCAATCCCCAGTGCCACCATGTGTGTACACACACAGGTGTGCCAAGGCAGAAACAAAGAGAGCAGGGATTTGCTGCATGACTGATATTCCTCCTCCAGGAATGGCTCTCCTAAGGTGCTTTCAGAGCAGTCAGATGGATCTCTTGGTATGCAATTTCATCTATTGCCACTTCACAGAAACAATCACTCTGGGGGTGAAATAAGTCACATGAGGGGATCCCATCCATCTTTTTGCCATTAGGCCCTGCAGAATGATGCCTCATGTTTTCTGCATTTAGCTGCCCAAGCCTTAAACAAGAGGCTCTCCTTGCTTGCCTGCATTAGCACCTGAGGTTTAGCCATGCCATTCTTCCCTACTGGCTGGACCAGGAGCAGAGACCTGCCAGTGCCCAGCAGGAGCTTCATCCCCTATCCCTCTAGGTCTCCTCCAGCTGCAGCACCCAAGTTATCCACCATCACTTCCCTTAGGTGGAATTCATCATCCACTCGTGGCCCTCCTTCCTCCTGGTGTCATGGTACCTGTGTTTTCCTTAAAAGGGCTGCTGCAGATGTGATCTTGAAAGAAATCTACCACAACATTTTACACTCACAGCTGACTGCATTTCCTGGTTTTCCAAAGGGGAAACTCTCTTTGCCATGTTTCTTCTCTCACCAATCTGCTTGTTACAGCTTTTGAGTATCTTCAGACCCTTTACCTGGCATTACCTTTCTGCCTCCTGAACACCAGAATGCCTGCCTAGCAGTCTTCTGATGGATCATCTGAATGCAGGCTACTTTTTCCCATTACGGAAATATATTTCTTACTCAGAGTTTAACCCATTTCCATGGACTTAAAAGAGTATAACAGCAAGTGCTGTTATCAGTAGCGGCAACTTACACATATCCTGAAACAAACAGTGTTAATGCTGGTAGTATAAGCTTAGTAACAGATAAAATTTACCAAAAAGTATTGGAAAAACAAAATAAGTTCAGTAGGTTTGGAAGAAAAGGTTAACTACATCCTCAGAGTAATCAATTTAAGTATTGCTAAATATAAAGTTTTATCCACTATAAAAACTTCTCTGGATGGTCTCAGGTTGGATTTCAGTTTAGTTCAGGTCTGTCATTTCAAAGACTTCTTTTGCTATAGTTCAAAGCTCCATAAAGTAGGTGCAGAGATGGTAGCATAGCAACCACCACAAAGTGAGTTTAAACACTGAGAAAATGAGCTTTTAGCTTTCTAATAAGCAGAGCTTTCATATTCATATCTTCTTGCTGGCTTTGAAACACCTGTGTCTATTTCAGCTGACTTTGCTTCATTCTATCAGTACAGAAAGCTGCATGGCATTACTGAAGTACAATTAAATGAACCTGTTTTATGTGAATATTCCTTGGTCATGGACAAACAGAAAACTGAATTGTGCATGGTGAGGAACTAATTTAGTTTTTAAATTAAATTAGCATTTCCTTGAAACAGAAAAAGGGTGGTTTTTTGCATGAAGCAGAATTGGTTCCCAGAGTGGGCACAAGAATAAACCTACTTTTTCCTGCTGACTCAGGAAAACCAAATAAACCCAAACATTCACCACTGTGATTTTAAAAATCCAAAATCAGTTTTGAGGCTATACATGTGCCCTGTCTGCACAATAATGTGAGCTGTGTCAGAACAGATGAGGGACCAAGAGTTCAGAGTTTTGGCAACTTGGTGACTTTTCCTGTTCACCTGAATAGAGTTTAAAACTGTGACTGGTCTTGGATTTGCATCTTTGTTTGAAAATATCTTGGTGCCTGGAGAAGTGGATGTGAAATGCTGATTTAAAGAGCATCTCCAGCTGGTAACATCTGCATGCCCGTGCAGGCACACAGCCAGAAAAGCAGTGGATAATAATCAGTGAACACTTGTAAACTCCAATTTTGCATCTTTGTTAGGCTTGAAGCCTTTTGCCTTCTCCATTATTTTTTTAATGAGGGTGATTTTTCCTGCTGATGTATTAACTGTAGTGGACACAGAAGATCCCACGGGAGGTATCTCACACCAGGCACACCCTCCAGCCTGGATTTATCTTGGAATGAAATTATTTCTACCCCTCTGGAACCTCCCTATCCCCACACTGCAGTTGATGACAGGGGATCTTTGGTCAGTGCGTTTTCCTGTGTTCTCCCTCCTGAGCAGTCAGCCCCACAGACACACACTGGAAGACTCTAAACCTCTAACAGCCAAAACTGGTTCCAAACACACCACTGCAGATTGTGCAGCTGGATGTGATCCCCGTTAACGTGGCAATGCCAGAGGCGGCAAAGACGTGTCCAGGGCACCTGGATCCCTGTCAGTCCTACTGCGGTGCCTGGGAAAGGCAAGGGTCGGGTGGCAGGGCAGGAGATGGCTGAGCAGAGCTGGCTGCTCACACGGTGGCTCTGCCTGTGGGTGCCCTGGAGGGAGGGAGGGCTGCCAGTCCCGGCGCTGTGTGAGCGAGGCTGCAGAGCCGCCGCTCGCTGCCCTCGCCCCCGGCATTCCCCCGCGCTGGGGCCGGGGGTGCTCAGGGCCCTGGCTGCTCACACACTCACAGCCGGCAGAGCTCAGGACTCGTGGCTTTCTTGTGGCAGGGCCACGAGGCAGGTTGGAGAGCTTCTGGAGTTCCCTCAAATGAGCTTCCACCTCCAGGCTTGTGCACAATGAAAATAATTCTCTACTCTTACACCCTGCATGCAAATATGCACTTCCTCTCCTGCTTGGTCTGTACCCAGTTTTCCACAAAAAGTCAAAGTGAGAAGTTCTTCAAGAGAACCACACCACTGAGAAGCAGCAAGCTGCTACCACTTAGACATAAATCCTTAAAACTTGTAACTCCAGTCAATCTTTTGCATGACTAAACTTCTAGGATGCACTTTGCTATGCAGTTTTCCACTTCTAACCCAAACACTGTTTTCCTCTTCCAACAATAATTCTGTTGGCAGCATTTCAATAGTTCTAAAAGTGGTGTTATAATTCTTCTCACCAACACATGCAAAGCCTCTCAAATTACAGAGCTTTACAAAGAACCTAAAATTCTTACATCCAGGTTACAGGGGGATTATCCAAACCCCCGAGTTTATGTAGTTATGCAGAGCAGAGCTCTGGAGAACATACTCATGTCCTTACTCCACACCTCATTGCTGTTTGATGGGAGACAGATCCACTGCCATAATCAGTACTCCTATTTATGACTGACATCAGCTTTCAATATATGCTGCTGACTCATCTTCATTTTCCATAAACATTCTGCATTGGAATGTCATTGCCAATGACTTACTAGCAGCAAAATAACAAAAGCAATACAAAGAACAGCTGTGTTGGATAGTTATTGATTATTGAAAAATGTGTTATTAAAAATGTCAAGTGTTCATGTCATTCTAGAAAGCCTCAAATAAATTTAATAAATTTATCAGACCTCCTTTTTCACTGTTCTTTTGGGTTTAATGTATGTATTCTTGTATTCACCAATACAGGGGTGTGATGGGACATATTTCTTTTCTCTGCTGTGTTTACAGAAGCAGGAAATGTTTAATTTTTTAACCAGTGTTAAACTATATGTCTGTTGAGAACATACAAATATTGAAATCCAAGAAATTGTTGTGGAGAAATACTTCACTGTGTGCTCCATGTTCAATCAGGATCATACAGATTGATGGATACAAATGCCATGAGGTGTCATTAACTCCCTTTTAAATAACCCCTGAATGTGCGAATTAATGAGATGTAAACTCCACAGAAGCGCAGAGAAACCCACTCAGCCAAATATCACACTAGCTAAGAGCTGGAAATGGTCATTTACAGAGCATAGACCCCTACATTAACTGTGAGTTTCCTCTGATTCTTCTCTTTCATTGCATCTACTATTTTGGGACCCTGGCTAGTACAGCCAGCCACAAGCTGCTCTTTCCCACTCTCTCCAGATTCCTGAAGTAGCAGAGAGCAGAAAATGAGACATATGGCTCCAGAGAGGAGGAGGACCTGGCTGCCAGCACAGACTACCACATCGGCAACAGGAGAGCCCCTAGGGATGCATCTGGACTCCCAGGAGGGGACCTGGCTTCAGGTAAAAAACCTGGATGGAAAACTGAATTCAGATTAAAAAAAACAAAAAACACAAACTCACTCATACACCCAACTATTTGATAGCCCATATCCACATCCTGGACAAAAGTTTGGGGTTTTTTCTACTCCTTTTTGTATCTCTGGTTTCTGTTCCTGTTGGTTACTTTTCTTTCCTATTCTGTGAAGAAATCCAAGATGCCAGCAACAGGAAGCTGCTGTGAGGTTCCCTGGATCACTTCTGTTGGGAAACAGGCAGTGAAACAAGGAGTGCCACGGATTTCAATCTCCCTGACTGAGCTCCAGGGCTGAGTACAACATCTACAGTGGGGCTTGTCCTTAGTGTCACTGCTGGAATAGAGATGTAATAAAAATAATTTAACCATCTCTGTACTTCCACAGCCTAGGCAGGATAACATAGGAGAGATTTCAGGCAGTAAATAGATGTAGGAGAGAAATTTAGGATATGAACTTTTTTAAAGGGGCATGGATCTTTCAGTGTTCCAACTACCCAGGGGGGCTGAGACAGATGGAAGTCAGAGCCTTGTGCTGACAGCACAATAAAACCAGAAAAGCAAAAAAGGAAAGCATAACTATAACTGTGCCCATGTGTACCACAGGAAAGAAACACAGGATACAATCAGAAATGCAGAGGATTTCATGTACCCCAGACACATCTCTACAAACCCTGTGTCCAGGACAGACACCACAAACCTGAGTCCTTTTTCTGGCGGGTTTGCCCAAGCCCCTGTATTAAAAGAGGGCTCACACTTGCTGTGACCTGGTTCCTGAACACAACACTGTAAGCTAAAATGGGACTTTTCCCCCTACAACCTACAATAGGTAATCTACAAAACTAATTTCTTTCACGTCTAACGAGGCTCTGTTACGTGGTTTGGCGTGCACTATTGTGTGTGTTAGTCACAGCCTGGCTGAAGGGAAATGCACCATCAAATTTACTGTAACAGCAATTTTCCTTAAGGTACATCAGCACAGATGAATTGGCAGACCCCAATACACGGCTTAAAACCGTCTGTGATACAACATTGCCCTCTATGGGAGCCCATGGTGTAACAGATTTACAACAGAAACAGCACGCTGCTGCTCTCTGGTCCTATTCGTTTTTTTAGCATAGCATCTACTTTCCTAAAACAGTTCTCTTGAACATAAAAGCCTTATGCCACCAGGAGAAATCAACCTACTATCCTCTCATCACGTAATTTATTTCTTTCAAGCCTACCCTTCAAATTGTAACAGATATCTCCATTACTGGTATTTAGCTTTTATGTGATAATTTCAGTTCACAAAAGCTTTGCTCCAAGTGTGTCAGCATTTCTGTCATGCTTAAAAACAACAAATAAACAAAACTTAAACCCAAGTGCACATAAGGCAGTAGCCTCATCACTGCTATGAATAGACAAACAACATGTGGAATATTATTTCTAAAGTGCACCAAAGTCTTCAGAGAGTCAAGATACAACTCCAGAATACATTACAGATATTTTCAAATGTAACCTGCTGAACTTTAGTGCCACGAGTAAAGCAGGAATGAGCAGGATAAAGTAGTACAATGGTTAAGTATCGAGTTCTTGTTCACTTGGAGGGCTCTCTGGATTATTTCATCCATGTTTTTCTTTGCTTATTTTAATTAAGTCACCTTTGTTTTCTTTCCATGAGAAAAATATATTGTAAAAAGAAACCTCAGTCAAAAGATGGCTGGAGAGCAATCATCACTGAGCCTTGTTCACACTGAACTGTATTGCATATTCAAATGAAAAACCCAACCATTTCTTCTGCCACCATCCTGATATTTTAGCATCAGTGCTGTAAGTCTGTAAGCAATTCCTACCTCCAGCAAAGGGAATCAATAGCAGTTAGACATTAAAAGCATTTCTTTAGCTTATTAACTCTGTTCTAGCAGATGTTGCAGAAAGATTTCACATCTCTAGAGAAGGCCAGTTCAAAGAAAATATAACATCATGATCTTGATTTCCCTTGTCAGACTAGAGCATTTTCAAGTCTTTAGCCTCCCTTTTGCTGAACCCAGGTCTGTGTGGGTTTTTAAAATTTTATTTTGAAGCACAGCCTAGTCACATCAATGTAAAAAGAGACCTTAGGGCACACTTCCATTTCCTGTTTCAGGATTTCCCACCCAACTGGAGCATGAGCACAAGGCCTTGTCCTATAGCACCAGATAAAGCAGAAAACAAATTATAATAGGATGACCTAAAAAATTAAAAATTGCTAGGAGGTGAAACAAAACCCTGCGCAACAGGATCATTTATTACAGCAATTCTAGAATACCAGTTTGGGAGTGTGTCAGTAACGGATTTTTCACTTTGAGGGTTTTTAAAGTTTTAAATTATGGGATATAAAAAGCTCTGCTTGTGCGAGCTAACCTAGAAAAAAGTCATCCTTAGAATGCAATGGAAGCTTGATATCTAGATGGCAAGGACAGACGAGCAAAAACAGAAAGATAAATGTTCTTTGTAGTTCCTCCTTTGAAACTACCATTCCAGGTTTCACCTTTAATTCAGAGGTGGATTAGAGTACTAAAAGAGTCTCTGTAGACAAGTTAAAGGGGACTCCCACTGGAGCTCTGGTCTAATTAAGGTACTTTATGAATCATCCTTGTTTGACTAACTCAAAATTTCTTTTAAAAAGTAATCACTTAATACATCACATTGAGAGTTCAAGCCCCTTTGTTTTTAATAATCAAAGAAGAAATGCTTGGGTTTGAGATTTGTAAGCCATCACTTCATTTTAAGGATGTACTCTTTATGATGATTGCTTTGCCAGCAGCTGGCCTGCATTGCTCTCTGTCAGCAGCCCCCTTTCCCCTGCCCTCCCTAGCAGCCCTGCTACAGCTCAGACATGGCAGCAGAATGCTGGTGTCACACAGAGATAATTGTCCCAACCCATGGAGACCATCAGTCAGCATTCTGGTGCTGGCTTGGCTGGAGATGAGCAGGAGCTGGAATGGCTCTGCTGAAGTTCCTGCAGGGAACAGCCGAGCCCTGCCCAGCCCTGTAAGGAGCCCCTTGTAGGTGCTGTGAGCAGAGCTGAACAAAATGTACCACCACCCACACCAGCCCCTGACCAGGCTGAGCTGAGGCTGGGAGCAGATGCACAATGGGGTGACCCCACTTCTGTCTGCAGCACTGGGGACCAGAGAAATCCTGTGGTGGTCTCTGGTGAAGGAAAACCTTTTTGAGTCACCCAGCAAATGATTCCCTGAGCTTTCACAGGAAGGGGACATGGGGGTACTCCTAGATTTGGTTTTGTGACAATTTGCAATGCAGGGGGGCAGCAGCCAGCTTTTCTGGGTGAGGCAGTCAGGTGAATGGGACCTGCACCTGCTTTTAGTCTTGTTTTGGCAAGACTTTACAAAACTAGACTGACTTGCTTACCAGCAGGGAGGTCACAAGAAGAGTCATCATGGAAATAGCATGAAGGGGACACTGCTCTTAGACAGTGTCACATGCTATAGGGACAAACAAGAAACCCAAGGGGGCTGAGCAGAGCTTAAACCTGCTCACTGCTTTAGTCTCTCCTGCTACACTGAAGTGTGGCCTGGGAAAAAGCTCTTCTCTTTCCAAGCTCCAGTCCTGCCCCTTTACTTCCCAGGAGCTGTCAGCTGCTTCAGGCCAAAGCAGAACCTGGGAAGGATTCTGTCAGGAAATTGTGGGGCAGAGCCCAGAAGGCTCCATGGACACACACAGACATCCATCTCTCTCACACATCAGGAGCCCTTGGCTCAGCATCACATGCGAAATGGTGACAAAGATCAGGCTGTGGATTAAGCAAAAACCCAATTTTTGCTTTGATGGTATCTCAATAAGAGTACTTAAAACACTGCAGTTTATATTTTCATAGCTGAGTAAGCACCTAAGACATAAACCAGTAATGTAATTAGAGATATGTGGAGCAGCTCTAATGCTAGATGTAAATGAACGTGTGTTGGTTTAACAGATATTTCCACATCAGTTTCTATCAGCACACTCTAATACATCCAAAGCCATACAGGAACAAAGCCACACTAGGATATCAAGAGGAATAAAAGCATAAGATAAAGGTCATTACAGAACTGGGATGCACTGATTTGCCTTTATCATCTGTACAAGTGTGTCCAGACACAAAGAGGGGATAATAGAAGCTGGAAAATAGATTGTGTAGCTGGAGAAAGTCAGCAGTCAGGGAATCCAGCTATTTTTTCATTCTTTAATTTTACTTGAGGACTGAGCAGCATTTTTGCTGTTGATGTTGCTGCAAATCAGCACTTCATGCTTAAGTGCACCACCAGCAGCATGTTCTCCCCTGACATCTGGGAAACAAGAACAGCCCAGGACAAGGCAGGCACTGCCAGTAGAAGACATGAATGCCTTAACTGAGTTCTAATGCATAAAACTCAGCTCCAAGTGTATCCATATTTCATCCCTACATTTCTGATTCTGTAAAAACTCTAACACATTTTGAGCCAGAGCCAAAATACTCAGATGAAAAGCCCTAGCAGTTTACTGAGACATCAAGACAACAAAATAGACTTTTCTTAATGAAATATATGAATACTCAAAGAAACCCAAACCACATTCCAGTGACTTTTCTTAATGAAATATAAGAATACTCAAAGAAATCCAAACCACATTCCAGTATGCACTTCTGATGTTAAGTTCTGCATATCTCAAACTGGAGAACTAAGACTAATCTAAAACTCCTATAAGTTGTCATAGTTCCTCTGAAATCAAGGGAGGTTTTGACAATTTACCCATCTGAGGAACTGCTCTGTGTGTTTAACAAGACACACTGCTGTTTAATTAGAGGCAGGTTCAGAAGGAATCTCCACAGCTCCAGAAAAAGCTGGTTTTGCCCGGAAGAGTTATTTTTTTGTTCTCTTAAACTTATTATGAACTTCAGGGTCAAAAGCTATCTTTCTTGCAGTAAAAACCATAGACATGTCTTGAGCTGAAAGAAAAGGTTCTGTGTACTGCAGGCAGCTTTGAAGTGTGGCCATGGTGCTGTGAGGGGGATTTTGAGAGAAGTAGGGAGTGCCTATTCCAGTGTCCTCAGGGCATGACAGGTGGGGAGACTGGGAGCAGCCAGACCACAGAAACTCAACATAGGAGCAACAGAACACTGATCCAGACATTCCTGTGACAGTTTTCAGACAGTATGGAAGAGTGAACCAGGGAGATACCATGTGTTTACACACTGACTTCTGAGAGGATGTGCTTGCTCTGCAGCATATTTTGGAACATCATTTAGTGGTAGGCTTGGCAGTGCTGGGTTAATAGTTGGACTCCATAACCTTAAAGGTCCAACCTAAATGGTTCTAGAATTCTATGTTTCCAACCACAGAACTGCAGGTGTGAAGATGAATACTTTAAAATGTGTACAGACATTGCAGTGATAGGTGTGTAAGCTGCAAGATTTGGACAGAACACAGCAACACTCACTTTCACCCGACCAACAAAGCACAACAACAACCACCCACCTAAAGCAACCTCACCAAAATCCAAAAAACCCAACCACTGTCAAACCCACAGTTCAGAACCAGAAAGTCATGTTTTCCACAAAGTTTTGGGCCAAGTAATGGTAAGTTGAATCTCTAGGTTTTGTACTACCAAAGTAAGTAGAATAAGCTGTTGTGATTGCCTGCCTGTACAGGGAGGAAATAAACCACATGAGGATTAACAGCTACAGAATAATGTACACCACCCAATGCAAAATCTGTGCTGCAGGTTAAGAGCCAGAAAAACTTATATCCTGGGGCAAGGCTCTCAGCATAAGTGTGCTGCCTCATTAACAGAGTATTTTATTACTAGGCTTTCTCTTATTTTCTTGTTCCTCTCCATCCACACTTAATTTCTGTTTCTTGCTGTCCTGTTTTCTTTCTTGTCTATTTTCCCCTCAAGCAGAGCTTGAGAATTATGTCACGATCACAAGGACATTGTAGGTACCTCGAGTGCATTTGTGACCGAGCTGGAAGAGTTCAATTCTCTCTACTACCAAAAGGAGAGGGAAGTGAAAATTCAAACTGTACTCTTGTCTCCCAAGGGTTGGTGTGCTCTTTCTGCTACACAGAGTTGGAGCAATTCTGCCAACAGATTCCCACATGTTTCTCATGAGGGCAGACCCTGGCACAGTCATTCTCCTGATCCTGCACTTAAAATCAATCACCAGCAGAGCAAACAGCTCCAGAGGCAGCCCTGTGAATCCACAGCCCTGCTCCTTCATGTTGAATTCACCCAGCACAGCAGGGCTTAAGCCAAGGATTTCAGTTCAAAGAGTGACTTGAGCATCTGAATTAAAACACTCTCAACAGTTTGTGCAACCACTTGGCTGCTGGCCCACCCAGGAACATCTGCGGAGGTGGTTTCCAAGGGGCAGAGCGCAGCTCCCGCCACATCTGGAGCAGCACAGCTGTCCCTCAGCCAAACCCTCCTGCTCACAGGCACCTCTGCAGTGCTCCAAGTGCAGCCAGGAGCCAGGGACAGCCATACCAACAGCAACAAACAACTGGACGTTTTCTTTTCTCACCATCAGATAAGCAATGGAAGCTCCGGCAGTTTTTGGACAAACTGCGCCAGAAGATTTCCTTGTGTTGGGAAGAGACTGTAACCCAGTTTGGCTGTTTTACTTTGCAGCCTGACTGAAGGTCTGATGCTCACACAAGATGCAAGGAGGCACCTGCTCACCACCCAGCTGCAGTGGGATCCCCAAGCCCAGCATTCCCAACAGTCTTTGGAAAACAAATCCCAAATCCAGAGCCGGGCCATAGGTGCAAGGCATATTTAAATGATCTCTCAGCAAGTGCTTTGTAATTAGGAATTGCAGGAAATTACTCAGTGGTTTGAATCTTAATTTTCCCTCAGTTTCTAATTTAGCTAGAAGGAATCAATTAGTCCCCAGTTTGGAATCTCTACCATCTCTGAAACTGGGATATTCAAAGAGAGCAAACAGTTCTTCATGTAGAAGGTCCCAGCTGAAGGATGTAAAGGCTGAACTGCATGGAACACCATTTATTCACGCTGCTTTGGAAACACAAAAGGTTGAGCTGACCCTCCTATGATTCAAATCTGAGTTTACAGCGTCATTCATCATCTCAGAACGGGTCTGTTCCAGTCTCCTTGAACAGAACTATTTTCTCCTCACATTTGCTGCACCGAATTGGCTGAATTTCAATTCCAAGGTGTATTGTACCAAGAACAGTTTTAGAGTGAAAGATGTCAAGCTGGCAAAAATTGAAAATTAGATTGGAATGAAATCTAATTCTTTTAATATAGAAAGTATTTAGTTTTGCCTCTGTAATATAATTTGAAGTCACGTAGCAATCATGTTCCCTGGCTGTGGAGGTCGGTTTCGTCTCCAGCTGGATGAAATGAAGGATTTTAATAAGAAATTATGCAACAAATAGGTGGAACTTGTGATCACATACAGCAAGAAAATACTTTTCACCTCTGAGCACTGAATATTTGCTGGTGCCAGGGAATATTTGCTGGGTGACTCCTCCTTGATTTTGGTCGTGCACTAAAACCCACCTTTTATTGTACCAGGTGATCTTATCAGTGACCTAACAAGAGTAGGACCCAAAAACCATCCAGTGCTGGGATTTTGTTCAGCCTCTCTTTTTAGCACCTGGAGACAGTGAGAAGTGATGGGGGGCACTGGGGGCACAAGCATCCTCCTGTCAGAAAAATGATCCTGCCAACTTCTCCTTTCTCCAAGGCTTTCCGCTGCAGGCTCCAGGTGTAAAACCGGGAGCTGGAAGAGGCACTTCCCTCCCGCATTTTGGGCGGGCAGGAGGGGAGGTGGTCCAGCCGCACGATGACAGATTATGCAAATCCTCGCGGAGCACGGAATCGATCAGGGCGGCGGGAGAGGAACGCAGCTCATCTCCGAACCAGCCTCCGCCGCGGCGTCCTCGCCAAGCATCCCCCCCTCGGCCGGAATGACATCAGAGCAGCTCCGAGTCCTTGCAAGTCTGCGGGTTGAGTAGCGGCAGGAATCGGCCGCTGCTGCCAATCACAGCCCTGCGAAGCCGCCTCGCTGCTCCCGGAGATCCGCGGGAGCCGGAGGCTGACTCCGGCACTCGGGAGCGCGGCGCCGGCGGCAGGACCGCGAGCAGCGGCTCCTGGGCTGATTCCAGAGTTCTCGCAGCCTTTCTGCCGGAGCCTGGCGGCTCCCTGGCATAATCCCCGTGCCCAAGAAGGAAGCTGCGTTTGGAACGCTGTGCTGAGTAGAGGTTTGGATCGTTCCAGTTGTCTGCTCGCTCTGAAAGGACAGGCTGGGTACAAATGAGATGTGATTGTGCCGGTGGAGTTCAGTGACGGGCCGGAGCAAGAGGAGCCTTCCTGGGATGCCACTGACAGCTGCTGGCAACTGAGAACTCTGCCTGGTTCACCTGGAGCCCCGTGAAGAGCTTTGAATAGCAGGTGTCTCTATGCTGCACACCAGGAAGAGAAATTCTTCTCTAGGTAAGCTGCTCAGCTTCTCAGCCTCTGCTTCTGGGCATACATTCATACAAGCACACTGACAGTGCCTACACTCAAAGCAGGTACAAATACCCAGAGTGTGTCCAATGATCTGCCTGGAACCTATGCACACTAAGTGCTTCCAAAAGCTGCCTGGAGCCTGGCATTCCAAGGATTATTAGGAAGTTTGAGATAGTCTTTGCAATGCAAGTGCCCCTGATGCCAAGGGATGTTGTTTCTGAGGGAATCAGCTGCCTGCCTACATGTGTGAAAGACCACAGAAGGGAGAGCATGGGAAGTTAGGTGAGGGGGAAAAGGGGATACAGTTGCCTCTTTAGACTTCTCCACATCCTTTGCCTTTATTTGCTACCATCCAGTAAAGTTCAGTAGAACTACTGCACTAAAACGACCTGGTAGAAGCTTTCCATGGAGATACATTAAATATGCACCAAAGTAAGAGTAATTGTACTGTGAGGAAGCCAAAACCTACAGTTCTGCTCTCTTCCAGCAGTTTGATAGCAAACTACATCGGTCAGAAACATTTTTTTTTAAACAGCATGATCATTTATAGAGTGGAAGCAAGGATTGTTAGAGGTAGTAAGAGCTAAACTGAAGAAATCAGTGTGGGCTCTTCAGATGCTCCAGAGCCAGTCCATCAGCAGCCCAGGGGTTTTATCCCACAGCTGGCACAGGGGCTCCAAGTCACTGCTGCTGGGAATGAACACTCACAGGAAAACGCTCAGAGGTGAACAAGTCTCTTCCCACAAGCACTGCACTGTCCTAACCACACATACCAAAAAACCCCACACTCGGGAAGCTCTCTTTTCCCCAGGGAATTTACCAGGTCATTTTTCATTAACTCCTGCAGCTCTCATTCACATTGCTTGCAGCCTCCCTCCTTCCATCAGTGTCAATCAATGTTGCAGAATCTGGTCTACCCCCTGTAGCAGGTTACTCCACCTCTCCTAGCTTTGAGTGCTCTCAGAGAACAAGATAAAAAGAGAAGTAACTCATTTTCACCCCATTTCTTCAGTAGCTTGAATCATGAGCCTCCTGCCATAAATGTTCAGCCTGTGGAAGGACAGCAGGATCTCCTTATTCAAAAAGTTTCAATAGCTGGCAACATTTCCAGGTGCTCCCTGGCTTCCCCCATCCTGTCTGTGCACTCTTGCCATGCACCTTTTCCCCTCTGTAAAGCTGCACTGCCTGCCTTGCTTTTGGACTTGCTGCTCTAAAGGAGGGGCTGGGGTTGGCTGTGAACTGCCAAGTCCATTTAACTAAGGAAAATCTTGGCTTTGAGTTCTCTCCTCCATCTTATCAATCAGACCCTCTAATATCTGCTCAGTTGGGTTAGATGTTCCTCATGCCATTGCTCTGTGCACAAGTTTATGACTGTCAGGTTTTGAGCCATTCCCCCAGAACATGGCCCTTTTTTGGATTCATAATAGATGCCTAATGTCTGAAAGCCTCAGAATTAAAAGCAGAATATCTTAATGTCTTGTTGACACCACTCTCTTCTGCAAGGCTGGGGAAATGCTCCTCTAACTTGCCTTTTATCAGAGTAAATCAAATTCAAAGGGTTGCATTTCAGCAGAGAGCAGGATGCTTCAGTGACTGACCACTTGCACACATACAAATCCTTTTCAGCCTGAACAGCCTGTTAACTCACAGTATCAAGTTCTGGAAGTCCTATTAAAACTTGATGGGTGTTCAGAGGCTGTGATATCTGCTGTATCACTCCCTGTAATGGTGATGATCAGACTTGGCACTGTGCAGGAATCATGAGCTGCTCTAGAGTTCAACTGCCATACTCACTATGAGCAGGATAAAAATAATGCTAATAGTAAAGAAGTTTTTTTTAAAGTTGCAGTACAGGAATTATCCCAGCAGTATAATCAGATACTTTAAGGAAAATGTGGCTATATATTCCAAACCATGGCAATACTGAGCACAGAAAATGCTGATGAGTTCCTATTAGTTCTGACTATGAGTTTTCAGTTAGATAAACAAAAAATTGCATTTAACTCTATGTCCCCAGAAAAAGATTCATCATTTCTCTACAAGCAGTAAAGAAAGCCATATAATGAAATTCTACCAAAAAAAAAAGTATCATTTCTGTTCCAAATCATTCTGATTTGTCCACAAACAATTTTGCTTTGATTGCCTCCTTGACCATAGGGCTGGCTGAGCTTCAGCTGCATGAATACTCTGCTGTTTGCTTCCATCAAGTGCTTGCCTCACAAAGCTTCTATAATCCCAGAATATAAGAATGGTTTGGGTTGGGAGGGACCTTAAAGAGTATCCAATCCCAACCCTCTTTCTGCAGCTCCATCAGTGCATCCAAGAAACTGCTTTCCATACCTGCACAACTGGGTTATCTGAACAAAGCAACCTCTGGACTAAGAGCAGCAAGGCACTGCAAGCTGGGGCCTGGATGGCTGAAGGAAAGGTTACCTTGGAATTGTGCAGAAAGCTGCACTTGGCCCAGCCTGGGGAGTCAGGAACAGAGCATTGAGCTTGGGTGAGCCAAGGGCTCTCCCCTCTTTCCAAGCAGAGGGGAGCCTGGGTTGAAACTGTTTGCACGTGTAAAGGAGCACAGTATAAGGTGGCAGTTCATCAGATCCCTTGTTCTCAGGCCTGAGATGCACTTGAGGACCACTAGAGCAGGTGGAAGGGCTGGACTCTCAGGGAGAAGGAGGGTCTCTGCTGGAAATCAGGGGGAATGCCAAAGAGTCCTGTCTCCCATGTTGAGAAGAAAGCACAGCTCACAGCAACAAGTCTCTCTCTCCTATTGAGATGTTAAAGCAATGCCCCCCACCAAGGTAAACCATCCAGAAGAGTGCTAGATAGAAACCCAGAATCAATTCTCCATCTATGTCAACATTCAAATTAGAAAAATTGAGCTATTAAAAGCATCAGGTGCTGGAAGAAAATGAAAACCATGCATGTCAATCCCAAACATTTATTACAACTACTGTCTCTAATAAATACAATGGAATTGGAATTCCTACTGAAACTAACAGTTGCTATAGAAAAATAATAATATTTTACCCAAACAGCAATGCCACAAGAATTACATGGCAACAGCACACCAGGGTAGAAAGCATGTCAGTGTTTGATGAGGAAAACACATTGGCACCAGAAATCATGGATGGCCATTTGAACTCAATTCTGAAAGGAACAGAGAAATATTAAAACCTATTCCCTTCCCTCTGGCTATAGAAGGGGTCACTGCTGCTCTCCCCAGGTGGAGGCAAAGGGAGCAAATTCATCCTCCCTCCTCTGCTACAAGGATGGATTTTACAGAGCCAGAGCAAACACAGAAGGAGAAGCCAGGGCAGGGTGGGGTTCCTTCATGAGGAAGGAAGCACAAAGGAAGGGATTCCCTCTTCCTCCCTGGATGCTGGTGGCATAAGGACTCTCCTTACTAGACCTGGCCAAGGGAGATCAGGCTGATGCCCCACAGCTACAGACTCTTACTAATGGCTGGGGTTTCATTTCCCACATGTAAAGATCAGTACCAGGCACAAACAGCAGAGAGAATCATGTGGACAGGCTCTCCCCTGAGCAGAGCTCTGCACAAAACCTCCCGTCCTGAAGGACTATCCACAGCTACTTATTCCAGGCCACACTCTGCCAGGCTCCACTGAAAGGATTGCATTTAGCTTTTAGTGTATAAATAAGTGTTCTGCTAAATAATTAATAGTAGCTGCTGGCTGTAAAAGAGGCGGCTGTTTGGAAAGTTAAAGCAGTCTGTCATGAAATATGCACCCACCTCCTCTGTGCTCTATTTCCAGGGGCTGTTTCAGCCAACATCTTGTCCTTTTCCATGGGACCATATTGTGCAAGGAGGAGGCCAGAGCTCAAGTTCCAGACCCTCAGGGTATTGTTGAATTTAATCTCTCTCACTGGGGTATAGATCACCCCTTAAAGCACCAGAAGGGAGGGCAGGTGGTCAGTGATTCACAGACAAATGTTTGGAAATGAGAGGAAAGTGCACTCTTCTAGGCTTCTGGGTAAGGTACAGAAATTAGACTTATTGATCACATTTGATTTTAAAGCCCTCAGAGCCTCTCAGGGTTCTTTAGTTTAAGCCAAAAAAAGCAGGGCCCTCTGCCTTGATATTTTGCCAGACTACTTGCACTCTACCCTCCTAAAGAGCTCGTATAACTATAGGACATTTTTATTCATTACTACTCTATAGACCATATTTGGGGTGCAATTTTAAATGGCTCCCCTACTCTACCCCCTTAGAGTCCTGCTGCTTGGAGTGGAACTGTGCATCAGCATCCTGATGAATTAATCAGCTGCAGAAGGGCATGGTACCATTATTTGTACCTCAAAAAACACAGTTAAAGACAAAGAGAATTCTGTGATATCCAATGTGTACACAGCCAGCAGAGTGAGCCATGCATGCCACCAAACACCTGACAGGCTCCCATCAGACTAGCTCCCCATCAGCCTTGGTGCAAACTCCATGTGCCTGCACCAACCACAGGCAATCATTCTGCACACTCAGATTTTTAACTGAAGGACCTCCCAAAAGGCTTGGTCCCCCATGGAAAAAAATATTTGTGTTCTGGCAGAAAATAAAGTCTCTATGTATATGTTACCTTAAACTGAGCTTTATGGATTACAAGATATTGTGTCAAATGATGAAACATATTTTTTTGTCAGCCCCTTCCATAACCCAGAAAGTCAGGCTGGATTTCCTTGTCCACAATACACCCTGGAGATGGCTATTGAAAACCAAGTGGAGTTATGCACTCAGCCCCCAGGAGAGGACAGGAACGTAAAGGCAATTCCAGCCTGATTCAGGGGCAGTACGTTCAGAAAGACTGACAACCATTTGGATTTTTTTTTTTATTCCACACTCTGCCCCTTCAACAGTCAGTTCATGCCTCAGTAGTTCAATAAACAGAGATTTTTCACGAAAGCAAGAGGTTAATCAAAGCCTCTCTATTCCATCACAGAGCTTTAATGGTATTAGTTCTAGTTCTAGTCTCTGAGCTGAGCGTGACTCAACAAAAAAATCCCTTGAATTCCCAAGCAGGACCCTTATTCTACTGGTGGCATTTCCAAATTGAACTTTATCTAGCCAAAACAAAAAATAGATCTTTCAAAAGGAAACATTTGTTTGCATTTTGAACCAAGAGCAAAACAGTATCTGTAGGTCACAGATGACACACCAGAAATCTCTACAGAAATCTTTCATTTGGCTGACAAAGTGGCTCCTCTCAGAGAAACCCCATAAAGCAGTGGCAGGAATAAACACAAAGGAATTTAACCAGCGTACAACAAAAAGAAGAAATAGGAAGCAAGCACAGCAAACACATTTGCCTGCACATGAAAGTATGAATTTTGCACTGGCTTTCCCAAAAGCACACTTTGCAATATCCCTGCTATCCACATCTGAACCAAACATAAATAATCCTAGAGCATTTTACAGCTAATGCCCATGTAAAGGTAGAAAAGACTAGTATTCTCTCAACAAAGACAGGGAAAATGAAATACTGAAAAAAATCATTGGCCTCCAGAGGGCAAAGCATGGTAGTGGCAGCGACAGAAATCAAAGGTTCTACTCCCTGCCTTATCTTTTAACCATAAAGCATTTTTCCTCTTGTTAGGCAAACAATACCCTTCCAGTCATTTCAAGGTAAGAATTTCCATTTGTGTTAATCATCTTGCATAAAACTTCCTCTGTCTTGTATCCAACACTTAAGCACATTAAAGGGAAAGTCTCCTGGATATTGTAGTAGTTTTGTTACATGAGCACATTTCTCTGTCTAGATTAGGTTTACTGACAGCAATCATGTGTGCAGCCCTAAGTGGTCCCCACAAAAAGCTCCTCTTGCCTGTAAAAAACTGATACTAAGACTCCAAATTTTCTTGGGGGACTGCCTAGAACCTAGTCTAGAACTAAGCCTAGGAAGAGAAAGGAGAGATATTATAAACTTAGCTTGCTTCTCCCCAACTGCCATGCAACAAAAGGCAGTGCTAAATGCAAGTGTTTATGAGCAAGGTGGAAGAGACTGAATTTTCCCCTTTAGAAGCTGTTTGGAAGTCCAAGAAGCGCACACACACACAAAAAGGAGGCACACGTGGAAGGTCACCCTGGCTTAATTTACTCTCCTTGCTTCATTTTGCTTTGAAGCCACTACTTACCAAGCCCTGCCAGGTTGTCACCAGGACTGGTGGCTTGGATGATGCTGCAGCACTCACATCTGTTCTGATCAGAGATTGGTGGGACCAAACTCTGTGTCTTCTCCCTCTTTTTCTACCAAATCCTCTCAACAATAACCAAACCCTTCAGCCAGTGAGGACAAAGGTAGGGATAGGGGACTCCAGCAGAAATTACTCAAAGAATAAATAAAGGGAAGCTGTTATAATGAGGATCAATGTACACAGAGCTTGAAAACTGTGTCTGACTGGCTGGAACCGGGCTTGAGCAAACTCAGAATAAAGCCCTGTTTAAATTTCATGTGGCAAACGTGCTGTATGAAAGATTTAAGTACAAAGTCTTTGTTATCTGGGTTTAAATAGACTTCCTCTGCAGTAGCAATAGATCACTACTATGTGACAGCAGTAGTCCCTCTGAAATAAGTTAGTGGCCTCCTTTTAATTCCTAGCACAGATGTGACCACATCTGACTTGCTCACAAATAGTCCCTGTGACAGGATACAGACACCACAAAACATGTTATTCAATGAAATATATTGGCATTGGTATAAGAGTGGACACATTTTAATTATCTCACATGGTGGCAAACATTTTCAGCTCCCAGAAAAGCAATAGGACAACAGAAAGTGTGGGAAACAATTAACTACCAAAAAAAAAAAAAAAAAGCATAAAGACCAAATAGCTTCTAACAGGCTGTTCCAGAGCCTGAGAATATATCTCTTTTTTTTGTGAAAGAAATCTTCAAAAAGTACAGTTTTAGTAATCACCCACAAACCTGTAATCCTTGGTAAATTTTCAAAATTGATGCAGAAAATCTGCAGTTACTTGGGTTGCTAATAGAACTATAATAAAGGGGTTTAGCAATTTTTTTTAGTGGCTTAGCTTGTCTACCCCATCAAGCAACATATACAGAGTTTGGCTACTGCATTGATTGACTTTTAGGAGTCCTAGTTAGGCAGCCATTCTACTGCACAAATGTTGTGTCTCAGCTGAGTTCACAGCACAGATCATTCTGTTGGAAGTGGATAGCTAATTGACAGCCTTAGGAAAGGGGAAAACAGTACCAGAATAGATGGACTGTAATAAAACATCTGATACAGCATCTCACAAAAGTTTTATTTGAAGAGTTAAATGAGTTCAAATTGGCTTCCATTGGAGCATTAAACTATGAATTGAAAAGTGATGAAGAGCCATTAACCAAGCCAGAGCAGGAGATTTGCTGCATCAGGTCAGGGGAATGTTTTGTGGGCTGCCTCAGAGCACCGTGCAAAGCCTGCTTTTACTCACCTCCATTCCCCTGGGCTGGGGCACTGACAGCATGGTGATTCCACCTGCCCTCTCCAGTAATCCCACCAGGAAATCAAAGCAAGGACCCAGTCCTGCAGGGCACACACATCTGTGACTGCAGCCCCAACTCCCTGCCCAGGCGTTTTGGTTCTGTCATTGTGACTTTGGCAGGAAGCTGCTGCCCTTCAGATCATCTCTCAACACCACCTTCTCAGCCTTTTGCTGTCCTACACACATCAAGAAACAGCTGCTGAAGGGCATTATGCAAGAGGCTGTTGTTTCCAGCTCAGCCACGGGATGTCTGAGTGACCTTGGGAAAGTCAGGCTTGCACCCTTTAGTGCTGTTTAGCTTTTTGAATTTTTTGGTGAGTTACTGGTGAGAAGCAGCAGATCTTGATAACATCACTCAAGCAAGAGGGACACATTTATTAGAAACTGCATTGAGAAGGTGCATTTAAAATAATCATTAAATTATATTAAGTCTGGCATCAGAGTTAAGATGTTTTGCCTGTGACATCAAAATATCATGTGTATTGTGATAATTTTGGCGCCACCACACAACATCTGGAGAGCGTGGTCACTAACACTCATCTATCGTGATGATCACTAGAGTCACTCCGTCAAAAACCAGAAAACACATCTATAGGTTCTCTCTTCATGCATGGCTCTCCTCAGACTATACCTTAATTACCTATTTTTGGGAGCTTCCACTGCTGACACTCCAGAGAAAGCACAAGCCAGAAATTCCTGAGGAAATATTGCAACTACTTGTTATGTTCAGAAACACCAACGCATTAGAGACCCACAAACGGTGCCATTTGAAGGAAGCCTCACTGAAACATCCCAGATGGGATATTTATGGGCTTTCTGGGTGGTCCTAATGACCGTGGGACTGCTGCAAGTTAATGGGTCAGAAGAAGGAAGCGGTGAGGCTGAACATCAGGCAACACTCACCACCAGGGTGGTCTGGCTGAGCCTTAAAACACATTTCTGCGAGGAGCTAAGCCACATGAACTGTCACATTTGGGCTGGGGAACCAAGGGATGTGCATGTGCACAGGTGTGCACGCATGTGAGAAGACACCTACAGGCAAAACTCATCTGCAAACCACCCTCCAACCACTTCTCCACCAGGGAGCCTTTTCACCACCTTCTGAAATCATCTGAAAAAGTTTAAAGCCAAAGAGAAATAGAAGAAGGGTCAAACAGCTCCCTTCCAAGTATTGTTTCACGCTAAAAATCATACCAGCTTTCATCAAGTGCACAAGTTGAAGTATTTCAAACTCTTTGCTTTATATTCATTGATTATTGACTTCACCCTCTGGCATCATTTAGCTTTCTGAAATCACACAAGATTACATGTGCAATATCGACCTTATCAAATGGCTGAAAACACCGAAAAATTGGGGGTTTAACTTACCCATGATTAGGCATTGAAAAGAAACAAAAGAGGTGAAAGTACTGGGCAGCCTCTCCATTCAGAAATGATAAAATACAACTCAGAAGGTCTGCAAGAGCCCTTATCAGCTGAAAAGTTGGCCTTCTCCTAGGTAAAAAGAGTTTTCTAACACCTTGGGATGAGCTATGAGAAGCTAGTACCAACACCCCTCTCCAGCAAAGCCACATTTACAAACACAAAACGTGTTGCAGCTTGGTTAAGTTTGAAAAAAAAAAAAAACTTTCAAAGAGGATGTAAGTTTTGTGAGCTCAGCCAAAATTCCTGGAAACTTTTCTGAAAGAAAGAAAAGAAAAATGCTCTTTTTCTCCTTCTGCAGTGAACAGAAACCCTGAATTTTTGCAAATGGTCACCAGGAGTCATTTATCACTCAAATCAGGCTGCTTGTTTCTGTAATGAATGAGGAGTCCCATGCAAGGAGCAGCAAGACAGCTGTCATAATTCATTGGGCTGGTAGTAAATGACAGGAGTCATACAAGCTTAGAAAGAAAAGAAAAAGGAAAGGCTTTACATTAGGTTTTTAGCCTAAAGGGAAGTTTTATATATAGACAATAAAGACATTCTGACTTCTGATTTATGGCAGAATAAGGAAGGGAAAGCTCTGGCCTGCCTCCAGGTGAATTGCTCCCAGCAGTGCACTGTGGTGCAGAGAGGAGATTGGGAATGGCCACAGTGCTGTGGAACAACCAGGGTCCTGCTGCTCTGCTGGGCACTGCCAGCACTGACACGCTCTGAACCCGCTGCAAATGAAAAGTCCATTAGCTCCATCCTCAGGGTGAGCCAGCACAGCTGATGGCTTCATATCAGTATTTCTACCTCCCACAAGCTCAAGGAGCTCATAGATCCTCTCTACCCATGATCAGAGGTAAGAGGAGCTCCCCCAGCCCACACAGCAAGTGTGCTGGCTCAGGCACCGAGCCCTGGGGGAAGCTGTGCCCGTGGGAGCTGGCCCACGAGGAGTCAGCCTTAATTCCTGCTGCACAGCTAACACATGGCATTAACAGGGGGCTGCTTCTCTTGCCTGTCGTGCCATCGGTTTTAAATAGTCAAGTCCTAATCTCCCAATCAATCATCTTCACAATCAGCTCGCTTTAGTCATCCATCAAACGCGTTTCTGCGGGCAAGCAGGAAGTGTTATTTAGAAAGGAGGCAGCAATTTTTAAACCTCCATTTTTCTTCAGCTGCCTGAATTAAAGAAAAATTAGAGTCCCTGCAGATGTGTCTGACATCACAACAGAGTCATACTGCAGCGTTCTGCTCTAGCAGGGCAAAGGCCCCACATGGAGGAAATCAGCTGAATGGACAAGATCTACTGAATGACCAATGCTGCACGAGTGCACCACCCTTGATTCATCGACCAAATGTGCCCAGCTTTGGGCTTTACCTCCCTGAAGAGTCAGTGAATGCTCAGTGACCACAGGACCTCAAATACCAGCTACCAAAATGAAACTCCATAAGTAACAGGAATTATGAAATATGGCCTATTTTCATGCTGTTCAAATTCATCCAGCACAGGAACTCTTGGAAGATAGTTGAATTCTGGAGTGAATGTAAAGCTGTTGAACTTTAAGGAGGAGAGTTCCAGAGGCACAAATGGCACTTAACTTCCAATTATGCCTTGGAGAAAGTTCCACTAATGGCTAATTTAGCTGATTTATTTTCATAACCTTTAATTACTTCACACCATTCCTTTTTTTAACTGAACAGTATAATCAGTTCAACAAAGCAGCTGGAAAACAATGGGCAGACTAAAAATGGTCTGCTCCAATGCCAGGTTTTCTTATGCAGGTTTAAATTCTTTATCAATTTTCTGTAATTATACATCTCAATAAGTGGGAATACTCACACTTAATTACAACGTCTACATACCACAAATAGTAGCTAACAGGAAATCTGATTATGAGTATTTTATCTCAATGAGATTTTACCAGTGTTATAGGGAGGAGCTAGCTAGGGATGAAGACCATAGTTTTGTTTTGACTAGTATCAAGTCAGAGGCTTCTCCTGTTTTACTAACACAAGCTATAATATTCGTGAAGTTTATTGTTTTGACAGCTTGCAATACCAGTACCCAGGAGATCCAGCAGGGCCAAACAGTGAGGGAAAACTGTGCCATTTCAGGTCTTCTCACAAGCTATTCCCTTGTGCCACAGGTGGAGGCTGAAACATTTGCAAAGCATCCAGCGTGATCCAGAGGCACATTTCCTCGAGCTGAACTCCTGGCTTTTATTTAATTTTAAACATCGAAGTCTTAATTAAGGTGTTTTAAGTGCCCTGGGGATTTCCGAAGCCTTCTGGCTGGAGCGTGGCCGCAGGCAGGGCCGGGCGCTGGGGAGCGAGGGGAGAGCCGGCGCTGCCTCGCAAAAGCAAGAAGCGATTGCCCTCTAGTGCCCAAAGCAGGCCGAGGATGCACAGCCCGGGGAGGGGGAGTTCACGATTCTTTCCCAGTTACCTGCCTCTCTCGTGCTGACCGAGCAGGCCTTTTGCAGTCAGCTCTTTTGGGGGAGGGGGACACATGACCCAGCCCTGGAGGCTGCCCCTCCCGCTGAGAGCAGGAGTCCTGATCTGATAAACCCCTGAGTGAGTCCTCAATGTCACCCAAACTCCAACACCGTCTTGCAGAGGATGCTTCAGTCGATCCAGCGTTATCTTTTGAAGGAATCTTAATTGGAGGTTTAATAAGAAGTGAAATCCCAGCAAGCAGACAATTGTAGAACAAGGGAAGCACCAAAGCAGAGCAAATACTCTTAAGATTATCAGGATGACTTCAATTTCCTAGTGGTAGCTGTGATTTCTCTTACATTTGTTCTCTCACACATAAGAAATGAGTAAATGCAGATGAGGTTTCCTATTTCTGGCCCTACCTCACTCACCTCTTGGCCAGTTGTGTGACACAGACTCACTGCTGGAACAGCCCACAATCCAAGGGTATCAATATCTCCTTCCAAGCTTCCAGCTGAGGAAGGTAAATCAGATAAGAGCTTGAACCTGCCAGAGTCACAAATGGTGTCAGAAAACTAAATACTAAATTTCTAAATACTTCTAATACTTTTCTAAATTTCTAAATACTTCTTACAAGCATTTTCCACTTTTGGGCGCAAACCTTAAGATGAATGGTTTTCAGAACCCAAGTCAAAAGTGTAATCTGAGTTAATGGAAGAGGACACGTCAGCTGGGAAGGATCTGCCTGGAAAAAGCATCTCTTCCCTGCAGTTCCAAAATCATTCGTTGTTTACTGTCTCACATTGTTCCAATAGACAAACAATATCAATAATTCACAAAGATGTTAATTCCTGCTTAAATCCATAGAGCAGCACAGGCTATTTACTTAGTTAGCTTTGACTGTCTCTGAATCATGGGGTTTACTGTTATCAATGGCAATTTGTCGTGAACTGAGGCAGAACTGCCAGGAATTGCACAAGGGCTTCAGAGCAATGAGGTTTAAGCACCTCATACTTCATCCATACAGGGGCAGATCAGAGGCCGAGGGCTTCAGCCAGCGGTGTCATGGACCAGCACACACACCAGCTACTTGCCCACCTAGCACTAAAACAGCTTCCTTGAGGTACTTCTCCTTCTACCCAGCACCTCCCATTGATCCCTGATGAAGGCAGAGCCAAGCACAGCTGCACCCTGCAGTTGCAGCAGCCAGCTCATTCACTTGGAAAATCCCCACAGAATCTTTATAGTTCCTAAACCAGACCATGAACTCTGATTGTTCCAATGCAGAATGGAAACTGGGGAGAAAGCCCTACAAATCTCTCCTCAAACTCCTGTCGTGTCTTTCACTTTGGTCACATTAGTTTTCCAACCCAACACAGAATGTATCCCTTATGTAATTTGAAGTTGAGGTAGAACATGGTCCCAGATTTATCAAAGATTCACTTTGTCCAAATTTTGCCCCTAAAATCTTCTATTGTTCCCATCTGCAATAGCAATAATGCATTTTAGATAAGAAAAGTAGATGAGGAGATGTACATTCTCAACAAACTTTCTTCAGAGTTAATTTCTGTATCCTAAGAACACGGGGGAGCTGTTTAATGCAGCTTATCTTAATGCACCAAGAAAGCAAGTGACACTGAGTGCTCCTTGAACTACTCCGAAACTTCCCTCTTGACTCACATTACCAGTATCAATCACCAGCCTTATTAATGTGTGGTTTTAATTGCTTTATGGATTTTGTTTTACTTACTCCTCTTTTACTTCTTGTTGCAGATAATGTTAAGAGTCCTCTTCATTGATTATTGGCAGCTGCTGCATTCTGAGAAAACCTCTTCCAATTTGTCTTTCCGGATCCTTTGACTTCCCGCTCCGAGAGCCTTACAGCCTCCCCAAACACCTCATAAATGCACTGCAATGGTCACATGAACACCTTGGAAGGGGAACCTCTGCAACTCCTCATTCCCATGGCACATTAGGAGGAGCACCTGGAAGAGTGCTAAGTCCAGCAGGAGCTGGAAGCCCTGCCAAAGATGAATCTCATCGGGAAGCTCCGCAGAAGCTTCCGAACTCTGGTCATTCTCCTGGCCACCTTCTGCTTGGCAAGCATTGTCATCTCTGCCTATTTCCTCTACACTGGCTACAAGCAGGAAATGGCCCTCGTGGAAACCACTGGGCAAGCAGAGTGCGAGGACCTCAAACTTCTGCCCTACAGGTCCGCGGAGCTGCGAACACCTAAGCCAATTGATCCCTCTAGGACTGATCCCACTGTGCTCCTGTTTGTGGAAAGCCAGTACTCCCAGCTAGGGCAAGACATCATAGCCATCCTCGAGTCCAGCAAGTTTCAGTACCACATGGTCATTGCACCAGCCAAGGGGGACATTCCCCCTCTCACAGACAACGGGAGAGGGAAGTACACCATCGTTATATACGAGAATATTTTAAAGTACGTGTCCATGGACTCGTGGAATAGAGAGCTTCTGGAAAAATACTGTGTGGAATACAGTGTTAGCATAATTGGTTTTCATAAAGCCAACGAGAACAGCTCCCCGAGCAGCAGACTGAAAGGGCTGCCCCTGCAGCTGTACAACAACGTGGCCCTCCGAGACTGCGTGGTGAACCCTCGCTCGCCCCTGCTGCGCATCACCAAAGCGCCCAGGGTGGAGCAGGGCCCCCTGCCCGGCCAGGACTGGACCGTGTTCCAGTTCAACCACTCCACCTACCAGCCCGTGCTGCTGGGCGAGCTGCAGCCCGCCAGGCCCACCCCCACCACGCTGCCCCGTGCTGCTCTCTATGCAACCGTCATCCAGGACCTGGGCCTGCACGATGGCATCCAGAGAGTCCTCTTTGGGAACAACCTGACCTTCTGGCTCCACAAGCTCATCTTCATCGATGCCCTCTCCTTCCTGTCAGGAAAGAAGCTGACGCTCTCCTTGGAGAGGTACATTCTGGT
The DNA here is from genome assembly GCF_022539315.1 of Serinus canaria. Lineage (NCBI taxonomy): Eukaryota > Metazoa > Chordata > Aves > Passeriformes > Fringillidae > Serinus > Serinus canaria. The sequence goes on along the minus strand of NC_066317.1, from coordinate 2,768,375 downwards.
GGACATCGACGACATCTTCGTGGGGAAGGAGGGGACGAGGATGAACGTCCACGATGTGAAGGTAAGGCAAGAACTGGGGGATACCATCCCAGACCTGTGTGTGTGCTAATGGGTGTTTAAAAGCAGACAAAGCTTGAAAAAGCTGAGCAGCTCTCTTTCCTGGTAAGGGCTGGAAGTGCACAGGTGCAGCCAGCAGATACATAAACCACAACCTAAGATTAAAAGCCATTTTTCCCACATACATAGATGCACTTATGGATGTGTATATGTAGGAGCATACACATGTGTGTTGCACATATATAGTATCTTCTAGAGGCCTGTTCCGTATTATTTCTCTCACTATTGCTGTCAAGTAGCCAGAACAGTACAAGACGGTTGCCTTTTTAAACCTCACCATCACTGAATTTCAAAAAAACCAAAAAGAGCAAAAGAAAAAAAAGAACCTGAAGAAGTCACAGCCCCAGCATGACTTGTAAGAGTTAGCAGGATAATTTTCATTACCAGACTAGCAGGTAAGCATTTAAAGTTAGCAGTTACAGGGTGGAAGCACAGCATGCACTTGAGCAAGTGACATAATCATCTGACAGAGTGAAAGGCCCACAGACTACTCACTGGGGGCTCATCTACACTTATTTTCCTGATTTGTTGTATCTAGGGACACCATTAAATTTGTTCAGAGTAATTCTCAAAGATGTGTGCAACTTGGAAAGAATAGACAGAGCTCAACAGCATGACAGTTATTTCTCGTCATTTTCCACATGTGGGAATCATAGTCAGAGATTAATTGAATCCCTAAGCATGCAATATCACATTCTCCAGCCTTTATTCTGGAGGGTTTTTCCTGTAAATACCCAATGCTTTCAGGAACAATAAGCAAGCCTTTTGTTTTTAAAAGCAGACTTCTATTTAATTTCTAAACCCTTATTTCCAGTTCTACAATTTCTATATTCATCTGCCTCCTCTCCAGACCACTGGGTATCCAAATCCCCAGCAACAGCAGTAGTCTTACCTACAATTGAAACAATTTTGCACATCAGAACACTTGGGGTAATTCCATTAGCCAGGCCAGGTGTATGAATGCTCATCAGGGCTGATTCTGAGCACCAAGCACTTGGAGTGCCTGGTGCCTTTGAGATCTGAGCACTGCACACAAGCCCAGCAATCAAGTGCTCTCTCTCTGGAAATACATGGGGAGATGCTCTGAGCAAGGGCTCATACACAAGGGAAAATTCTCCCCAAAAGCACTTGTGAAACAAGTTTTTCAGCAATAGCTTCCTGCCTGCACCTTTTTGAGAGTGTCTTTCTGACATGGTTTGCTGCACTAGGGAAGCCTGTTACTGTTCCACAGCATTTAAAGAGTCCCCACTGCCAGCAGAGCAGTGTCCACACAGGGACACTTGGAGATTCAGAGCTGAGCCCTCACTGGAATCACCTCATTATGCAGGAAAAAACCCAAGTCACCCCCATTACTATCCAGCAATCAACAACACTGCCAGGCAAACCTTGCTAGCTGTGCTTGGCACAGCAGCCACGCTTCCGTGCTCATTATAGGAGACACAGCAGAGAACTCCACATCCAGGGCCTGCAGAAAGAGCTGGATGCTGTTAAAAGCACTCAGAATTATATTTATGTGCTGCTTGTCTAGATCCATCTGAAAACCAACCAGTCCACACTGCTGAATCTCTAGACAATAACAAGGAAAAACATCTGCTGGGATTCAGACCTTTTTATTATTTTTTTTTTCTAAAGCAATGCATGGTGAGCCTTCTTTCATTCATTATGTTTGAGTCAGGGTACAAAGGGAAGATTTCATTTTTCCCACATTCCTCCAGTGCCAAATTACCAGCCCACTTTCCTCACAAAAACACCAGAAGTGCCACTCACAGGATAAATCCCCTCCTCACCTCACACAAGCAATCACACCACAAACACTAATCACAGGGAGAAATCTTCTGCAAGCACGGGCTCAGAAGCAACCTTCCCCTCAAGCTCTCTTTTGGGGACAATAAAAAGTTTATCTCCCCTTTTTAGGTGAATGTTTCACACATAAATCCACCCTGTAACTTGGGCACCCAGAGATACTCTGTCCTCAGCATTATGGATTTCATTTGAAACCTGGCAGAGATTTGTTCCTCAGGCCATCTCAGAAACACTTGCTACACCAATCAGTCTGTTCCTACACACTGGGCATTCCCAGCATACATTAACCCACAGAACAGAATCCTGTTAATGAGCCTAACACTGAAAGCAGAGTGCACTTTGGTTAGTTTACAGAAAAGGGTAATTACAGCCAGTTAGAGAACAATCTCCCAAGTCACTGGGGAAGGAGGCAATTAAGAACCAGCAGACCTGCCTTCACCTTGTACTGCACAGCAGCTTTGCTTGAGAGGCAAAAATAACTACTTAGGAGGCTGATATTTCAGTGATGGCAAAGCCTTGCCCTGCCTATGGGAGGAGGGGCTGTGGCTGCTCACAGAGAGCAGAGATTTAGGGACCCTCTGCTGGCTCTCTAAAGGTGCCATGCCCACCCAAATCCCTCAGGAATGCTTTCATACCCAGCCAGTCTCCTGATAACAATATTGGCACGTAACAGTAATCAAAGAAGTCGACCTGTGCCTGTGTAATTACTTCCTGCAACCCAAATTCCCTCACAAAGACATTTCTCAATTAGGTGCCTCAGGGAGATATTTACACACACACACACACACACTTTTATAAAGGGTGGCATCAGCTACAGAAACAGAGATTAGAGAACAGGGTTATTATGGGCTCTCTTTACCACAGAAGATCTCCTAGTCCCTGGTGTTGAAGAAGTTGTGCAAGGTCATGTCTGGCTAAGTAATTAACAGGAACTCAGCACAGGCACAGAAAGCTGTTTTTCCCAGCTTTGTGGAATTCTATCTTGAGCCTAGTGAGCCTCTGCAAATTAATTTCTCCCTTTCTTGCTGCCAATATATTATCTCAGTGCTTGATTTTCAAAGGCAAAAGAATTCTCCAGTTAGTTTGCAGAAACTGTGAATTTGTGTTCTTGTAAATGATACTGGTTCCCAGCCACACGAGTCCAGTATCACTGGCATCAGTGATTTGGCAAAAAAAAACCCTGGAAACGTCTTTTTATGCTTTCTGTGGGAGAGCCACACAGAAAAAAGACAAAGCTTTCACCTTTAAAGTTTGCCTTTAACTGAGCACAAAGAGGGTTGCATTACCCAAACGAGGAGTAAGAACTTGCTGAAGTATTGCTATTTTTTCTGTTGCCATAGTATGAGCCAGTACAATATTTACTCACCCAGGAAGAGCTCCAGGCAGCCACCAGGGCTTTTCCAGCACCTTTCACAAATACACCTCTTATTGTTAACTCAAAGGCCCTGCAAGAGCACAGTGCAAGCTAAGGCATTTACTGATAAAAAAGCACTCCAAATGAAGCAAAAAGCTTTGGCCTTTCCCTTTCTACCTCCCTCTCAGCTCTAGGATTTAGACCACAACACACCTCCTTCTGGGTGGAGTCAGGAACCACCTGCTCCCCTCTCTTCTCCCACTCTCCCAGCTGGAGCTGATGAGATAATCAAGGAGAAATTGCCTGTCCCAGCAGCACCATATCCCAGAGTCCCCTTCTCTAAAAGCTCCATTTCCCCTTTCTGTAACCCCTCTGTCACTATAGGGATGGGAGGATCCTGGGACTTTCTGAGCTGCAGTAAAATGATGGAGCCATGCCTGGCAATGTCCTTTGTGTTAGTGCTGACTGCAGGCCTCCCTTCTCCCTGCAGCCTGTCTGCCTTCTCCTGCTGCCTCCTCCTCTGAGCTCCAGTCCACTTCCTTCAGTGGAAATAACAGTTTGTCTCTGACACCCCCACTGCCACAGTCTGCACTTTGTCTTTGACCTTCACCATCATTAAAATGCCTGGAACACTTAAAGCCTGTGATTTCTGGCTCATTTTAGTGTTTTCAAGACAAAATTCATGTTGAAGTTGCATCTTTCCTGGCAATTCCAAATTTAAAAGTACTGGCACAGCAGGGAGCTGAGCTCAACAACTCCATCTCTCCAGCATAAGATTATCCCTGATTTTTGTGCAAGGACAGCTGCTTTCAGGTGGAACTACTGGAAATGTCTGGGCCACATCACCAGGCATGGCAGAAAGGTCAGTCCTGAGATAAAAGTCACCCTTACACCCTTTCAATAATAGTAAGCCCCTTCCAGTAAAGTAACCATGGCCAGCCCAGGGAGGAGCTGGGCACAGGAACCCAGAGCAGAGCCAAGCATTAGTCACTGAGGCTGTGTGGCACTTCTGTCACCTTCTGAAGCACTTGAGAGTGACAGTGAAGAACACAATGAAGTGGAGTTCTGCAGCTCCCACTTTTGCACAGTCTTAAAGTCCTTAAAAATTAATTCTAAAAGCAGCTGAGAGGCATTCCATGAAAACTTTAATAATATTTTTTTAAAATGGGAGTGCCTGCTCCATTCTGCTTCATCACAGATGACAGTTAATTCAATATTTTCCTTGTTCAGGTCTCTTGAATCAGCCAATTCTTTCTGTAATAATTTGAGTGTTGAATACTGCTCAAGTGCCTTGTCAAGACACATCAGACACAATGTTTCATATTTCTTTTGTTTCAACAGGGCCTGTTCTTTCATTCAGAACTTCAGTAGCAGTGTAGTTAAAAACCACAATTCCCTTGCCACCAGCAGAACCTGTGTTCTTCTCCTTGGCAGCTTGATGGATTGACTGTCTGTCCAAGGACCCCCCTGAATTCTAATAGATTGGGGTTCTCTCATCTGACAGCTTCCCACTCTAAATTAGGTGGTCTTCACAGTGTTTTAGAGTCTTGCCAAAAAACAGATCCTGGTGGCTCAAATATTCTACCTCTTGAATTTATTGTACAATTATGTCCCCAGCAAGATTTTTCTCAATGTTGGAAAACTCACTTGGTATTCTTCTGTCCCAGGGAGCACACTGGTTTTTGGTCTGTAGGGTTCAATTTGGTGTTGTTTGTAGAAGCAATTAATCTCAGAATAATCTCTGTTAATCACAGAATTCATCTCAGATGTTTGAGTTTTTTTCCCCAAGGAAAACAGTCTAACATTCCACAAAACAACAAATTAATTACTAAAAATAGCGAGAGAAATCATCCTTCATCCTGGCTATAAGAACTCAAGAGAACTTCATTTTGAAAACCATTTTAAAATTTGACGTTTTAAAAAATGTCACAATACACTTTATAATATAGAAATGGCAGGTTTTCCAGGGCAAATTCAGATTTCTGGTGCTCACATCCTGTGCCAAGCTGACTTGTGGCACATTCCTCTTCTATACTTGCTCTGATTTCCTGGATTTGTACTTATTTCTTGAATCCTTTCTCCAAAATAATTCTGAAGCCATAGGTTATATCAAAATGGAATATATTTCCAGGATACACGTGGTACTCCATTCAATTTAGCCTCACTTAGGGAATCCATAGGAGCTGAAAACCACATCCGCTTAATATCAACCCCTCAAGAGACCTACATTAACCTGAGCTTTAAAACAACACTTATTAGTTAAAAAGGAGCCCTAGCAGTTGTTTCCTGCACAGAAAACAACACTCTGCAATGATGGAATGGCCTTGTAGAAGGGCCAGGCAGTGCAGACTGCAAGAGCAGTCATAATTATTGCCTTAAAAGCACTTGAAGCAGCAATAAACACATTAGCAGGAGCCCATCCATAATGCAGCTCCTTCAGGAGCAGCGTTACTTAAGTGACTTTAAATAAGCCTTTGTCATCCAAATGGGAGCAGGAGGAACACTTAGAGCAAAAGCTCAATTTAGCACTCTTGGCATTAGTCAAATGATGTGCAAGTGGCAGTGCCCAGGAAAAGGGTGGGTGCAGGGAGGGATGGACAAACAGCTGAGGAACTGAGAACCTCTCCCAGAGAAAAGGAGAAATTTGAGACTTGACTTGTTTAGCAATAATTAACCAGGCATTTTCTGTCAACCTCTGGGTCACAATGAAGTGTAAAACCAGATATTTGACTATGCCTGGCTTCAAATCCTTAGACATATCCATCCACCCCTATAGCTTTATACACATATCCTCACAGAAATCCCATCTTATGGTCTTGGTCTTTTCCATGAATATGGCCAAAGATCCCTTCAGTTACTGCTTTTACTTCCAGTGTTCCACACTCCATCTGTCTTTCCATCCAGGCAGAAAAAACCCAACGAAGTATTACTGAGTTTTTCACCTCATGGGAAATTCTAATATAAGACAACTTAGTAATTTAACTTTGTCATTTTGTGTCAACAAAATTTCTAATGTTAAATATGGTAACTTATAACTTAAATAGTCACACCCATTTTATAGATAATATCTTAAGATATTAAGTTAGTTAAGAATTTATCTCCAGAAATGTCATGGAGAAAACAAAACCATTTTTATTTAATTTCAGTAAGAATTTAATTTTCAATATTTACCAGAAAATTAAAGGAAAAGCTAATAAGAATTTCCTGCAAACCAGTGTATTAGTTAAAACACTTCATGGCCTTCCTTAGGAAATAAAGCCATGGATCAAGTATTTTTTCCCCTTCAGAAGCACAAATTTAAAATGCCCTTTACCAAACCATGAAAATTTCTCTAAATATTTGTAAGCCTTACTCTTTGTGTGTTTCTGTTCTTTCTGCTAATTACCAGCACTCTTAATCTGCTGCTCCCATTTTTTGTGCAGACAACACCTGAATATGAGGGGGATCCGTGGTGTGGGACACACTCAGCTCCTCTGGCACATCACATCCCTGCTATTTTTAACACTTCTGACTGGAAAAGGATAAATCCCCTACCTCAGAGTTAAATTGTTTAATTGATGTCATAATTTAATTGGAATTGTAGTATTTAGTTTAAAAAAAAAAAAAAACAAACTCAATCTATTAAAACTTATACCACCCTCCCAATATTTTCTGACCAAGGTATGGAAAAATCCAAAGAGTGAGAGGTTAGGATTTGAATTTTCCTTCCATCCTACTTGTTTAGCCATTTACCCTTATACTTAAAAATGGGTGGAAAATCCTTCCAAAATGGCAAAGTGACATGGCAGAGGAAAATGAAGTTTATATTCCTGTTACTTGATCAACCTGGATTGCTCCAGTAAAGCAGCTTTCTGTGGCAAAACGTTGATTTATGAAAGGCAGAATGTTTCACTGGAATATGACTCAAACAAAATTGTGTTCTGCCAGCTCATCTGCTCTGGCAGACTAAAGGAAAAGGGGGCAGTTTATAGAGTATTAAAAAAAATAAATTCCAAAGATCATAATTAAAAGTAGCTTTGGAATTGTTGATCTTCCAGAAATTACAAAATGCAAGTAATTTACACTTTGCTGAGACACTCCTTTTATACAAGAATTTCCCAGGAAATTGATATTTCAGGGTTTGGCTGCCTCTTCATTTTACTTAAAAGACAGAATTATTAATGTAGCTTTTACATTACATATTAAATCTAAAATACCAACTCTGAGGCAATTCATAAAAATTGTCCCAATATTCCACTTGAACTGCTGGGATTGAATCAGACTCAATTAAAACCATGGGCTTCAGAACCCGTGTGTTTTTCACCCCAAAACATCAGCCTTTCAAGTAAAAATGGTATAAAAAATGATGGAATTCACATTTTTGACAGTAAACTGTATTTGCCTGCCTGGCCCAAACCTCATGAAATATTGGCTCTTTAAGCTGTCAGTGATTCTTGATAGCACAAGTGCTTTTCTTGCCAGAGACCCAATTGTTTTTAGAGGGCAGCAGGTTGGACCTGGGGAAAAGCAGCCTGGTGAAGAGCAGGACAAGGGAGCCAGGCTCAGGGGATGAGGATCAAAGTGCTTTGTGGAATTTCCAGTAATATTTAATCCCTGAGGGCCGCAAGACATTGCCATTTAACTCCTTGGTAATAATATTTACTGTAGGTTTTTCAACAAATTAGCACAAATGTTTGGGAATTAATTGAATATACATGCATACATAAGCATTAATCTGTATGAATCTATAATTAATAGAGATTAAATACTCTACAATCTTATTAATTTAGGAGGTTCCAGGGACAAGTGTGAACTGCTGAGGCTATGCTCTGCATAGTTAATAGTAACAATAATAACAATTATAACAGCAATAATACATTACATTTTAAAAAATAGGTTCAGCTGCAGAATGGGAATTCTTTAATAAAAAAACTCTGCATGTCTCTTCCTAGTAACATAAATCCCAGGATTTATGTGCATCATAAACAAACATGCCTGTGGTATTATAAAGTGTAATTCCTTTGTGTTTGATATTAGCAAAGGGAATACAGTTTCCCATATGCTTTCCCTCTTATTTCTGCTGTAACTGGGCACATGCTGCCAGTACATCATCAGGAAACAAAACCCACTCATCCCTGCTGTAAATATTGCAAGGTGAGTGTTAAAGGCCAGAGTGAATTTTGGGCAGGAAGCCTGTGCCTGGAAAGACCCAGCTGTAGGATGCTTAAAACCACCCTTCTGCTCTTCAACTGCTCAAAGCCAGCTGACATTCCAGCTACAGAAATATTCTGGATTATTCCTTTCACTGGTGACCTAGGACATGGGGTGTGCTGAACCCCAGCAGAGCAGAGAGGGGGCAAACAAGGGGGAATGCCCAGCTCAAAGGAGAGCTTGAAATGTAAGGAAGGTTTTCCACAATGGAAAAAGAGCACCCAGCTTTCAGCTCTTTCTCATCTTACAGCTGCAAATGATTTCCAGGATCTGGATGTACACCTTGCCAAAGAGTCCTGTTGGGCTAGCAGAGCATTACCCAAGCAAAGCCTGTCACAGCAATTCAGTATTTGTGATTTCTAAACAGGTATTCCCATATAACACAAAATTATGGCATTACCCTTCAGCTGTGAGAGTAATAGAATCTCTCGCTTCAAAAATGAATGGAAATTTAGTGTAACAACTATAATTAAAAGCTTGATAGTTTGCTGAACATATTTTTCCCAGTTTAATGATCCTGTGTTACATGAATTCATACTTTACACTGCAAGTAGCTACAGTCTTCAATGGGAATATTTAGAGGGAAAAGTGCTGCCTTTAATGATTAAGATCAAAAGCAAATAGATTTAAAAGTTAACTGCCTCAGTAATGCCACTTTCTGGCTGCCACCAAAATGCATATGAATGGCTCTGAAATAGCAATCTGTTCCAAGCAAAAACCAAACCTTCCCCACAACTTTTCTGTGCTGCTTTTGTTTTTAAGATAATGCTATGCAAGTATTCCATGGGCTGGTGAGATCAGCTCTCCTCCCTGTTCCCAAGGGCTGGAGACCTATCACCACAAGCGTTCCCAACCAGTGTGCTCAGGAGAACACAGAAAAGCCACGAGTTTCAACTGTTAGGAGACTTGGGAAAGGGTGGCAAACCCTGATTTTTCACTGTATTATTATTGCCATCAGCTGTTATTACTCTTGGGAGACATACTGCTCCTCTAGTGTATGCCCAGGGAGCTTGGGAGCAGCTGGCTTGCTGTGGGCACTTACACCAGGCTAGGCTGCAAAAGCCATGCAGAAGGGCTTCCTGTTAGCACAAGTTCCCTTCCTAGGAAGTTACTGCAAGGACTGAAAGATTTCATCACTTTTCCACAATGACACTGGACCGCTTGAATTTCTCAAGGGTTTGAGGTTTTTTTTGCCAGGCTGTATTCCAGAGTGATCTGAGGAACAGCAGTACTTCAGTTTTGCTCTGAGTGTAATTTTCTCAATGATGGGAAAGGTGTGGTGATACTTTTGAACCTGAAACATTTCCTTTGACTGTTAAAGAGATTTGTTCTCAATTTTACCTGAAATCACCTAGTTTTAGGAAGAAGTAGCCTACTGAAACTTCTGAAATTGTTAATTTCAAATGTGCCAGCCTCAGTTGGTGGTCTGGATTGATTTTGTTGGACAACATACTGGCCTTTCATGTTTCTGTTCAAGAGAACTGAGTAGAAATGTAAGATGGGCATTGCCATTTAACTTTGGATCTTCCAGCCTCCTCCTCTGGACAGCTCACTATGCTGTCTTCATGCTGGGAAGGATAATAAAGCAGTGGTAAGCAGGAGGATTTTCTAGGATGGAGGGATTTTAAACCTGTCCTGGAGGACAATAAAGGCTTTAGCTCCCTCTGCTCTGAACCTGAAGGAGCAGGGGGTGGCAGAAGCTCTCTGATCTCTGGTGAAAGAGATGCAGTGTAAAGCAAGAACATTTGCCTTGAAATTCCCTTTTCATTCCACAGAAACATCCAATTCTAGTTATCAAAACACTGAAGCCAGCTCCCTGGATAATGGGAGGCAGCATCACAAAGAAGGAAGGAAGGTCAGAGAAGTTAAGCTCTGCCAGACAAGTATCAAACATCTCAAAAATATTAAAAAGCAATACTTAATCCTAGTGGTTTTTAAAGCACACCCTTACTCATCGAGATTCTACAAAGTGAAAGTTTCACAATAACCAAGGCAACCAGTTATCCAGACTTCCCTGGTTTCTGATTTTGATGGAGAGGGTGGGCAATGGGCAGACTCACATAGGGAAAAGCCCCAAACACAGGGAGGCACTCTCTTAAAGCCACAAGACAGATCCATCCTTGCGCCAACACGCCCATCCTGAGCCCTGAAGGACACACCTCAGTTCAGGATGTATCATCTGCTCCAATCTCTGCTCTATGATTAAATGTGAGCTGAAAAAAAACCCTTAATTCCCCACCACAAAGTGTATACAGCAGGTAGTTTTTGAGCAGTAAATTTAAAGCAGGGATTTGACATTGCTGGCAGGTGCTCAGAATTTTGAGATAAATGTACATGATGAGAACTTGAAGGAAATTTTATTTTTGTGACAAGTTAGCCAAGTGAATGATTTCCAAGGGCAGTGAAGGAACAGAAAACCACTCTGATTAAATCTTAGTTGGTCCAAGTCCATAAATTAAAGAAGATAAATAAGGTAGTCTCCATTAGTCTAGCCTTTAAATAATTTATAGCAACTGAGTACCCACCTGTAACAGAGTGTAGAGTTTATTTGTAATTCTTTTTTTCCTTAAGAAAACAAGTCTGAAACACCAAAACAAGAAAAAGAATATACAACTCAATCAAAATGCAGTTGTTGCTGTTACTTTTCTTTTACCCTATATTTGTATTGTGCCAAAGAGAGAGACTTTGATCCTTTTTTGGGGGGGCATGGCCTAAACATGACCTGAGCTAACTAATGACCAGTCTGGGTTTTATGTGGGTGACATGCAGCACAGTGGCTGACACCAGCACAGTTTCCTGCCACAAGACCACTAAGGCTCAACATGCATTTTTTTATTAATATTCTGCTTTAGACCTTGATGCTGTCCCTGTAAAGCCTGAGAGGGTTTTGCCATTCAATTTCTATTTTAGGGATTAATTTTGTGATTGATCAGAGTTGACATGAGGGCTCTGTCCCTGCCTTTTGGGCCTCTTTCTTGGGAGCTCTACAGTGGAATTAGAGAGAGAAACCCCCCACCTGCCTTGTGCAGATTGGATATGGGGAAACAGAGCATCTCTTCTTGGTTTCATGGGGCTGTTACACTGGCCAGGCTGAACTGCAGCTACAGGGAGCAGAGCCACTGAAATTAAAACAAGCATTCCTGATCACTTTATTTCAAAAACTGGACCAATAATCCTTGATCTCCCAGTGGCAGATTGCCTTCCCCTGATTCCCCTGCCTGAAGAGCCCTTCTTCAAGAGATTTCTTTTGCTGGAAATGCTTAAGCTTCTGAAAAGTCAGAACCGATAAGAAATAATCTCTAAGCCCCTTCGCTGCACTGCTTCAAGTGCCACCAGCTCCTGTCCCTGCTGCAGGGACCTGCAGGGAGGGATCCTGCTCAGCCCTGGGCTTGTGCCAGCAGGCTCCCCACAGCCCAGGGGATTGCCACCTGCTCTCAGCTTGGGCACAGGCTGGCTTTTCCCCTCCCAGGACTTGTCAGCACATTTGGTTAGCACTCCTAGAAAATCCTTCAGCATCAGCAGTGATTGATACTGGAGACCCTCAGCGCTCTCCCAAGCAGGCTGTAAATCTTCTCTGCGGGTAGGGCTGACACAGAACAGCAATCACTGCTGGCAGGGAGCCACTGCAGCCACTCCCTGCTCCTGCAGCTCCAGCAGCAGCTCCTGTGCATGCTCCCAGCCAGGACTAATGCCTTTGATCCTCCCCAGAATGGGAGCAATTGACTCAACTCCTCTGTGGGGCCCCTGTTAAAATAAACCCTGCTTCTTATTCATGCTCCCTATTTGCCATTCATACTCTTTGCCCTTGTTCTTCATTTGAGCTTTTTCCTGCTAGATGCTCTAACAAGGCCAGGAATTGCTTTTTCCAAGAAGAGAGACCGGATGATTGCCATGGATATTTTTATGTATCTCTGCACCCACACTTGTGCAGTTGGTCAAGGTGCTCTCACTGCAGGGCTGTGTCACACTCGGCATCATCTCCCTTCTAATACTAAATCAAGAGCCACCTCCTGAGTTCTCAGGGATGTTATTCACCACTTAGTCATGAGTGAGTAGTAAATTTGCTGCAGTATCCCCCCATTCATCTCCTTCAGCTGGAACTGGCTCAATCTCTACTGGGACAGATGCACTCCTCTGGGTCAAATTAAATGCAGGTAGGCTCCTGACAGTTTTCTGACTTCAGGGCAGAGTTACAACACAGCAGCAGAAATAGAACTGATAAACTGGGTATTCCATTTAAGAAATAAACTTTTTTTTTTCAGTTTCCAATAAACATACTACACAAGCAAATCATCACTTTTTTCTTGCTTCAAAGAAACCCACCTATCCTGTCAGACCTCACACAAAGGCAGCCAACTCCAGGGAAATGCTGAACAGGCTCAAGTAATAGCTCTACAATAAAAAATAGATCTGCAGCCAGAGCTGGCTGTGTTCAGCCCCAGCTGAGAGCTCCCTGTTAATTATTTATATGGCACTATGAATTAGCAGGCTGCTTCACAGAAATAAAAGCACAAGGAAATGCAGTCCCAGCCCTGGAGAAGTCAGGGCCAAAGCCCTGGCTGTGCCCAGTGCTCTGCAGCCAGCACTGGGAGTGGCACCATTTGCAGCAAGGACTGGGTGAGAAGTGCCTCCAGCTCTGTGAGGTTTGGCAGTTTCCCTCTTATCCAGGCCCTGCTGTTCCAATCAGGTTTGGCATAGGGTATAGGGCAAGTGATTTCAAAATCCCATTAAAGATTTTACTAACAGCAACCCCTAAACTGCTCTCAAACTCTAGCCACAAAGTCAATAATGTGGATTCTTTCTAATTCCTACACTCTGGTATTATCTGCTGCAAGCATGGGAAGTGGGCTAAAATCCTCACCACACAGAAATCATCAACTCAGCTTCCCTAGGCTTACAAACTCCTCACCAAGTTGAGATTTAACAAGTGCAGATATAGCTGAGTTGATTGTCCCCCTTATGACAGAAATTTATGCTCCAATCTGAAAGCTGAAAATAAGGAACTTAAAATCCCAGTCTTACAGTGACCCCATCAGTAATGTCAGGCTAGACATCACTTTTTTACTGACAGCTTCCCTGTCAGAAAATAGCAGTGGCTAGTTATTTCACCCCTTCCTTACAGTCATTACTATGATTTTAACTGCTTTGTGGTATTCCTATCAATTCCAATTCCACCAGCTTTGAAAATTGCCAAGACCACAGCGGGCTTAGTCAGATTTTTTTTATCCTAGCATAGATTTCAGGGAGGGAGCAAGAACAGGAAGAGGCAATCAAAAAATCACACCCTGATAGCAGCTGCTTGCAGCACAGAGAAACATAGCTGAAAGTAGTCTTTGCTGCTTCTTTTTTCCTTCCAAAAAAATTCAGCTGGAAATTTAGAGTAAAAACTGTTACTTTGTAGCCCTCCAACTTTCCACAGACCACCAGCAAACTGCTGCACAGAACAGCTTGGGAATGAACCTCAGGGCTATGTAGCTGCACAAGCATTAAGGACAGATGTTAGGGAGAAAAATGAATAAATGCATTACAAGACTTCTTGGTATTAATAACAAGTACGTGCCAGAGAAGCCTGAGAAAACTGTCTGGAAGTGAAAAACAATTTTGGTTGGAAGGAATTTCTGGAGGTTATCTAATCTAAGCACCAGCTCAAAGCAGAGGGAAATGTTCAAGTTATATATTGGCACATATTTTCTGTCCACAGTATAGATAAATAAAAAGTATTGTGTATAGAGTGAGCATATCCATATTTTATACACACACACCAAAGAGCAGAAACCTGCAGCAGTGCAATCACTATCCAGCACTAGGATCTGCTCCCAAATGAGTAATGACTTTGAGTAATGGCAAGTGAGCCCATTCTTGACAAGATTCTCAGTCACATCCCCCAGAAGGTGTTGGGACAGTGTAACCTTGGCCAGGCTCCCCTGGGAAGCCAGGCACTGGCACATCCTCCCGTGCCAGAAGCACTTCCTCAAACCAGTCTGTGCAAGTCAAATAACTCAGGATGACAGCAAATTATAGATACACTGCAAAGCAGAGATATCCAACTTCTCCTCCTTGCCTAGATCCCCTTCCAGACTGAGTGAAGAACTTTCTCCCCTGCCCTACCCACTGACCATTCTCACCAGCAGGCTCTGCAGTAAACTGGGCTAGAGCTTCCTTGGGCAGCTTTCCCTCGTGGAATGCCCCAGAGCACCACAACCAGACACATCCTGCCATGGACCTCCAAGATCTGGAGGTTTTGCTGCTTCCCAAAATTCACATTCACAGCATTGCCTCTGGAAGGGCACTGAGCAGGAGCCCTACTGAAAGGCCAGGCTGCCTGCTCCACACTGGGGAAATGTTCAGTCCTGAAAATCCTGCGTCCCTCCTGTGCTTTTCCTGATGCTCTCATTTTCTGGCAATGTCCCTGAGACACCTCTGAGTGTCAGGAGTTTGGTTCTGCTTTGTAGAAATAATGTTTAGAGGTGTCATAAAGACATTCTGACAGCTGCAGTTGTCAAGCTAAACAATGTCTACATCTCAGAGACTTTTAGGATTTTTCCTCCAAAACTAGACTAAGTTCTCACCAGCTGATCTCACAGACACTGATCCTTTCTTTCCCAAGAGTCCTTGTCTCTAATGCTGTTACCTGCTATGGGAACAGAATGAAAGGCACATCAAACAATCCTGGCTAATAGAAGACTAGAAACAGGACAAGGATCTGTGCACCAATTCCCATAATGAATCCTGTTTTGGTTTGACTGAAGTTTCAAGGATCACCAGTCCCTGTCTGTGCACTTGCACACACACCAGCCCACAGCTGCATGTACATCTGTCTCCCTACAAACAGCCCCAGTATGGAGCCCCAAGATTTGCCTCAGTTTCCCCAATAAAAAGATGACATTCCATTGTGTTGGCTCAGTCCACGTGGCATCTGCCCTCCTCACCCCAAACACCACTGCCCATGCAAGGAAGGGCTCATGCTTGAGCAGCTCTATTGATCCACACAGACCTTTGGGTGGGGAGGAAAGCCTCTTGAATTACTTTGGCTGGTTTTCAGGTTCTGTTTTGCCTTAACAATGTCTTCGGAACTCCAGTATGCATTTTAGCATTGTTAGCACTTAACTTAGATTTGAAGTTTTGCTCCCCAGAGAGGCACCTTCTACCTCAGCCTGGACAGCCCATGCTTGGCATCCAAATCAGGCAAAGTCATTCATTTGCCTTCTCTTAGCATTTGATAACCTCTACACTTCCCTCAGCCAGAGGTGTTTTGACCTTTAATTAAAAGGAAAATTTGTTGTCTGCCACTCAGAAGGCAGCAAATAATGAACTCATTAAAATTAGGTTACTGTTCAGGCCTTAGAGCAATAAGAGCCAAAGTCTCATTAGCAGCTAACAATCCAGAACATAGCACATAAATAAACCTAATACGGCAGAGCAAAATGCCTTGGTGCATTAAATTTGAGCAGAATCAAATGTTTACAGTCAATGATGTCTGGGGCATGAAGTTTTAATGTACTTAATGAAGGAAAGCAAATTGCTTCTTATTAGGCATGAAATGTTTCTGCAGAAATCGCCCCAAAAAGTTTATTATGTAAATGAGGGATAGAGTTATAATTAACAAGGACACAGCAGGAAAATATCAACTTCTTCCGAATAGATACACCAATTATGAAGAATAAAGACACAGCAACTTCAAATCTACAAAAGGTAATTATATGGATTAATGTAAAAAGCTACTGAATGCAATATAACGAAGAAACTGTATCTTGTGTCAGAGAGAAGCTTCACTGACAAAGCAAAGAATCAATTAACAAAGTTAAATCCATGAGTTTTGAGAGATTCCAGGCAATTAAGGGCTTGGATTTGAAAGAACAACTTAGATTACCTAAAAACCCCCCTGTCTTTGCTTAGTCAGGCACAGAAAGCTGCCTGTTTGTCCCTGCACAGTGTGCTCCATGGCTCTTTCCTTGCAAAGTGATAATTAGTGAGCATGATCTATTCAGCTGTCCAAAAATATCCACCTGTGGGCTGGTTGTGCTTCCACAGGCATGCAGTGGGGACAGGGGTGGGATGGAGATCACTGCGCCCCCAGGGACAGCAGGCAGAGTGGGAATAGCTGTGTGGCACCTGGCCTTGGGAAGGGATCAGCTTTCCAGCTGTTAAAATCCAATAGCCCTGCAGAGAATTCAGAATCAAATCAAATAAATACCTTCTGCCTCCCATGGAGCCTGTGCAAATCCCAGGAAGGTTTCTGGCCCTGGGTGCCTCTGACTTTTTCATTAAAGATAGGGAAGGCAGACTCTAATCACCTAAAAAGTTGTTCCGTATTAAGGGTGGGAAAGACATGAGCGCCCTTCCTCCAAGCAGACAAGCAGTGACAAAATAAGTTTGGACTGTCTTAGCTGACAATATCTTCTTAGCATTGAAAAGAGGGGAGGTCACGACAACAAAATTGAGCTGCATATTAGATAAATTAATATGCATGTATGGAAATTGAAATGGCAAGAAAAAAGCCTTTAGGAGCAAGCCAAAGCCAGTTTGAGTGACAGATTTGCCCTTTAGACAGAGGAAAATGCTTGACACACTGCAGGTCCCAGGATTTACATCTTAATCCTCGCTCTGTGTTTTTAATGAGCCTGGCTGGGCTGGAAGGCTCTGCCTATCCTGCAGCTCTGTCATCTTGCTGAGATGTGAGGGGAGCAGGAGAGGAGCCCAGGTGATGAAATGATGTTTGTTCCATGCCCCTTCTCCTACTGCACGTTAAGTGATGATAATTTCTCAAGATGTTCTTCCCTCAAAGGAAAATTAAATTGATTTTGCTCAGCCCATCAGTCTTTCTCAACATATCTAAAATGCTCTAGATAGCTTGGAAAATTATCTTCTAAAATATAACGACTGTGATTCTATGCTTCTGACTTTAATGGTGTCAATTTGGTGGCAGTTTTTACCAGCTGGGGATTTTCCTCAATGTCTTAGCTAACAGTGGTGTTCATCTCCGAGGTTTTACATTTTAGTGAACATTTACTTGTTATATATTATGTAAATATAGTCCCACATGTGAAATTGTCACAGGATTGAAATAATCAACTTGCTAAATGTCTGGCAAGATAGGCTGGAAACCATACAACTACCTTAATATTTAATGCTAAAGCACAAGATTTACTGTCATAAAATTGCTTTATTTCCTTTAGCAAGGAGAGGAATTTGCTTGGTGACTGTTGCAGCTGATAAACACTATCTCAATTTTACATCTTCCTTGCCACCCTAAGTATGTTTCTATTTTTAAAAAAACAAGGCAGATGCACCCTGCCTGGAAGGGTCTTGTATTACACTCACACACCTCAGCTGCTTAAACCCTGCTTCCATGGTTTATCCTGCACTGGAGATACTTTTGGTTTCCGGTCCCAAGCAGAGGTGCTGCTCCTTGCTTAAATTAGACCAAAAAACCCTATTTTCCTGCAAATCTAAGTGCAATTATGACCATACAGGTTGTAATTTTTTCAAATGAGGGACATTAGCTGGGCTGGGGGAGGGTGTGTAAACCACTGCAATCATTTTATCTTTGAACTCTGCAAGAACATGAAGGTCCAATCAATAGAAGTGTTATTAATAGATAATAGGAAAAGTTCTCAAGGGCCACATAATGGAGGCACAGAAAACTGATGAAAACGGAATTTATAACCTATTCAGCATTGGCAAGGCCAATAGGGAGAGAAATGCACTCCCCATCTCACATGCAGCACCCCCAAATTCCAGGGGCTGTGGATCCAAAGCAGATCTGTGCACAAGGACCAGCTCCAGGAGCAGTGCAGAACTAACAACCAGCAGTAAATATCAAGTGAAGCTCACACAGGCTTTACCACTTCTCTCTTGCCCTAGTAGCTGGAATTATGTCCAGAACAAAACCTGGACAAATGGCCAAGACTACCTATTTATTTCTTCTACAAGCAGCACCCTTTCCTTCAGTTTCATTTCCAGTGGGCTTATCTTAGCTTGGAGGAGAGAATAAAAATAAACACTAATTAAATTAAAAATGCATTTATGACACGGACACAGCTTCTACCACAGGTCAAACCTGCAGCTTTGCTCATTCACACTTAAGCCTGAATTTGTTATTTAGACACAGCCCAAAATGGTCCTGCAGGTAAGTAAATCCCAACACCTTCATGCCTAGGTGATGAGCAGTATTCCTAATTTTATTTTGGGGTTTAAGCACATTTTCTCAAGCTTCACTAATAACCCAGAGCACGGGTGACTCAGTATATTGCTGCCTCTGAGTGGCTGGATTTGGGTCCTGCCATGGATCACTGCCCCAGTGGATAATATCCTGGGCCAAGCCACAGAACCATCACCTCCTTGGACACTCAGGCACTCCCATGACGTTTTCTAGGCCATCAAACTCTCATGGAACAAATCAAGCTCTCTGTAGTAGTCCTATAAAAAGAGGTCAGCCCAAAATAATATTAACTTTTCTAAATCCATGTTAATTTCTTATTTATTTCAGGCTTTACTAGAGACTCAAAATTTACTGCGCACTCAGGTTGCAAATTTTACCTTCAACCTTGGATTTTCAGGAAAATTTTACCACACAGGTAAGAAGGAACTTCGTGCAGTTAAAAAGGTGTCAGAATTTTAAATCTAGCTTTAAACATTCCCTTTCTAAATAATCAGTGACTCACTGGGAAATACATGTTCCACTATTTCAGTGTCCAGAGGGTAAAGACACACTATGGATGAGCTGCTCAGGTACACAAGGACGCCCTTGGTGTTTTCCTGAAAGATGTGTGGTGGTAAATCTTAGTGTTATAAAGGAGGCAAAGTGGTTGCAGAGATCTCTCTAATTCCTCAGGAGACAGAGGAAGGTTTTTCAGGTGTGACAGGTATGATGAAATATAAAAGATTGGGAAAATCATGTCTCAGTACCTCTGAGGAGCCAGAAGTGTTTCAATGGGATGCACCAGATTTTGTTATGCCCGTGAAGGAAATCTGTCTCAGTAATCTGCAAATCAGGAGGGATAATAAAGGAAAACATGATGAAAAGAAATTTGTATTGAAACTTGTGCTTCTGTTGAAGATGAGGCACTTCCACACCTCCTCATCCTTGTGACTCCTTTCTCCTTTTTGCTCCATTTCTTCACAGCACAATGCCCCCTTTTTAAAAATGTTATTGCTTTTCCTCCTCTTTTGTCTTCCCCTTTGCTGCACCTCCACTCTGGCTTCCCTCTTGGCTGCACTGAGCTGTGCTGCTCCTTAGAGCTGCTGAGGCAAGAAGAGACTCCCTGCAAGGGAGAACCTCCTGTCCTTCTTCCCAAATCCCATAACCCTTCCCACTCTGGAGACCAGCTCCAAAATCCTCAGCTGTCAGCCCATCCAGCCACACTCACTGAGTGGTGCCAGGGAAAGTTTTCTGGAGCTTGGGAGAAAGCAGCAAGAGGATGGGAGGGTGAGTTTAAAACCTAAGAATGAGGCAGTCCCTGCTTTCCTAGACTGTGAGGCAGCTGGGTGATTAGAGAGAAGGCAAAACCAAGTTTTTGTATCACTGTCACTAAGTCCAGGCTGTTCTCCACTTATGCAAGCACTTCATGCTGAGCCACTGCTGCCCAGCAAACCTCCTGGACCAAAGACACAGGCTGGGAAAAATGAGAGGCAGGCAGAGATGGAATTCCTTGTCTGCAGTCATATAACAAGGCAGTGGCAGACCCGTGGTCAGAGAGCAGATCTGGAGCCAGAACTACACACACACAGCACTTCACACTCACCTGCCTGAGCAGCTCCTGCTGGGGATGAGCCAGGCACACCTGCAAGGCAGCAAAACAAACATCAGCAGCCTGAGGCTCTGAGCTGCCCTGAAGCAGGAAGCTGCTGGGCTCTGGTCATCTCCAGAGCACAGCTGGTATCAAAAACTCATGTCCATTGTGGAGAAGGGTGATCCCTGGAGGGGAGCAGATGGAGGAAGAGATGGTATTACTAATCATATGTTAATATGATAGTGGGCAGGGGCTGGTAGAGAAGATGCAGCCTTTGTGAAAACACCACTCTCCCTGACCTGCCTTTTCCTTCTTTCCTTCATCCCAACAGCCCCCATGTTGTCACAGGTTTTCTGATACAATGCTGACCAATTTCAGAGCTGCTACTGCTGTAGAGAGAGAAAAGGGGAGGGAGGATATGTGTGCATGCCCATGCTCCTCAGGCTCTCAAGGCTCCCCACAATAGCCCAGAAGTACTTCCCAAGCTGATACATGTCCCTGGCTCCATGAAAAGGCCTGGATGCAGCTCTGCTTTTAACAGAGCACTTCATTTACAGGGTGGGGATGGCCCTTTCTCATCTCAGCTTCCTGGAAAGCTTGCAGCATATTCTCCATGCAATATGCTCTTTATTGCCTCATTATAAATAAAGCCTGGAGAGATGTTCTTTAATTACTGTACACACAGCTTGCTGACCCACAGAGGCTTTTACTAGCAAGTACTCAACTTCCTTAGGGTGGCATTGAGTTCTCCTTTCAAAACTTGGATCATTTTAAAACTACAGGAGGGAAATGAGTGTGGGGATGTGTTAGCAGAGTCTACTGTTACATATTTTCCTATGGTAAAAGTTAACTGGTAAACTCTGCACTGCATTAACAACATTAACAGAGAGAATGAGCAGACCCTGTTAGTTCTGCTGCTTTAACAAACACTTCCCACTTGTCCGTGCTGCAGCAGTTGAAATTAACCCATTCTCAGGATTTGCATTGTAGATGTACAAGATTACTGGTAGCAGCTTCCAACCACATCATTACAGTTAAAATTTTAAAACACAGGGCTCAATACTATGCACAAACAAACTTTGAATTATGACCTGTGTGCAGTGCACTCAAAGCAGACACACCTTCACTCTGTTCATAGTTTTACGCATTTTGCAGATTTCCCATTTAAATGAAGACAGTTGCAGAAAAGATGTTGATTGCACAAGAAATTAAAACCTCAAGACCCCTTGTTTAGCTTCCAGCACTCAGTATAAGGTGTTGGGCAGAAATATTTAAACAATATAAGCACCCACAAATGCTCCATTCAAACTTGGCATGACATTTCTTTGGAAATAACACTACCTAAGAATTCATAAAAGGAAACAACATTCTTTTCTAAGGTTTGCAAGAAAATTTAACCTCATAAGCAATGCCACTACCTAAGGTTAAACTTCCAACCTTTCTGCCTCACCTCTGGCATTACAGGATGGGGTTATTCTTTAACATGGAAAGCTTTATGCTTCATCTTGTTTGGTTTTTGTTATAGTAAAAAAAGCACAAGGTTTTATTAGGTGTATATCTTAATTTACTAATAAATTAATAGGCAAAAGTAGGATTTATTTCAAGAACCACAATCTACTTCAGAAGTTAATAAGGTACTAAATTATACTTTGACCTAAATCTACCATTTCTGATTCTAGTTCTTTATGTATTTCAAATACCCATTTGTTTCCTCTCCATCCTTAACTTGGGATTATCAAAGAGATCCTCAGCTGTCTCACAAACTCCATTTTCTCCCTGCTCTGTCCCAGTTGGAAAGCCTGGGTTAAGTTTGTTCCCTTGCCCATTCCTGAGTGACTGCAAATGAAGCACATAGCCCAAAGCCAGCCAGCAGTCACCCCGAAAATGCAGGGCACAGAGGGAGCAGACACCAGACTTTCCTTTTCAGTATGTAATTCTCCAGTAAACAAGGTTGTTTTCTTTTTCCAGCAGCACTCCCATCAGCAGGAACACCTTCCTTAGAACTTGCAGAGTGCTGCAAAGAGGGGAGCAAAGGGATTCAGTGACTCTGGGACAAAGTTTCAAAGTACTGCTCTCCTTGTGTAGTGGCATTCTTCAAAAACCATTGCAGAAATGGAAAATAAAAGCCAAGAGCTGAAGTGCAGGCACTGAACAGGCTTCTCTGGATGTTCCTGCCAAGTAAACTGTGACATCCATGGAGCATTTGCTTCCACTGAGTTTTGCAAAACATTAAAGGGCCTGTAAGAAGACAGGATTTCTGTGTGCATCAGGAGACTGATTTGGGAATTATTTCTTAGACTGAAGCAAAATAAAAGCATTCAAATGGCAAAGAACACCAAGGAAATGTGCTAAAAACACAGATTATTGGGTAGTTTGAAGGTGAAGCTATTGGAATGTCACTGTGCCTTCCCAGGCTGGAAAAGCAGGGCAGGTGTGTCTGCAGATGGTGGGAGCAGCACTGTGTCCTCTCTCAAATGGAAGGTTTTCTTTGTTACAGCCACATATCCTCACTTCTGCCTGAAGAAGATACCCTTCACTAAGACAGGAGGTTTTTATTGGGTTTCCTTCAAGATTAAATCTGGCCAAAACTGAATACTAAACCCTAAGAAATATTTGGAAGCCTTTTGCCATTACAGCTTCATGCTTTCCACCTAACTGTATTGTAAAACTTGTTCCACATTTTACCAGAAATTATCAGATTTCAATTAACCAAGGCTAATAAAGTGGTAGTTAAAAGGAAAAAAGAGGGAAAGCATTGATAAGATTTTATTTTTATCCATATGTTGCCTTTATGGAGAGTATTTTGTGTTTAACAGTGACATTATTATCAGGACAAAATTGAAAATAACTGTACCTTTTCTTTAATCCCAAACATCATCATTTGTCCAGCTTTCAAAAGACCAGGAAAACAGCATTAACATTCCTGACACTGTTTTGTCATGTTAAATCCAAGCTGCTGGGTTATGGGGATGAAAAGATAGTGTGGCATTAAAATAAAGCAAATAGAGAAAACTTGGGGAGGGGGTGGTTTTTCAGATCATATACGTTAAAAAAAAATAAGTCCTACTCTTTATATTTAATATTCCCATAGTTTATACACATAACAGTACCACAGTGAGACAAGCCAAGGACACCAGGGTTTTCAGCAGACTCTTCTGTGTTTAAAAAGCAATTATGGGCCTTTTTTGCTTTTTAGTAACATTTTTGTCCCTTCCTTGCCTCTGCAGGGACTGAGGAGGAGGATGAGGGCGATGACCTGCTGCTGAGATCTGTGGATGAGTTCTGGTGGTTTCCCCACATGTGGAGTCACATGCAGCCACACCTCTTCCACAACGAGTCCTCACTGGTGGAGCAGATGATCCTCAACAAAGAGTTTGCAATGGTAAGGGTTCCCAAGAGATTTCCTGGGATGCCTTCACTACTGTGGCCATGCCTTCCCCACTGGTTTCATGCTTGTCTGTCCAATACCTGGACATTTCCTCAGGCATGCAAACAGAGGCAGTGAGGCTAGAAACTCATCCCAAACCTATCCTGTTTGTGACTCAAACTGAATTTTGTCTTAACCTTTCCCATTGACACAGGCTCTCTGCAGAGGGAGCAGCCCTGCCCTGAGTATCCTGGCAGGACCATGGGGATCAGAATCAGTGAACACACAGCAAACAGCAGCTGGCCCTCTAAGCTTTAGGCAGCAGTTTGTACACAGGTTATCAGCTTGGTAACTCTGCTGCAAACATCCTCAGTAAGGCACAGAGGAAGCTGCAGTAAACCCTGAACCTGGTGTGTGGTTTGGGAGAAATCTTGATGCTGACAGAGCCAACAAGTGAAGCTGCTGGGTTTCACTGGGCCTTTTTTAATGACCTGCTTGAAAAATGCTCTTTGTATAGCTAACCTTTTGCTAATATTGACAGATAATTGTGCTCCCCTTTTCCTCATTTGTGCTCTGAACTTCCATGAGCCACCCTCCCACTTGCCCAGACCTCATAGTACTTGTACTATTTACAGCCTTTTCAGGATAATTCTGCTGGCTTAGTGCACAAAGAGAACCTGAAATCCATAATGCTGGCTTTGGAAAGACACTGCGTGGTCCTTGGCCAGGCACAGAAATGCCAAGCAACCAGAGCTGCTCACAGCTGAGGGACACAGCAGGCCTTTCTCAGCTGCTTTGGGAACAGCAATTCCCCAGCCCTTCCCAGCTCTAAAAGGCCAAGCCCCTTCCTCCCATCCCTCACATGAGCCAAGGCACATCAGGAAAAAGGCAGAGGCAAATGCCTGAACAAGCAGTTGGGAGCAAGTTATTCCCTTGTTTATGGAAATGTTTTCCTACCAACCTTTAAAGAAAATTAATTAAAAATGGCTTAACTGTTTACTTGTAATGCCAGACTTCCCCCCTTCCCATCTCCTGCTTGGCAGGAGGGCTTCTTTTCCTTTCTACTCTTCTGCTTCCCTGTCAGCCTCATTCCTGGCACAGCCTGTTCATGCCTTTTGTGCAGCCTGGCCCAGAGACCCAAACAGAGCTGAGACTTTAAATGCAAGAGTAATTTTTTAAACAATCCATATCTCAAAAATACACAGCCCCTTCATCTTTAAACCTCTGGGGAAATTCTCCTAGTATTTTCAGGAAGCATAGAGTCACCCAGGTCAAGCCACCTTTGGGAGTAAAATCTATAGCATGGCCTGAAAACAGGGCTGGTAATGGAATCTGTTTGTAACTTCCACTCCAGAAAGATAAAGCCTGTGTCCTGAAGGGTAGAGATTCCTTAGGGTACCTATAAATAAGAAGCTGATGTCAGTGAAAAGCTGCTGTTATTACACTTTTATTTCCTGCTAACATTTCAACAGGGGTTGTATCAACCCCTTGACCTTGAATCTATATGAGCTGTACCATTTACTTATGAGAACATTTCTTTTCAAAAGGCTTCCTCTGAAATTCTCTCTCGTGGGAGAAATTCATCTTCCCTCTATGACAGCCTCCCTGATAGCTATCAGAGAGGTCCCAGCCATGACTTCAGAGTGGTTTCATTCCTCCCTGGCTGTCTCATCCTCAGCATTGTGTCTTCTTTGAGAAACAAGCTCCCTGTTCTGCAGCTGCACTACCCTAAGCCCTCCAGGTTAAAGCAAACCTCTTCCCATTATTCTTTGATGTCACAAGGAGGATCCAAATTTAAATTAGACATCTAGAACAATACATGGAACATTTGCCTGATGTTACACGTGTTTGGTTTGTTGTCCACTATTTTTATTTAATGTTATACTCAGGAGAACACAGCTTGATGCTGGTGCCATTTTCTCCTGCATTTCTCATTTACTGGCCATATCTCCCCACCTCCAGTTTTGGCTGCACATACAAGTGACACTTTGTGTCAGCTTCTGGAAGAAAAGCTGCAGTAATTATTTGGAAGTGTGATCACATTAATTCCTCACCTAATGTGCTATTTCTTTGTTCACTTTTTTTAAACATGGCTAAGGAGGTAACAGGGTTTTCAGCAAGGGAGAACACACCATTATATCCAAGAACAATACTCAAGGTTGCTGAAGATGCCAAATAACACCCAAAAGTTCTGTTTATTAAGACCTTTTGTCTCCTCTGGCTGGTAGATAAAAGCCTTGGCTCTGTTTCACATGGCTTTATCCACTCCTCCTAAAAAGGCTCTGTAAAATGGGAGCTTACAATTGCAGCCTGCCTGAAACAGCTCTGTCACAGCACACAGATAGAAATCAGGCACCTAAACAACCCTGTGCACACAGAACTAATTGCTAATTAGGTATCTAATTGCCTTAATCTCAGTGCAGATATGGACACCTCTGTGCATCTGCCTTCAAGGATTCCCTTCCACGTCCATTGCTTGGGAACCAGGAGACTGCCTTCACCCAGAGCCCTCCAAATTGTTCCATGCATCCCTCAGATATTTATCCTTTCCACTACCTACATGGTGAGAGAAGAAAACTTCCTCACATCCTGCAATAGATGTCATTGTCCCATTGCTCTGGATCTGGCAGGCAGCAGGGGAAGTTTTGCCTGGCAAAATCCTTATCCATATACCTGAGTGATGGGCCCACAGCTGTACATCCATAGCCCCATTCCCAAAGTCCTCTCTGCCAAATCTCTCATCAAACACAAGATCCTCAGCCTCAGAGGAACAAGAGACAGAGATTTTAACTGTGCCCAAGTCACAGGCTACCCAAAGCTTTGCCATCCCAATGTCATCCTCTTTTAGGAAATATGGATGGTGCTTTCTAGGGCCTGCCTAAGGAAGTGGAAAATTAGAATTATTTGGATGATCAGTTGGGTTTGAGTTGATCATGTTTTGTGGCTTGGGTTTTTTTCTCTGTCAGAGGGTCCCAAAATCCTTTAAAAACACTAATGAACAAAATCACAGATTACATTTTACAAACTGATAATTCCTCAAGTATTATTCTCTTTGTTTATAGGCCATGCAATGGATACACAGAGAGGCAAAAAATTGCTCAAGGGCAAGTCTGATAGCATATATTCCAAAAATAAAGCAAACCAAGTTTTCCCTGCCAACAATTACAAGATATTCCTCCTCTCCCTTTGTACATCCTTATCTGACAAAAACAAGTAGAAGGTATCTAATCCAAAGCCTGTAGCTCTTTATTCCATCCTGAATAAATAATAATAATAATAAATAATCACTGTTTGCTCAGTGATTATCTTCTGTGCTCATTTGTGAGTACAAAGCCCAAAGCACAGCAGAGACAGGGCAGAAACTGTCACTGGCTGTACGAGGTAGCTGTGAGCTGACAGGAAGAAGAAACAAAGATGTAGAACCAAACAAATCAATTGAGAACCTGTCTAGCAGCACTCCTTGGCTCCCACCTCCTGCTCACAACCAACTGCAGATGCACATTAGCACTTCCTCTGCCTGCACCTCTTGAGCTGCTCAAACCACAAGTACAGCAGGAGCTTTTAATACACCAATTAAATCCCAACAATGGGAGGGCCCAGTGACCACACAGCCAAGGCAAAGCACCTACATGTGATGAAAAGAGCCTCATTTGTCCCATTATTAATATCTGTACTTTATGTGGGGAAGGAGAGCTGCCCACTGCCTCTCAAAATGGGCTGTGAATATAGGATAACATCATCCTGTGCAGCAGGATGAGACTTATTCTGCCTCACCTTATTTTCTTCTGAAACACTCATTTGCTGCATCACCTGCTAGCAGACAATGCCAAAAGGTTGGGCAAACTTAGCTGAGGTTGTATTTAGCTTTTTCACCTAATAAAAGCCTTCACACTTGCACCTTGACTGACTGTGTGCAAAGATGTACAGTAGACAAAAAATTTATTAAATTAAAAGTTTGCATTCTTGTTTTCTCCGACAGTAGCAAATCATACCTACATTCCAAACTAAACCAACAAGCACAAATTTTGAAATTAAAAAACCCAGTGTACATTTTCAATGTAAAAATCCGGAAATTGCTCCTTAGAATACACAAGAAAAATGCTCAGTACAGGTATCCCTTATATCTTGACACACCAGTACACTCCTCCTTTAACACATGAGTTTTCACTTCCAAAGTAAGTTTAATAACAAAATGAGAGGAAAAGAAGAAAAGTGCAACAGAAAAACCACTAAAAGGGGACACACAGTATTTAATCTTTCCTGGTAAACTGCAAATAGAACTGCCCAAAGAAAACAGAATTATTTGATGGTTGTTTCTTCTTACCTCCATATTGGCTATCTGGGTATCTGAGGTATTTCTGTGATGAGCTATGTAGTGAGCAGGTTTTATTCAGAGGCTTACTTGAGTTTTATGTTGAGAACTCCTGAAAAACTGCCTGATTTTATTTGTGAATGGCAGATCACCATTTCAGCATTCTGTTGCTATGGAAATTCCAGCATCAAACCATCAGGAGATAAACAGGATCTTACACAAATTCATCCAGATCCCTACTTTGGGATAAGTCATCCAGAGCAGGGTTCATTGTCAGCCCCAGGACACATCTGCCTGAAATCTTTGTTTCTCTGTACTCCCTACCCCACTTTTGGTGAAGGTTTGTACATAAAAGCTGAGACAGGATATTTAGGTTAACAGTTTGACAGTCTGAGCATCACAGACCTCTCAGGCATGGCAATAAAAGGCCAAATTCAAAGAAATCTTTTAATACAGCTTTTTACTTTGTCCATGGCAACCAAAAAAAAAAAAAAAATAGAGAACAGGGTGATTTACCCTCTGTCATTAAAGAGCTATCCCTCATTCCACCCTTAAACTGACTCATGGCTCTCAAGTAGGTAACAGCATTAATAAACTGAAATTACATTTTATTCTCAGTAAATTACAAAACAGAGAGTTTGGGTTTCTCTTTTACAGGCGCAGTCTGTAACCAGAGGTCTTGACTATCAGGAGTGGATAACTTAAAGTGGCTGCATTATGTGATGTAGGAATGAGTGTTCCCTACAGATTTAACCTAATTTTTGCCAATGAATCAAAACCCTTTCTTTGTAAAGTACTTGAGGATGCCCAGCAGAACCTGCTGTTCCTGGAATTAATCAATGGATAATGTGGGCAAAAGGAAGGACAAAAAAACCCCATGAAATCATCATTTCATATTTTAGCCATTTCCCTCTGCAGATCAGTTTTAAAGGAGTAGAAAAGAGCTGACGTGTCTGGTAGTACTGGGAGCAAGCTGAATTTGTGTCTTTGGAAATCTGCAAGATAACCTATAGATTATATGATGAACATGCACATATTCCCATATAGAAATGGAGCTAAATATAAATATTGATAAAATATAAAAGTAGTCCTACCTATTTTTTGCTATATCCTAATACCATGGAAAAAAATGTGGTTCAGAAGATAGGCAGAATATTTATTTCTTAAACTAGGAAGGAATCTTTCCCCTGTGCCAGAACTAGGAAACACAACCCCACGTATGTCACTGCAACATTTTTTTCCATCTGTTTACTAGCTTACTAAATAAGCAGCATTGGTTCACTAGATGAACCAGACAGGTAGGATGCTCATTAAAATATGTGCAATATGTCACAGAACAAGAGGCAAATCCATTGCATGCAACAGCAATGGAACATAATCCAGGAGGATTACTCCTCACTGCAGTCACCCAGCTGGAACTCCAGTTCCCTCCAGCTCGTGCTACAGTAGGTACAAGGCAGTCTAGGGACAGCAGTTTCTCCAGTGCCACAGTGGGCAGGAATAAAGCTTTGAATAATGACATGGGGGTTTGGGGTTTTCCGTGTGTCCCTAACTTGTCCCTCCCTGCGGTGCCCTACCTTGCAGGAGCACGGCATTCCCACGGGCATGGGCTACGCGGTGGCTCCGCACCACTCGGGGGTGTACCCGGTGCACGTGCAGCTCTACGAGGCCTGGAAGAAGGTGTGGCACATCCGTGTGACCAGCACAGAGGAGTACCCGCACCTGAAGCCTGCACGGTACAGACGGGGCTTCATCCACAATGGCATCATGGTACACTGCATTTCCATGTTCATAGCAATACTACTGCAGGGACTCCAGAGGGGGCTGCTTGACCTGGAGGCCTCACGCTTGCCTGCATCCTTAAAATTCCCTGGGACCCAGCAGCTGTCAGGATGCCCAAAGAGTGCATTTGTTAGGCAGTTTAAAAGAGGGGGACAAAAGTCACACAGACTCAGGCAACTGCAGAAGTATTCCTCAGAAATTACATGTGCTCGTGGCCCATCGACTGCCAAGCAAGTCGTGGCAGCACTCTGGGAAATCATTAAACTGCCTAAGACCTCTGTTCCCAGCTCTGCTTCATCTTTATGCATGAAAGGATTAAAAATCCAGCACCTGGGAAGGTGAACAGGCGTAAGTAATCTCCTCCAGCACTTCTGCAAGGCTGAAGTTTCAGCTCTGCTCCTGAAATTCCTAGAGGCAGGACTGGTACCCTGGCCTCACTCCTACACCCCTCACCCTGGGGGGACAGAAGCACTTAAAAGTGCAAAGGACAGGAGAACTTAGCAAGCCCTTTGGCTTGTCCTACCAGGCAACTGCAGACCTCTAGGCCGGGTGTGCTAAAGTGAACTGACAAATATTCCAAGGGATGGTTTCAAGTCCCAAATCTGCTCTGAATATTGCCTGTGCATACCAAGTGCAAATTGTGATCCCCTAAACAAGGCAAACGAGGCAGAGGGAGTGTCTCAAAATCAAATTCCTGCAGAGCCAATTACTGCTGGAACAGACTCAAAATCAGCAGTGTTTTTACACATGTACCCAAATACTCTACAAATGCAGGTTTTGGTTGTTGTTTTAAATGAATAAAAAAATATAAAATATTGAATTGAATTAAGGGAAACCAAAGTCCTTCCCCAGGTTGATCATGGCACTGCAATACCTGTGTAAGCTGCTGTTCCTCTGTTCCCAGGTGCTCCCTCGACAGACCTGTGGCCTTTTCACTCACACTATTTTTTACAAGGAATATCCTGGTGGTCCTCAGGAGCTGGACAAAAGTATCCGAGGAGGGGAACTGTTCCTCACCATTCTCCTGAACCCCGTAGGTACCTTCTTTCTTTTTTTGGATGTGCTGGCTATCAAGGAGGAGGGAGGGAGGAAGGGAAGGAGATCAAGTTGGGAAATCAAACCCAGGACCACTTGCTCAGAGGTAACAAACACTTTAAGAAGAAAGGAGAAAGATGTCTTCTGCCAATTTCCAGCTACAACTGTACCTGCAACAATTTCCTGGGAAATGCATTAATTCCAGCTCCCTATTGTTTCCCAGCCTGAAGCCAGGTCCCCCTGAGACATGTCTGAAGATGAAACAAACCTGTGAGGGTAGAAAAAACTGATCTCATTCATCTTTTTTTCTATTTTCCCCATGAGCTTGGCTCCTCAGGCACTCCTCATACAGCTCAGTGGAAACCCCAGGGCTCAGACCTGATTTCATTCCTCCCTCACCAGCTCCTAAAAACAGGTTTTGAGCTGCTAAAGAACTGCCTGGTACCATATAAGACAGGAACCTAGAGGTGCAAGGAGCAAGGGAAAGAGCCAATCCCCCCATATATTGATTATTTTTTCTTGACATTGTCCTCCCTCCTTCCCATTGCACCCAAACAAGCTGCACCAGGCACAAGATGAATGTCCCTTGTCTTGCCAGGTGGCCTCATTTGCAGTGAATTTAAACTCCAGTACTCATTGACTCCTCTGCAGGGCTAAAGCAGCTTCAGGGGGAGCTCTCAAATCCAGGCCACTTTTATTTAGACACCTAAATATAGATTTTTGGTGCTCTACAGTTAGATGCTGGTCAGTGAACATTGGCCTGGGTAAGTAAGATGGTGTCTGAGTCGGATTCAGGGGTCCTAAAGAAATGGAACATTTCTATCAGGAATTTTTCTATGCCATACCCATATCCCCTCACTTGAGAATAAAACAGATCCCTCTTCTTTGTCCTGTCTCCCCACTACCTGCAGTTTTCTCAGGCTGGCTTTTCTCAAGTGTAGCTTGGAATTCACACTGAGCTTTCTCATACTTGGATGAATACCTGGGCATTTCTCACTTATCTGAGGATTTCCTCAGATTTGGGCAGTGCAGCAGAGAGCTCCTAACCCCACAAGCAATGCTTAGAACAGCCCAAATCCCTCAGCCAATCTGTGTCCCAATAACTTGAGAGTGCCCTAGATATTGGTGGTGATATTAGAAAAAACTGCAATGATCAACTTTTGATTAAACAGCTTTTCAAGAGGTTTATAGAAACTCTGTCCCTTCCTCAGGTCGTGGTTAGCAATTTCAGCAAATGTATTACAAATACCTATTAAGCTCAAATACCAAAAATGTTTGTGCTTCCATGAAGCAATATCACACTGATGGTTAAATTAGAAAGTGCCCAAGGGACACTGCATTGGAATAAAGTTTGCAGAGAGATTGTCAAGGGGATCTTCTGATGGAATTTTTTTAAAATGGCTTCTACTGAATACTCTGTGGCTCAGAGAGATATTTTCACTTGCTAATTTATGAATCCTAAAGATGAGTCATGTCTGGCAGAGATGATTTAGTAGTAGGCAGAGGAGGGATAAATTCCACCAAGACAGACAGAAATCAAACCAACTTCCTTGGAGTTTTAATGAGGGTTACAAGAATCCCAGGCAGACCTTTCCAGAATCCAGCTAAGGCAGCAGGCTGCTCAAGTCTGCAGTTTGGGGTACTTACTCATTGCATAAACACTTCAAAGCAAAACTCATTCAAGTTACTGGGGAAGGCTCAGCAAACAGCCTGGGCTTGAAATAAACCCAAATAGCTAAACTCTTTCAAAGGTATCAATCCAGATCCCCTCTGAAGGGTTCCTTCATTTGGAGGCTAAGAGCAATAACAGAGAGCTTCAGATGTATAAGCAAATAAGAAGTACAAATACAGTTGGGGGCAGAAAATGAAATATTATCTTCCTGGACTTTAGCTTTACTATTTGATACAAGTAAGAAAAATTTCAGTTTAAAATTTCTTATCTCCCTTGCCAGACCAAAGCTGGATGTTCAATCAGTGTTGTTATAATCATCTTTGATGTTATTTACTATGTAGTTTGACAAACATCAAAACCCAGTTAGTCACTAAATCTTAATTAGGACAGACCTTCCAAAAGCTGCAGCATCAGCACTTGCACAGCAGCAGTGAAAAGAGAGCAGCAAAACCACCACACTCACTAGAAAGAAGGGAAGAGGAAAAAATGACATCTAAAATGACAACCAACCAAAATGTAAAAAAGCTTTACAGAACTGGTTTTGTGCCCAACCTAATTTTGATAGCCAAATGAAACTTGTCCCAACACTATGATTCTTGTGACAGAATAAGTATCTCAATTAACTATAGTTAGATCTTAAACCAAGAAAACACATTCATACTCAAAAAAGTACATTGCTGCTCATGATGCATCTTCAAAGACAGGAGTGCAAAACCAAAGAGCATCAGACAAGAAAATCACCAAGTCCTTAATAGGAATGTAGCGCTACCCAGCTATGTTTATATGTTAGAAAATTCTCTGGTTCTGATCAGCATTGTGAAAAAATATTTAGGCTTTCTGCAGGTGTGCAGCATTTTACAGCTCCAGCAGGAGAGGCAAAGTCAGCCTGAAACTCATAAAAATTTATTTTCTGTTTAAAACCATGTTGAAGAGCATCATGTCATTTTTTTCTCCTCCTAAACCTTCTCAATTCTTTACAATTTCTTGCAGTGCTTTGAGATATCTTTTAAACATTTGCTTCATTGGGTTATAGAAGATGAAAAAAAAACTTATGGCATTTCAAAGGAGTTCAACATTTCAGTTATTTCCAGCCTTTTTAAAATTCTACCTCTCATTATTTGCTTAGCTTAATTGTGCTTTAGAATAACTTGTCACAGAATATGTTCTTAAAATCTCCCTCCCTCATTGTTTATTTCACCAGTACTCTGCCACATTGGTTTCCTTTTAAACCTCTTCCCATCAACTCCCCAGGCACTTTGGGTTTTGCCTCACTCCACAGAGATACTCAAGGTAACCAGCAGTAAAACCAACCTCCTTTAGGGTGCCTGGTTATTTTTTTTCTGGAAAGGGAATTTGGTGTGGAAGCTGCACTGTTTTCCCAGGCTCCCATCATCTGCTATCATGACCAAACACGGAGCAGGAGGTGGAAAGAGCAAATGGGATGAACAAAGCAAATCCCTCTCTGCTTCCAAATGTAACCCAGGAA
Source organism: Serinus canaria (assembly GCF_022539315.1). NCBI lineage: Eukaryota > Metazoa > Chordata > Aves > Passeriformes > Fringillidae > Serinus > Serinus canaria. The sequence goes on along the minus strand of NC_066317.1, from coordinate 2,734,525 downwards.
AATTCAGAATTAAAGGCAACACACTTGTAACAAAGTCCCCAAAACTGAAATGCTTTCAGCAGCACAAAAAAAAAAATGCAGGTTTCCCATAGGCCAAGTTGGAGAACTCCATTGGAGTTGAAGTTTTCAGGGAGATTTTGCACATCCAAATGTCAGGCTCAAAACCGAGTGGGCTCTCTGACCACTGCCCTTCATTCAGTCTCCCGGGAAGAGCCTGACATGTTTAATGCTTTTACAAACTGTTCTATTTATCACCTCTTGAGCATTCACAAGGTCTCCCACTATCTGTTTGATGGCTCCTTTCCTTTCCTCCCCTGCTCCACAGGCCATAAACAACAGCCATAAACATTTAACAGCCAAGATAAGCTAATAAATACAGCCCTAAATATTATTGCCTCTACAAACAACAGCGAGAGAGTCATTTATCCTAAAAAAACCACCTCTTTAAACCAGAGAGCTTTTTATTAAGCCAGCAAGTGACAGCACAAAAGGCACCTCAATTGCACACTACAGCAAAAATGAGTGTATGGGGCTTTGAGGAGAAGCAGCATCACCCACTGGCCTGGCTGAGCAGTCAGTGAATTGGGTTTATTTGCCAATGTGATGCACGTTTTCCCATAACCTATTCACTTTAAAAGCTTTTGAATAACCCAGAATCCTGGCACCCCTTTCCTGCAGCACCCTTCCTACTCCTCCTTTCCCTCCCTGTTCCACAGGAATTCACCTGGGCTGACTCTTCCCCTTTCTCTCACAGGGTGTTTTTACTCCATCTCCCACTGACTCCTTTCCATAGCTCCACCATAAAAATGGGCACAAGTCATTTTTCTCCCTGTTGTTATATATATATAACCCTCCCTACTGCAGGTTTACACCTGCCTCACCACATAGGATCTGGAGTCAGGCATACCCTGCACAGCATTTGGCCCACAAAGCCACCAAAGTATCGTGTATCTGCAACTGACAGATCAGGTTAAAAATGGAGGAGCAGCAGAAAAAAGGAGAAGTTAAACACTTCTTCAGGCTTCTCTTCCCACTTCAATCAAACACCCCTAAGAAGCTTTAAGCAGAGGTGAAACGTGGCAGATGAATTTCAGGAAGATTAGCTTTTCTTCACAGGAATTTGGTTGTCGAGAGCAAAATCAGACCTGTGATTGAAAGGTAACTTTGAACTCCCCTCAGCAGAAGCTACAGGCAGCCCATAATAATGTACATTATTATTCCAACTCCCTGGCAAGTGGCATGGGACGCTTTTAATTCTGAGGGCCACTTAAAGGCATTTCCATTTTTAAACTCTTCCCGTGACTAAAGGGCTCTTGCTCATTCCTAGCCTGTTAGATCTGCATTCTCCACATCTCGCATGTGCCACACTTGCAAGATTTTCTTCTTGTTCCCTGCTCTCTCTCATCACAGAGACAGAGAATCACACGTTATTGCTTTGGCATATTAAAAGCAAATGCAGAGAGGGGTTAATTTATACCTTCCACAAGAGATTCGGGAATGTTATTATGGAACATCTTGAGTGCTGGTAATGTTTTTCTTTTTATTTGCTTTGTTTCTCTGAGCATAGTTATAGAAAGAATAAAAAATAACCTTGGGCATTGTAGGAAATGTGCTGCAACCCAAAAGTAATTCACAGTGCAGTTCTGCTGAGGGCCCTGTGAGCTGAGCATCTCAGCACATTTTGGGGACAGAAAAAAGCAGGCAGACAACCTCCCAATAAAAAAATGTCAATAATTGTGGAGCTGCAGTTACCAGGGTGCATCCCACAGGGACACACGTGTCCCTCTCCAACCTGACAAGAGGGAAAGGTTCATTCCACCAAATTAAAAGGGAGTTTTGTTAACAAGTTATATCAGAATTTATCCTAAAGGTCATAAACAAACAAATCAACTCTGACCTTCCTCATGTTCCTGAATATTTTTCCCCCCTTGGTAAATCATTATTTTTCTCCCTCATCCCACATGGCTGCACAGAGCTACTACAGGGAAATGTTATCCCATGGAAACTCAAGCCTTCAGCAGCACATTTAGAAACTAATTAGCTTGAAACCCAGAGCCTCAGGAAAACATTTCAAGGATAGCACATCTCCTTTCCTTCTTTCATGACATTTTCCTGCTTTATGAAAGCTGCTGCTCCACTCCACACATTTTGATATTTCACCAGAATTCCTTCCCAGCAAGTTGGGTGATGGCAGAAAGAGCAGTAAACGACTGCATGTCAGCAAAGGGGGTACTGGGGAAATAGGGAAAGAATCTGATACCTTCATGCACACACCATGCAATAATTTATTCAAGTGTCAGGAGCCAGCCTTCCAGGTGAAAACCAGCTGACTCAGAACTCCCTGATTATTGAAAATGAATCCTTAATAGAAGTAAATGGCCAAGAACTAAACTTCCTCGCTGTGTTCGCCATTCAAATTAATTGGAAAGTGGCTGATTTGAGAATATTATATCCTCTAGTGAACTGAAAATGCTGCCTATTTTTTTTCCTCTGAAACCAAGAGTAGAGAATTAAATTAACTCTGAGGTTTGTTTGCTCAGAGTAGGCCACCAAACTGGATTAATTAATCATCATTTATGAACACTCTATAACCCAGAGCAGTCAGAAAACTGCTAAGATAGCAACATGACAGGAGAACTGTTTTAAAACCAAATGATAAATTTCCTCCATCTCCAGCCTATAGCAACTTGCCAGGCATTTCTTTGCAGTTCAAAAGAAAATATCCTGGTGAAAACTCTTTCTTGGTGTTCATAGGAATGCTCAGAATAAACAGAATGATTTAGACTTGTTCTGTAACTTGGTGTGCTGTGCAGGGTCCTGGGCAGTCATTTCCATAGGGAATGCCAGGGAATGTTTCCTTCCTCCACCTGGAGATTACAGACACAGGTCAGGGATAAAAGACATGATTCATCCCATCATTCCAAGCCCAGTCAGAAGCAGACCTTGATTTACCACATCTCTAAGCCGAAATGGCAGAGAAACTGTCATTTATGAGCACTTATCCAAACTCATCATCTGGGCTTCTTTTTGCCTGCATGTCCCTTGTCCTCCACAGCTCTACCTCATGTTCAGCTTGACCTAAACCAACAGTACCCAAAACCCCTGCAATCTGCTTCATTTCCTTAATTTGAACTTGGGTTTGTTGTTAAGTCTGAACTGAGTAGATTTAATTCTTTTTTTAAGAGAGAGTTTATAGTCTAAGGAAGTCTTTTCAGAGAGAAAACACAGATGGCAAGAAAACAAATTCCTGTGTCATGAATTTCAGTAGAAATGGGAAATAACAAGAGAATTGAATTGCTGTAGACTTCTGCAAAAGCTTCCTGGGGCCCACAGATGTGAGTGGCAGCAGCTTTGGCCACAATTAGCTGTGCTGCTGATCACTTACACAAGTGTGACAAATGAACAGCCATAAAACTTCCATTCAGATCTTCCACCCTCACACAGCCACACACCAATTGCACAAATTCATCAGAAGCACCAGTTATTTTTTTCACAGCCTCTTAATGCGTGTGCTGAGAGGAAAAAAAAAAACCTTAAAATCCTCATTTTTTTTCTACTTGCAGGCTCTGAAAAAAAAAAAAATTAACTAACATCCATAACTAATAGATTAGAACCTCCCAAGCAGTTTTCTTCATCTGGGACCCCCCTGCACCTCGTGGTGTCACAAACATGTATGACCTGGGGAGCAGTGGCTGGGTTGGAATGTGCTCATGTGATTTAGCCTTTACTTTAGAAGCAAAACTTGGAGAGATAACAGAAAAAATAAATAAAATATCAAACCTAGCAACTGTATTCTCAGAAGGAAAGGAACAAGGCACAAGATTGTTTTGTCAATACTGAGGAATTCATTTAATCCTGCCAACTAAACAACGGAAAAGCAGAAAACGTTCCTGGGTAAATGAGAACCAATTTTGCTCTTCCAGTAGGGAATTTTAAAACAGTATAGAGCCTCTGCAACATTTGTACAGCTGTCCCAAAGCCATTCCCACCACTGCTGGACAGCAGCTTCCACTCCCATCCTGGGAGCACTCGAGGTGGAGAGCAGAAAGAGTAATGAATATGGGCACAGGAAATAAATGCCATTCAGTGGTTTTGTTTCCCCTTCAATCAAAGACAAAAATGTTTCTGTCCAAACACTGACTTTGTTGCTTTCTTTAGAGATATTATATTTGGAAAATATTCAATTATCCTGTCAAGAGCATTAAAGTATAAACAGATGTGCAGAGTGGAAAGAGAGCAAAAGTAAAAAAAAGAAAAAAAGCACGATTTTCAGGCATATAAATGATTTTGCTTCAGCAGCAGAAGGGTCATGAATATGAATAGTGCTGAATTCTAGAGAAGCCATTTGTCATTATTAAAATTAGTGCTTTGTCAACACAAAAATCTCCCTCCCAGCTTCCCCCCAGCCGCACAAGCAGCTGCGTGAGGGGATTCATTATCCAGAGCGGGGCTCTGCCTCTGGAGGGACGAGGTAATCCAGAGCAGGAGGCTCCAGGCTGGGGCAAGGATGAGCTGCCACAGAGTCAGAGAGGCTGTGCCACCAGGGATGAGCACAGGAAACCTGGCAGCTCTGTGCTCCTCAGCCCTGCCATCTCACTGCCACAGGCAGAAACCCAAAGGGGCTGCCCCCCGATCCCCTTCCTGGCCTCGGCACTTGGAGCGCGATGGATTAGCAGAATGCATTTGGCTGGGAGAGGAGCCGAGCAGTGCATGCACTTCCACGGGAAATGCACATCCACATCCCTGCAAGAACACCACGGATTGCCCGGCACGAGGCCGAGCTGCACCGCATTAATTCCTCCCTTCTGGCAAACCTGATTTTAAAAAGCTGCTAAAGACAGTAAACATCCATTTCCTCTCAGAGCAGCAGAATTCCCACATGACACCCAACTCTGCCTCCTGGGCTTTCCAGCAATGGGCCAAGCAGCAGGAGGAAAGGACCTAAAGGGGACCATTGATCCTATTTAATTGTGGAATGGCTGAGAGGATGAGGTGGAACACATTTATACTTAAGTTTGCTAATGGATTTTTTCATTGGAAGTGCTTGGTCAATAGATAAGGGGGAGTTTCAGATCCCAACAGAAAGGAACCAGCCAATCTTTTATTCCCAGCACAGGATTGCCATCCTTGAGATTGTGTTGCACTCCAGCTGTGCCCTCCAGAGGCAGGTGGCTAATCTTTGGCCAAAACCAAGTGCTTTGTGCTAAAGCCGTGCTAAGGTTGGCAGCTACAAAGGAAAAAAGCTCTTTATTCTAAATTAATAGGGCTGTGCATCCAGAGCAAGCACACAAACTCTGAGTACAGAACACAGTTTGAAGGCACTGGTTTATATTACATTTTTTTAAAAAAGCCCTTTGTTTCTCTCTGCTAACTACTCTAGGTTTCATTTTCTAGAACACAAGCCTGCATATACAAACATTCCATATAGAGAAAACAACATTCCACATAGAGAAAACACTATTCCACAAAGAGAAAGCAGTGTGTATCCGAATTCTAGATCTAAGTGCTGTGAAATAGCCCTAGAGACAAAAACCACACAGTGAAATGGTGTGAGGGTCCTGCCATTAGTTTGCAAGCAATCATCCATGCTCTAAACATGAACTGTTAAAACCCATCACCTTTCATCCCCAGTGATTTGGAGGTAGATGGCAAAGAATTAAATCCCATTTTAGTCCATGAATAATAAATCATATCTGGGTTTTTTTCACTTCCAAAAACACCACTGGAGCAAAAGAAGTCAAAAGAGACATCAAGATCTTTCGACTCCATGAAGAGTGATTAACTGGATATTTTAAATTGGTTTGCAGCATAATTAAACTCCTAGAATAAGCTAATACTCATCTCCTACATTTTAACATTAAAAACAATCTCATTTATTTTCAAGTGTACACAAAGCACAAAGAGCTCACAGATTTACTTGCATACTTCATTTGGTGCAATAACTTTAAAAGCCATTGGCAGACCCTTTAGCACTCATCAAACAAATGCTCCAGAAGCAAGGTGATATTCTCCAGCAACATTTCCTACAAGTGTTTTCCTTTTCAGCACTTCAAAGCAGTTTGCAGGAAGAACTTTTCACATTTACAGGAGCTGAACTAGCAAGGATCTGTTTGTGTTGGCTGAGGTTTATTTTGTGAGGAGAGGATGATTTATTACCTTCCTTATGGGTCTGGGGTAGCACTTAGAGCATGCACTAAGTTCAGGGTAATTTTAAGATTCACTCTGTTTATGTCAACTACTTGGGGTCATAAAACACACAGGCACTGGAATCCACCAAATCAATCCACAGAAAAAAACAACTTGTACAGCTTCCAAGCTCTGCTTAGGCCGGGCCCAGAGCAGAATAAAAGGGAAGAATAAATTACCTTTTGTGGCATAAAGTGTGCAGAATGCAATCCAGCTGCAGAAGGGCCATGAGGGATACTTTCTCCTAAGCTCCATCTGTCTCCCCCTTGCAGGAGCACTAAAAGCTCCTTGTTAATAATTTACCAAACTAATGGACACATTTCCAGGCACTGGGGGCTGGTGGTTAAAGAAGCACCACCTTGGCACAGCAAGAGGGTGAGAGTGGGAAGCTAGTGGCCTCTCATCCCCTGATGTGCTAGGGACAAGCCTGGGACAGCAGGGCAGGAACCTGCAGAAAGGAAAGCTTTCTCTGCGGGTGGATCACTGCTAAAAACCTTCCTGAGACACACACAGAGGTATTTCAGAGCCCATCTCCAGCATATCTGACCCAGAGCCCAGCCTCCAAAGGAATGCTGCATAAACACTCTCCCCCAGGCCTGGGCTGTGCAAGGCATTACTCAAACCACACCCAGCAGCCCTCCAGGACATCAGCTCATTTCATTTTGAATTAAAAAAACTCAAAATGCACCAACCTGAACATGACTCCTGAAGCAGAACCCAGAGGAGGAAGGAACAGACACTCACCGACAACCTCAGCCCTCCTCTCTTGCACATGACTTTTTAAACTCCTCCCTTTCCTAATCATCCCAGTCAAGTCTCACCTGGACACAATTATCCCTCTGCAAAGCAAACCCCTTACTGGGGAACCAGGTGTCCCCACTGTTGATAGCTAGTTTCCTCAGAATGAGGGTGCTTCAATCCCCCAAATCTGCCTGCAGCTGTAATCCAATTCCACTGTCTGTCCACCCCAGTTCAGGCCCCTGCACTGACTAAAACAGCCAAGTGACAACATTCAGTTTGGTGACATCTTCATAAAAATAAATAATGACAATCTATAGGCAAAACAGCCACAAAACTGAGTTTAATCACCACATGGAAAGAAAATGCTGGGAAATACATTTGTCACATTGTTCTTATAAACTCTCTTTATCCCTCTGAAATAAATCATGAGATCTACAAGGCAGTGGTCATGTAAAGGCTGATAAAAAGAAGTCATATCAGCAATGAGGAGAAAATAAAGACAGAGATACTTAGCTGAGATACCATCCTTCACAGAGCCTGAGAGTGTTTCTGTGACAGAATTTATTCCCTTACTTACAGCCATGCTATTCTAGACACACCAGTCAGCACTGGGGGGGAACAGCAAATTGGATTTTTGGTGTGCCATGTCTGAAAGGCTTCTCTTCCCCCAGATCAGCATTTTCATGACCCACCTGTCCAACTACGGCAACGACCGCCTGGGCCTCTACACCTTTGCCAACCTTGCCAGCTTTGTCAGGAGCTCCACAAACCTGAGGCTGCAGACGCTGCCCCCCGTGCAGCTGGCCCAGAAGTACTTCCAGCTCTTCCCCGAGCAGACTGACCCCCTCTGGCAGGTAAAGTCACCTCCTCTTCCTCCTCCAGCTGCAATCCCCTCATTGGAACGAGCATCTTTTCCTCTAAAAAGCCTTTTTCGAGTATGGGAATGTGAGTTCAATGCTGTCATTTAATGGTTACCTGAACCTGCCTCTTCTCCTACCTGGAATACCATGAGCCACACTGAGCTTGTGGTTACACAGGCTTAAATACAGGGGGGCACCAAGGAAACATGTGCAGCTTTTTAGGGCTTACACTGGCAAAAAGGTGCAGAAAATTTCCCCTATTATTTTTGGCCTAGCTATAAAGGAAGTATAAATCCATAATATCTCCACTGGGCTGCAGCAATTCCGTTCAGCTGATGATTTTCTCTGTCACATTTTGTTAATTTTATTCACCAGCAAAGTGTATCCTCTGTTACCTCTGCAAAAGCAGCGTCTGTATGATAACTGCTTTGAAGAGCAGCCCAGTCCCAACCTCTTCTGCAGGGCCTTTTGTTCACAGGTCTTTATTTTGCATTCATAGGTAGGAGAAAGATAAGGAGATGAATAATATCCCACATTTCTCTTTTGTCCTTCCCTTTTGCATTCTCACGTAAATTAAAATTGGCATTAAGCCCCATGCATCCAAAACCATTCTGACAGCTCAAAAAGTAATGCCTCAAAGCCATCCAGAGGCTTCCATCTGAACCTCAGATGGAAATGTGATTAAATCAATGTTCCAAAAAAATTTTTTTTTCCCTTCTTCTTTTCTGCTGATGACTGACCCTTGTCCTCAGTCATCCAAAGCCGTTGTACACCCACTGTGGGATGTTGCAGCTCAGTGCAGGGCTCTGGCAGTGGTGCAGAGCACTGAGGCCCTGCAGAGGTTCCAGGTGCCCCAGTGTGATGGCCACCACCACCTTTTGTCCTTCAGAACCCGTGTGACGATAGGCGACACAGGGATATTTGGTCCAGAGACAAAACTTGCGACCACCTGCCCAAATTCCTGGTGATCGGACCCCAGAAAACAGGTAAGGAGCACAAGGAGAGCTTTAAAAAAGTTTCTACAAAGTCAAAGGTGTTTTTTTTATTTTTTAATATTTCCTAATGGCATCTGTTTTTGTTGTCATAGGAACGACAGCCCTTTATTTATTTCTTCTGATGCATCCTTCCATTATCAGCAATCTCCCCAGCCCAAAAACTTTTGAGGAAGTTCAATTCTTCAATGGCAACAACTACCACAAGGGAATTGACTGGTAAGAAGAGTCACAAAAACGAGATGTTCATTCCTAATACATGGAAAATCACGGTGGAACAATTCCGGGAGCGGGTGTGACATGGCCTTAATTACTGGATGAATTCGTTATGCAGGGAATTATCAGATGGAAAGAGAATCTAATTGGTAATGATGGGGCATTTAATCAAGCCCCTAATTTTGTTTAGACATTACAGAAAGAATTTTCTGAGTTTTCACACAAATGAATGCAAGAGGCAGATCTGTCATGAGAGTTCTGTCTTCATGCTGAATAACATCTCTGTCTTGTCATAGCTGTAGCTGCACTGACTTACACTCTGTTCCTTCCAAAGTGGCTTTTCATGAAGTGAGGTTCCATTTATCTCTTCACGAGGATCCATCCAATCAATTTTAAATGGAAAAGACCATTCAAAGCCAAAATTCAAATCTTGCATTCTGAAAGCGTCCAAAAGCAAAGTTATGTCAGTTCCAAAATGAAGTACTTCAACAATGTTAAAATTAAACAGTTTGACATTTAAATGTTGACATTAAATGTTGACATTTTGAAGCTTTTCCCATTTTTTTCTGCAGCTAAAACTGAACTCACTCCAAACTGGTGAAAGATATCCCTTTGACACTGAAGTTATTAGCAAAAATCCCATCCATCACAGGAAAAACCTAATTACCAGACTTCATGAGGGCTTTAGCAATTACCAGCACCACCTAAGAGCCAAGATGCATTCCCATTACTCCAGTCTGGGCTGAGCTGAAAAATTCAATTTTCCTTCTTGAGAATTATGTCTGAAAATTCACCTTCTCACCCACTATGAAATGGGAAGCACGGGGCCATGACCCTGTTGTGCTGCTGCTAATCCTGACAAGTCTCTTCCCTTACAAGGTACATGGAATTCTTCCCCACTCCTTCCAACACCACCACTGACCTCCTCTTTGAGAAAAGTGCCAACTATTTCCATTCTGAGGAAGCTCCCAAGAGAGCTGCTTCCCTCATCCCCAAGGCCAAGATCATCACCATCCTCATCGACCCGTCCGACCGCGCCTACTCCTGGTACCAGGTAGGGAATTCTGAGCCGCTGGCAGGGGATGATGGGTGGCATCAGTGGGAATCTGTGTCCTTGAGCAAGTGATGGGACTTATGGCACAGCCTTGGCACCCCGTGGGAGCAGGAGGGTGCTGGATGCCAGCTTTTGCAGCTGGCACCTGCGACACCGGTGTCAGGAATGATGAAAGTTCCCAGCACAGAGCTGCCACCAGCTGGAAGCAAACAGTTTAATCTCAATTACAGCTGACAGGGCAGAGAGGGAGAGCAGTGCTCCATGCCCAGGGAGATGCACAGGGAAGAGGAGCCCAGCCAGGGAATCAGAGCTCTTGATGCTGAGGGCCCCGCTTCCCTTCCCCCAGCATGTAAGCTCGGCAGTGTGCAGCGGTGCTCAGATAGAACCAGTGTCTCCTGAAGTTTCCAAGGAGGTAAAAAGAGCTGTGACTGGAGACACTGGCTTTTTTCTCTCCTTGGAAATAAAAGCAAGCCTGTTGTTTTCCCCAGAAAACTCCAGGATGCTCTTCCTTGCCTTTTACTGAGCCCACACTCTTCCATAATAAAATCTGCACTATTAAAAATTCTATTTTTAAGGAAATGTATAAGCATGCATGTGAAAAATGACGTAGGCAAACACATGAAGGAAACACTAAATGCAGTGTTAAAATACTCAGATTAATAAGGCTGGGACAGCATGAAATACACCATTGCTGATCCTGCCAGCAAGTTCTGCAAGGAACAAAGCACGGCCAGGGGCTGCAGTTTGCACCAGGTAATATCTCATTGGCACCTTTCCAGCTGCCGAGGCAAAGCAGCGAAACAGTGATTTTTGAGATTTTGAAGATTTCAGGCTTCGTCTCCAGCATGCCCGTGGCACGTATTTCCCTATCTCCCGCAGCACCAGCGCTCCCACGAGGACCCCGCTGCCCTGAGGTTCGACTTTTACCAGGTGATCACGGGCGGGCCCTGGGCGCCGCCGGAGCTGCGGGCGCTGCAGCGGCGCTGCCTGACCCCCGGCTGGTACGCGCTGCACATCCACAGGTGGCTCTCGCACTTCCCGCCCTCCCAGGTAAGGGCCGGGCTGGGCCCGCCCAGCTCAGCCAGCCTCGGCACGGCCCAAAGCGGTTCCGAGGCTCCTGTGCCCCGGGAAAGCTGCAGCTGCAGCGCCAGATCCTGTGGGAAGGGCTGGCAAATTCGTTTAGAAAATGCCAGGGCTTTTTCGAAATAGAAATTTCATCCTGCTCCCCACTTGGTCCCTCTCATAGAAATCTTCTCATGTCTTTGATCCTCAGATGGAATTGGCCTTTCTCAGGGCTGGAGCACAGATTCCTTCTTTTGCCCCCTCTTCCTTCAGATATTTTGTTGAATTGTCTTTTATTTCCTTTGCCGTGAAAAATTCACCTAAATGCATAGATCTGAAGAATATTTCCATGGTTGAAGTAACAATAATAAAATAACCCAAAGCAAACATATTAGTGCTGCCAAGCACATGCATGGGCACTCTTTATCCAAGGACATGGTGACATGGCAGTTCATGTCTGCACCTCCTGTCAGACAAAGCTGTACAAGGCTCTGCCATGAGCAAGGCTCCCCAGAGACTGCTCTGGCTGGGACAGAATGTGCTGAAAGGAGGCAGAGCTGAGCATATTGCCTACTTTGTCAGGGACCTGGGGAAAAGAAACCCAAACAAACAACAAAAAGAATGAGAAGCTCTGCCTTCTTGCAATCCTCATTTTCCTTTTTACCCAGCCTCAGCTGTACTACAGAGAGGAGAAGCAGGTCAATCCCATTTCCAGGAGAAGGGAGAAAATCTCAGTCATTTACTTCCTTTTTTCGTCTCTGGCCTTTCTACTCTTTCATAAATGGGGAGGGAGTCCTGCCCAGAGCTGCTGAGCTGGCAGCAAGGGCAGCATTGCCCTGGGAGCAAACAGGCCACGTCTCCTCCTTGCCCACCTCATCCCAACTAATTCCTCCAAAGGAGAGGGGGATGTCCTGGCAAACTGAGCACATGCAGAGAGTGCTGAGCATCCCATGCCCTGTTCCCTGGGCTCCTCCTCTGCCCTCACCTGGAGCTGCTCCTTCTCTCCTCAAGATGTCCCACAGACACATCACAAACCACAACAATATTTAACACCCTTTCCTTATCTCTTTTCTCACAATTGTCAGGTTTGCTTGGGAGGTTTACCTCCTGCATTGGAACAAGGTGCACACACAGAGTTACAAGGTGCCCACCTATGTGAATCCAGCTCAATAAAGTAAAAAGCAAACCTGAACAGGAGTTCATCCACATGAATGCTTTTAGCACTGCACAAAGTCATTGTCCTGGTTTAGGACAAATTAGGGGAAATCTCCGAAAGGGAGTCCCCTAAAACAAACCTCCAACCACCCCTCCCCCAATACCGGGTTCGGGAAGGAATTCCTCGGAGGAGCAAAGTGGAAAATAAAACCTATTTAATAACAAGTAACAAAGGAACACTCCCCAACACAAGAAAAGAAAAAGAAACCAGGCAGTGTTGTGGAGGGTGCTGATCTTCTTCTCGCAGACTCCGGGGGGTCCTGGACGTCCCAGGTCAGGTCCGGAGCCGGTACGGTATCTTCAGGGGAGGGTAAGAAAGAGGGAAAGGAAAAAAAAAAAAAAAAAAGGAAGAGCGCAAAAGAAAGCAAGCAAGCCAAGCTAAGCAGCAGCAGCAAGCAAAAGCAAAAGCAGCCAGCAAGCTAAGCAGCAGCAGCAGCCAGCCCAAAAGCAAAAGCCCAGGTGCCCGGTCACCCTCACCTCCCCCCCCTCCCCGCCCCGCCGCGGCAAGACGGCCAGGGGCGGGGGGAAGAAAGGCCAGACACAACACACGATATTGGGATAAAGGCTGTCACCCCACGACACTCCACCCCTTATCCCATATCGTGAACATACAATAAAAACTTTCATTTCACTTACTCACACCTTTAACACTTACGCATTCCTCTCATCTTACTTGCTCACACCTTTGACACTTACAGTTTCCTTCTGTCTCACATTCAACAAACAATGACATTCATATACGAGTCTCATCCTACAATCAGGTCTCCCTGAGGTACACACCGTGTTGTTCCATCTTTCTGCATTATCCACCATGTATAACCTGGTCCTTGAGCAAAGACAATCCCACGGATGGGTTTGTCTGTACTCGAGGCAGGGTTGATCCATACTGTCTTTCCCAACAAACCTCTGACATGGGCCACTGGGGCTTTATCTCCATCTACTATATTAAGGAGCTCAGACTGAGCAGGACCCGCTCGGTTGGTGGAACCTCGAGTGTTAACTAGCCAGGTAGCCTTTGCCAAATGCTGCTCCCAGTTTTTTAAAGACCCCTCACCCAATGCTTTTAAGGTGGTTTTTTACCAATCCATTGTATCTTTCCACTTTCCCTGCAGCTGGTGCATGATAGGGGATATGGTACACCCACTCGATGCCATGTTCCCTAGCCCAAGTATTAATAAGATTGTTTTTAAAATGAGTTCCATTATCCGACTCAATTCTCTCGGGAGTACCGTGCCTCCAAAGGACCTGCTTTTCAAGGCCCAAGATAGTGTTACGGGCTGTAGCATGAGACACAGGGTAGGTTTCCAACCATCCCGTGGTGGCTTCTACCATGGTTAGTACATAGCGCTTGCCTTGGCGGGTTTGAGGCAGTGTGATGTAATCAATCTGCCAGGCCTCCCCGTACTTGTACTTAGACCACCGCCCCCCATACCAGAGGGGCTTCACCCGCTTGGCCTGCTTCATGGCAGCGCACGTCTCACAGTCACGAATAACCTGAGAGATACTGTCCATGGTTAGATCCACCCCTCGGTCTCGTGCCCACTTATAGGTGGCATCTCTACCCTGGTGACCTAAGGCATCATGGGCCCATCGTGCTAAGAATAACTCTCCCTTATGCTCCCAGTCGAGGTCTATCTTCAACTCCCCTATCTTTGCAGCCTGATGTACTTGCTGGTTGTTTTGCTGCTCTTCATTAGCCCTACTTCTGGGGACATGGGCGTCTACATGGCGAACCTTCACAGGTAACTTCTCTAAACCGAGTAGCGATATCTTTCCACTCTTCCGCAGCCCAAATTGGTTTTCCTCGGCGCTGCCAGTTCGCCTCATTCCATCTCTTCAGCCATCCCCATAGAGCGTTGGCTACCATCCAAGAATCGGTATACAAATAGAGCCTTGGCCACCTCTCTCTCTCTGCAATACCTAGGGCCAGTTGAATAGCTTTGATTTCGGCGAATTGACTAGATTCACCCTCTCCTTCAGTAGCCTCTGCGGCCCGTCGAGTGGGACTCCATACAGCTGCCTTCTACTTCCGTTTCATCTTTATGACGCGACAAGAACTATCGGTGAATAGAGCGTAACGTGTTTCTTCTGCTGGCAACTGATTGTATGGCGGGGCTTCCTCAACCCGAGTCACTGGCTCTTGCTCTTCATCTGCGACACTAAAGCTTTCACCTTCGGGCCAATTTGTAATTATTTCTAGGATCTCAGGGCGATTTAACTTCTTAATTTGAGCGCGCTGCGTAATGAGGGCAATCCACTTACTCTAAGTAGCATTGGTGGCATGGTGGGTAGAGGGAACCTTTCTTCTGAACATCTATCTCAGCACCGGTAGTCGTGGTGCCAGAAGGAGTTGTGCCTCTGTACTAACTACTTCTGAAGCGGCTTGGACTCTTTCATAGGCAGCTAAGATTTTTTTTTCTGTTGGAGTATAGTTATCTTCAGAACCCCTGTAGCTCCGACTCTAAAATCTCAATGGTCGGCCTCGGGTCTCGCCAGGCAGCTTTTGCCAAAGGCTCCAGGACAGGCCATGGCTCCCGGCTGCAGAGTAGAGTACGTTCTTCACATCTGGTCCCGTCCTGACTGGGCCAAGGGCTATAGCATGAGCGATCTCCTGCTTGATCTGGACGAAAGCTTGCTGCTGCTCAGGGCCCCAATGGAAGTCGTTCTTCTTGCGGGTAACCAGATAAAGGGGTCTCACAATCCGACTATACTCAGGGATGTGCATCCTCCAGAAACCTATAGCGCCTAAGAAAGCTTGCGTTTCCTTCTTATCAGTTGGTGGGGACATAGCAGTGATTTTGTTAATAACATCCGTAGGAATCTGACGCCGTCCGTCTTGCCACTTCACCCCCAAGAACTGGATTTCTCGGGCAGGTCCCTTGACTTTGCTCTTCTTAATGGCAAATCCGGCTTTCAGGAGAATGTGAATGATCTTCTCTCCTTTCTTGAACACTTCTATTGCTGTGTTCCCCCAAACAATGATATCATCAATATATTGTAAATGTTCTGGAGCCTCACCCTCTTCTAGTGCAGCCTGGATCAGTCCATGACAGATGGTAGGACTGTGTTTCTACCCCTGGGGCAATCGGTTCCAGGTGTACTGCACTCCCCTCCATGTAAAAGCAAACTGAGGCCTGCATTCTGCTGCCAGAGGAATGGAGAAAAATGCGTTAGCAATATCGATGGTCGCGTACCACTTTGCTGCCTTGGACTCCAGCTCGTACTGCAGTTCCAGTATGTCCAGTACAGCCGCACTCAGTGGCGGAGTCGCTTCATTCAAGGCACGATAGTCCACAGTCAATCTCTATTCTCAGTCAGATTTTCGCACAGGCCAGATAGGGCTGTTAAAGGGTGAGTGGGTTTTACTGACCACCCCTTGGCTCTCCAGCTCTCGGATCATTTTGTGGATGGGAATCACGGCATCTCGATTCATCCGGTACTGCCTGCGGTGCACTATTGAGGTGGCAATTGGCACTCGTTGCTCCTCTACCTTCAAGAGTCCTACGGCAGATGGGTTCTCTGATAGTCCAGACAAGGTATTCAATTGTTTAATACCCTCCATCTCCACTGCAGCTATTCCAAAAGCCCACCTGAATCCCTTAGGATCTTTGTAATAGCCATTCCGGAGGAAGTCTATGCCCAAAATGCACGGAGCCTCTGGACCAGTCACAATCGGATGTTCCTGCCACTCCTTCCCAGTCAAGCTCACCTCAGCTTCTAACAAAGTCAACTGTTGTGATCCCCCCGTCACTCCAGCAATGGAAACAGGTTCTGTCCCCACGTGTTCCGATGGCATCAAGGTACACTGTGATCCAGTGTCAACCAACGCTTCATAATCTTGTGGCTCTGATGTGCCAGGCCATCTGATCCACACCTTCCAAAAGACCCGATTTTCCCGTGCCTCTTCCTGGCTAGAGGCAGGGCCCCTCTAAGCCAGATTGTCCTTCTTTCCTTGGGCATGTGCCTTAGAAGTTCCTTCAAGGGGATCGGACATGTCATCATCATCATCATACTTAACATCTCGGAGCTGCTCTCTTTTTGCTGATACTTCCTCTTTCCTTCAAATCACGCACCCGTTGTGCCAAAGCAGCGGTGGGTTTTCTGTCCCATCTCCTCATGTCTTTTCCAGACTCACGCAGAAAGGCCCATAACTCAGCCCGTGGGGTGTACCTTCTCTGCCCATCAAAGGAGCGCCAACGTTGGATACCAGGGCTTCTAATTTGTACAGCCGAGATTTGAATAAGGTCCTCCTTAATCTCTTCCCGGAGTTTCTTATGATTCTCCTCTATTTTGTCCTCTAGTTTCTGCAGTCGGGTTTCCACTGCTGCAATTCTGGCATGAGTTGGGCCGTGCACAGAATCTGCATACGCTCGAAGCTTCTTTGACATATCGAGCACAGTCTCATATGTATCATCCCGCTTCATTATTGCTAGGGCAGAAGCATATTCAGGTGGCCCAAGTCGCACAAGTTTCCTCCACATTACAGGTGTGCATGGTACCAGGTCCGGATCCCTAGTTGTTATATCATCTGAGAAAATGAGCTCTGCCACCACCATCTCTCTCAGGTGTTGGATTCCCTGTTCTATGGTCTTCCAACGTGTCTGCTGTATATAGAGATCATCTGCACATAAGTATCTTTGTGCTACACTATCCAGGACCCGTTCCCAGAGGCTGTGAGGGCTAGCCCTGCTCATCACACCTTGATCGATGACAGGATCATGTGACAGGGATCCCAAATGCCTCGCTTCAGTACCATCCAACATCGTAACCTCCCCTGCAGCATCCCAAAGGCAGACTAACCAACTAATTATAGATTCGTCAGGTTGTCGTCTGTAATCCTTTCTTAAGCCTCTGAGGTCCTTCAGAGAAAAGGAGTCAGTATTGGCTCCAGAATCTGTGCCCCTTGATGTGGCCTCTGATTTTGGTGAGGGTCCTTCTCCGGCATCATCATCATCATCCTCCACCTTTCGATTGGTCTTGCTTTTACACTTCCCACCTCTTGTATTGGCTGCAACAGCCATGGGTTGAGGCCTATTGTCTGATTCAGCTGCTAGCCTGGAGCCTGGGATGTTAGCTGCAGCCTGGGTCACTGGGATAGTAACCAACTTATCTCCCTGTTCCCTTTCTGCTATCTGCTGCTCCACAGTATCTAACAGAGTACGGTAAACAAACGCCAAGGCCCAGCTCACTGCAGTGATCCTTTCCTCCTTAGTATTACCATGGCACTTCTCCCTCAAATACTTTGCCACCTCGACTGGGTTCTGAATTTGATCAGATGGGAAGTCTCAATCTTTAGGATCAGAAAATTCCTTTAAAGCCTGGCCCATATCCTCCCATTTCCCACTCCAGTCAAAATTTTTCCTGCTTTGTTTTACTCCCGAATCAGGAGTCTCTCTAACCCCTCTAGAAATCTCAGCTTTCATTTTATATACACTCCAGACAGTATAGAAAAGGCTTAGTAAATTAAATGCCAGAAAGATGGTTTCTTTTAAACTCAGGGGAAATTCAATATTTTCTAATAGAGATGTCAGCAATTCGGGGGAGAAGAAGGAAGACGAAAGCTGAAAAGCCCCTTCTTCTTCTTCTCCCCAAACAAACTGAGTACTCAGCCAGGTCAACAATTTATACATTCCTGAAACAAAGTCCAGCATTTTAAACCCCCAACAAATCATCACACATAAGGCCAGCCCAATGACTATTCTGGTTAATGCCCCCCGCCTACAAAAATAACTTATTAGGGATAACACCAGAGCTATTTTTGGGTAAGGAAATAACCCTAGGGACCACAAAGGTAATAAAACTTCAAACACCCCTAGGGACCAGAAATACTGGCAGGCTTTCACCCCTAATGACATTATGAATTACCAATATGCCCACGAAACAACCAGTACCAAAAATATTATTGTTATAGGTTTTTTTTCCACTGTCTTTGGCCTCCGTTTCCCGGCCAACGCACCAAGAAGTTAACTGTCCTGGTTTAGGACAAATTAGGGGAAATCTCCGAAAGGGAGTCCCCTAAAACAAACCTCCAACCACCCCTCCCCCAATACCGGGTTCGGGAAGGAATTCCTCGGAGGAGCAAAGTGGAAAATAAAACCTATTTAATAACAAGTAACAAAGGAACACTCCCCAACACAAGAAAAGAAAAAGAAACCAGGCAGTGTTGTGGAGGGTGCTGATCTTCTTCTCGCAGACTCCGGGGGATCCTGGACGTCCCAGGTCAGGTCCGGAGCCGGTACGGTATCTTCAGGGGAGGGTAAGAAAGAGGGAAAGGAAAAAAAAAAGAAGAGCGCAAAAGAAAGCAAGCCAGCCAAGCTAAGCAGCAGCAGCAAGCAAAAGCAACAGCAGCCAGCAAGCTAAGCAGCAGCAGCCAGCCAGCCAAAAGCAAAAGCCCAGGTGCCCGGTCACCCTCACCCCCCCCTCCCCGCCCCGCCGCGGCAAGACGGCCGGGGGGGGGCGGGGGGAAGAAAGGCCAGACACAACACACGATATTGGGATAAAGGCTGTCACCCCACGACAGTCATTTAAAGCTAATTTAAATCCAGGTTGTCACAGAAGTGAAATAATGCCATTTTTTGGTAACCCTTAGTCCTGTTTCCAAATCAGTGCCATATTTACCCCTGCAGTTGCTCATAATTGATGGACAGCAGCTGAGAAGTGACCCTGCTACTGTGATGGATGAAGTGCAGAAGTTTCTGGGAGTCTCTCCTCACTACAATTACTCTGAAGCCCTAACGTGAGTGTATTCCTTTCCTTACCTGCCCTGTGGGGTCCCAGAGCACATCCCTCCCACCAGGATCCCTGCATTATTAATTAGAAGGAGACAACACATCAGGATAACAGTAACTTTGAGAAGCTTGGGCTTCTCTTCCATCAGTCTCCAGGAGCTGAATCCTGGAGTGTCAGGTGGGGAAAGTTTGGATTTACCATTCCAAAGGAGCCTGATGGCAGAGGCTGGGTGAGAAGCACTCCTTCCCTAATCCCATTTTCCTGTCTGGATTTCCACACACAGCTGAGACTCCTGCAGGGGTGGGAGTGGGCTGAATTCCTCTCTCCCCTCGTAGTCCAGCAGAAAACTGTAAGAAGCTTTTGCCCTGAGCCTCCCTGTGTGAGGAGCACCATCCCCTCACAGCCCCAGCCCTGGGATATCTGTGCCCTGGGAAGCCTGGCACTGCTTTTCCAAGCCCCTGAGCCAGCACATGGAGTGGGAAACAGCAAAGCCTCTGCTTCACCTTCCCTGCAGGCTGGTCCTGAGGGAAACACAACCACAGACTTTGCAGCTGCTCCTCTCTGCTTGCAATTCCCATTTAATGTTTCCTCCCCTGGCAGGGTTCAGTTTATTTATATCATAGGTTCAAAGTAAGACTTCAGTGCTTAAGGAAGTCACTCTGCCAAAACCTTTTTCTAGAGGAAGAATTTTGGATTTCAGAATGCAATTTTTTAAGTCACTGGTTTCCAAAGAGGGTGGAGGGGAGGAGGAGTCTGATCACAGAGCTGAGCTATTGATGCTTGAACAACTCACAACTGCACATCTGCAGTGCCTTCTGCTGGGTTTTTAAAATCCACACCCACAGACATACATCTTCCTTGCTGGAACTAAATTAAAGTCAGTGGAGTTGCACAGCAGGAAGAAATTTGGCCTCTCATACTGGTTAGGACAGGAAAAATGGATTGTAAACAGATCCGTAAAATTATGCACTCCCTGTTTAGAGGCATCAGGAATGCAAATGTGCAGTGGAAGCCCTCACTTCTGCACGGATTTGGGATGGAAGGGGAAAATGCATTAACGTGTGTAGCTGCTTTCTGGCAGGGCTTGTCAAAGGGGGAAAGATTGCACAGGATTGTTCCCAGTCATTACTGCCTAACAACTGCACAGCACACATTCTTAAAGGTGACAGGAAACAGCCTAAGGAGCCAGTCCTGTGAGCAGCACTGAGCAACAAGTCCATCACCCTGAGTAATTGTGAGAAAATCTTGCAGGAGGGTGAAACCAACCCAGACAGAAGGGAGCCATGGGCGGGGAGCAGAGGGGACACTGAGGCAGGGCTGGAGGAAAACACAAGATGAGAGGAGTGTGCTTAGGAAAATGTTCTCCCTTGGAGGCTGCTACATTCTGTCAGAGAGTGAGAGGAAGATCCTCATGGAGGCATTGCTTGGCTCTGCCCTCACAGGCATTCCCTGCCTCTGGCATCAGGTACTGCCTTCCCAAAACCCTGCCTCTCCCCCAGGCTTCCTCTGCAGGGAAGGGAAGATAACCAGGCCTCCGAGGATTTCTGCTGACAGCTCTAAAATGCTCCCCTGTAGCTTTAGCTTCAGGGCTATCACTATTTTTAAATAAATACCTCCACTGTGCCCAATTACATTTACAGAAGCCCTGAGAGTTCTGTGATTTCTGAACACAGAGGGTTGAATTCAGCCCGAACTGTCTCACCCTCTTGTCCCCTTCCCAAATTTGCACATCCTTTTCATAATGTTCAATGAGCTCCTTCTGAGGCAGAAAGATTGTTTGGGGCATAGTGTTGCAGTTTCCCTTTTACCCAGCACACGATGTTGCTGCTCCTCTTGGGAAATTAATGCAAGGCAGCTAAAGCACTCCACCTTGCAAGGAGCAGATGGGAAAGGCCAAAGCAGAAATGAATCTATCATCAATATACCATTTAATCAATGATTTATTTGTTTTTAATTGATAGAGCTACAGAGACAATTTAGGAAACAAAGGTCAGGCTGCGTTAATAGGCTGGGCAAGAAAAAACCCATGGAGAAGGTTCACCCTTCTCCTGAAATTCACTCACTTCTGCCCAGCAGCAAATTGCAGGCGCCTCCATGTCACAGGGACAGAGCAGGGGCAGAAAGGTGGTGTGTAACTAATTAACTCTGTGTTCCGGCCAATTATCCTTCATCCCTCTCAAACATCTGCTGAGCAGCAGGGATGTGCAGTGTTTGGATGCTTTATGGCTGCTGCCAGTCCCAGAGCAGTAAATTCCAAACTCAGCGCCACGTGCCGCTCGTTCCTCAGCGAGTGTCCAAGCCCTCACCCAAACCCCCTCTATCTCTGCTCTGTTTCAGACACCACAATCAAATGGCCTGGTTCAGATAAGGCTGCTAAGACAGTGCTTATGCTACAATGCCATCCTAGGAAGGAAAATGGTATTTAGATACAGTGATAGGGAGCAGCCAGCTTCTTCTCCAGGCAGGTGAAATCATCAGGATGTGCAGCACCCATCAGGAGAGCTGCACATCACCCTGTGTGCTGGACAAGGACAACAAAAATTACCCAGTGCAGGTAGAGCACAGTGGGGAAAACTTCCTGCCTTTAGGCATTTCCAAGGCACATTTGTGGGAAAAAATGAATCCCCAGAGTTTACACAGGTTGCCCCCTCTGTCCTCAAAATTCCGGTCATCTAGAGAGAAGTGTGCAGCACTAGCTGTGGGCTAACACTGGTGTCTCAGTAGCCAGGAGATGTTTCTGTAGCAAGATCTTTTAAGAAATGTGATCCTCCACAGGTTTGACCCTCAGAAAGGTTTCTGGTGCCAGTTATTGGAAGGAGGAAAAACAAAGTGCCTGGGGAAAAGCAAAGGTCGGAAATACCCACCAATGGACCAAGAGGTAAGGGCTTTTCAGAAATTTATGGGAGCAGTTTGAATACTGACCTTAAATAAACACACTGGTTATTTTCTCTTGCATTTTCACTGGGTTGATGTTTTCAGGAATCAGAAACTCGAGCTTTGAACGAGAGAGCATTGAGTTCCCCCTGGGGGAGCCCTCGGTGGGATCAGAACCCATTTGCCTGCGGGGTGGGTTTCCTTTAACCTGACCTTGGTTTGTTTCTCCCCCCTCTCAGTCCCGAGCGTTTTTGTCGAGCTACTACCGAGAGCACAACGTGGAGCTGTCCAAGCTGCTGCACAGGCTGGGCCAGCCCCTGCCCTCCTGGCTGCGGCAGGAGCTGCAGAAGGTCAGGTAGCACCGGGGGCACCCGGCCAGGCGCATCCCTGCCCGCTCAGACCCGCCCGCTCCTCCGGCTCACTCGGCATCGTCAGGACAGGACCTCACGGACCCCGCTCTTCCCAGCGAAACCAGACAAACCACAGGAGAACAAATAAAAAGCCCCAAACCCAAGCCCGACAAGTGTTGGAATGCCCGCGCTGCCGGCGGAGCGGCACCGAGCCCTTCTGCCGGCTGCCGGGAGAGCGCACGGCGCCAGCGGCACCTCCCGCACCCGGGCCGGGGCCGCGCGGAGCCTCGCTCCTCCCTTCTCCAGGAGGCACCGGGAACGCTGTGTGGGACGGACGGACACCGCGTGGACAAACTGCAGTCTGTCAGGACACGGGCAAAGGATGGGAACGTCTCTCGCTGGACTGGGAGGTTGGTCCCGCGCTGGGCTTTTCCCGCTTTTGTTTGCAAACCCTTTCACATTCCCAGCAGGCCGAGCAGCGGCGCACCGCTGGTAGCCCGATACTGTCAGCTCGGCTCCTGTCTGCACAGCAGCGCTGTGGCTCTGAACCCTCAGACACTGGGTGGGTCATTTAGGGCCTCAGTCTGCAAGCTGGTGCAGACAAATAACTTAAATTACCTTTTTCAATGCTCTGGACACGAAACAGCCTGCTGGAGCACAAACTCTTCCTGCAGACTTTTATGGAGTTGAAAGGACAAACACAGCCCTTGTACATCACATATACATGTATGACGTACATATCTTCATTCCTGAATATCTGCCTTGTGTATCTTTAGATCAGACACACACTTAGCTGTAAATATCTGCTTTCTGAGCCCAGCGTGGTTTACCAAAAATACAACATGAACTGTGCTTGGTTCTCAGAGCTGTGGGGGCAAGGCCAGCAAGGCAGGGCAGAAACTCCCTACCTGTCCTGGGTGGAGGTCATTGCTCAGATTGGGAAGTGGTGAACAGATATATTTGTATGTAACATAGAAACTCACCCTCCCTTGTCTTAGAGCACTGGCAACACCACAGATGACTGCAGTAATGAGAGCTTTGGATAAGTAAGGCTTGGGCAGAGAAGAGTCTCTAAATGGAGCATTTTATAGAATTATAGCTGTTAAAATGCATTAAAATTGGCTCAGCTTTAATTAAAAGAGGACTGCCTCACTCTTGATTAAAAGCTGAATAAACATGACACTGGTTTCAGGAGCTTTTCAAGGAAATGAGGCAAACACTAGAGAATCCAGAAAATGATTTCTTGTTCTTAGCTTTTTGTTTAGAAAGAGTCTGTCTCTCAACTCTCAGCTCTTTAATGTGACCATGTCCTGAAAATCTACTGGATATTTTTATACCTCACTGTTATTTTTTAGGTTTGAATGGGCTTCACATTTCCAAGAGATCTCGTGTTCCATTGAGAACTGACATTTGAATTGACTTGTTTATGTGTCACAGAGATGAAATAACATTATTTCCAGGTTTCACTCCCTCTACCTGCAACAGGACCCACCAGCACAGAATTCCTCTGCACCACCGTGTGACAGAGGAGCCTTTGTGAACTGCCTAGAAATTATTTCCTTTGCTTTTTTATTTCTTTTTTTGTCACTGACCACATCATTGTTGGGATTCTTAGACCTGCAAAGCAAAGGCAGCAAAAATGAAACAATTACTGATGGCAAGAGGTCTGTGGCTGGGAAAGGCCGTGCTGGTCCTTCTTTCTGTCTGCAAGCCCCAGGATTCCCGTGCTGCAGGCTGGAATGCAGGCAGAGTTTCACACACTGCTGCAGGGGGGCTGGCTGCAGTTTGCTCCCATTCCCCTGGCAATGAGGGTGCCAGGATGTGACCCCATGGGCCGGGCATGGGAGCCAGGGCCCGTGGCAGCAGAGCTTGTGACGAAAGCAGAGCTTTGGCCCTTGGAAAGCTGAGCTCGGATCACTGAGGTTGTCTTTGAGCGAGAAGCAATCAGAACAGAATCCAAACCCCTCTAAATTATGCATTGACCTCTCAAGGTCTAAAATAAAGTTGCAGGATTAAGTGCTCTGAGATGTTGTCTAATAAAGCAAATTTCCCCTCTGACAGGGGAGCAGGCGGCCGAGAGTCCCCCAAACAAATTAAAATGGCGGAATTAGAAACTCTTGGGGGAGGAAGAGGTTGTGTAATGAAAGTGCTGATGGGTCCCGGCTCTCTGATGTGATAATAAGGCAGTGGGGATGTGCCCTGAATACAGAATCAGGAGCTGAGTGTTTGCTCCTCTTCCTTCCCCCCTCCCCACTTTGAGGCAGGGAAATGGGGGATCTTTCATCCCCTGAACGATCGGGGTGTGGGGTGCTCATTTCCCCTCTGCTGGGCCACCCAAAAGGGAGCCATCCACCACTCATTCAGCTCCCTTCAGTAATGAATTCTGTCCATAACAGGCTTAAAATTGGTGGTTCTAACTGGAATGTGAGTGTGTGACATCTGTGTCAAACAGGTACAGCACAGGGACATAAATCAGCAGTGACCACATGGCTGATTTTATTGTACTGAAATAAGGCTTAGTTTGGGGTTTCTTTTACATAACTCCATGTTCATGGGACAGGAATTTCCCTGTCAGACAACATTTCTTACACTGTCTTTATTTCTCTTTTTGTGCTTCCAGTTCATCCTTTTAGTGTGACTGCAAAGGTGTGGACCTGCCCACGGACTTGATTCCTCCATCGCTCTCCTACCTAGAAAAGCTGCCAAAAAGAAATAAGGATTTGCAAGCGACACAGATTCTGAAGTGTTCAGCCCTCCAGAGACTGGATAACTTTTCTAAGACTTACTATGATTTCTGTAGTATTTCAGAACAAAGGACATCCTGTTGATAGAGCTGAGGAAAAACTTCACTGTCTTGCCCAAGCTCTTTTTTTTTAAATTTTTCTTTCCCCTCCTACGTGACGACAGCAAATCCAGTTGAACAAATACTTGGTGTTGAAGCAGAAGGAATTAAAATAACTTTTGATCACTCAAAGTATTTTTTCTTTTGGGGGGTAGGGATGGTGAGGGATGTCAAGGACTGTACTTGCTGGAATTGTTTCAAATAATTGATGTGCACACAGCTGACTATGGGTTCTTCTCACTGCCACAGAATAAACACTTCTGATGGTGTATTACAGAGAGAGCTCTGCTTCTTCCCTTAAACCCTCCTTCCCATTTCCTGAGCCAGAATCTGCTATTCCACAGCCTGTGCCATGTATTTCAAACAGTGCACCCTCCCAGCCCCTCCTGCCTCAGCATCTCCCTGAGGCTTCCACCCACCCTCAGCACAGTGGCCCCAAAAATGTGGGATTTCCTGGCCACTGACCTCCTCCTCCTCCCAGCAGGGCATGTGGATGCAGGCATGTCTGACCCTTCAGTCTTTGTTACACCCATTTCTGGGCCTGCCCTCCCAAAGCCTGGCCTCCCTGCACCCCACAGGAGAGGGACATGCAGCCCCAAACAAGCTCTTGCCCTAATTAAAAATAATTTCCTTCTGCTCTGTTTGAGGACTCTTAAAAGGCCCTGGTTCGAGCTGTTGCAAATTCCTCAAACTGTGCACTCAGAAGTATGAGACAGCTTTTTTCCCCTCCCTAAAATCTCGTAATACTTCTATTTTTTATTATAAAATATTCATTTGTTTTACTGAACTGTGTCAGAATGAGGTTAAATCATATCAGAGTCGAGGATTCTTTCTACAAACCTTCCAGAATAGCAAATTCCACCTCCCGAGAGCTTCTACCACTGAGCCAAGTAGAAATGACATTACAGATATCTCACCACAAGTTTTGTCTTTGTTTTTCCAGGTCTGCCTGGTGCTTGTAGACAAATTTTCAGAGGTGGCTAAATTTTCAAAGTATTTTAGGAGTCTAAGTCTGTTAAAAAAAACAAAAAACCAAAAACCCCAAACTTGTGGGCCCCTATACTTGTAGGTCCTAAAAATCAGCTGGCTTTCCATCAGGCTTTCCTGGCCCAGGCAAGCTCCCTGCCTCAATCTTACTTAATAAAACAACAGCAGAACTCTTCCAAAAGTTTACTACCCCCAGAAAATTCATGACTCAGACTATTCCCTCCTGGAACCTGGAAACCTGAACTAACTTGTGAGGTGATCTGTTTGTGTAAAGAGCTTTTCCTGAGTGCAGTGGGAGAGGAGAGGAGAGGAGAGGAGAGGAGAGGAGAGGAGAGGAGAGGAGAGGAGAGGAGAGGAGAGGAGAGGAGAGGAGAGGAGAGGAGAGGAGAGGAGAGGAGAGGAGAGGATGAGGAGAGGAGAGGAGAGGAGAGGAGAGGAGAGGAGCTCTTTGTCAAGTCCCAGTCAGCAACTGATTTATAGAACTGCAGAAATGAATCCTGCATATAATTTAAACTCCTATTTCCGCTCATGAGGAATTAAAGACTTCCCAGGAAAGCAGATTGATATTTGCATTTCAGTCAGCTGCAGCTGCTGGGTGGAGAGGAAAACATTTAAAACATCTCAGTGAACCCAGATCTGCCACTTTGGGTTTGCAAAGCTGTTTGTCCTGCTGCAACTCCCTTCAACCAGATCTGGGCCAGTTTTATAGTGCTCCTATTTCTTTGGGAATGGGAATGTGACACACTAATACACAAATCTGTCTCCATGACAGAAGGTCAGGGGGGTTTATGGGCTGCCAGTGGGAGTCATCCTGGGGTTTTCTCAGAGGTTATTTTCAGCCAGGAGAAGGTCAGCAATGGGTGGAGTGGGATTTCTCAGTCTGAGTTGCAATTCCATAAAATGCTGTGGGGGCTGAAAAGTGTGGTTCATAATTTGGGAGATAATTTCATGCCATTCAATTGACTTTGTACTTGCCACTTCTCAGAGTCTGGTGGACGTTCTGCCGCCTTGCAGAACTTATCTGTAACACACATCCCCTGCTGGTAATTTAACTTCCCTTCAGAGGAGGAGCTGAGCTACAAGGAACAGCTGGATGTTGGAGGAGATGAGTTTTTTCAGAGCTGGCTCTGAGGCAGATATTTATTTACAGTTTTTCTTTAACTTTGTGTGTGTGTGTTTTCCTATGTTTGCCTTGGCTGGGGAATCATCTCCACATTAAATCTGCACGCCCTCCAAAGGCACACAATTCCCATCAGCATCGGTGACAATTAAATATTCTGGTGAAGGAGAGAATAAACCCACCGACAGAAAATGTTATTTAAAGACATTGTAGCTTTGTAGCTGCAGCACATCTTCCTGCAGAGCTTGGTGTAATCACACCAAGTAAGCAAAGAGAAATTGTTCTACAACGTGAAGAGTTTAAAATTTCATAAGCAATCTGATCTATATAGAAACAAAAAAAAAAGGCACACAATCAGCTTTTGGGTACCTTTTTATCTTAGGGGAAAGTTTTGTGTCTCAGATTTTGAGGTTTCTGCCTTGCTACAAGGAAGCACTGTAGCCTGAGCCCCTTTGTGCTTTCCTACTCACCCTGCACTCCTCAGGGCTACTTCTCATCATCAGCCTCTATTCATGCACCTGCAAATTTCAGTCCCAGCTGAATTTCTTCCTTGGCTACCTTCTGCTCCCTGCTTCCAGAGAGGAAAACTGCAGATCTCCCAGGGAAGCATCACCTTCCATTTCCTAGACCATACAAGCTTCAATTACTTTTAGGTTACCCCAGTTAATTAAGACAATGTGCTCTAGGAGAGTGCTGAGGATCTCTCTGCTGTGGTTTTCCTGCATCATTGCCAGAGTTTTCCCTCTTTTCCAATGCAGGGAAGCTCCCTGGTTGTAAAGCACAGCAGAGCTGGATGGCACTGCGTGTAAATCTGCCATCATTAGGCTGGGAGCTGCAGCTAAATTCTAAATTGTCATCCTAAGTAGGAAGAACATTTTTATGGATCCTGGCTCACCCTCTGCAGACTTCAGCTATTTCCAGTAACTGCCACACAGAACACACTACAATTTGTCAGCTGCTTGGAAAAGGAGAGTTGAGCCTGGGGACTTAATTCCCTTCAATCTTCTTAAAAGATACGATCCCATACCTGGGGATGAAAGCTTAGGAAGGAACAGGGAGGCAATCCAAAGCAGCCAGGACAATCAGAAGGGACAAGCACCTCAGCACAACACTAAAACTCATTTCTCCAAAGGTCAGACGCACAGCCAGGAAGCCTCTTTTATTTCCCTCCTTAGAAAAGTGGCAGAATAAGAAGCAGTTGGAGGCTTGCCTGGATTGCTGTGGGAAGGTGTCGTGTCAGGGCTTTAACACAGACCACGTTGTCACATCCTTTCTAAGGCCCAGCTCATGACAAGCCATTTTTTCCCCCCTCCCACGTGGGACAAGCCAAGACATAGAATTCTGACAGACATGTTTTATATTGGTGACATCCTGTGACAGTGTTTTGGCTCTGGTGTGCAAAACATCTGCAGAACAGAGGATTTTAATTGCCACAGGAGCCTGCTCGGCAGCTGAAGGTTTTAGTGTGGATCCTAAATCACCACTCCTGTAGTGCTGCAGATCCTTTTTTCCAAAATAGCTCCATATTTTCCTAAACCCCAAGTGCTTTTTCTTAGGGCTTGGCATGCTCACAGAACAAAGCCAAGCACGAACCAGGGAACAAGGGGAACGTTCAGGGTGAGCCCGTGAGTGGGCCTAGAACAGAGGCAGGAATCAGGAAAATACTGTAAATGAGGATCCCTGTTTATAGGGAAATCCCTAGGGAAGAGAACTGAGAGTCCTCTTGGAAAGCTCAGCTGCGTTTAGAAAATTTACACAAAGACTTCAGTGCTTTTACAGCTCTGACAGTCTGACAGCTCCAGCTCCCAGAAATTGTTGGGAAAGCACAGGCTGGGCAATTCCTCACCCTTCCCTCCACAGGCAGGTGCTGACACACCTGCACAGGGACCTGTCCAGGCTGCTTCCATCCACGGTCCTTTGGAAATGAGAAACTCTTTTTTGCCCCCCTTGACAAAGAGCACCCTGGGGAATTGAGCTCTGAGGGAAGGGAAGGGAAGCACTTACCAGCAGCCTACTCAGTGTGGGATTTTTTTCATAAAACATTCTCTGACAAAATACTGAGTGCTAAAGGAGAAATATCCCTCACAGACTTGACTTGGCCACGGACCTATTTAATACTGGCACATTAAACATACTTTTATTTTACACATTAAAGATTATTAATTCTGGACACTTAACAGGGACACAATGAAGACATTATAAAATTTGGTAATGTGCAATAAAGCTACCTTCATAAGTGCCCAACCATAAGTACATCCATTTTCTGGGTTCCTTCCAGTGTTAAGTTTTGCACCTTCAATTACAGAGCTTAGTGCCCATTTTAAATGACTCTGTTTTGCCCACAGATAATTCCCTTTCACTTTGGCAGCCTTTTCCATTTGCCACCTGTTGATTAATGGCCTCAATAATTTATTCCTTTGCAGCTTTGGTGTTTTTCCAATGGAAGAGCTGAATTGTGGGGCAAACACCCACCCTCCTGTGTAATAAAGGGGCAGAGGAAAACTCTGCAGCTCCTTGTGCTGGGATTACAGAGGGCTTTCCCATAAAGCAGGGGCTGGGCACTGCAGGGAAGTGTCTCCTGGAACCTGAGGGGAAAGCTTGGAGATACAGTTGGCTGCACTCAGAGATGTGTGTATGGAGAGGAGACTGTAAAGCCAAGGAGAAATCATTGAAAGCAGGGAACAGGAAATGAGTAACACATCCCTGAAGGAGAAAGCACTTCTTTGGAGACAGCTGAAGGTTTTAGTGTGGATCTGTGGAAAAGAAAGTCGGGGTTCCTAGCAAACCACCTCAGGAAAACCAAGCCCACGAGATGCTCGGTGGGGTCCCTTCCAAACCAAACCCATCCATGATCCTATGAATTGCCATGCAGAATCCAGCTGCCTGACCTGACACCTGAGGTGTTTCCCAAATTAAGAAGCACATTCCAGTCACTCCTCAGAGCACACAGGTTTCATGAACTCTGTCACAGGGTTAAGCTTGTGTCTAATTTAAGAGGTGCCTGCGATGTATTATTTTAGCAAGCGAGAGTAGGAGAAAATTGGCAGCGGTGCAAAGAGTGAATCCTCATCCAAGGGAATTCAGTGGCACAGGGATTGGACATCCTGCCTCAAGAGGGGCTTCTGCAGGGCATGGAGCACAGGAGCAATTACCAGGTTTAAATACTTGGTGGTACAAAGTGTTGGAGGAGTGCTGGAGGTGCTTTCAGACACAAGCCAGCTGCTGAAGCAAAACCTGCCCGGCATGTCTTAACCAGGAATTCCCAGCGCTGTGGGAGCACCACAGCATCACCCAGGGACAGTGATGACCCTGGAGGTGCTGACCCACCTGACAGCTCACAGAGGGGTTTTTTTTGGCTGCAGACTCCATGGGAAAGCCAAAGCTCCCCCCTTCCGGGCGCGGGGCCTGTGCCGCGTGTGCCTCACCACAATTAGCGCGGCGAATCGCAGCCTCGCTCCCCAGCTTCCCAAAATAATCAAAAGCCGTGGGAATCCAAACCCGATCTCAAAATGCTGCTCTGGAACCAGAATCATGGAGGGCTTAAAAGCATAATCCTGTTATGGTGACAGAGTTTAAACACTTTGCTTATCCGCCGGAGCAGAGGTGACAGCTAGCGCCACGACCGGGCTGGGAACGCTCAGGAGGAGCCTCTGGAAAACCTGGGAGGAGCCTCTGCAAAACTGAGCCCCATGGCTACAGGTACAGCCAGGGCAGAGGAGGCTCATGGCCAGATGTGCTCTTGCAGCACCACAGGAAGGAGAAAACAGGGATTGAAGGAGCAAACAGGGATCAAAGGGAAAAGCCGCGTTAATCTCAAAAACCCCAAATCGCCGCTTCAGGAATAAGAAGCATAATGCCCTAAAATCCTTTGGCTGATCCCAAGAAGCCAGGATGACTCCAGGGTCCTGAGTCATAGACCCCGCAGGAAAAGCTGCTCTGCTGAGTGGAGCTGCACAGAGCAGAGCTGAAATAAGGCCATTAGGGCTGGAAATCAGAGCAGGTGCTCAGAAAAATCCAACAAATTTTCTCAACTGTTGGAGCTGAAAGAAAAATTAGAGATGAATAACACAGACCTCAAAATCAGGGATTGTGCCTCAAAGCAGCTGCCAACTCAAAATTTAATAACGGCATATATAGTGCCAACAGCACCTTTACTTTATTTGTCTCTTGCCAGCATTTCCTGTCAGTGGGTAAAAATCCCAAATTCATTGCTACCATAAAATCATGGAATCAGAGAATCCTGAAGGTTGGAAGAGACCTTTAAGACTGTCAAGTCCAAACACTGCTATTAAAAGCAAAAGGGGAGGTGGGGAAAGCTCTGCCAAGAAATTAGCTAAGGTTTAGCCAAATTTAGCTAGAAATTAGCACGGCATTCAACTTCTCCTTTCCTCACACCTCTGAATATCTTGCAAATGTTTAACAGCGAATTCACAAAGTAACCTTTCCTTTTTCCTGGGCTTGAAATGAGTATTTCTTTAGGCAAGGGGAGACTGAGAAGTGGGATAAATATATGTCTATAGGTGCAGAGTGTGGCAGGTTAAAAATAAGATCCCTCCAGTGCAGAGTTCCCCCGGGTGTCAGCCTTCATTTCCCTGCCAGCCCAGCAGGGCAGGAGGCACTTTTAATTAAGTGCTAGATAAGTATGGAAAACTGAGTTGGAGAAACAAGGAGGAATAGGATTATTCTAATCCAATGTGACATAATTAAATGCAGGAATCAAAGGCTCTTAGTGGCACAGAACTTGTTAGAGCCTTGAAGTGGATATTTGCACTCTATTCTGACATGCTGCAGCCTCTCCACAGAAACAAAGCCTTTTCAGAAGGGATGAAAGGGTGACAGAGATGTTCACAAATCACTTGGAAAAAAGAAAATAAGAAAAAGAAATCCTTAAAACAACATTTCAGCAAAAGGCTGTTCCTCAAAAACCCCCAGCAAAACAACAGCAAAAAAAAAAACAAAACCCTGGCAGCACTGATGATGACATTATTTTGAGATCTTTTTTCCCTAGTTCTATCTTAATAATAATAATAATCTTCCAAGCTACCAGTATCAGCTACCAGAGGGGAATTTGCCCTGTGCAAAGGTGATTCCAGGGAATGCCTGGAGAACAGAGAATTTAAGGCAGAAATGAACTCCTGAACTAGCAGGTGTATTTTGTGTCTGAGCTCCAGTGTTTGTTCGGTTAGTATTGGTGGGTTTGGAGGAGGGGGGATGGGATGATCTTACATCACCCTGCAGTGCTTGGTGTGGCTGGCTGCAGCTCAGGGATCTGCCCTTCCCAGGGGATGATGCCCTGGAGCTCACTAACTTCTCCCAGGCAGTTATCATTTCCAGCCCCACACCTCCCCAGACTGGCTACAATAACTACATTGAACTCCAGGTATCAAGCTGGAGTATTCCACTTGTTTCACTCACATCCTTCTCTTCTCAGGGAGCTTCCCCAGATCACGAGAGGTGCCTGCTGCTGATGGAGACAATTCCAGCTTCTGCAGGAGCTCAGGAGATAAACACAGATGAGTGTCCTTGAGGGGTGCCCTTCCTGCCCAGAAGGAACTCTTCTAATTCCAGAATATGCTGAGCACACCTGGAACTGGGAGTGGGAAAAGTTGTGCCAAGGCAAAGTCTCAAGTGCTTGCAGGAGTAAGGTCAAATCCATCCCTTGGAACACAGCTCCCACTTCCCATACCAATGAAAAGTAATCAGATTCCTTTTCTCAGTAATTCAATACTAAACCAAATTCTCATTAGATTAATAGGAGGATGTCAGTTGTTGTCTTTCCAGGGTTGGGGTTTTTTCCCTGTTTTGGCATTCTTTCCCTTTAAGCTGTCATCCTTGTTTTCTCTGCTCCCAAGATGGAAAAAGAGGACAAAAGGTCAAAAAAGAAATAGATTAGATTTCCCCACTGTCTAAAAAAATAAAAGAAGACCCATCATCCCCAAGCTCTTGCCATGTTGTTTTGGGGTTTTTTCAGCTTCTCAGAAGAGAGAAATAGAGAAGCAAACCAGGCCATTTCTTTCTTTTTAACAGGCTCAGAGACAGAGTGGGAACACACAAAAATTTATCCTCATCCCTTTCTGGGTAATCAATACACCTGAAGAAGTGTTTGCTATCGATCCCCCAGCTCCTGCACCCCTGTGGTGGCGTCAACACCACATCCAAGGGTCCTGGGTGGTGCATAAACAGCAAATAAAAGGCAACTTGTCTGTTGTGATATATTGATTACCTGGCAGTAAAACCATTGGGAAGAGTTATCCATGGGTGCCTGTCTTTTATTGCTGTCAGAGCCACGGTGCTTTGGTTGGAAGCCCCTTTGATACTCACATAGATCTGATGTTTAGGGCAGACAGAGCTCTGGGAATAAATACTATGGCTCGTTTTAACTGCCTGAGTATCAAACACTTTTTTTTTCTGGCAGGCTTTGTTTGGAGCGTGAGGAATCGTCTGTCTCCTGCTGTGGAAAATCTCCTCTCCCCACACAGGAGCAGTGACAGGACTGCAGAGGCACGTGGCTGATCAGTGAGGGGCTCATCAGTGTATGATGAACACAGGGTGACAACCCAGTCTGACAATCCCCCAGCACTGGAGAGGAAGCCCCTCTCCCACTGCATCCCCGCTAAAATAAACGTGGAGGTGACTCCGAGGCTGCCTGGACACGTGGATGTGGGCAAAGGAGGGACCATGCCTGAACCCAGGTATTTAAAACTGCCCTCCCTCCTCTGAGCTGGCTGCAGACAAGAGAAACCAGCAGCAATGTACCCATGACTGTTAGGAAAATAGAGGGCAAAAATGTTCTCAAACGAGGACTTTTCCTCCACTCCCCTCTCCTGGGCTCCTCTCCTGGCAAAGCCAGTTCAGCTCTCCAGGAAGGCAGATGCACAAGGGCCACCACTCTTGCCTCCCACCTTGCAGAGCTTAAATACTCTCAGTAGCAAGGAGCTGTGTCTTCTCCCATAACTGAATTTATTCAGGTTCGAATGCACTTCCTTCTTTTTTTTCCTTAATGAACGGAGCGTTTGAACTCCATCTCACGAGAGATGAGAGGCAGCAGCAAGCAAGGCAGGGAAGCAGAGCTGAGGAGCCCCGTGCAGCACCGGGCAGCCCGGGTGAGCAGCCCCACAGTGCCACCTGGCTCACTGATCAGGCAGCAGCTCCAGGCTGGGCAGAGCTGCACCATTTCCCTCCTGACTCACACACACACCATTCCCCACAACCTATAAATGCATAAAAGACCCCAAAACGAGAAAACAAACCCACCCCGCGCCCCTGAAAAGACACTTTGCCACTGCCCAGCCCTGGTGCAGACAAACATCCCCATCCCAGCCTAGGGAATTGGCTTCCTGGGCAGCATTCCCAGGACTATAAAGCTCTCTGGTGCTGCCATCCTCCAGCTTTCCCCCTGCTGACCTGTGAGAGGAGACAGCTAAAAGCACCCAGGGGACTCTCAGAGAGTTCCTGGGAGAAGCATTTCTACACTCCCAAAATAATTTAATGCTCCAGGGCAGCAGGGCAGGGCTGCCATGGGCACTTTATGCCCTCAAATCTTAACAGGAGCAGACTCTGTGCCTTCTCCTGGTGGGAATTGTGCCTGTTCATCGACTTCCAGCTCCCTCAGCCTCGGAAACCTCCTGCCACCCTGCCCAAAAAGCCACCAGCAGGCAGCCAGAGGTGCCACCCCTGGGAACAAACCCCACAGGAATGACTGAAAGGCTGCTCACAGAGATTTTGGCAGCCAGGCCCAACCTGACATTACCTGAAACAATCTGTTCCTGCTCTGGAGCCCTGTGGATGCACTCAGCACAACTAACCTGAGGGGCACAAAAGATGTGCCCAAATGTTTCCTGCTGAAAGATTGCTCCTGGTGGGAATGTCAGTTCTCCAGGGCAGTGCTAGAGAACAGAAAAAAAACTTTTTAATGCCTCTTAAAAAAAATACCATGAGCAGGAAAGCCATAAAATCCTGAAACTTGCTTAACAAGAGGCTGCTCTGGGATAATACAGCATGAAATTGGTGAACTTTAGGATGGTTAAAGAATATTAACATACAACCTGAGGACCACAAATGTATCTATGCACTCCTTACCTGCTCACAAATAAAGAAGCAAAGCTTGGGGGGAAAAAAATCTGGAAGAAATTCAGAGAAATATTGTGGCTATGAGCTGCAATCCAAAGAAGATTCTGGGATAATGAATTAATTAGAATTAAATTACTGAATTTAGGTTTTTTATTTTTTTTTTAATTCCTTAAGCTCAAAGCTGTCATAAAGCCCATGACACTGCAATGCCTGGAATACTTATAAGCTGCCAAGGAGAGAACCTGCCTTTATTTTTTATGGATTAATTACGTGGTGCTGGGTAGGAGGCTTTGCTCTTGTAGGGCCACCTGCTAATCTCATTAGAAAACGTCTTGTACGGAGTCAGGAACTGTGATAAACCACCCAGTGAGGCTGCACAGGCACAGGGAGGGTTTGCAGAGCTGGTGTCAGACCTGGTGACCCTCGTTGCACTCCCTTTCCTCACCTCCTGACAGGCAGTGACGGGCACTTGCTCAGTGTGAGGAACACAGGGCCCCCACAGAGCCCCCTGCAAGCCTGTTCACGCCCACAAATATCCACAAAACTGCATTTTTCCTGGGCACCCTGCAGAGCCTTGGGACACTGGTGCTGGAGTGAGCTGGGGCGGTGCTGGGATCGCTCCTCTCTCCCTGGGGAGAGGTTTGCCCGAGCCCTCCTCCATCCCAGGAGCCTGGAGCAGCACTGCTGGAACACACCGAGCCTCCGAGCCCGCCTGCCTCGGCTCCTGCAGGCTGAGCAGACCCAGAGCCTGCTGTTCCATCTCCCTTCTGGTCCTCCAGCAGCTAGCCAGAACCAAACTCAGCATTTACCACACTCCTCCTCTCCCTGCACCGGCCCAGCCAGAACTTCCTCGGGTTTTGTTTGCTCTCTGATCCAGCAGAAATTGAAGAGAGGCTCTGAAGACAAAGCCACCTTTGTGGCAGCTGTCAGCAGAGTTTTATTATTGTTTCCATCCTGATGGCTGTCGAGATAAAAGGAGGAGCTCTTTCAGATCACACAATGGATGTAATTTAATAAGTGATCAACGCAGCGGTGCTGAGCAAAGAACTCCTTCTGTTCTTTCTCCTCCCTTCCCTCTGCAGTCAGGCCATTTGTCTCTCATCCCTCTCAATTCCCAGTGCTAATTCCTGCCTGGCCAGGGAGCAAACAGGAGGTGCTAGGCAGAGCCAGGTCCCCCACTGCAGCCACAGTGGATGGTTTAATGCCTACCTGAAGCAGGAGTTCTTCTGGAAAACAAAGATGATTTTTCTGAAAAACACAATTAAGATTTCTAATTTGTTATTATATCCCCTCCTTTATGGATCTCTGCAATGAACAACTGCACTATCTGGCCTCCTCCTGTGAGGAGGGTGTCACAACCTGGATTTTTAGCATCATCCAAGACCCTTCACCCTCAGAAAGGAGCCAATAAACCCCATTTCAGCCTCCTTACAGAGGGAAGCCAAGTGCTGGCAGCTCAGCTGTGCCTGAGAATTACAGGAGCAATGGGATTGAGACAAGCAGGAGATTTACAGCTGGAGCAGCAGGATCCAGGGCTCCTGTTCTCCACCCCCATCCAAACCCCATCTGCCTTTGCCAGAGCCTGGGAGAGCAGGGTGGGGTGGGATGGGTTCCTCTGCATCCTGCCACCTCATAAACCACCCCTGAAAAATAGCTCCCTGAATTTCCCAGCGAGTCTCCTCATTTTGGGGGTTTCACAACCCACATTCACCTTTTCCAAAGGTGCTTTTTTATCCATTAACAGATTCAGCAGCAGGGAAATGCTGCTGACATTCCACAGAACACTGGAGCTCTGGGGAAGTTACAAAGGTCCAAACAGAACTGAACTATTCCCCAGCAAACCAGGGACTGCTCCAAAAAGCTGAACTCCTGAGGAGCTGCAAAGGTGCCCAGGACAGAGAGCAGCTGAACACCACCATTCCAAGGCAACATCGAAGAGCCTCCCATCCCTGCAGGACAGCTGCTGGATGTGCCAGTATTGTGAGAGATGGATAAAGTGTTCCCTGAATAAACCCAGCTACCCTGGCTCCTGCTGAGCAGGCCCTGGGAGGTCCCCTGCTCCCCACAGCCTCTGGAGACGCTGGACACCACCCACTACTGCAGGCAGTTCCAAGCCCTGTCCAGCCTGGGGCACTTCCAGGGATCCAGGGGCAACCCCAGCTTCTCCAGGCACCCTGTGCCAGAGCCTCCCCAACCTGATAGGGAGCAATGAAACAGCTCAGGATGGGACTGGATCTCTGACTTGGCTTCCTTTCCCTTCTGCAGGGCCAGGCACACCAGGCTTCCCTAACACTGTCCCATGGCTCTGCCATATCCCAAGCGATCCCCTCAGGCTGCAGATCATTCCCATTCACAGCAATTGGCAGCAGGGCCAATTTTGGAATCATTGTGGGCACTGTAACACTTTGTTCTGTAAATGTTTACCTGGCACACATCAGCCTGTCCACTCCCAGCACCCCGGGAGAGCAATCTGCATGGGAATGACAGGGAAATGGAGACAGGCTCTGCTCCACAGATGCTCACAGAATTGCCAGAGCTTTGGATGCAGACACTCGAAGACATCGCATCGTTCCCCTGATTTATCTCCTGTTGTTCCAGCCAGAGAAAATAAAACCTTAAATAATTCCATCACTTTTAATGTCCGGCCTTTTATGAATTCCAAGGGACATTTGTGGGAACGCTTCCCACTCAGCTTCTAATTTGATGGAGGTTATTTGAAACATGCTGAATATTTTTTTTTCGCCCTTTACAGATAGAACAGCACCTCCAGGAGGATGTGGAAATAAATAGCAAGCGAGGGAGATGAACAGGAACCCTTCACTCACAAAGTAAAGACAGCGTGCAAAAAATCCTATCATTTTTTTCCCCCCTATGGAATGCAGGTCTAAGTGCATGAGGAATACTCCTTGTTTGAACCCCTCTGTTAATTGAAGTCTTAGAGTCAAGGGCTGGCAGATTTAACCTGCTCTGCTCCCTCACTCTGAGGGAGACAATCCCTGCAGGGACACAAACACCGGTGGCCTTACCAAGGCTGAGCCTCATCCCGAGGGTGGGATGAGCTGGAACAAAGCGGGAGAGTCCCCGAGGAGACCAAGAGCTGCTCTCAGTCCTGAGCACAGAGGTGATTCCAATCCCATTAGCTCCAGAAGACACAGGAAGGGAGTTCTGCTCTACAGGAGACACACACACAGGACCATGGGAATACAAATCCAGGGAGGGACACAGCTTTTCTAAAATGAGGGAAATGAGGCAGGGCACAGCAAAGCCTTCTCCACAGAAGAACAAAACAAATTGGTGAAAGGATCCCAATCCCTAATTCCCCAGAATGACTCAGTGATAAGGGATTTGGTTTCCTTAAGCAGGTCCATTGTCTACTAACAGCGAGGGCTTTGCAGACACCCAGGAGGGTCCTGGCCACCACCTCAGTTCCCGTGGCTCCTTCCTGGCTCTGGCTCCAAAGATGGACAAAACACATTCATGGAACCTCACAGAGAGAATCCAAATACTGCATCAATCCACGGGATTTGTAATTCAGCTGCTTCAGACAATGCACCAACAAGGTTACTTATCCTTTCCACCAAAGTTCAACAATTTGGTCAAAATGTGTGGTGTCAGGCACATTTTCTGTAGCACAGCCCTCAGCACACTCAGTAGGACACTTCCTTGGGATTGAATTCAAATGAAAGATTGATTCTGGTTTAATCTTCAGGGCACACAGCAAAAGGGGAAAAACAGTAACTTATGTTAAGCCCTCATTATCCCTAGATTTGACTAAGTTATTAACATATTTAGAGAGCAATGAAGGATCATTTTAACAGAATCTATTCCATCTGCTCTACTGGGAAGCCACAGCAATTAATTTCAAAAATATTTATAAATTTTGCTTTGCAATTACTCTGTGTTTTGGAATTATTTCTAATTGCTATTCGTTTCTGTAAATATTTATTCTTAGAGATGGTGATTTGGCTATCCATTAGGACAAAGTAATTACTTACCCTCATTTCTGCAGCCACTCTTAAAAAGACAATCTCTTGAGAGAGGGAATCCCAGCATGGTTTGTGTTGCAAGGGACCTTCAAGACCATCCAGTTTCAAGCCCCTGCCATGGGCAGGGACACCTTCCACTATCCCATATTTCTCCAAGCTCCATTCAACTTGGCCTTGGACATTTCCAGGGATGGGGCACAGAGGGAATAACAGAGGGAGCTGCTTCCCGTTTTTTGCCCTGGGTCTCATCCCTGGGGCTGGTCAGGCCCAGTCCCATAAGCTGAGAACCCCCAATTCACAGGTTCACCACTGCTCCCAGCGTCCTCAGACAGGGGAGGAGGGAAAAGCCTAACTCAGAACTGTCTGTCTTGTTCTGGCAGCTCCAATAAAGACATCCAGAATTCAGACAGTGATCTGATGGAGAATACCCTTGCTAAGTTCAGATGGAAGGGCCCTGATTAACCAGGATAACACCCTGGGAAGCAGAGGGATTTCTGTTTACCCTAAGCCAACACCACGGCTTCACCCCAGGATATGCAGCCCTGTGAGTGTTCCCTAAGCCACCCTGGGCACTGCTGGAAGCATCCAGCAGGCTTTCACCACGGGCACTGATGTTTGCCATCAGGGCAGTCCCACTCCCATCCTGTTTATTCCAGAGGGATGCTCTGCCAGGGTTTCACTGCCCCCCTGACAAGCAAGCAGGCTCCGAAGGGAGAGCAGTGGGAAGCATCCCGCAGCTGGCTCTCTCTGCAATTCGCGTTTCCAGGCACGCTGAGCCCCTGGCAATAAGGCAGACTGTCATCTTTGTCATCTTCCTGTCACTGCTGTCGCTGTCAGCTGCCCCCGGGGAACGGGAATCAGACGGAAAGCGCAGCTCCCACCAGCCGGCACCTGCCCCGCCCTCCTCTTGCCTGACAGCAAATCCCCAGCTCTTGCACGCCGCTGGATTATCCCCATCAGAGGTGTCTCTGTGGTGCAGGCAGCGATCCGGGGAGCAGGAGGGATGCGGTGCCACTGCAGAGGGTGGTGGCAGGCTGGGGAATGAGCTGTGGGTCAGTGCACAGGGCACGTTTGTCCTCCTTTGTACACAAGCTTTGACTTTGCGTTCTGGCCACTTAATTTCTCTGCAAATAAAAGCACTGACTGAGGGCACTCTCCAGGTGTCAACCCTGACTGTCCAAGAGCTACTCCACAATAACAATCCCAGCAGTGACCACTGCCATGGGCTTCAAGGGCAGGCTGGATGAGGCTTGGAGCAACCTAGTGGAAGGTGTCCCTGACCGTGGCAGGGGCTGGAACAAGATGAGCTTTAAAACCCCTTCTAAACCAGACTATACCAGGATTTTAGGATTTTACTTAAATAAAAAGCTTTAGACTCTCTTCCAGGAAGAACTGCAAATGAGTTCAGCCATGTAAGTATTCCCCACCAAGACATACACCTTCTGATGTTTTCACCCATCCTCCCCAAAACCATCAAGTACCTTGCCCTAAACAGACTGTGAGGTCACCAGAGCCCCCCCATGAGCCCATGGAGTGGCTGTGGAATGTGCTAAAGCAGCAGGAAAATAGCTGCAATATCTGAAATTCTGGTCATCTTGGGAGAGCTGCCAAAGCGCTCCAGCTCAGAGCTCCCGCCTCATTCATTGGGTGCTGTCTACAAGGCAGCACCTGTGGCAGAGAAAAATCCCTGTCGGTGTTTTCCTTTCCAGAGTGCCATCCATCCTGAGCAAATGGACCTTGTTCCTACAATCCATCTGCTCTGGCTCCAGCATGTAGCAGAACATTTCATAAATGGGGACGTGACCAAAACCATCTCCCACAGCCAAACTCCCCAGTTCCTTCAGCCACCAACACCCCCAGGCTCCCCTTCCTGGAGCAGCACAAGATCTATGTTTGGATTTATTTATTTATTTATGTGTAACTGCCCTTCCTGGTACACCTTGTGTGGGAGGAAGAGCAATTGGAATGACTGCTGTAATTGAGGAGCACAGTCCATTCTGCTTCTTTGCTATAATCAGGAATTCTGACAAATTGTTCCTCCCCAAGCTTCTGGCTGGTAAAATGATTTAAGACACCCGGATTTCAGTCAAGCAGGCTAAGAAATGCTTTTTTCCCCCAGCCCAGAGCAATGGCCAGCACAGTCCCTCTGCATTGCTGTTTATTGTACCTCATTTACTCTGATCTACAGCTAATACTGAACCCAAGTTCAAAATCTGTGAAGGTCACATTTCCCTACACAGGCAAGGCAAATCCAGCTTGTCAGAAGCACGTCCTTCAGCCCTATCCAGCACCATTCCATCTGGGCTGTCCTAGCCTCCCTTCCCTTAAAACTTTGGGTGTTGTACTATCTCTCCTCCAGCCTACAGACCAAAACACTTGGAGCAGGGTATTTCATGTATTTATCTCTCCTGAAGATGAAGAAGTGGCACCATTCCCTGTGCCGCTTGGCTAATACCCGGATTTCTCCAAGGCTTTTCTCCAGCCACACCAGCCCCTGCATTCTTTAACCTCCACCCTGTAACTTGTCCAAGATTTTTTCTGTGCCACAGAGGATTTCTTACCTCTTTGTGCATCTCCATAAACTGGCCGTGTCTGCAGCAGTGGAACTCCAGGAAACACGGAATGACAAGGCTGCAAAGCCGCATGCTGAATTTCACACTCCAGCTCCCCGACACAGAAGACAGCCCCGTCTCCCTTGTGCATCCTCCAGCCTCACAGGCCTAGGGTGCTCAGCAATTTATATTCATCAACCACCTGACACACAGTTTTATGGATTACACTTCCAGCCTGGAGCCTATTAAAACATCAACAGACAATGCAGAAATTATTGAAAGCTCTAACACCCCTCCCCCCCCGTCACTGCAGGTAACCAACATCCTCTAACAGTGCTTTAATATGCACACAGAATACCTGCATCCAAAACATTTGGGATTCACTTCAGAAGGGTGAGGATGTGGGGAATATCTCCACTGGAAGCAGCTGCAGAAGGAGAATCTGCTCCCCTGTGTTTCTCTCCTCTCCCAGATGCCACCACAGACCTGCAGCTTTGCAGCTCCTGCCTTTGCAGGGCAGTTTTTCTAACAAGCTGAATGCTGCTGTGAGAGCAAGCCAGCCCCTGGAGCTTCAGGCTATCCCCAGGGTATGTTTTCATCTCCTTTGCTATAATTTTTCATATACATATATATATATATCTATATATATCACACAAATATTTTTATTTTTTTTTAACCAGTCAAATAGCACAGGTAAACACAGGTAAATATCCCACTGTATTAAGGAAGCTTGAAGCAAAAAGCATTGCTGGAACAAAACCATGTATTTGCAAACAGAATCCAGAGTAAATGGGCCCTGGGGGGAATCACAGGAATCATCCCACCTTGTACTGCGCTGATATGGCACCATGAATTGTACAAAGCTTACGTGGAAACAGAAGTTGGAATTCAGCTCCTTCACTTCTCTGAGGGGCTGATTCACCTCTGCTGATGAAGAAAGACCTGAGGTGCTCAAGTTATAAAACCTGGAGTGTCTTTGCCCTGATTTGTGGATTGAAATGCATCTGAAATCTCAGGAGAATCATTCCCATGACCAGCAAGGTCAAGCCAAGCAGAATTCCTTTTCAACCTTTCAAGCACTAACTTACTTTTTAATTTCTTTTTTAAGCCTTTGCAGAATCCATTTGGGTTGAAGATGGATGTCAGAGCAAAGCCATTAAACAATGCCAAGGATGGCCTGAACAACCTCCAAAGTCGCCTTGAGGAGGTCAGGGTGTTAATTCATCAGGAACAACATTATTGGTGATATCTGCTGGCTTCCACTCTGTGACTCATTCCCACCTTCCCTGAGTTAGGGATGCACTGAGGAAAGGAATATTCTGAAATCTTAAACTAGCAACTATTCTTCTGTACTTAGTAAATAATAATGCAATTTGCCCCATACAATCTATGTGATTCTTGAAAGGTAAAATGTGTGGAGAAAATGTGCTAATTTCCCACCCAGGAAGGTGAGAAATCCCTCAGTTAAAAAAACAGGGGTTTAAAAACATTTCCAATTCTCGAATTCATCTTTGAGAGAGAGGATGCAGCAGAATGAAGGGGTAAGACATGACCTGGCAGACCTTAAAATTATCCCTGCTTAAGGTCACCCTTGTTTGTCAAGGCTGAGATGAGACAAACTGCTGCCTTGGGGTTATGTGTGCATGCATGGATGTTATTTCCACATCCAAAATAAATCCCTGCCTGCCCATTCTGGCTATAATTCTATCTCACATTTCCCTGCCATCACTGACTCCTTTCACAGCTGCACTTACATCCAGATTTTCTTTCCCTCAGATTTAAAGTTGTGGAGCAGCAGCAGATTAGGGAAACAAGGCCCATCCTCGGCACAGAGCAGGGGCTGCAATTTCATCCCGGGATGGGGCTGCTCCACTTGAATCCTGCCTTTGTGCTGGGGGCACCAATGGGAGCCTCTCCCAATCCCTCAATCACCCCCTTGTATTCAGGCACAGACTGCACTCAGTGCTCTCTAGCTCCTCACAAATCCAAAGGCACTGGGAAGGACAGCCAGGGCAGGGCTGGGGCAGGATCCACCCAGAGCTGCAGGCAGAGTGACTGAGCCCCAACTTCCACTTGGGCAGTGGTGGCACCCTTCAAGCCTGCAATTAGTATTTGCAAGGGACATTCCCTGCAAAAGAGCAATTTCCCATTCTCCTAAGGAAAAATAAACATTACTCTCCTCTTTCCCCAGCCTTCAATCCCAAAGCTCAGCATATTCATAGCCACGACATCCAAAAAAACCCCTTCCCAGGGAGCAGCTCCAGCTCTACGGGAGATGGCAAAAATGTCGCTGTGCTTCCCTTCTTTGTTGATTTGGGGTTTTTTTTAGGCCCCAAGGGGCAGCAGAAAAAGATTTTTCCCGAGAAGCAAGATGCTTCTTTCCCGGCTTGCGGGATAATGACGCCAGGTGGCAGCACAGCCCCACCTATGGACGGCTGCGGGAAGCAGCGGGGGAATTGGAAAACGGGAGGAAAAAAAAAGATAAAAACGGAAAAAGGGGCGGATGTCTAACAGGCTGTCCGCAGGGAAAGCAGCTCGGCTGCGGGAATACTTCCAATGGGATGCTCCAGCTTCCAGCCCCTGGAAAAAGCAGCCCAAGATGCCAGAGGGCTGGCACAGAGGACAGGGATACATGGACACAGATGTAGGACGCTGACACATGTACAGGGATGCACACATTTGTTATTCTTCCTCAATCCCTCAAAAAACCAAAAAATATCTGATTTTGAGCCAGAAACCCACATTACTGGGAATTTCAAATAATGCCAAGAACTGGGATTTGCCATCTCAAGTTAAAACGTCAGCCAGGATGAGCAGCACATTTTGGAATGGTTTAGGCCTGTTAAACTGCCTTTTAAAAGCTGAAGAGCAGAGCACACTTCCTGGGGAAAGCCATCCTTTGAATCAGATAGTGAGAAGCCGGGGCAACTCCTGCTGAGCAGGCATTTTTCTGGGAGGTGGTTGTGTCTTCGTATTTCTCCCAGAGTGAGGAGCAGCATTAGGAGAAAAATGCAAATAAAGGCAGTGAGGAGAGTGAGGGGGCAGCAATGCTTCAGCAGTTATGGGAATATTGGTGTTCAGCTCCACTGAACTTCCCCAAAAATGTCAATAAGAGTTGTTC
Source organism: Serinus canaria (assembly GCF_022539315.1). Classification (NCBI taxonomy): domain Eukaryota; kingdom Metazoa; phylum Chordata; class Aves; order Passeriformes; family Fringillidae; genus Serinus; species Serinus canaria. The sequence continues at coordinate 2,689,568 of NC_066317.1, read as the reverse complement.
TGGCTTGCATGACTGGTCCCCTGCCATGGATAATGATCTCTCACACCACACCTGACATACCTTTCCATGACCCTGCACGGGGCAGGGCCTGCTCAGGGCTCTCACCCTACTCCAGCCCTGAGAACCAATTGTTCTCTGCCAGGAAGTTTCTGAACTGTGCACACTCAGGAGGCTGAAGGAACTCTCCCTTGGCACCCAGACTGTCCATGGACACTGAAGGGGGGGCTACAACCTGGCCTCCATTTTACACAGACCATGGTGGTTCAGCTAATAAAGCCTTAAATATGGCTCAAATTGAGTCTGTAGGCTAAAACCTTGAGAAATCAGCCTTTAAAGAGTGACCAGAACTACACATTGCTTAAATCCCTCCATCCTGAACACTGATATTTTAACTTGGCCTGGACATCTGCCCTCTGGTTGCAGCAACACAGCTCCTTTATTCCCCACTCCCATAACTGGGATGTAGACCATGTTCCCAGTGGTGGTGTGACAAAAAGGATCTCTCATCCCAGCATCCCCACCTTGAGAGCTCCTACATGGCCCAGGACACCTGCCTTCTCCTGCATCCCAGCCAGGAGCACAGAGGGCAGGAGATGAGGAGCTCCTACACAGAACAACACCCAAGATCAACCAGCAAGTGGTGGAAGAGTCTTTGCTCTGTCCTGGAATAGGATGCGGAAACCTCAGAGCACTAAAGACAACCACTAAATAGCCTGGCCAGAGGAAGGCCACAGGGGTCACCTTTCGGGCAGGGCAATGACCTGAAAAAGGTGCAAGGACACAGCAGGAGCATGAGGCAGAAGTGACACAGCATGGAGGGAAAGTCCCAACAGGAGCTCCTGAGACATTCCACAACCAAATTCCTCATGCTATGGGACGGCTAAAAAAAGGAGAAGGTCAACACTCTGGCCCTTCCGCCCCCACCCCTCAGGGATTCCTTCTGTGTTTTCTCTCTGCCAACACACTGAGGTGTGCCCTCACCAGGGAGGCCACCCAGGTGGACATGTGGTGACTCCTATGACACAGGGAAGAGTGTCCAGCTTTCCCAACCTTTCCTCCCACACCCAGAAACCATCCTTAACAATACAGCTGGTGAAATGGTTTGGGTCTGTGGGACATTTCCTGAAGATGAAGAAATGATCTAAGAAAGTAGTAGCAAGAAAGCTGGTCACAGGTCTGGGAATGGTAACCTGCCCTAAAGTTGCTCTTACATACAATATTACATATTACAGGGAAGACAATTTGTTACTTCTGAAAAGTTGTTTTACCTATAATGTTACTTTAACCCTCTTAACTAAAAGCTTTTTTTTACACACCCCCCCTCCCCCTTAATTTGATACAGCAATCCCATCAGGCTCACATGGATAGACTGGAATGTTGGCTACTGTTACCTTGAGATGCTCTTCTCTTTACATCCACTAAAACACAAAAACCAAAGAGAAATAAAATTAAAGAAGCTGATGAATCTTTCAGCAATCCCAAGTGTCACCCACAGGTCAGGATTCATTTGCCTTTTTTGGAAAAGCATGGAGTCACAGAGTCCTGCCCCTCATTACATGTCATTCCTCACCCCCTGGTTTCTTCACTGCTCCGTCTGCTGTTGTGAGGCTGCTCTGAAAGAGACAAACAAACAGGGAATGACCTGGGGTTTATTCCCTGGGGGTTATTTTTAACCTGGATCTTCTCACCGTGTTCATTTGTGATGCGGCTCCACACAAAGGAGATCTGGCTGCAAAAACCAGGAGCCATTTGCAGTCCACAGCAGGAGGGGTGGCCAGTGGGAACGAGTCTTTACAAAAGGATGGATGAAGCTCTTGTACCTGAGTAACACAAGCAATGGGATCCAGGGAATAAACTATTCCCCTCCCTGTACCCAACCATCAATCACACTCCAAGTTCTTATCATTTCATCTAAAAAACCAAACTCCAGCATGTTCTTCCAGTAAAAGCAGTGCAGATTTTAATCATGTGTCTCCTTGTCATCCTTTTCCCAGCGCCACCAAAAGACCCAAGACTGCACCTTTCCCCACAGCAGAGGCTGCAGAGCCAAAAACAACAAAGAGGAAAAGCTAAATAAACATTCCTCTCATCAAGAAGCTCATGGGTGAGGCCTGAAGCGCTGAAAGGTCTTATCTGCAGTGAAATCCAATGTCCAAACTTAAATCTCGGCTTGGAAACGCTCCCTGGGGCGAGGCCACCTCCACCCAGGAGCCAACAGCGCCCAGGGAGGACATCCAGGATACACAGGAGCTTTCTAGACCAGCAGAGCTGGGACGGAGCTACTGGAACAGCTTCTGGCAGAGTTAGGGTGTCTCCAGGTGAGTTACCCTGAAAAGCAAAACCAGGAGGGCAGGGAAATGCCAAGGGGCTTTGGGCAAGTGGCAAATCAACAGCTGGCAAGCTCAAAAACTAACACACAGTAAAAATGCTGCTGAGAAAGGCTGATGTACCAAAAAGGGAAGGTACAGAAACATTCAGGAAAAAAAGCATAAATGCATAAAAAAGCAGGGCACAACAGAGTAGAACCTCTTACAAAGACAGGCACAGGTGTTAATTCCTTATAGAACTCTATTTTCTCTACATACATATTTGCTGTCTCTACTAAGTTTTCCTCAGCGGGCATCCCCTGGAGCTGAAAACTCTTATCCTTGCTGTAAATCTCACAGGAGCAGAAATTGGGAATTTATTCAAAGCCTCTGTCTGAGATTATCACATATCTACTGCTTCGTTTCAAGAAGCAAAGAGCTGTTGTGTTCAGAGTGAGAGCCATTTCTTCCTACCAGGCTGTCACAGGAGTTCAGTGCATCTTTTAGCAGAGATCTTGGAAAATGACCAGGTGAGCTTTGAGGAGCACAAATAACACAGACACCCCAGAGGCTGCTGAACATCCCTATGCCCACTGCAGCTCATCTCCAACCAGCCCCTTAAGTACAAGCATCCTCCTGACCTTTGCCCCTTCTAGTTTTGAACACCTGCTCTAATTTTACATTTTCTTGTAGCACCAGCACACACAAAATAGTGCTTATATCTCTCCCAAGTTAATTACTACACTGGACAGTCCAGCTGATTAAACACCATGTCAGGAGGAAAGACGCAGAATTCTTCCAGACCCAGAAAGAAACATCTCATTGTCCCCTACAGCCCTCCAGGATGTCCCAATCCCAGCTTCACCCCTTTGTTTTCCAAAATCTAATATTCTCTATAAAAAAGAACAATGTCTAAATTCATGCACATGTGTACTCACCTACACTCCTTACAAGTAACTTCTCCATTTTATGAGGTCTGGCAAGGCTTTTTTCCCCAAACAAATCCAACTCGTAGACACTAAATTAAAATTTTGCCTGTTAGCTTGTTCTAAGCAATTCTTAAGTATGTAGGAATGTAGTAAAACATTCATAATAATATAAAGCTCTGTTAAAATTTGATCACTGCAAAACAAAATGACAAGAGAAACAGATGCACATAAAATAACTCTGTGTCCATTGCTATCAGTACAGAAATGGACAAATTGAGATTATTTCAGTCTCTTAATCAGGAGCAAAAGTGTCTGCAGGTGTTCCCTGCATTAAGAGTATTTGGCTGCCAAAAATATTGGTATTCATCTGCAAAAGTCAAAGTCTATGTTGTTTCTTGCCTTAGTAACTATTCCCCACCAGTTCTTACTCCCAGATATCATTACTTCATTAAAACATAATCACACTGACATGGAACAATTAATGCTCCATGCAATGCAATTCTGCTAAGTCAGAGCTCCTGTCTTCCACAGACCAGCACTCCTCAACCTATGGAAGGCTAGTGTTTGTGCCTCAAAAACCCACCTGACACAGCTGAACCCTTCAATCTCAGCCCACACTGCTCTTTTAAGGAGCAATTCCTGAATCTACTCAGTAACAACACAAGGAAGGTTTGCATTCCTGAACTGTTCATTTCCTTAACTACTGCTTAATACCTAAGTAATGTAAGCCTCATGTACCTAAACAACTGGATGATTCTGTCCACTACTCTAACAGTAAATTCCACAACAAGAATTTCCAGCCTTTCCCTAAACACTGTTCAGCCTTCCATCCCCTCAATATATGAGGAACACAATCTTTCCTATCCAATTTTGGTTTTATTACAGAGTAATGAGGACTGCCCAACACAGTGTGTTCCTTCATTTTGCAGTAAAATGAGATTCAGCAATTGCTGCCTTCTGCTTGAGAAAACACACACGCACACCCCTGTAAATAAATCAGGTTTACAGCTTTCAAAAGGTGATTTTCTTTAGGATAAGTAAGGCCCAACTGTGGTATTTTCCAACTGGTGGCAGAGCACTGTCTTGGAAGATGAACTCAGTTTCCTTTAAGTGTCTTCTCTGTTCAATGCCTAATGACTAATATTGATCAGAGGGGTGACTAAAGCCTCAGTCCTGACACTGTGATGCAGTCTGGAGATACACATGTATTTTTAAACCCTTCCTTTAACATGCCTTCAGCCATCTGGCTGATTTCAACACTGGCTGGGCACCAACAGCAATCACTTCTCAATTCTGTCTCTGAAACACAGGAACAATTTGCTTGCTGTGGCAAAGAGGGGATGGAAATAACCACAGTAACAGCTTGTGCTTGAACTTAGAAGGAAGTTGAAACACAACAGGTATTTCTAGACATGAAGTGGATCAGCCTCATCAGCCATTTGGCAATACAATGAACACAGCAACTGCCTCTTCTTGCAAAAGAATTGCAGCATGTTTGTAGCTACAGAGAACACTGAAGAAAACCAATCCATCATCTCAACTAACATCACTGTGAAAAACCTTTCAGCCCTGCTTTTCAAAGAGTTTACCACGTAGAGGAAAACAACAACACAGAAACCACTGTGCCAGCTATGCCACAAAATATTTGATTTGCCTTTAAGAAATGTAATTAACCATTTTCTCTTTCAATTCAAAGATGCTACAGGAAATGGACCTATACTCACCAAAACCAGCAATATTTTTGATTTCAAATACATATCATACACCACAGTAAACACTGACAAGTTGTGTGCACCCCAGTAAGCATCCACATTTAGGTACACACACACACCATGGGTACTTGGAGAAAGCATCCAGCTCAATAAAAATATACTTCCAACAACAGAATTTCTCTATTAAATCCATGTTTATTGCTTAAGTTTTATCACAGTGGAGATTAAATTATGCTTAATCATCCGGTCAGTGCTTTTGTACCTTCTTTAATGCCAAAACACCCCCACATTATAAACCAAGTCATTCATACACTCGAAGTCTTCTCACCATCCCACCATTCATCGCCTCTGTGTGCCCCTGTAGTTGCCACGGGCTGCGAGATTGTAAAAAGGTATAGCTAAGAGGCTTATATTTATAATACCATTTTTGTGTTCAAGTATTCAGAGAGCAGCACGAGTAGCTGCCCTGCGTATTAGAAACATATCTGCACTGTTATTTATTGCTGTAGGACCGAGGCTCCTGATGGAATGGCGATGAAATTTTGCATCACTGTGTATGAAGATGAGCTCAGCATCCCGTCATCATCCCAACTCCTCCCATGTTAGTGAGCGACACAAGGCAAAACCTCTGGGCTTCCCTCCTTTCTCTCTCAGCCACGGGACCTCGAACTACAAATAAATAAAGCGTACACTCACAACGTGTGTAGTGCAAATTCCAAGTAAACAGAATGACACGGAAATAAAACTCGGAGTTGCCAACTTTGGTTCAGCAGGGCAGCAAGGACCCCGTGCCCGGCATTCCCGCCCCGGGAGAGCGCACCACCGCCAGCGTCCCGTCTCGGCGACAATGATTGAGGGAGGCCGCTGGAGGCAGGGGGACACGGGGCCACCTCGGCAGCCAGGTGGCCAGGCCTCACCCCACACACACCACCAGCCCCAGGCAGGATGGCTGGAGACCGCCCGCGGCGCGGAATTCCTATTGGCAACTACGTGGAACATGGATTGCGTGGCCCAGACTAATAGAAGGTAATGTTTCTGTTTCTCCAGAGACAACCGTTGAAAGAGAACATCTACAACATTGCGATTCAGAAAGAACTTAATGAGAATTAACAGGAAAGACATTCAACTCTGGGGGAGCGCTGTGTGGGGGTCGTTCCCTTGAAACAAACCCCAAGGAGTGGTTCGAGTCCTGCACAGCTCTGGGCCATCACAAAACCTCCTGCACTAAGCACAGAACTAGATTTTTACAAGTTCTTTTTGGTTTGTTTTTTTTTTTTTTTCCTTTTTTGTTGCTGTTGTTTCACTTATTTTTCTTAGTTATGCACATCTACTTCCCACACAGCCGTATTTGGAACTGAAATAAGACTCCCTAATATTTTTGTGGCGTAAATTCTGTATGCAGAGAAAGGCGACAAAATTTTGTCTCAGTTAAAGTTAGGACACACTGTAGACTTACTCCCTTTTCTCCAAAGTACTGGTAGCGAGCAGAAGAGTCATGCAGCTTTATCAGTAAAACGAGTACATATTTTTGCCATTTTTCTTCAGTGCTCTTTAAGATTATCCCTATTTTTTTTTTAACGTTTGTTTTCTCAGTCCACAACTTGCTATTTCTCACATAAAGACTGGGGGAAATCACTTGTGTTTTCAACAGCATTCTTACACAACAGGTTGAACCTTCCACAGAGGAAACACAGAACTAGCACTAGAGAGTTCTCTCAGCTAAAAGGATGGAGATATTAAAATAATAAAAAAATAAAAGGAGAACACCTCTGCAAATAAAAAGAAACCTCTCCTGGTTTGGGGACACACACTGAGCTTTTAAAAGCTGAAAATTCATAAATACGGTCATTGTATAGAACTTTAGAGAATTAAGGCTTCTAAAAACTTCAGTGCCAAAATAACCTCTCTGCATATCAGTATTAAGAATAAAATATTTTCCATTTTAGGTTGTGCTTGCCTTTTTTTTTGTTTTTTTTCTTTTTTTTTTTTTTTTTTAAAGACTTCTCTTAGTTCCGTAGAATTTTGTCACATAATATTACATACTGAGGGGGAGTGTTAGAACTGCTTATTGAGGTTTTAAGTAGTTGTTAGACTAAGTTACAGCGATAAAATTCGATTACTGATCTGATTCATTACTACTTTACATGGGGCTGTTGGCTCATTTCACCTTTTTTTCATGCTTAATGTGGCCGTTTCTTCTATACTTGCCATTGGGGATCCCGTTCTGGTAGTGTCCATTAACAGCGCTATGTTTGTCATTAGGCCAGAGATGTTTGCTCTGCTTGCAGATTAACTTTGCCACCCTGGCCAAAACATAGTAAACTAAGGCAGCACCCACTAGTAGGACCAAGGCAATATCCAGTAAGAAATACTGAAAGAGGGAGATGCTGTAAACAGCAGCACGCAGGTGCTGGGCTCCGTTGTGGCGCAGGATGTAGTTGATCCAGTACACAGTCCGGTTCACGGGGTGTCCAGGCTGGTCCTTGTGGATCTCCGACAGCCTCCGCGCCCGCTGCCGGTAGCTGGGGGGAGGGAAGCAAACAAGGAACAAAGGAAAAGCTGTCATCTCATGTCATTGTGCTACTGAATGACCAGAGGAATGGCACAATAGCAAGAAACCTGGGGTTGATTTTGCAATAAGCTATTTCCGCCCGGGTCCAGAGTTTCACCCAAAACTTTTGGTTTTTCACCCCAGCAGCTAAACCTGCCAATTTCTTCCTCTCCTGTCTGCAGCTTATTTACACAGGACTTGCCTTTACACCAAGGATAATTGCACAAGGGGAAGGTGATGCAACTGATGTTATCGAGGTCGCTATCAACATTCCCCCTCTCTGCCGCTGCTTAGTCCTGACAGCAATCTCCTTTCCCAGAATGACTCAGCTGCCATGAAAGCAAGAAGCATCAACAGCACCAGGCTCCAAAATTAGGGCTTAGCCCAACACAATATACTGCCAGATAACCCCTCACTAATTTTAATCTGGATATGAGTGGTATTACAAGCCAGAACAGGAAAGTACTACTAAATATAATTTTTTTTATAATAAAACCACAGAACTTAGAGCCACTCTTCCTGAATACCTCTCCATTTTAGCTAAAACCCAAACTGTGTACAGGTATCTTGCTCCAGGCCCTGCAAGTAGCACCACAGCCAGGCTGCTCATGTGCAGTAATCAAAACAGACACAAAGGGACCTTGGTCTGCAACATGGAATAAGTTGGGACAGGTTTGTTTCCATAACCTCTGTGCCCTCCACATGGCAACTGCTACAAAGAGCAAGCGAGACAATTGAGTTTTGGTGCTGAGCAACTAGCCCAGCACCCACACAGAAACTTCAGCTGTTGGGTAACCCTGGGAAATAGGACAAACACCCCGACTCGCCTCAACTGTACACACAAATAATGAAAGGCAGTTTTTTTCCACTGCACAAAGGTTTCCTTTCCATTCACACACAAACATTCCATACCTGGGGTCATTAATAACTTTTACTAGGGCTTCATAGAGCTCACTCTCAGTCATGGTCTTCCAGTTGAGCAGTATTCCCATCCCTTTGGCCTGCACACGGGTCATGGTGTCATAATGGTCTCCGAAGAGGGGAATGCCCACCACTGGCACCCCGTGGTACATGGTTTCAAAAATGCTGTTCAAGCCTCCGTGACTGAGGAAAGCTTTAATGTTAGAGTGACCTGGAACCACAAGAGGCATGAAGGTTACAGAATACACTTCCATCTCCTTTATTTGAAGCTGTTGAAGCACCCGGGTACAACAAATTCATCACCATGTTTCTATAACTGCAATTCAGGCAGGTTAAAATTACTGGAGCTTGTTCTGAAGTTCTTCCTAAACCCACTCTGCTGAAATTCCTCATGCATTAAATCATTTCCTTATACACTGAGAGAGAGAACAGCCAAAGTAAAGAAAGAAAAATCTCATGTGTGTGAGTGGTGTAAAATGATTAATGGAGTAATTAATATGCATTGCCTACTGCTGAGGAGCTGCAGGTGGTGACTCCAGCAGGTTCAGCAGTACACTTGAGCAAGGGGGAGCACACTTTGGTAGGGAATATTTTATTTTTTTTTAATGGCAGGACAACTGAAGACACACTCTCCCTAAAGTTTCACATGCCTTACTTGAGCTTAGCAAGACCTGACAAATCACAGCAACAGCCTCATGCGATGGAAAAAGCAGCCTGGCTGCCTGAGAGCAACCCTGTAACCAAAACAAATCTACCTGCTCTTGGAGTCATCTGCCTACTCACTACCTTCTCCAGCTCACACACACTGATGCTGAATGCACTCATCAGCTCCCATCAGAGCTGCTTTGGGAACACACAAACATCCATGTCTCCCAGAAGCAGTCAAATATTCTGTGGCCTCTCAGATCTGCAAGGGGCTCAGGTACCCTTTGACAGGGAAGACAAAGAAAAATAAAATATCAAGTTTCATTTCCCCCTGAGAACATGAAACACCTCAATTGAACAGAAAGGTTAGCAGCTTGCATCATGTACCCAAGTTCTGGTAGAGCTCTCTTGTCTTGATCAAACAGTATTTACAGACTCTGATGCTCAGTTTCATGACTCTTCCTTGAACAGTGTTTGAACTTAGAGAAAACATGAAATTCATTTTAGGGAAAGACAATTAACAGAGAGGTGTTCAATTCTCTCTTCAGATCCTAATTGAATATTCTTGCTCCATGACTGCCATGACAGAAATTATCCTGGCTTCATAGTAACTGCTAATTGAGTAGATTATTTCTGGAAGAACAAACTGAACTCAAGAGAGAATTAGCATTAAACAATGGAAACAGATACTCACCAAGGAGGTCATTTTGTGGCAACCATTCGATCAGCTTGGTATTGTTGCCTAAATTCCTTGGTTTGTTTCCTGAAAACCTAAACCAGCAACATGAAATGGAAACAGTTATCAAACCCTCCCAAGTAACCACTAAAGGATAGGGTTGTTTTGTTCATTAGAGAGGACTGGAACTGCAACTTCAGAAAGAACCAGCTACGCTTTCCCAGTGAAGCAAAACATACATTGTTGGAACTCTGGTTACTGAGCAAAGGATCCACAACACATCTTTGCAACTGGCTTCTACTTCTCTATGTCAAAAAAAGCCTAAATTATTTCTGCTCAGTTATAGAAAAGCAGTTAATTATGTTACTAGCTTGTCCTCACTAACCAGAAAGGCATAAAAAGACAAAAATCCTTTGATTTAGCATCATGACATTAAGACTGCCAAGCAGTACTCACTACTTTCCAGCCCAACACACCGGTCCATGATCTGAGGAACAAAACCTAACCCCAAATCCCTAAAAAACACCAAGTTACATTTGACTGATATATAAAGACTTAAATTTTAATAGAAGGCTTTAAATGAAATTGTTGGGTTGGCATTTAAAAAAGGCTATCCTTATGAAAAATCCTCCAGATTTATTTACTACAAAACAGGGATGTTTCCTGAAGAGACATACTCCAGGGAAATCAAAGTAAAAGGACAGAAGAAAAGCAGTAAGATAAATTGGGATAATTAATTAGAAGTCGAGCAGTGTTGTGGGATTCATAACAAAACAATGGCTCTACTCCAAACGAAAACTGATGTTACCTTTACTGCCACAGATTCTGTGCCACAGCCTGAAAAAATTCCATTTTTCTTGGTAATTAGTGGGATTTGATCATTCAACTACACCCAGCAGCAAGGACATGCCTACAATACTGTGAGGAACAGGCCACCAAAACCAATAATATAACTCCAAGAGTGTGGCAAGGTTGGGAGACACCTACATAAAGTGTAAGACAGAGTATTTGAACAAAGAAGAAATAGCTCACATGAACTCCACCAAATCATATCAGCGACACTTGACACAAAGCAGAGCTGACTAAACAGCTTTTGAATTTTTACAGGGAGTTGTGAGCACCACTCAAGATGTTTTTAGAACTAAGAATGCTTCTTACTGATTTTGACTTCTGAAAATTTCTCTTCCTTCAATTTCTCACAGAGAACAAGCAAGTGGGAAAATCAATAATGAAAGGCTGTGTTTACACATAAAAGAGGAAAAGGGCCTAAAAGAGTGAGGGAAAAGGGGAAGAACAAAGAAAACGGGGGCTTTTCATCATCAGGATTAATTCTTGAGCCCTGGGGTAGTTCCTTCATCAAAAATAGAGACAGCATGTTCTAAATGGTACAATCTTAGCTTCTTTTCACTGTCCCTAATCCTTCCAAGGACATAAACTCAGCCTAGGAGTGTAACCACGCCTTATTCTGCCATGACAGTAACTGCTTCTCCTTGTTACCAGGATATTGCAGTATTTCCATGCCAAGTGTTTTTCAGGAGTGTCACACTGTCTGTGCCACCTAGGCAGTCTCAACTCCAGCAGGAAACAAGCACTCCCCAAAGCGCCCCAAGTTCCTCCAAGAATGACCTTTACCTCCAGATGACCCTCTGGGGCAGCCTTGCCAGGGCGTGTGCCAACTTATTGGCGATGTCTTCCGACAGGTACTTGACTCCAGCGCCGAAGGAGACGAGGACAAAGCCGTTCTCGTGCGCGCCGTTCACCCAGGCCTGCAGATCCTGCGGAAAACAAAGTTCACACTGAGCACCACAGAGGCAAGGCACGGGAACAGAAGGCAGACGTGGCTGAGAAAGAGCAGTTGGTGGTGCCTTTGATGCTTCAGAAGCCAAGGTTCACAAGTGCCAAACATCCTAGAAGTCGCCGGGAACAATGGCTCGAGGTTCAGAATCCAGAGCAGCACCATGAACAGCAAAACCCTTCAGTGTTTGTTTTAGCTGCACTATTAACCACCACTTCAGACAATTTGTCCCTCCTTAACTGAGCAGTTGACACACATTCCCAAGTTAACAGGCTGCACTTTAACTCAGCAAGGCATTAACAGATTCATCTCGTAGTATCAGCTTGGAAGCCCTGCACAGGAGAAGTGTGAATGAAGCCCGGGACTCAGCTGTGTCATTTCCACCCTTTAGCAAAGAGAGAGTGCTTCAAAAGCCTTGTTTTGCTTTCATTTATATAAAAAGAATAAACACAACTTGAAAGAAGCCAGAGCTTCTAAAGACACTCTCAGTTCCTACTGCACAAGGAGTAAAGAAAACATAGCTTTTACTTTTTAAAGCATAGATTTCATTTCTGGGTTTTTCCTAACACAACTGTTAGCAGTGGAAACAAACCAAAAAATGCTACAACTGACATATCAGTCAGAAGAAGACTATCTCAGGATATGCTTTAATTCTTGTCTTGTCAATTATAAGCACAAGCCTGCTCAACACCAGTGCAGCAACAGGAAATGAGCAAAGAGAAAGTGAAGAGCCGTGCTCACAAAGTGCCTCTTGTCCTGGTAATAAATAGGAGGGCAGACAGTAATGGAGTAATGCTGCGCTGTCGTACCCGAGCACAAAATCCAGCGCACTGCACCGGGGGCTGTGCACTGCTCTCTGCTCTAAAGCAAAAAAATCCACAGCTTGTCCTTCCCCAATGCACTCTTTTCCTTTTTTTATTCATGGGGAGGGAGAGGGAGAATGCAAAGGAGGGGAAGTGGCTCTGACCTGCCTCAAAGCTGAATCATTTATTAGGGGCTGAACTTCTGACACAAAAGTTTCCAAGTGGTTTTGTGATTTATTTAAAGCTCGTCCTTGAATCTTACTTCAGGACCTAAGGCACACTGCAAATGTCATTATATTACAGTCACTATAGTGCTTCAGCTAGTTACATTTTGAAGTCTTTCCCATCAGCTGTTTAAAGCTAAAGAGAAAAGACCTTTTCGTGGGCTCTAGGACAAACCATCCTGAAAAACCCAATTTTCACAGGCCCTGGTCTTCACAGGGCGCTCACCCAGCCAGAGGGGCAGGTTGCTGGAGGTTTCCAGAGTGCCTTCCCTGACAGAGGTGCTCAGGAAGCCACAAACAAGGTATTGGTGCTGGCTCTCAAACACACAGACATGGCAGACCTTGGGACACAAAGGCCAGGGCAGCCTTGCCTGCAGTGACCGTGAGATGGAGATGAGGATACTGAGGCAATGTGGCAGGGAGCAGCAGCATCTCCTGAGCTGCAAGGAAGCCAATTCCAGCCTGGAAGAATCCCATGAGACACAGAGCTAGAAAGACAGGTTTGGGAGAACATGTTCCAGCACCACTTCCTCTGAGCTAAAGCAGGCTCCATGCTGATGAGCAGGAGGCCAGCAAAGGCGCAGGAAGATAAAGATGTAATAAGAAAATAAAAAGAAAAAAAAAAAAAAAAAGAAAAAAGCACACTTTAGTCTGAATCAGGGACAGAGAGAATACCCAGGCACTGCTTGAGCAGGCAGGGATGGGGTTTGGAAAGCCAAAGGTGAATGGGGCAAAGGACCCGGTGTCACAAAGTTCCAAGTGCTTCCTGGTTTCTTTGTTTTAGCCTTCATTGGTTTGGCCTTGGGCAATGCCAGGTCCCTCAGGGCAGAGGAAAGCCTAAATAAACTGGACATGGACTACTTGCACAGGGCCCAATAGGACGCACCCAGAAATGCCAGGTGTCTGGAAACTGGTGTGGAATGGGAAACAGGATAAATAGCAAGTGTCATGTGTGTTTTTATAGAGGAAAACGCATGGAGCAGTCTACTCAGCCTCAATTTGATCCCTGGAAAGCAATGAAAAAGAATCCTGGACCATCCTGGAATCAGAATGTCCTACCTGTGGCTACCTCTCCTTGGCTAGACATTTGATTTCTGCTGCTGGAGAAGAGCCTGTTCTGGCTGAGAACTGGCTCCCAATGCCACTGCTCCTCTGGGCTGTATGAGAAATTCTGAGAGAATTCCTGGGAGATCCCATGTGTTCACACAGTAACAGTCATTATAGATGCATAGAGAAAGTAAAAATATTTCCCTGTAATGGAATTTCTAAAACAGCATCCAAAAAATCCCCATATATAATAAAAAATAGCTGCTACGTACTTATAATTTTATGTAGAAGAACATTAATTTCTAAAAAAGGAATTTTATCACCTACAGACTTTTGCATTTTGTTGTGCAACAGCAAAGCAACATGCACTCTGTAGCTATAGTGGTTTCATAGCCAAGCCTCTGTAATCCTTCCCTTTGAAGGTAATCCCACTGCTTCAGTGGAACATCACATGGACAAAGGTGAATTGAAAATCTTGACAAGATTTGTCTTGGCAGGACAAGTTCCTACCATCAGGCCCAAAGCACGGGATTTGTTTTGTCATATAAAATGGGATTACATTTAAAAAAAGCATACTGGAATACAAAATAAAATAGTTTCTATCAACAAAACCTTAATATCCAGACCAGAGCTGGATGATGCCTGGCCAAAGCTGAAGCAGAGGAACCTAATGCTGTCCTTGGAGTTTCCTTTAGAATGCTAAATTAGAAAGAATGCAATTTATTCCTCAGGGTCAAAACTGCCCAGTGTCAACCTCAGAAGACACAGAGTTTCATCTCAGCTTGCTGTTTTGACATCACCTGAAAGGTTCTTTCCTACCCCAGATTTTATCTGTGCTTTTCATGGTGCTGTTAGCAAGACAAATTGCTTACCTGCCCTCTGACCTGCAGCCTCTTTCCCATCTGCTTCCCCTGAGGGGTTCTGGACATCACTACTGCAGAAAATCAACTGCAGACTTGTCAGGATGAAGGTTCTTTCTATAAACATCTGTGTCATTCCTGGCATAACACAGCCCTGATTCAAGGGGATCACTACAAATGGAGGGATCTGGGTAAAAATTCAGCTATGGGAAAGTGGGAACTTAGACTGCATTCTCTTAGAGCTCCTGAATTTGTCATCTGTAGGAGTCCATTATTCCCAGGTTCCCTAAACTTACTGTAATTATTTCTGTGACAGCTTTTTAGCATGGAATTTCTAAACAGAGCATCAAGTGAAACTGAACCCAAGTGAGTGGCATTGCCAGGCCTTGGGTTTTAAGACACATCTGAGTGTCCTGGTACAACTAGCCAGGCCATGGCACAAAGCCTCAGTATTTTCTTGTATTTTGCCTGTTCTTTGTGCAGTATACAAGGTGTAGCTGTGATACCCACAGCAGATAAAGAGCAGGCTGCGCTCTTGGCACGTCTCTGAAAGGGACTGAATACTTCAGCAGCACTGTGACTATGGCTGGGAATGTCACTTAATCGTTGCACATACACTCCTAATCTTCACCAACGACAAGCTGGGTGCAAGGCTCACAGAACCTGAATGCTGGAAAAACACACACTGATGCCACAGAACAATTTTGTCTGCCTACACTTTCAGCAGCCTTCAGTCACCTTCCTACCTTTCCACTCTCGAGGGCCATATTAACCCTGACATCCCCCACAGTAGCCTTGACGAGCCCACAAAAGAGCCCTCAGAGACACCCAAGTTCATCCCCATGAACTCAACCCTTTCTTCCCCTTAAATCCACTTACACTTTTGACCTCCAGCACATTGTGCCCCGGCGATCTAATTACTCTCTGTATGAAAAGGCACTGAGTCAGGATGAGTCATTGAGCCGCCCTCATTAAAATCAGCATTCCCTGGTAAAACAGCACTTCCCAGCTCCTGCCTTGCAGCACACCCGCCTCCTTTTGCCTACTTTAAAGGATTTCCAGGTTTCCTATCAATTTGGGATGCTTTTCTTTTAACACAAGGAAAGGAAATTACCCTTTTGGAGGTCTAACCTACAGAAAAAATCAGGGGAGGGAGTTTGTTACATGCCGAGCTGCTTTAAGCCTTCCTCAAACTCTGACTCGAACTGAGCACAGAATTGAAAAGTTAATTCAAACTTAAGCTATACATGATCAGGACATGCACTTCTTTAAATGGCTCTTTCTTTCAGTGACTGGAAGAGAACACCTAAGCCTCTCCCTCACCCCAAAATATAAGTTATTTTCAGGTTTTCCTTAAACTGAGGCAAGGGCTTTTCCTTCTAAGTCCTAGCAATGCCAAAAGACAATATTGCCCCTCGTTGAGGCTACACTGCCAACTTGACAAACCTAGCAGAGACTTAGAAACAGCGATCTGGCTCTTGCCTTCCAAACCAGTCAAACCTGAAGGAATTATAACCCCCCAAACCTGAATGAACTGGACAGCAAAACTGCCAATAGAAATTCTAATGAAGAATCAGAACAGCCACTCCCAGAGCTTGTGTACATCATGTCCACCAAAAGCATAGGCCTGGCAAGTCCAACACAGCACATTCACATTCTAAACTCAACTGTCAGCTCCATTTTCCAGCTCAGTTTCGGTTTTCACCCAGTTACAGATTTATACACATTCATGATAAAGGACTACCTAATACACATATTATAACCGATTCAAATTTTCATTTAAACGGTTTAAAAAACAGTAAATAATGCAAATATCACCCAATACCTGTATTAATTACCATTTTCATTGAAGTTAGTTTAAAAAATAATAAAAAATGCATACTAAAGCATAAAAACCTTAAAGGGCCTCTACTCAGAACACTGTGCCCAACCCTGCTGGGTCTCTGCTTGTTTCCATGTAAGCTCTGTTCAAATCCATGTCCTTTGGGAGAAATAGTACAGGACTCTGTGCTTGCACAGGGACAAGAAGCACTTATTGATCCATGCTGTACTATAGGAGCGAAGGGGGGAGGAATAAAGAAATCAAATCCATCTTTTGACCAATGTGAGACAGGAATGCCATTGTGCCAGCCCCACTGTGTGGGCTTTGTTCTGCCTGGCTGTCTAATTAGCCATTCTCTGCAGGCCCGGGTGCTGAACACACAGCTGTGAGCAGGGAGTGAGGGCCCAGCTGGCAGTAACCAGTGGTGCCTAATACTGAGCTTTGTTTCAGATAAACAAAGTGCACAAATACAAACATAACCGGGTGTCATATCCGAAGCTTCCCCTGTTCAGCTGCTCCATTCAAATGTGCAATAGCACAAACGCCTGTTCTTCGGATAAGGTTGCAAACCACCCTTTCCCCAAGGCAGAGCACAGGCATCCTATGCAACTTCTCCTACAAAATGTGGCTCAGAGCAGACAAAACCAGATCTATTTTAAAATAAGAAGCCACATTAAGTCATATTTAGAAAAGAGATACCCACTGATAAAGTAACAGAAAGGTATAAAGATCATTTTTCTGAGAACCCAAACTTTTCTGCTGTCCTCAGAAGAGTACTTCTCTCATGTGACATACTTAAATTCTGTATTAATACATTTTTGTTTCAGATTTTACTAATGCAACGTATCAGAACAGGTGGTCTAAGGTCATGCAGGCGCCCTTTTACAACCTTTACTATCATAAAACAAACAGGATCATATCATACAACCTGAAAGTTATAAAACCCCGTAATTCCACAGCAAACTCAGAGACACTATCACTCCAGGCCAAGTAAGCTGTTTGCATTTACTTGCCATGAATTTTCAAGTCAGTCTAGAACCTAAAATAGGAGTTTTCATTTGCTTGGAGCAGCAAAGGACACAGCAGAGGCCAGTGCACACCGAGGGCACGAGGCAGAGGATGGAGTCAGCCTCCCTGACTCCGCACATCCAGCTGCTTCTGCTGGCTCCACACCGCCCTGCGCCTTGCTCACCCTCCCAAGGTTATTTTCCACTGACGGCACTCCTGCCTTTTAGCAACTAGGGCCACCAGGCCAAAGCCATCCTCCCATTTTATCAGGACTTGTTCCTTTCCATAGCACCCGTCTTGATTAAGTTCTTAGTTCAATTAAGAGCAGGCACACAGCTCCCCCAGTGAGGACGGGATCCTCCCGAGCCCCCATTTCCCTCTGCATTAACAACAAGTTAATTCTTCTCTTCCCTGGGCTTTATTTACAAGCTCTACCATACAAAAACTGCATGCAGTTAATATTCACACATTTTTTTCATATTTTCTAATTTATACTGGCACAGAGTAGGGTTACTCGAAAAATACTACCTTGCACCCATTAAAGAGTACCCAGATTGTGGTATGAGACTAAATCTCCCTTTTCTTGCTGGCTAAGAAAGAAACTTGCTAGCTTGGGAAACTAACTCTAAAAAGCTGAACTGTTTCCTATCAGAATCCCAAGCATTGCTAAGTACAGTCACCACATATTAATCTGACAACGCTGTTAAGTTTTTTCAATATTAGACACAGACTGAGCCCTGCTGAAATACAGACATTTTCCTGTCATATTTTTAACTAATTATTTGCTGTTACTGTGTATAGGCCTTATCCAAAACACAGGAGGTATAAAATAAAATTAAAAAAAAAAAAGTCTTAAAAATGCTATGAAGTTTTCCAGTGCCTAAAATGTTTTATTTTCTGATCCTGGACCTTTACTGCCTTTCCCCATTTATCATCCAAGAGGGACAGAGAGGTTAAACCCATGTAACTTCAAAGAGGAAGGTAATTCCCAGTCTAAACCAGAGTGAGGAAATGCAGACGCCCAAGCCTTTGCTGCTGCACCTGAGCCTCCTCTGGAGATGCAGGCATATCCAGTGAAGCTCTGGGAACAGGCTCTACCCAGAGCTAGAGGTCAACCAGGAAAGTGCCGCGCAAGGACTTCCCTGGTGCAAAAATCCATTACTCACCAGCGCTCTGGCAAGCACCCTGGGAAAGCAACCTTGCTTTCAAATGAATGGGGGGAGTGGAAAACAAGGAGCTTGCCCTTCAGGAGAGGTTATTAAAATCACTGCAGAGAGTGGCAGGTGCAGCAGAGGGATCCTCACACCCAGGGTTCCAATTAGGAGCCTTGCTGGTATTACCCCACAGGCAGCACTCTGTTAAAAAACACCCCAAAACCCACCTTCCTAAGCAGGAATGGAAAAGTTGATGATCATCAAATGGAAATGCAAAACAAGGTTCTACCAACCCTATCAGCTGCTCCATATGGAGCAAAAAACTCTACAGGAGTTAAGAAAAAACAACACCAAGCATGGAGACTGTTTTTACTTACTCTCTCTACAAAACATTATGTCAAAATAAATTGGTGGAAACACCCTTAGGAAGAAAATTGACAAGAAACTAAAATATAAACACATACCTCTGTACTACAGATATTGACGTACACCCCACCCATAAATCCACATGACAATCTCATTTAACTGACAAATTTTGTCTGTCATGGTTCTTGTATGGCACCTGGATGGTAGGACATAAGAATTCTAACCTGGAGCTTGAAATCCTGTAATAATTGCAATTTCTTCTTCATTTTCCTCTTCAGATAAAACAGCTTTTCTTTCTTTCAGGGGTTCTCTTTCTTCCCTTTTTTTTTTCAGCTTTATAAATACATGTAAACTGTGTATATATAAATATATATATGTACACAACACCCATGAATCTTTTTATATTATATTTATATAAAGAAGCCATCTTCTTTATATAAAGAAGAATTTCTTTGAAAAGCCTAAGACCAGCAGGCTTCTGAGCCTAAGACCCACATCCTCCACCCAGACTCCCCCTTGCTCAGGGTGAGCAGCAGAACATGCTGCTGCCTGCAGAATTCCCCCCATGAACAGCCTTGGAAGGCCCAGGGAGATGTCTCCTCCCAAAGCTGGAAACACCTCATCCCCCAAAGCAAGGTATAAGCCATAAACAAATTATCCACTTCACCTTTAAGCAATTAGGACACCTGAAAAGCAGTCTTGATTAATGTTTTTTTTTTCCAGTCAGTAATACTAATAATTACTTTCGCTACTTGTAAATGTCAAGTTTTGAGTACATCCCAACGCCCCAAATTACAGCCAAGTGGTACCCAAACTCAAGGATGTTCCAAATACCCCAGGAAACAAGAACACTCTTTGAAATAAATTCCTATCCTCTGTTTTATGTTAGAAATGGGATAAATATGGGAAAAACACTGGCTTGTTATTGTCATCTATGGAGGTCATTCCTCAAAATTTCAAAGAGTCCCTCAGTTAAACCACCACATGTTCCCAAAATGAGTCAATCTTGTTAGTCGGTGTGCTCCAATATGAACATCATCAATTAGAATACTGAAAACCACAAGGCCTGTTTACAGTAGCAGCTTAATAGAGTGTTGGGTTGCTAGGGGGTTTTTTGGGTGGTTTTTTTTTTTTTTTTGGTATGAATGAAAAAAAAACAAAGTCACTAAGTCACTTCTCTTGGCTTTAGTTTTCAGCTTTCATCATCTGACCTATCCCACATCTAAGGTCTGGAAATTCTATTTTCCATTCCTAATTCAAACAACTACTTGAACTCAACAAATAACCATCCTGGACTGTAACCCATGAACCAAGTAAACTTGCTTTTTGACGGACAGCACAGGCTCATAGAAGGTTTGGTGCTCCTTGGTCAGCTCATGGGATGCCAGCTTTACGCCTGGCACATGCACCTGGAGGACCCTGCCTTCCTCACAAGTTGAACTGGAGACACTTACCCAAGCTCCAGAACCAGCCCTGTGTCCTTTTCCCTGTGTCTTGCACTCAGACAGATGCTGAGGCACATTTCTTCCCAAATTTAAAATGCAGCAGTACAACAGACTAGACATGGTTCACCAACCCAGTCCTGCTGGAGAAGCTAAGACTGGACACTATAGCTTTAGGATTGTGGGTACCTGGATCCACAACACTTCCTTGTGGATCAAAACATCAAAATCTGGGGGAGAAGCTTTATCTAAAATCATTTCAGAGCCAAAAGACATGATCATACAGTTCAGTACAGAATTCACACAGTGCTGCATAATCTCCATCATCCTTAAAAGACTTTTTGCTTCCCCAGCTGACAACCACATGCATTTTAGAACAGCTCTGGAATTGCTTCACATCACCAGAAATTTACTGGCCAAACACATCTGTAAGAACCATTCCCTGGACTTCAAAAGTAATACTAGAGTGATGGTGCTATGCCATGCACAACAATCCACTGCTACAGTCTGCAAGGGCTTATAGATGTTTCCTTGAATCTGAATGAAGGACAAAAGCCAGGTTTAAGGAATAAAACATCTCTTGATTCTTCCACCTCTTTTTCTAGATACATATCAGTATCAGCTAACACACCTAGTAAACATACAACCGTCAGCAAGGCTCAGGAAGGGGAAAAAAAACCAAGACAACAAACCAAAAAAAAAAAAAAAAAACCCAACTTTTTAGTGAAGCTATTTCAAAGGCACCAATTTGCTGCATAGACTTTGATCTGTATAATAACGAGCTCAGATAAGAGATGTCCATGGAGGAGTGAAGAAGTTCCTGTAATTATCAGTTGACAACTGCAGCTGTAAGGACAACTTATTACTCCAAAATGAGAGCACCCTCCTCTGCAGCATAAATTCAGTGTACTCATGTACTCAGTACTTCCTAAGGCAGCTGCTTGGAGCAACCCTCAGCTTCTGCCGTGATTCAGGCTGATTAACACCTGATATGCATCAACCTGGTCACAAGACCAGAGAAGACGTTTCCCAAAAGAGTGTGCCTAGAAAAAGCCAGCTTCATTCAGGTCCCTCTGGAGAAGGGGAGTGAGGAAGTGGCAGAGGAGCCTGTGATTTTCCTAATGGCCAATGACAGTTACCTGCAAAATCCTGCCAGGGAACACTATACCCTCAGTAGTTTAAGGCACTGATGACCTTAAGGACTTGATAGCCTGTCTGTCTCTAGCTTTTCATCTTTTATGGCTAATTCTGTTCACACTGTCCTCTAAATAATTCAGCATATGGTTTTATGAGATATGTACACAAATCCTGGACTCTGCACCCACCACCCATAAGCAAATAAAATTTCACAGGCACGTGGGATAAGTCACCTCAACCATATCCTCTTCTTTTACTGAGCGGCACAGCACACTTTGTGCAAGAAGCACCGTCCAAACCCAGTTTAACCAGTGAAAATGTCACACTGGCTGTCACGGAACACAACTAAAATCGCCTGTGCAGAGCTTGGCAAAGCCACCACCGGCCCGCCCAGCGCGGCAAAGCAGAGTGACAGGGTGTGCTCGGCTCCATCCACCCGCAGCAGGGATCCGAAGGGGCGATGTGCCGTGTCCAGGTGGGGCTGTCCCTGCCTTGCCAAGGAGGGAGCCGCAAGGCGCCGCAGGGAGCCGGGCAGAGCGGTGACCTCCAAAGGACCCGCTGCTCTCGCCGCTGGCTCCCCCTCCTTGGCACGCCGATCACTGCGACTTCCCGAGGGACACTGCGCCAAGCGCAGCCCGACACCGGGGCACTGCCCGGGAGGGAGAGCAGGGAGGAGGATCGGAGCCTTCCCGAGGCATCTGGGCAAGCTGCAACCCAAAGACACGCTCGCAGTTTGTGTGCCACTGCCGGGGGCTGCAGCGTAATTGCTCCAGAGCTCAGCAGCAGCTAAAAATCATGCTTGACACAAGGTAGCTGCAGGAGCAGCAGGGACGATGTGCCCCAGGATCGAAATATCAACGCAGCTGGGACAGCAAAGCTGGGTCAGGTTATGTATTTATATATACACACATATATATATATAAAATATAATATTAACACGGATGACCAGCAAAGCCGGATCAGGTTTGTTTCCCCTCACACTGTTACACTACATGAATATTCAGCACCCACTCTTACGTGCTACCTTTAAATCTGTGCTTTTCCAACTTGTCTTTCAAGAAGTTCAGGGAACAGGTGCAGAATCTGAGAAAAAAGCAGAGCTACCCCATCCCCTGGAATGAAGGAATGGCTGCCATGAAACACCTTTAGAGATCTTGACCATGATCTCCTCATTGACTGCTTGTTACTATCTGCTTCTTCTTTTCAAGATGCTGCTTATGAACAGAAAGCTAGAACTTTTAACTCATGTGCAGGCAACCCATGATGATTAAACAAACTACTTGGTTATTTTTGGTGGGGGGGAGGGGAGTGGGGAGAAACTGTTGACAACCCAGGGGTGCCACTACTGAGGTGCCCAGGTAGTCTGAGCAGGTATTTTGGACTTAAAGGAACACCACTGATTTTTTTTCCAATATTTCTCTAGCAGACAAAGTTAGGCTCCTTTCATGCAGTATTGGTGAATGCAATACACCTGAAAGACTTGTAATCACAGCTTTAGTGGGCATATTTCAGCTGCTGTGTCCTGCTAGGTGCTCCCCTTTTCTAATCATTGTCCATGGACAAGAAAATGACTTGAGAGAGCTGCTGAAGCATCACCAATTCCAGCCCAGCACAGAAACATGAACTAGCTCTGCTTCTGGCTCACCTTAATGCACCAAACTAGAAGCTGCAGAAAATAAATTAGCCAAGGCTGCTGCCTTGGAGATGCAGCAAGAGCAGAGAACAGCCGCAGCACGCGCTACCCGCACTCCCAGTTCTCGTCTGCCAGGACAGAGGGACACTCAGGAATTTCATCCAACTGCTCAGCAAACAGATTGCCTAGCAATCTACCTACAGTACACACCACAGGGGGATGTGTAACAGCTTAGGCATGGACAAATGACAGGATAAAGAGGAACATGTTCACTTGGTCCCCCTCTCACTTTCAATCAAAACTCACGCTTCAAACACTATGAATGAATTGCCTGATAACATTGAAAATGTAAATAAAGTCTCAGCTCACTAATCATTATAGGTAGTTTCTTTCCCCTTCTGTAACAAATATTTGCCAACACTTACTTCCAACAGACACTACAGGTCTGTCTCAAGGTCACCGTCACTCCTGTTACACTGAACATCCAAAGACAAAACAGACAGTGTTAACCTCATTGCCCAAATTGATTATGCAAGTACCTTTTTTCTCTTACAAAAAAAAAAGGAAATATCAGCCTGGGACATGAAGGAAAAATTCAATCCAGCCGCAAAGTGTTCCTGGAGAGAAAATAGGGATGAACTTTTAGACAGCACAAGGCTACCTTCAGGATACCTGACCCTTCCTTAACACAAACACACTGATGCACATGTGCAAAGAGCCAGGTAGAAGCAGCACTGCTATGGTCATCTCTGATGACACCCTGGAGAACTGACAATAGCACTTTCCATACAATAACCAAAACCACAAACAGCCATTTCAAAAAGCAAATTGTTGAGCACTGCAGGAATACCTAGCCCTTTTTATCATCAGGCCAAAGGCATCCATTAAAAACCCCCTCCAATTCAAGATCTATTTGTTTATGTACACATAAACCAAAGTGCAAATGACATTGTTTTCTGTGAGATTGTTCTGCCTGTCACTCACCAGTGTATTGCTCAACAGAGGCATTCTTAGGTATAACATATCACAGATCACTGAACTAATCAAACTTAATAATTAATCCCTGCAGCCAAGATTTCTGGAGTCAGTCCAGTCACTATCACTGTTTCAGTCTGAAGTTCTGAGCCTGATGTTGTGCACGTGCACAGTAAAAATTGATATCTGAGTGCAGCCTTAGTGCTATTTTGGCCAACTCTTCCCTCCATTTCTCACTCGGTACAGACTTTCCAGGCTTACATATTCCTAGTCTTAGAGTCATTATCAAACCTAAGGGAGGCACAAAAAGAAATACCATAAAAACACCCATACCATGAAGATACCTAGCATAAACTACCAGCAAGCTTCTTTAAGCATAAACAGTATTCAAACATTCTCCCTCATGTTCATTTTAAACCATGTCTGCTTAAAAGCTACTGATGTGACTACCAAGGCAGAGAACACTGTTTCTCACCTCTAGTGCAGCATTAAGCATCTCACTCAAAAGCAAAATACTTCCTGCATCCAAAAATTATTAATTTTGTTGAAGCTGGGGCCAACAGTTCCCCTCACCACCACGTGAAGTGGCGTCCACAGAATATTTCACCAAGCAACAACACAACAGATCCCACCTGAAAAATCACTGACACGAGGCCAAGCAGAAAGCACAGGAATTACTGTAAAACTCAGCAAACCTTACTTCTGGCAGAGGGCTGGCCGGCTTCGTTAGGATTCCTCCCACATAAACAACGTTGGGTAGCGTAGGTCTTGGAAACTCCAGCGCTACATCAGTACAAAGCATCCACAGGCTGGATCCATGGACCAAGTCATACATGGACCGCTCTGGAAGAACCTTGTGTTTCTGCATTATCCTTTCGTATTTTGGCAGAACCAAAAAACTGACTCCAAATCTTGAAATAAGATAAACAACAGTATTTTTAATCCTCTCGAATAGGTTCATGTGATCCGTGAGCAGCGAGTTAAATTCTGGAACGTAGGACAGGGGAGCCGGAGCGCCCACTTCTGCTGGATACCAGAGGCCAGTGGAAAACACGGCGTACTTAACCCCTAAAAGATGGGCTATAACAAATCCACACATCTCATTGGGATCTACCAGGAGCAGGTCAAAGTTCTCCTGCTTGAGGGCACGCATGAGGTTTCGGTTGCCAACCATCATGTCGCAGTTCTTGGAGTAGTGGTCCAGGATATCAAACAGTTCAAGGGCGGTCAGCCTCCCCGAGAAGATACTCCTCATCTTGGACTGGAGGAAATCATCCGAGGTGCTGCTGTTAAAGATCCCTGGGTAGCGCTGCAGTCTGTAGTGATTAGATGGAGGAATCTCTCTGCCCTCAGAGAGGAGAAACACTGTCTGGTGACCTTGGTCATGCAAGGCTGAGGCCAGAGTCTTGAAAATATAAAGATGGCTTTCAAACATAATTGGCGGCACAACAACGATTTTGGCAGCCCTCGCTATCCCAACAGCACTCCACAGGAGAATGAAGGCTGGAGCGTACGGCTTCATAGCTGCAAGGAGAAATAAGAGCATTACATCACAGACAACAGGACTGCATTTGGCTGTTTAAGCACACCACCCTTCAGCTTGCATGGTTATGAGCACTTCCACTGCAGGTCCTTCTCTGACAGTTACCCACAGGCTTCGAGTTGTCCTCCTTCAAGCTGCAACTTTACTCTGATTTTAGCATAACATTTTCTGGGGTTTTGTTTTCACATAAGCTAACAGGACAGAAGATAGAGGACTTGCTTCCTCCTAAAATGATATGCAAATTCATAGCATGTTTTTCTTTAGTATCAATGACAATCAGATACATAGGAGTGGAAAGCAAAAAATCAGGCAGGAAGATGCTACCATTGAGTAAGAACCAACCTTGAGCCCCCAAAAATGACATTCTGCTTACAACAACAAGAGTAATAACAGGAGTTAGTACTGCCCGTGTGAACACAGCTTTCACTGAAGCACTTGAACAGATATTTGATTCTCAACCTACTTAAATCAGCACTTGAACACCCACTGAAAAACCCCACTGCCATACTGAAAGTACTGCTCCTGACAGCAGCACACTGCTGGGGAAAGGGAAAATAGTTTTCACACGTGGGTGGGTGATTTAAAATGCTGTATGCAGCAGAGGAAAGCAAAGTGCCTTAGAAGCCCATCAAGGACATGTCAGGAACTCCTCAGTCACCATCACCCTCCTAGGACAGAGAAATGAGTACAAGCCAAACCAAACAATCTGCTCTTTCCTCGTGCCAAACCAATCCAGGTGGAAGCCTGAGTCTGTTGCAGTGTCCTTTATAAATAAAAACAACAGATAACACGGCTACTCAGTCCTCATCTCCCTGTGGTATAGTCATATAACCCTCCTACAAGCCTCCTCCCTCCTGAGATTGCTCAGGACTTAGTTAATGTTATATGGGTTACCAGCTAACAAAGAGAGGATCTCATATTTTATACAGCTATTTATAAATTACTATATTCCTATATGCTTATTATGTAAAAAAGTTTAGGGGTTTTTTGAGTTAGATCACTCCAGTAAGTTTACTGAAGGATGCCCCTTTCAGGTAGTTGTAGACAGCAGGTCTTCCCTGAGCTTCTTTTGCCCCCAGCTCCCTCAGCTACTCCTCACAGGACTTTTTCTCCAGATCCTTCCCCAGCCTCAGTGCCCTTGGCAGGATGTGCTCCAGCAGCACCCTATTGTTGATTGAGGTGAGAGGCCCAGAACTGGACACAGCACTCTAGGTGTGGTCTCAAAGGGCCAAATACAGAGGGAGAATCACTGCCCTGGCCCATGCTCAGTTATCCTGAACAGGACCCTGCTGGAGGGTACTCCTCCTTAGCTAAGAGAGCTGTCAGGAAAAGTAAGTAAACATGGTTCACCAATGAAACATCCAAGAAAAATGATAAATCAAACTCAGAAAAACCCCATTATTGATTCCATCTCCCCATGCTAGAAGCATTCCCACGGTGTTGAGTTACTGCTCCTGTCAACAAGAGCGATATTACAAAACCATGAATGGAGGCGCAGGACTGGCAAACTCAGCTACGTTTCTATCAGCAGCAGAAATCAAAGGCTCCAGGAGCCTGAGGATCCAACACATTGCCACAGGCCAGCTCCACTTCCATCTCCTGATCCGAGGCCTAGAGCACAGCACAGAAGAGACAATCCTTAGCCCTGAGGCATGGTTCCCATGGCTGGGGTGACACACGTGCCACCAAGAGCCATGGGAACTACAGCTATCCTTCCCCAGGATGTTGACAGTGGTTCCCCACTGCTTCCTCTCCCCACGCTTACCTGGCAGCCAAGTTTTAAACAGGAATCACATGGGACATGCTACTCCTCGTGAAGGTATTAATACTAAAATGAAAACCTGGCAATATAACTAAAACCATTTACCAAACATTATTTTTTTTATCGTCTTGCAGTGTATAGTGTCAAGAGATGACACAACCCACTTCCCTGGCAGTCTGTACCTTGTGCTATCTTCAGAACTGGTAAAACAATAATCACTTCTCAAAAACCTATTATGCAACTCCCCTTTTCAACATAAGCACCTTCCTCAGGAGCTGGAAAATATATGTACAGGACCTGCCAAGCCATAGGGATATTAAACACATGATGCTATTAGAGCAATGCCGATTAAGTGACATTTTTACTGGGAAAAATTGCATTGACCTTCTATTGAACTTCTGGCAGGAGCCTGCAGCCTCACCATTTCATACCCTGGCCAGACAGAAGCAGGGAGCTCAGGTTTGAATTCTGCAGTAAAAAGGGCAATAGGTAACAGCATTCTGTAAGAATTAATCATGAGCCTAATTCCCATTTGGCAGACTGGGACTGGGGAATAAGTGGGTGCCCGGTCCCATCAGCAAGGAATCAACACACAAGCAGCCAAGCTCAGCTCCAGGGTCTCTCCCAGACACTTCCCCACTCCAAGTGCCTTCAGCATTGAGCTCCCCCAGCATAGCAGGTGTTCCCCCTGGGACTCTTGCCCATTCCATTGGGAATTTCTGATTCAGCTCATCTCCCGAAGCAGCAGGCAGTGCCCAGGCACAGAAGCCTTTACAAGTGTCAGGAAAAGGCCAAGGTGGTGCTCAGCTGAAGCCAGCTAATAACAAGTCGAGCTCAGGGATTCTTCCTACTAGCTCCCAGCCACAATCCACTGGTTAACTCCCAGAACAAATCACGGGCCAAAATAAATAAAAAGGATCAACGTCCAATGCAACTGCCTTCTGTTTCTGCACACCAGAAGCATGAAAAAGAACTGTCAGGTGTCCTGAGGGAAAAGAGGAAAGAAAAGCCCAGAGACACAGAATGATGCATTTCTCTAAGATGGCTGACAATAAAAAACCACTTTGTACCTCTACCTTAAGTCCTTCTTCTTAGGATTTGCCTCCAGTAAACGTGCCTGTTTTGGCATCTGAGCTGGCATGCAACATCCTTTTATCAGAGAGGGTGAAAGGGTGAAAAGGAAAATCCAAATTTGCTAACACTTAAACCCCCAAAACATAATGTAACACCCAAACAATAAAATCTTCACTGAATTGAAGCCATTCCTTTCAGCCAAAAGGCCCCAAAAACAAAGATATGGAGAAGAGCCAGATGCAGAGTGGCATTATAGTAGTGAAACCAATTACTCATTGTAAAGGGTTTTCCTATTCCACAAGAAAAAGTTAAACATTAACTTTTTGGTATGCCTTTAACTTATGAGCAGCTGTTGGAGTTAGTTTAATGACCTCTGTGTGGGGGTTTTCAAATCAAAGAGGAAGGATGAGTTTTCAAGGGTTACAGAAAATCAAGCACACTCCTGCACAGTCAGACTTTTGGGGCCGTTTTCAGATGACCAAGACACCTCTAAATCACTATTTGGTTTTTTTTAAGGAAGTATTTTTCCATTCACCCAGAAGAATCAAGCAGAACCTACAACAAAAAGTGTGACTACAGAGAAAATAATGACTTTCAGAATTAAAAAATAGGAGGGAGGATCTTCCCCCACCCCCTTCACAGAGTTCCAATACTTGAAAGCTGGGAAATGTGGAAATGAACTGAATGACTTGGAAATAAGTGTAGTGCTAGCTGAATTGTAGAATACTAATTTAAACATTAAGACATAAAGTCATTTATATAAACATCAATCTTAAATTATTTTAGATACATTCCAAGTAGTACTTGGTATAAAAGTCAATTACAGTCCTAGAACACGTACCCAAAATTACATTTAGATTTGCTGCCAATCCTTAATAATCTGCTAATCACTGCTAATAGAACTTTTTGGCACGTTTGAGGGTTTTCTCCTGCTTTACACTCCTGGCTGCCTACCTGCTATTTCTGAAACTCAGAAATAGCTACTTTCAAGCCAGCAATACCATTATCCACATTTTCCTCCGTCGTAGAGAGATCCAGAGGCAGAAGAGCATGTCACTCACCTCCATCCAGCACAGCCTGAAAGCAAACTGCTCCCACATTTATCAGTACTCAAAAGATTAAACAGTTCTTGGGCACTTACACGTAAGGATATAAAGAGTCCTTTTTATTCACTAAACAAGAACACTCCTGACTTCAAAAGCAGCAAAGGAAGTTTGACAGCGCTGCAGTTCAGCGATGGAATCTGCTTTTTTAAATTCCTCCCTTCCGTTCAGCCTCTCTTTAGATCTGCTAAGGTTTGCTGAGTTTACCTGGGCAGTTTGAGCAGGACCTCGGCCGGAAAAGGTGCCCTTCATCCCAAACAGCAGCGATCCTCTGACAGCAAAGGAGCCATCTCTGAGCTGCTGATCACTCACCTTACCCAAAGGGCTCAAATTACTCATTACCATTTCACAGAGACAGCAGAGGATAAAGGAACAAGCTGCCACCTCTGCAAGCCCAAATCTGGGAGCTAATTAGCAACGAAATGACTATGCCCAAACGGAAAGCTAATGTGTGCATCCCAGGAATATTAGTATTTCGTAAAACAGGGAAATGAGAGATTTTCATGTAATTCAGCAAACCAACAATTGCCAGAGGTGTGGTGCTAACACACAGACTTATTCCTTCATCTTGCTCTCAGTATTGTCCCCCTCCCTTTACTACACCTCATTACACAAAACTCCTTATTTTAGAAGGAAGAACACAAACTCTGCTCTTGGACTGTAAACTCTCTAAAACCTGACATTAATGTCTGAGCCAATCGGAACAAAAAGGCAGAAAGACCATTTATTAATTTTACCTTTGATGCATTTAATCAGCAACTAAACTTGCATTAAAACCTACAGATCTGATGCAGTTTTCACATGGGTAGAGGGGCCTTGACCAGTTTTCAGTTGCATACAGCAATCACCCATGCCAGGCTCCAGAGCCAGCTGCTTTTCTCCCAGTGAGGCATATCTGCCCTCAGTTATCCCACCTGAGGTCAAAAAACTGGAATCCCGTGCAGGGCAGGGTCACCTCAGGAGCCAATCCCACCCTACCATGCCCAACTGCAGCCTTCACCACAGATAAAAACAAACATGGTCTTCATTGCTCTCAAGATCAGATGTACTGTAGCTGTAGGAGGAGACATGTGGTTGAAAGCACAGCAAGAGAAATGCAGAGGGAAGCTGCAGAAGAACTGGTCATGGAAAGCACTACAAAAAGCCTCTGGGGAAAAAAACAAACAAAAACCATAAGCAGCTGCTGACTATGGTTTACTACTGCTCTCAATAGAAAGGAGGCATTAAAACAGGAAAAGAAATGACCGCTGATCCCAGATTGTTGCCTGATATCACCCAATTCAGTGCCACTCCAGCCCTGCCCACTCCAAACTCCATTGACATGAATGTACTTTGTGTGCAGTTCTGTTTGCTTTAGCAGCTATTAAAAACAGTTTTACAGGTAAAACATGATACCCATCCTCCAGAGGCTCGTGAACACCTCACTTACACAAACAGAGCCAAGCCCTACAACCCAGGCTGCCTGACCAAAGGCCCTGTAAGCAAAGCCTTTTATCAAGCCCCAGATAGGCAGGAATGACTAACAAAAGGCACTTGCAGTTATGTATAATGCTGAAAGACAAATAAAACACTTCAAGACAGAGAAGGTTTCACTAAAACAGAGTACAGGATGATTCTATGCTAAAAACGCATGTAATCAACCCAAACCTTAGCTGTGCCAGCCAAATACATGCAGTTGATAATAAAGACAAAACACAAATAGACATACACACAAATACACGTGAAGTGCATTGATTCCAAACCAAAGGAGTGACCAGAGAAAAGAAAAACTCCTCCCTTTTACACATCCCACAACATGTTGACTTTTTCCTATTTCCCCCAAACACTTGAAGATTTAATAGCACTCCACATCAGCATTTTTTTGCCGAGCACCCAGAAATGGTACCTATGTGAGGAAATGCACTGACCAAATCATGTCTGACAGCAAATCTCAGAAAATAATTTTATCATGGAGACAGGAAGATGTTAATTAGTGGCATAACAGATGACAGTAAGGAAGACCATGATCTTCAAGCAAAAACTTGCCTCCTAACCATTCCTTGAAGCTGGGAAATGTAAAACAAGTTCTTAGCCCATAATACTGTTTGCTGTGCTGTACATATTCCACATGCAATCCAAAATACCCTAATCCTTTAGGAGCATTACAACATTACAGCCAGCATCACACAAGCTGACCTGAGGCAGCAAACTGCAGTTTAAGATTAGGAGGCACTAGGTACTAAGTGACCTGCATGTTGAAAAGCAGCAAAAAAGCACCAGAAACGCAGAAACGTGCTGAGTCTGGGAGCAACAAATCAGGAAACTATCTGGGAAGACACTCTGGTACCGGGCATTGTACAGCCTTTGGGTTTATGTCCTTAAATTTTCTCTATCACACATCCTGTTACTAATTGCTGAGGCACAGTGTATGCTGTAATTGCTATTCTGTGTTGCAATCTTTTAGATGAGTGGTGTGATTTGGCTTCCAACCACAGGCTCCTTTTTTTCAACTAAATGAATAAATTAAGAAATTAGTAACACACATGTATCAACAAGAGCAGGCTTTTGCATTTGCTTTGTACCATGTCCCAAACAACAGCTCCTATCCAATGACTGAAACACCTCAATGAGTACAAGAGTATCTCATCCACAGACAAAAGAGGAAGATTATATAGACATTACAATTGTCAGACTTACTGTGTCAGCTATGCAAACAGCAAAGGAGCTATCAAGAAGGAGTCAAAAGGATATGCAATTTATGAAACCACTTTTAGTGACCACTTACTGTACCTGCAACAGGTTTGATCAAACACTGAGGAGTTTTACCTAAGCTTTTGTACTCAACCGTGATAGAAAAAAGATTTTAGAAATCATCACTTCACAGGTAGCACAGCAGAAGAGGCACTTCCTCAAAATAAAGGTTTCACAGTTTACACACAAAATATTTTCCAAAAGGATGCTAGCAGATGGATCTCTCAGAAGTTACATGGGAACAGAACTCTTATGCAAGGCATTCTGTCCTATTAAAATAACTTTATAGCAAGTCAACAAAGTACAACACTCCTGCTAACACTACACCACTGGCTTTTGGAAAGAAGTGCTCTGTGGTTCTTCATGGTTACGGAAAACTGCCCCAAACTTCTACAAAGACTAAGCATATCTAAAAAGATTAAATACTTACAAATATTATCTTTATAAAATGGTTATGTTCTAAATCTACTCAGGATTTCCAAATCTATTAAGAGCAATAATTTGACCTTTTAATCAAGTTCCTTATAAACCTGCATGCTTTAGGGTCATAATGCTGCAGTAGTGACTGTATCAGTCAAGATCTGATTTCCCTGAGAGTAAAGGATTCAAGTCTGATTAAATATTTTCATAAGGTGAACGAAGTCCCAAGAGGGCCATGTGATCTACATTCCTTAACACTCCACGTACTAAAACTGAGCAAACATTGAACAGTAAAAATTATAAACTTTACAAAAGGTCAGTATTGTACGAGCATCCATTTTCCAAGTTCAGCCCAACTAACCGCATGGAATTGAGTTTCATCAAGATTTTACAACCTGTGAAACATTAACCTCCGTAGACCTACCAGGTAGGGTAATCAAAACAAATCAAAAGACATTCTTGAGTCATTTTAATAACCCAAATAAAAGCAAAGAGAGCAAGAACAGCCAGTCCTTTTTGTCCTGTTTTGCACTGGGCATCTCAAACAGGGCATTTCAAGATCCCTACAATTTGTATCACTTCACAAAGTGAGGAATTAGCAAAGCCAAGTGCTCACACACTGCTCCAAAAGCAGAGAGCCTTCCACCGAGGGCAGCCTGACTCGATGTGCCAGCGGCTTGGATTTCTCCGCATTGGCACTCTCCACGACACGGCTCTGCTCCTTGCTGCCCATGGTTTTCCCACCCCTGGCACCTTGGAATGACACCTGCTGCCTGCACACAGCCAAGAGCCATCTGTTTGCAAGTGAGACACACACACACTCCTGGTGGAGAGATTTGTCTGCTTCATCAACACAACAGGAGAAGCTCTCCTGACAAATGACACCTCTTCCTTCGCAGCTACTGGGAACTCACTCACGACACCGTGTTTTGGCAACAACATCCAAGTCCCTCGACAAAGTCTCCTCAGCTCCTGGAGACCTTGCCTCCAAGTACCCAGACCTGAAACCTTAAGCTCCTCCACCTGCTGCAGCCATTTTGCACCAGAAAGAACCAGAAATACTGCAGCGACGTCAGGGCTGGGGGTATCAGAGAGGAGCCAACAGGTTATTCCACATTTCCAGGGGACACCATGCTGGTAAAGACATTTTTTACCAGCTCTTCTCCTGCTGTGTGACCACAGTGCCTTGAAGAACCCAGGAACAGAATAGCTCACCACAGGAGTAAGAGCTGAAAGTAAAAGGAAACGTGCTACCTGCGGAGAGGACAAGGCCCAAGTGCCACAGGAGCTGATGGAGACAAAGATGCCTCCAGCAAAGGGTCAAAGCTGCCCACGGTGTCTTTGGCAGCAAAAGACAGGCTGAAAGAGTGCCTGAATGAAGTGCTAAAAAGATGGGGGAAAAAAAAGCCCACAAAAATCCTCACTCTGATTTTCAACACTTGAATTAATGACTGAATCTCCCTTGCTACAATGACCCTCCGAAGAAGGGGCTGGAGGAAACTGCAGTGCACTTTGCTGTGGGCCTAATTCCTTGGTGCCTGTAGTTATATGCTACCACAAACCAAGCATGAATTTTGGCTCATGAACAAGCCCCAGAGCCTGAGACAACATTAGTTTTAAACATAAACCCATTTTACTGGGATTTTCACTTAACTTCAGTAATTATTGGGGGGATGCTTTACTTTTCACTCCAGCTGGCTTCAGCTTGGTACAAGCTCTCCCTGGTCACGCCATCACATGACACCCAGAAGCACTCAATGAATTTCTTTGTTCCTTTTCTGACTTCATCCTATAGCAAATAAGCACATTTTAACAAGCCACACAAACACCATCACAAAGGAAACTATCACAGGTTTGTGTCGGCAGTGGGAAATACAACCTGGAATAAAATAAAAACACTGCATTTCATCATGCTTTGCTCTTATTCAGCTCCATTAAAATAATTGCAGCAACACCACACATGCCAAACACATTTCGCTTATTCAGTCTGTTAATTAATAGCTCCTGTTTCGAAATTTACAGGTCGGTTTTCTTCCAAATCAGTTGTTGTCTGTTGCTTTCAGATTTGTATTTTGAATGCCTGCTTTCAACCACCTCCTAGTAGAATCTGGGCCTAGAATAAGGATAAAAGCGTAGTGTAACAGCTGTAGAGTTTAATCCTGAGATTCTGGTTTTAAGAGCAAGACCACAACACTTACCAGAGCTACAGGAGACAGAAATCAACTGGGAATCTTCCAGAAAGTGCAAAACACACTCCAGTAAGGGGTGGGAATTATTTTTTGTAGCTGTATAACAATTTTTAAACACACATAAGCTCCCTGCAAATTTCTAGCACCAGTAGTTGAGTAAGACTAGAGTATGATTCAAAAAAGCAAAGTCTAGAGTATAATTCAAAACCTAAAGACAGCATTTGTAGATTTTCAGAGAGGGTCTAAGATTTAAGTACAATCTGTTAATTCACAAACATTAGGGAAAAGATAATATAAATCCGAAGGTCACAAGGGGTCAAGACCAAGATGTTTCCCATCTCCAAGACTACAATTCCCAGAATAATCTGGGTGTAAAACCAAAACAAATTAACAATAACCCATCCAGGCACATCCCAAGTAGTTCTAGACATGCATGTGTCTGTTCCTACCCACCAACAAGGCACTTTCCAGGTATTCCTCCACTTCTGGAAAGCAGCTACAACTTTCTCAACATGAACACTACAGAGCAATAAATACCTGATGGGGGTTTAAAACAAAAATAACTTTATAGCCTATATCTGTAGGTATTTCATTGGTAAGCAGTTCAGGCAAGACTGATTGTCTCATCAAAGTACAGTCTGAGATAAAATGATTTGGAATACCCCTATCGTCAAGTGTACTTCCCTGAAAATAAAGCTAACTGATAAACAAGCAAAATAATTACTAAAGTGCCACAAAGTACAGTAACCAATGATTTATCATTAGAGTGGTTAAAGAAATATGACAGCTTCACTCCTATATTTTACACACTCAGATCTGTTTTTCAAGATTCTCAACTTGGAAAAAAACACTCAGATAACCATCAACCGTCCTTGGGCAAGTTTCCACACAAGTCCTCACAAGACTGACACCAGCAGCTCCCAGTTCCTTTTAGCCCCACAAGTCATGGATGCCCCAAGCACTAGACTGGCCTATCCAGACATGTTACTGCAATAATACATGTGCAATTTTCCACTTCATGCTGCTGGGAAGCAAAATGTGTGTGGACAAAGCTTCACAGGAACATTTTAAACTTGATTAAAGTGATAAGGTTTTGTGCCCAGGGACCAAACATCATACACATCACCACGCACCCTTCAAAGCTCAGTTTCAGGAAATAATGTTCTTCTAGGGACCAGCAAGGCTTCATCAAGGATGTATTTCTCCAGCAAAGCTTTGCTGGCATTTACAGCACATTGATGTTCAGGTTTGAAATGAGCTATGGTGACTTTGGACCATGCCAAACCCAGCTCTCCAGGGGCAGCAATCTTGGAGCCAAGAACACTCCTGGGAAGGACACTGCTGCAAGGTCCACCTCAGGATACCATGCTGTTAAAAAGAATTCCTTCTGAGCAGATGCTTGCATTATGATCGATTGGCACAAGTAGCTTCCCTAGGAAACCTGCAAAACTAAAAAATCTAGCTCCTTGCAAACAGCAGCCATGCTCTCTAACAACTAACTCATTTGAAAAATCCCTAGCACTCACAAATCTGAAGCAGCTACTACAGGAAGTGCTAGGACAGCTGATGGGGCTGGCCATGGCTCTGCTGCCACACTTCCCCCCTCACCTCACAGGCAAGCAGAGCCTCGTGTTGAGAGCAGCACTCTGGGCACAGCTCCTGCTCCTCACCCTGAGTTCATTCAGGGAGAGACGTTCCTTTCATCTCACCTGCAGGGTCAGCCAGACCTCACTTGGCCTCAAATGTGAGTATTTCTCAGTTGAAACATGAAATTGGGAAGACAACAATGATGTCCTGAAAATAAAGCTAAGAGGAAGTAAGAACAGACTGGCCATGTGTTTTCTTGAGGCCTTTTTGTTTCTCTTTCTGTTTGCTTTGTGCTAGCTTCTTTGTAATTTTTTTTCTAAAGCTAGTTCTTAATTTTTGTTGAAAGTTTTTGCAATACTTAAAAAAATGTGTCTTTCATGCATTGGTACTCCTGGCACTAAAGCACCTTATTCATTTGACTTATGTCAAATAACTTTCAAATCAAATGGGGACTGCTGAAAAAACCTAAAATTAACCAAATAAAAAATACGCAACTGCATTTTAATCTAAAATTCTGGACATCTAAAATTAATGTTTGAAGTTTTGGTTACACTTATTTCACTCCATCTTCAGTTATAACAAATAAACAACTTTATCCAGACTGGTGGTAAAAATAATTTTTCTAAAGGAATATAGTCTTAAATTACCAAACATCCAAGGTCCCCCATCTTCTACATTCACACTGTTACCTCCCTCTAAATACACTGAGACACAACCTTAATATTTGAATTTTTTCTTAGAGCATGCTGTTTCTGCAGGGCATCAAGACTCACTTCCAGCTCAGCTCAGAATCAGAGGCTGACTCAAGACTTCCCATTAACTCTCCCTTTAGTTACTGAGTAAAAGGGAAAAAAAGTCTTAAGTTGCTCATTTTTTGTGAAGCTGAACCATCCATTCATAGGAGGAAAGAACAGCACAGAGCAAAGAAGAAAGCTATGCTTGTTTCCCTATACAAATAAAATTATGGGCATGACAAACCAGTTTATAGGCACAGTTTGGGCTACAAACCATTCAAATGCTTATTTCTTGCATGGAACAGCAGGACCTCACACCCTGAGCATTTTAACAGACATACATCCAAGTGTCATAAAAGATCAAAAATAACTCATCAAAAGGTTCAAGAAACCTTATGTCACAAGTCTTGGAAATTTCCTCCCAGCAAAGCTGTCCTGGGGAAAGGACAGAGAATTCTATTCAATGTTTCCAGTGCATTTTACTTCCTGGAAAACAGGAGAAGAGCCCTCCACAATACCTACACATGAACACTTGGAGCTGTATCAGAAAGTCAGTTTTCAGCCCAAAAATACTTTCTGAAACAACAATAAGAAGTCAATCCATGCTGAAATTTTTCTAAGGACTAGAAGTACCAACAAAGGAGGTGAATGATGTCAAACGCTTCTCATGTGTCAGCATTTCTCAAACACACTTCTGTTCTCTTCACAAATATGACTTTGTAATAATCAAACAGAAATAAAAATATCTGTTGAAAGTCTAGAGCTGGAGGAAAAAAGTTATTTCATGTGCTAATTATCCCACAAATTTGATCTCACCACAAACAACCCAATAGGCTTTAATATTGCAGTGGGATTTCTCTGGTGAGTAAAAGACAAGAAATTTGACCCATAAGAAACAAACCAAGGTAATTTCTTGTACTGTTCTGAAGGGAGCAATCTGGCTAAAACTGCAAAGTGGACAAAAAGCACTTTAAAGAGCCCAAAGTGGACAACAACAGGCAAGGTAGGCAAGGGCAATAAACACCCAGCAGTTTAAGTCAAAAGTAATGTATCTCATGGTCAAGAGCATCAATTAGAAAATAACCAAGTCAGGACAGACATTGTTACTCTTTTAATTAGCTCAGAACACTTCTCAAGTAGTAGGAAGAGTATGCCAGCGTATCATGCCCTCTGTGCATGTCTCAACAGGTGCAGGGAAGGCCCACACACAAAGCCCTGCCAGCGAGGCACAGCAGCCAAGCACCCAGCTGCAATTGCCACCGACTGCATCCACCAAAACCAGCCCACTGCTCCACTAGCACTTAGTCAGCAAGTCACTCACACGGGCAAGGAGAGGACTCAGAGCTCAGGTGACATCACCCTGCACATTAGAAGGATGCAGGATCATTCAGATACCCTCTCCTCCAGTCCTGGTTAATCCCATGGGTTTCTCCACCCAAATCCTGCTTTAGAGCAACCCAACTGTTAAGAAGCACCCTAAGAAAATAAAATCCACTGTCTACAAAACACTGACTTGATTCTCACCTCTGAGTCTCAATATTTAACAGACACATCATCAAACAAATATTTGCTTTTCTCGGGTTCTATAAAGAGCTTCTGTTAACAGGAAACACACACAAAAAAAAAAAAAAAAGAAAAATAAATCACAAGCAATTTGTGCTAAATACCCATTTCCCTGTACTTCAACTGAAATGTTTTCACAACAGCATAAAAGCTGTCTCGGAACACAAGACTCCAGGACAAACTGGTTGGTCTTTTGGAAAAGAAAAGCCACTGCAGAATCCAGTGTTTGGCCTGGATCAATGACTGAAACAAAGGAACAAAAACAAGGAAATGTGAAGCAAAGGTTAATTGCACACTAGGTAGTGTCAATGCTTTAAAACTAGCTCAGCTAAAAATCTAAGTGACCTTGTGTGATAATTGCTCGAGAAAGCAGGCAGCTTCAGACTGGAAACGCTAACAGAGAAAATGTTGGCAATAAAAATCTGGAAATAAGTAATATCACGTGAATTACTCCTAAAACTAAGTAATTTGGTCATAACAAAAAATAAAAAACATTGGTTTCAAGGTGTTTGCTTTGGAGGAAAAGACCTTCAAGGATGCCTACTACTAGAGCTGCTCCCTGCTGTCCATCCCCAGGGAACTCTTAAGAGCACACAAAACGGGCTGCGCAATTCCCAAAAATTTCCTATTGTTCCACGGCCAGGGCTCAAACGAGTAGGTTATTTAAAGAATAAGAGACAAAATGATAGTCGATACCCGCTTAAATACCGCAACTTCAGCGATGTGTCGCCCGAAAAGTTCACGCTTCACCGTTTTCCTCCGTTTTGAGCCCAACCGGGAGGCGCAGCAGCAATTACGCAACGCTGTTCCTTCCGAGGCGGCTGGGATAGAAACTGAGGGAAGATCCAGGGAGGGCACTGCATCCCAGGCGCCCTGGGAGCCATCCCAGGCCTCCGCTCCCCTCACAGCGCGTCCCCAAGCCGGCAGCCGGGTGGCAACCCAATGAGGCTGGGGGTGGGGGGGGGAGCTCCGCTCCCACACGCCGCGGTGCTACCCTCGCTGACACCACCGCGGGGCGGCTGTCGGCGACAGCCCCTCACGGCGACACCAAGCAGTTAAGGGGACCCGCCGAGAGGGGCTAAGACTCGGTGTCCGAAAAGCGGAGCCTTTCCGCGACCCGCGTCCCCCCGACGCCGACTCCGCTCCCGCCCTCAGCGCCCCGCGCGCGCCGAGCCCCGCGCGCGCGCCTCCCCTCAGGGCTGCGGAGCCGCCGCTGAGGGACCCCCGGGCGGGGGACCGGGAGCCCCACCCCAAGCCCCCCTGCTCCCTCTTCCCTCACGGCGCTCCAACTCCCTCAGGGAGCAGCGCCAGCACCTGCCGGGCTTCCCCGCACTGGCCGCTGCGGCTCCGGACGACGACCACGCCAGAGCCCGCCTGATGAGTGCCCGCCTGCGGCGCCGCACAGGTACCTGCGCGCCGCCCCCGGGCCCCTCTTGTCTCCCCGCCCCAGCGCCCCTCACGAAAAGGGCGGGAAGGGACGCGTCCTTCTGGCGCCCCTCAGGACATGGCGCTCCCCCACAGCCCTCAGCTCCCTCCTCAGGTCACACCGTCCCCTCGCCCGGAGGCACCGCATCGACGCGGCTCTCCTGCGGCTCCTTCTCTCGGCTCTCACCCCACGGCACGGCTCTTCGCCTCAGCTCCCCACTTCTCACCCCGACTCGCACGGCTCTTCCCCTCAGCCCTCCGGCTCTCATCCCCCTTCTATAGCGCTTCCTCTCAGCCCCTCGACTCTCACCCCCCCATCCCCTTAAACGGCTTTCCCTCCTCCCGCTACATCAGACCCTCCACCTAGGGCACCCTCCGCCTTGCGGGAAGGAAAAAGGGAGAAGATAGACTGGGACAAGCAGCGAGGTGGAACGACATTCCCTGCCCACCTCCCCCCCGGGCCCTCCGCGCCACGGCCGGGACCCCTCGGTACCGCCGAGGCCCCTCACCGCTCTCCCTTCAGGGCCGCTCCTCCGCGTCGCTGCCTCTGGTAAGGAGCCGACGACCGCAGCTCCGCTCGGGGCTCTTGTCCTTCAGCCGGGTCCGCCCGGCCCGGGCTGCGGCGCTGCTGCGGCGCCGAGAGCGCCGGGCCCGCCGGTGCCTCCGCCCGGGCTCCGCTGCACCTGCTGCGGGGCTGGGCTGCCCTGCGAGCAGAGGAGGCTCCCTCGCTCCGTCCTCCCTCAACTTCGCATCACTCCGCGCTGCCCCCGCTCCTCCCCACCGCATGCACCGGCGCTGCCGCTCGCCCCCACGTCCGGGGAAAGGCTCGGCTGCCCTCCCGCCCCATGCACTGCCCCGCTGCCGGGACGGCGGGCAGCTCCCAGCACAGGGCAGGTCCCCTGTGCCCGCCTCTAGCGGGCGGGACCAGACCGCCCCCACCAATCAGCCCCAGTGAAGCCGCTTTTCGGGCCCAGCCCTTGGCCGTGGGCAGAGATACCTCCTCCTGGACCAGGTGGCTCCAAGCCTCGTCCAGCTGCTTAGCTAATTAAGCACCAACTAAACGTAGTTATCGCGATTTCGCGCCCCCGACCGTCTTTAAATATAAGCGCTAATTATCCAGTTGGTTTTGTGTGTGTGTGGTTTGGGTGGATGTGGATTTGGTTTTTTTCCCTTGTTATTTGCTTGTTATCTAATAACGATACGTCAAAATATAATAAAGCTTTTATCTCATAGCTGACAGCAAAACTCTTTGAAACAACAATATTTGACCCTTACCTCCCACACACTCTAAAGTCCAAACTTTCCCTGTTTCTTTTAACTTTCATGTTCACTAGAGTTTTGCAATGAGCTTTAAAGGACAAGAAGTGTCAGATTGTCATCCACATTCGACAGATCAAGTTACTCCTTTAATAAAAGTGAAGGTTTAAGTTTCATCAGACAAAACAAGAAAGTTAATGAAATTGGAATTATAGGTTAATGAAACAGCATGATAGGAAAAATGAGCATAAGATTTAAATTGATTTCCATTTTAGTCAAGATGGCTTGCAAAAGAAGATGAAACTCAACTTTCATTCAAATTAATCCAATTTATTTGGGGCATATAGTTTTCCTCTATATTCGTCATACAGCTTTTTAAGAGCTCTTCTGTTTCTCACACATGGAACAAATCATTAAAGTTTAGAAAACCTCAAAAAGCAACAATTGGTGCAGGTACCTGGCAAATTCTATCACTATTACTTACCAGACCTTGGTAAAAAATTAAAGGTTTCTTCATGGAATGTTGTACTTAAGATGTCTTACAGTGGTGGTAGCACTTTGAATTTAATTACTGGATTTAATACTCAGGAGTGAATGTTACTTCTAAAAGCTTTTATGTTATTCCTCACTCATTCTTCCATCAGCACATCAGACTTGCTTAATTTTGTCATTGTTCTGCCTTCCCAGTTTCCTGTCTTGAGCAGATGAGAATAGGTCAGACACAACGTTTTACCAAAAATTATTGTGTTCAAGAGCTAATGATTTTCTTATAACATCCTACACTTATTGTAATGGCATCTTTCCTTGCCTTGTAATGGCAGCTTGCCTTGAGTTTCCATCAGCTCTAGGTACATGCACATCATAGTGTCCTGTCTTTGCCTCTTATGGTTCCACGCTATTGCCAAATTAATTTTATTTCAAACTCCAGTTATGTGCATAATTTTGTATTTAACAGTCTTGTATTTCTTTCAAAGTAAATATGAGGCGTTCATTATTAGCTAAACTATGATTGTAAGGTGTATAAGGTACGCAGCAAAATACTGAAACAGGAATTTTTTTGCTCTCCAGTATGTCCCAGATCCTGTCAAAGAAATTCTGTGTTGCAAAAGTTTTGGAGTCTTGGAATCTGAAATTGTGATAAGAAGATCAGAATCAAATAAAATAAATAAAATTCACAAAATGCTATAAATATGAAGCATTCTTAATTTTTATTAAAGTTTTACAGAGTTAATAAACACTTCAAAGCACTTTTAAAGAACCATGAATTGCTGTCCAAAGGGACACCTTCATATTATTTTTCAAGGGAGGAATTTAATTAATTTGCTTTTAATTTGGACACTGATGTCATCAAAGTTATTTTTACTGGCTGAGGAACAAGAAATGCCTCTTGACGTGACATATTTCTCTGAGGTTGTAGAGTGCCTTCATCCAAGAGAATGAGGTTAGAACTTGATTGTGTTGGAGGAAGACAATGGTTCCCTGTCATGTTCCATCCTGTTGGAGTTTTTATCATGCTCCTAAGAATCAAGAAATGCCACACTGTTAATTCCAGATTTGTGATTCTGCAAATCCAGTTAATTGAACAGTGCAATATGTGTAAGTTATATTGAAGATTTTGTCCCTTGTGCATTTCTACTGATTTGCACAGGTCTGGCCAAAGAGGAAGGAATTTCTCCCATAGATTGCTGGATCATGATGATTCACACCGAGTTCTTCAAGTGCTTTGTCCTCAGTCTCAATGGTTTTGGCTATACATGCACACACCTCAAGACTTTATACAGAACAAAGTACAACTATCACCTTCCTTGTAACTCAGGTTCCAAGACAGTGCTAGCTGCCTTTGCTTCTTAGTTGATCTGCAGTCACAAGCAGGCAAACTCATTTATTTAAATAGGGTTGTGCTTCTTCAGCCTTTCCTATGTGTCAGAAGGAATTGATCATGTGAAATGTATAGTACCCATTTTAACTGCAGTGTTACCAGACCACCAGCACTCTGGGTTTGCCTGCCATGACTTTGGAACCTGCTCACAGATCCTCACAAAAGCAAGAAAAATGTCCAAACGAGTCTGCCTTTGCAGTAAGCAACTGTTGCCCTTATTGCCTTCCACAAGTGACACTAACACACGAGTTAATTCTACCTGAACGGGCGAGCCCCCTAACTGTGTGTTACAGCTGTAAATGGTGGCTCCCAACAGAGCACTAAAGTGACCACCCCGTGCTTTGTGGCTGGTGGAGGTG
Source organism: Serinus canaria (assembly GCF_022539315.1). Taxonomy (NCBI): domain Eukaryota; kingdom Metazoa; phylum Chordata; class Aves; order Passeriformes; family Fringillidae; genus Serinus; species Serinus canaria. Next base: position 2,645,937 of record NC_066317.1, on the reverse strand, counting down.
TGAAATGGTAATTTCCAGCTGGCTGATGTCATTTGGGTAGCAGCAGACAGTTTTTCTCCCAGGTGAGAAATCTGTGATGCGCCTGCAGTTGTTCTTTCAGCGCAGCCTGTGTAATTACAAAGCACAACGTTCTATTTCCTGGGGCAAAAATTTTAACAAAGGAAGAAGGAATCCTTTATGGACAAATTTAGGTGAGACCTCACGTCTTATTTATTCCTTGCTTGGCAGTAAGTTTCTGAGCAGGTTTGTTGACCTTGGGGCCAGGACATTTTAATGTAGAAAAATGTTAAAACCATAAATCCCGCTTTGCTGTGCCTTGTTGCAAGGGATGTTCTGTGGTTAGAGAAGGCACAGGGAGGAGCACTTAAAGCATTTGAGCAGACCAAGCCGCTCTTTCATGAGGAAAGACTAAAGAAGGTGGAACTCTTTTGTGTAGAGAGGGAATATCTGAGAGAGGATTTGGTCAAGATCTGCAAAACCATGAAGGGGGTAGAGGTGACAGCTACACAGCTGCTTTTCACTAGAAGCTGTGATTCAAGAACAGGTGACAGTAACTGCAGCGAGCACCAAAGCAGGTTGAAGAGATGAGAGGAAGCTTTTCACAACAAGCAGCTGACCTTGATTTCCTTGATTACCCCCAAGAAGTTAAAAAGGCAGGCTGGGTGAGCAGAGTTAGTTATGGGGTGAGCAGTTTGTGGGTGAGGGTGCTCTCTTTTAGCTCTGGTGGGTGCCTTTGCTTCTGTTGCTGTGTCGAAGCAGTAACTGAGCATTGTGAGTGAGTAACCAACCAGGGAGGGGGTTGGCAGAAGGGGTTATGCTGGCTCTCAAGGGTGTCTTCTTTTCCCACTCTTAGAAATTGCATAGTGGCTTGGAACAACTTTGTTAACCCTCAGAGAATCTCTGGTATGGAGAATTGAAGTCTAGGAAGCAGCAACTCTCAATGAGTTATTTCTTTCTGAGTTTTTTATTGCTTTAAGTGGAGTTCTGAATGTGAAAATGAAGCTGGAGAATTGAAAGACTTTTTGAGTGGTTTTCTTGTTAGTAAGTGGGGATGATATGTTTTCACAAAACTTGCTTCTGGAAACTTAGGCTGTGTTTCTCCCAGAACATTTTCAAGTTCTAGGGTATTGTGAAGCACAAGTAGGTAGGAAGTGTTAGGTATGGTGTAGGTGCTTCTTAGTTGAATAAAGTTCTTTATGTCAGCTGTTCTGGTGGCTTTTTGTTCACTTGGTTTTGTTCCTATGCTTAATGGTGGTTTAGCAAAGGAGATTCAAAACCTGTGCCACTCCCTGTTTCAGTCCTGTGTTTCAATGCTGTTTCTCTCCAATTGCTTAGTCACTTCTTGAATTGTGTGGCAACTTATTCCTCAGTGTGCTTTTAAAAAGGAATATAAAAATGGAAAGGTTTAAGTTTTAGTTCATGCTTTAGTGAAAGTTGTTTTAAATTCATTTTCATAAGATGAGTCATTAAGTGTGTAAAAACCTTGCATGTAAAAGTGGTGTCCTCTTAGTTGCAATTAAAAATGTTTGTGCATGTAGCTTGCTTTTTTACAGGTTTTTGTCTTAGCAAATAACAGCATTATCAGCTTTCCTTGTCATCCTTCAAAGAGAGGCACTAGGGCTTCGTCTCTTTAAAGCTGAGGAAAACAACTTGAAACAGGTATTGGTAGTAGTCTTTTTTTCAGCTTAAAATATCAAAAGGTGTTCCAAGTCTGTTACCTGGTGGGGGTTGCTTGTTTTAATTCATTGGGCAGAAAGAAGTAATTACCAGAGGCTACTACAATAGTTTTATTTCACAAGGTAAACAAAGTGGCTATAATACCCTAGCTTGGAGCTAGTGCTGATTTTATACCTGGCTTTTGCGGGAGGTTTTTTCAGACTGCCGCTGACATGTTGTACATCTTTGAACAGGTACAGATTCAAAAGTTGGCTGCAGAGGGAGTAAGCCAATTCAACAAGATGTGTTGGGTTGTGTTCTGTTTCTACACTTCCTTGTGAGTGTCTTCAGGAAGCACTGCTTAGTTTTGCATCTGTGCTTCTAACTTAAATTATCCATGGTAATGAGATATGGTTTGTGTGTCTTTCCTGTGTAAGGCGAAAAGGTTAGTTTGTATACAGTAAGTAAAATAATTAATAGTGCCTGGATACTCTACTGAAAGGTGCTGCTGTTTGACTGAAAGGGGAAAAGAGAACAGTAAAGCAAACAAATGTATTGCTCCAGCAATAGTGTATTGTATTTGGTTATTGAACCATTTCTCATTGTAAAAGAACTCTTGCCACACCTGTTAAGAAAACACCAAATACCAAAGCTTTGAGCATCTTGTTTGCTCTCCTAAGCCCATCTGGGCAGTAAGGAACAGACTGAGAAGGCAGCACCTCAATAGGGCTTCAAGGAAATAGTTAAATCAACTGAGATCTGCTTGGGAATCCCATAGTGACACGGGTGATGGGGTGTGGTATGGTGTGTGCATGTTTAGTTTTCTGTTTCATAAATTAATGTGAAGGCAGTCTTCATAGCCTTGGCTGTAGCATGGCAAAAGCTTGACAAAAGATGAGTTATGGAACTCTTTAAATGAAGTTCTGCATTTCCTTTGTGTCTTATGCTGATGGCTCCTTTTTTTTCTTCCATTTTCCTTTTTATTCCTCCTGTTGTCAAGCCCTACTGACCTTGGTGTTTTGGAATCTTTTTAGTAAAATATGACACTAAACAGCAGTCTGAAAATATTTGTTAAACAATATTAAGAGTCTGCCTAAAAGACCTCATGTCATTCCTTCATTGGATGGCTTCTGTCTCCTCAGGTAGTTATAAGTCCTACTTGGTAAACTAATCACGACCCAAACCTGTTGTACCGGTTCCTTTGTCAGAAATCTTCTCTGATTTTAGGATGGATGTGTCTCTGAAAGCCATTGTAGGGCTGGGTTCTATGTGAGTTAATAGTCCCAGCCCAGGAGGTCCCTTTCAACCCTGAATTGCTGATGAGGTATCTAGGATAAGTGAGAGATTAAGAACCAGGAAAGGGCTCTCCAGCCTTTTTTTGGGGATGTTTGGGAGCAGGGGAGAGATCCTGAGTTTAAGCCCTAGTGCCAAGTGACTGATAGATGCATGCTTGCATACAAAGCTGGGAGGGGTTGGGGACAGTGTCTTCCAGCGATGGGTAAGAAGCAGAACAACGCAAGGCTGGTGAATGCAACCTGCTGTGGGGATCAAGTGTGGCCCCTTGTGTGAGTCGGGAGAGGGGAGAGAATATGGCATTCCAGTTGCTGTGAGCACGTCTCAGCTCTGCAGTGCTTTGGGGAGCCAGGAGCTTGGGATACTGAACTTATGGCTCAGCTGTGGGTGCTCACCAGCAGTGCTGGTTCATCTTGTTGTAGCTCTGCTGTTGGGGGTGATGGGGAAGCATGCCCAAGTCACTCTATACACCTACCACATGCCAAGAAGTTGTTTCCCAATGTTTGGGTAGCCACCACCACATCCTCATGCCAGATCTTCCAAACAAGTTCATCACTTACGTGTCTGTGTTTCATTTTGCAAGCATTTACGATACTGAGACTGTCATATTGAAACCACTGCACCCAGTATCAGAGGACCTCTTTGTGCTCCAGGTGGAGAAGCAGGCTTCCCAGGAACTTGTTGTGTTTTTCTGTTTGATCTTTACGGTAACAGACTTTCATCTTTATGCATTTCTGTCTGCATTGCAAATAGTTTTCCCTCTTCTGTGCTTTTTAAGTAGCCATAGTAATAAAGGCGTTCTGACAAGCTGTTTTCTAAATGCTGCAGAAGCCTTTTTTACTTAGGGGTCCCTTCTGCTCTAAGTAATGTACCCCTACTGTGCAATCCCACCATCAAAGTCTATTTATGAGACCACAGCTTTTTGCAGCTGAAGTTGTCTTGTTTTTGCAGCTATACCTTTTAGAATACCTGCTGGGTCATTTTACATTGTCCCTTTTGTGGCCTTACCATTTCTTACTGGTTTATCTGTTTTTAAAGAGTGTGCCCAGTACCATTTCCTACAATGTTGTTGGTTTCAATTATTTCATGCTGTCCTTGTGCTTAAGGCAACCAGAGAGCTTGGAGGCCTGAAGAGCAGAATGAATCATTTAGGGCAGGCAATCAGCTTTGGAAGAGAGAACAAATTGAAAGTCATTTTCTTTCCAAAGTGCTCTTGTTAATTTAGTTCCCAGTGTAGCCTTTCTTCTTCCCTTTTATTTAGAAGATGAGCTCAATATCAAGAGAAGGATTAGAAAGACAATTCTAACAATGTCAGGAACCCATTTCTATTCCTCCCAAAACTAGGGAAAAGAATAGCCTTAATAAATTAGAGTGCCAACAAGCTAAAAAGAAATTTTTAATTATATATGTAGTTACTAGAAATCCGTTGGTGTGCCATGTCATACCCTGGATGACTTACTTGTTTCTTTCAAGTCAAAGGTCTTAAATGAGTTATTATATGTATATTTGTCTAAGTTCTTCATGAGTTTCTTATGTACTAACTCTTGAACTTTTAGTGCATTTAACAAGTTTGATGTAATTCTGAATAATGTAATGTTGAAGGCTGCATTCAAGTAACAGTATTAAATAGAACAAGGGCAATATCTTTAAGCAAGTAGCAACTTTGTACAAAATAGCAGCAACATGATTTATACAGACTCTAGGAAGTCAGTTTTAAACAAGTGCAGAAAAAAGAAACTAATATTTTGTATCATTGGAAATCTGTTCTCTCCTTGTCAAATAAATATTTGGCTGCATTTATTTTCTAGGAATCTTCTTTTCTCTTGTGGGGAAATCTGCTTTCTGTTAATCCACTGTTTATTTTCATTGCTTTCTTTTTTCATTACTATGTTCTCATATAGTTGTGTGGAAATGGAGCTACCTAGCTTGTGTCTTGTATCTGTAGCTATCTGTGTAACCCCATCTGTGCTTATGATGTGCCATGTACACCAAAATTGGCTGAGAATAATGTAGTTGTGGACAGATGTGTTGGCCCCTACTTGTGACTTTCCCAGTACAGAGCTCTTCCATCTCCCTGCAGCCGGGGCTGATATCATCACATAACGATGCATTTCCTGTGTTGGTCTTCTCATATCAGTGATCTTCCTTGGCAGGACCTCATCCTTTGCTCAGCCCTCAGTCATTTAATTGAAACTATTGTCACTTGCCGAGTGCATCCATGTTAAATCCCTCCTAGGAACATGGAATAATTTGCTAAGGGAACCTGTATCTTATTTCATATCAAGAGTGTGTTAAACATATGCTAGGGCATGGTAATGTTTGGAGCAGTGAACTGTTACACTTCCCTTTGTCCCACTTTCCTATTACTCTAACTGTAGTGACCGAACTGCAGCTGATCAAAGTGTATGTGTAGAGAAGTAAAAATCTTCTATTTCATGATTAACCTCTCCCTTTATGCTGTTTTACCAGCAGTTTTGAGTGTTGGTTCTTTTATTGGTAAGGCATGCTAAAGCTGGATTGGTTTGCAGTTAAATGCATTTTTTTTCTTTTGTTATGGTTGCGGGGGGGGGAGGGTTTAGATATTTTTCTGTATGTGATCATTGACTGAGACTTAGTTTTTTGGTTTTGTGTGCTGTGAATGGAGCAGTGTACTAAAATCCATTACAGAACTGTCATAGGTAGATTTGAATGTTTGGGAGCCTTACTCCGTCTTCCTTCTGTAGAAATCTGCTGCTTCATGTTGCCCTGGTAGAAGTTTGGGAGCACGGTTTTGGAGATGGTTACTGGCTACAGGTACTGCAGATACAGGTAACCTTAAGCATAGGAATCCTAAAATAAGCCAGTTTGGAAGCTATGTCTGGAGGCCTAATTCTACCCCTGGCAGGAATTGTTCATATTAGTTTTGGGTGTTTAGGGCCTGGCTGTTTCAGTCTGGAACATTGGGGCATCAAGGTTCCGCAGCCTCTTTCGGTGTTTGACAACTATGTTGGTTTTTTCAAGTATCTAGGCAGCTCCTCTTGGCTCTTGTGTCCACTGCCTTTCAGGCTATCACTGGGCACTTCCCAAAAAGCCTTGCTGTTCCTTTACCCAGTCCCACTGGAGAGCTGAGGACAGTAATGAGTTCTCCCCTCAGCTGTCTTGAGAGACAGGACACTAGAGCATCTATTCACCTGGGTTCCTTCAATCTTCCCAAAGTGTGCATTTGGTGTGAGAGTATGGAGCTATCCCTCCACATCTACGGCAATCTTGACTTGTCTGTAACTCTGGTGCTGTGGGGTTTGTGTGGATCAGAAAGAGTGATTCCCAGAAAGAAAGTGTTCCTGATAGGGATTAGATATGGAAGTCTGTGAGGGCTGGAGGGAAGACAGAGTTGGTTCTTCCCTTTGTTTTTGTATCTGTGAGATGGCCAAGAACACACTTGGGAAGGAACTCAATGTGGAAGAGGCAGCTTAACAGCTGGAGTAAAGCCATAAAAAAGGTAGTACTAATGAAAATGAAGGCATTGGTAGTAGCAAAACCAAGAGTTAAATATAGGTGGTGCAGATGCAAAGAGCAAGTTGGAATTACTGTGTGGTGGGCAAGGGATGGCAGAGATTACTGCCTTAATTGGCTTGGCCTTTCTCTTTTTAATATCACAGAAATGTGTTTGTGGACAAGTTAAGAGTGAAAAAATGAGTACAAATATTGCAAGAGAGGTATCATGGATATCATGGACTTGGGTTTTTCTACAGTGGAGAGGGGAAGATTATTGGTTGAAGGGGAGGAGTTGTTCTGCTTTTTCAGCCACTGCTTTGAATAATGAAATATTTATTCCCTTGGAGAAGAACAGCTGAAACAATAGAGCTGTGTTTATAGAAAAATGGTTATTTGTCCAGACTCTGATTTCTGGTTCATCAATACCTCTTTGTGAGAGGTACTTCCCTCAAATATGCCTTTGTTTCCAGTGGAATGCAACCAGGGGCGTATAGTGCAAGGAGTCTCAGTTGGGCTGGCCTAAACAAACAATAAAACAGTGCAAAGACTGAAATTAAAATGTATATATTTGTTCTGTGCCATGTTCTATTCATTACCTGCTTGGAGCATGAGGCAAAACAAAACATCTTGAAGCTTCCAGCTGGCTGAGCTGTGCATCTGTACAGCAATGTTACATGTGTTGTAAAACATGATTAGTAAGGCAGATGCCAAACTTTTCTTATGGTTTGTTTAATGAGCTTCTGAATGGTGGAAATAACCAGAAAAGTTCTCAATTTGTGCTTATCCATAAGGACAAACACCAACTTTTTTTTCTTTTTTTCCCAGACCACTGAGCCCAGTGATCCAGTCTTAGGCTTGGAGGGACTGTGACAGGTGGTAAGTGAGATGGCTTCAGGTTGCTTTGAGTGTAATTCATCTCTTTTCTGAAAATGACATCTGCTTGCCCAGAGGGTGCTTGAGTCTATTTTCTTCTCTCCATGCCCTGGTATCCTCTGCTGGAAGCAGTTGGGAGCTCAGAATATTTATTACCAAGTCATTGCTCGTCGTGTCCCTGTTGTGATGACAGGGTGTGTTAAGGCTCCCTTTCTCTGCCAGGGAACCACAACGTGGCCTAGAACACAAGCTTAATAACATAAGGCTATATTTTTAGTTTGAATTGTTGTGCTTTTTTCTCTCTGTTCTGGTGCATTGAGCTAGTCTGCTGCTTTGACTTGAGTTGTTTGGTTCTCTTGAAAGCACCATCTAGTGGTACAAGCTCCTGAAGGTATAGGTTATGTTGCTTCTTTCTGGGGTAAATCTGTCTCTTGTTTTGCCTTTGCTCAAAATAAGGCTCAAGAGCATTTCTCCAGATTGCCTTCCTGCCTAGTTCAATTTTGGAAAAAATTTGGCTACATACCCCCCACCTTTGTAGTGCCTTGAAAAAAAATTTGTTGACAGGAGCTTTAATCAAATGGATTGCTCTCTAAGAAGTGAGCAATGATAAGTATAAAAGATGGTTGCTGTTTTAGAGAAATGAGTGGTACTGCACTGTGGTCTGCTCTAGAGGCAGAGATGGGTCTGCAGGAGGGGTAGGTGGGGGAGAGCTGCTGTTCTGCCAACTGTTCAGGGCTTTTCCCCAAGGGGTTTATGTGTGTTTTGGATACAGCCAGATAGTAAGATGTAAGGATTTTGCCCTTGGTGCAGCAAGAAGGGTGGCATTCAAGGAACAAGGAGTGCACACTTAAGCAGGACATGAAACAAGGACAAGGAAGGCAGCTGCAGAGAGACAGAGACAGCTTTGGCACCTATTGCAGAGCAAGCTAGCACCATGGGATACTGGTGTGCAAGTGACTGGGAGCTGCAAAGTAAGGAACTGAAGGGATGGTAAGTCATGGAGAATCTGAGTGTGAAGTCAGTGAATACCACAGTGTTGTGTGAAGAGTCCATTGAGAAGTCAGGACAAGTCATTAAAGAATTTGTGAAATGACTTGCACATGTTGGTGACAGGGCTGGGAGTAGTTGCTGTGTTGTGTCCATATGACAGCCTGGGTTTAACAGGATGGATATCATTGTGCCAGTAACTTATTCGTTCTGGTCACTGGGCAAAACAAGTACATGCAGCACTATAAAGTGAGTAATGTTTCATTCTAGAAAACAGAGGAAATGTTCATCAACAAGTGGATTTCATTACCATTGACAACCGCAGTGATGGGCAGATGGTGTCACACCTTGCTGTCTTGCCTGAATCAAATGCTGTGTGACTAATAATGGGGATATCTCTCTTGGAAAATCTCTCTCCCTGCCAGATTAACACTGCCTGCCCTTTTTAGTGTCCCCATATTATAGAGAAGCAGAGTCATCTTTCAAATTCATTGATAGTATCAAGGAAAATGTGTTTACTGATGCCTGGTAAATATGTGAATATGTTAGGTGGCATCTTGACAGATCCATCATAGGAGACTTGTCCTGTAGGTTTGAGCATTTGGAGAGCAAAATCTGAGTTTGAGCATCTTTAAATGGAAAGAGATTTGAAGTCCCGTGGTTTTTGTCCCATGAAAATGACTCATAACTACCAAAATGAAAATTATGCCTTTAATTTTTTTGATTCTAGAAATGTTTTCAGGCCTAACTTCATTCAGTTTCAAACCAACTGATATGAGGTTTGTGGTAAAGTCAACCATCAGAAATGAAAGAAAAAATGCTGCTTGTCAGAGTTGTGCTTCCCTAAGAAGCTCCTGGTTACAGCAGAGCTGAGATGGTTTTTAGACAGCTTAGCTTCAAAGATGCACTTAATAAGCAAGAGGGACCAAGTGTTTTGACCATAGAGGGAATGACTATGGACTGATAATGAAGGTGAAACAGAAGTATTTTTGTGTGTATGCAGTGCATAGAAGTACCACCACTTAATGCATGGCATTAGCAACATAAATGACATCCTGTTTTATTCCATATTGTGACAGTATATGCCCAGAAGGAAACACAGGAGGGGAAAATCTGCAGACTAAACCAGCAAGGACAGCAGGCAAATTGAGGAAATGCTTCATACCTAGAATGTTGTTGAGGTAAGTGAAATTGAAGTATGTGAACTTTGCCAAAATACAAGTTACCAGCTCCTCTTCTAAAATTGCAACATCCTGGTAGATAAAGCATTTTGTAAATAGTGACACAGCTAGAAAGAAATGAATGCTGAGATTTGGTAGGTATGATGGGATTCAATTTGCGTTAAGGAAAGGGTCATGTAGTGACGCAATGTCAAATTATGTGTGAGAAAAGGAATTAAGATGCCAGCTGCATGAGATGGGAAGGTACAGTTCATGCCAGCAACTTCCTGCTGTAGACAGGTTATATTTACCTGGTGAAGTCTGAGAGCAGTTGGGGCCTGGAGCAGTGCAGGTTAGCCCTGAAAACCAAGGACCTCTACTGGTGTTCTGCTGGTATTCTGCTCTTGGTATACCACACACACACAAAAACTCTAAAACCAAAAAAAAAAATTCCCAAATATTAAAAACAGAAACAAAAAACTGAACAACCCACAAGCCCACAAACCCAAACACCACCCAAAAAAAAAAATCAACTAAACCAAAAAACCCAACACCAATCAAACAAAAACCCCCAAAACAAACAAAGAAAAAAACCAAAAAACCAACCACTAAAGATACCAGAAAAAAACTTGCTTTGCAAGGTGGAAATATTTGTTTTAGCTAACATTTGATCTACTTGCTGATTCTGGCCAGGTTAAAGACTAAATAAAACAAGGAATTTTTTTTAAGGTTTTTTATGCCAGTAAGATGAAGTAATCACTGCTGCTGTCTTTGGTTGTGTTTCTTTCCAAGTCAATAAATTATTTTTTTTATTGCTTTTTTAGTCTGAGTTGAATTTCATCTGTGGTGGAATTTACAGTATCTCACTGGCATCTGTGCTGTGGTATTGTAATTGATGAATAAGTCTATTTCCCAATCATTCTTGTTTTGGTATTTTGGGGTTTTTTTCTTGTCCTTTCTTGGACTGCTCTGTGTAACGGCTGTCAATTTTTTTTCTTTCCATAGTGCTGCTCATCTCCTTTTGGAGGGAAAGATGTGACACATGCCCCTGATTTCTGTTCCACTGTAATGCAGCTGGGCTAGCAGAAATCTTGACTGTCCACTGATCTGACTGCGTGAGCTGATGGCTTTTAGAACAGTGGGTTTATTGGCAAAGGGCTTCCCGAGTGTGGTTTTAGTGGTGGTTGTATTCAGACTGACATAAAAAGTGCATATATTGATATTTCAAAGCACAGTCATCCAATATATCTATGCATTTCTATCCCGAAATGAGTGAATTTCCAGAAATAACTTGGAGCTGTCTTTCATGTAATGCACTGAAAACCTATATGAGCAGCAAGAAAGCTGCTGAGAAGTTAATTGGTAAGTAAAGTTTCATTTCTGCCTTGTGGGCTCCTGAAGCAGTCTCAGGTTTTGTACCCTACAGCCTCATCAGATAGATATCTTGCACGTGTGTCATTGTATGCAAAGAGTTTCATTTTCCAGCTTCCAGAACATCTATGTAGAGGAGTCTGTAGTTTTATTATGATGCTGATGGGACATGATGATGTTTACATACAGGGCAGAGGTCACATGTGGCCCCATCACTAAGGTTCACGTTTGGCAAGAAATTTTTGGATGCTCAGTCATCTTATTGTAGTGTTTTTCAGTCTGTTCCATTGAGTTCTCCAAGGTGACCTCTCACTGAGTTTTCTGTGACTGTGTGCCCAGGGGTTTGCCTAACAAGACTACCTGTCCCTGTGAGCCTGACCTCTCTTGGATCACCACAACTATAGAATTAGTGCCTCAATTTATTGTGAAAACCTTTGCTTGGCATAGCTTTTGGGACACGTAGCTGCATATCTTGCTCCCACGATCCCATTAGCTCTGAGGCACTGCCTTACAAGTTCATGGCACTTAGGGAGAACACAAAAATCAACTTGGGCATTTTATTAGGTTCCACCAAGGGATTTGGGGCAGCATAAGTTGGTTTGGTTTTTGGGGAATGTACTTTGCTCCTTCCGAAATTTTAGGAACAGAACTCTACGATGGATTCATTAGTGCAAGAATTTCTACCACGTAATTCTTCAGGTAAGCTGTAGGTCCATTGTCTTTGGTATGTGATGCTCTCACATGTTTTTAGATGTACTAAAGAAAAGCAAAACTCTGCACAATCTCTCCAGCCAGAGTTGTTGTTAATATCTTGGTGAAAACAAGAAAAATATCTTCATCTGTTCTTGTTCTCCTTAAGGGGAATGCTGTGAAATGTGTGAAGAATTATCCATGGGGGTTCTCCATTCCTATGTGATTGCTCTTTTTTTTCTGCTCTGTGGTAATAAAGATATCCCTTTATTGTAAGGTAAGGTATTTCTGTGCCATTTGCTTTTTACTTGGTCTGTTTATTCTTTTTCCAGCTCAATCCATATTGCTACCACTTCCATTTTAACTTGTTTATAAGTTCTGTCAGTTACAAATTATAACTATGTGTAAGAATCAGAATGTATATATATTTAAGAAGATAATCTGGGCCCAGGTGTTCAATCTTTTTTTTCCCCTTCATTCTGAAACACTGGTGAGTTAAATTAGGATGAGAATTTAAACACAGAATCCTAAAATTGATGGGGACTCTTGTGAGATCCTGCAAGGACTTCAGTGGGGGTTAAATGTGGGCTTAACTCTGGTCTGGCAGAGAGGCCAACTTGGTGCCACAATGCATTGTTTTAAATATCTCTCAGACTCTGTAGGGGAAGGCAAGGGCTGACATGTGACACTGTGTAAGGAATACTACAGTAACAAGCTCCTGTGAGCCATGCTGGGCGTTCAGATTGTCTGTACAACCCATGTTCAGGACATCAGGCACTAGGTACTGCAGACATTGCTCTGACTTTTCTGTATCTGTCACCTAGTCTGCCAGGGAAACTCACTGTGCATCACAAGGAAGTTCTGGACAAATATTTCAGTTTCCTTTATTTATGGTATGGTAACAGAAGCGTGCTCAACACAGTTCTGTTCATCTTCACGCTTGATATGCCTCCTCTTGGGTGAAACTGCTGGGTTGTGTCATAGGCTGGCAATTGCCTTGGCAGTGAGCACCAGTGTGGCCCCAGTGGCTGGGCTGGTTCTGCCCCAGACGGGTGTGGGGATGTCAGTGCAGAGATTGGCATCTTTGCTGCATTCATAGCCCAGCTCCAGCAGCATCAGGGCAAGGGTCATCAGTGTGTGCCTGTGTCTGGACCACTGCATGCACAGGTATGCTCTGGAAGCCATTTGTCTGTGTGCCAAAGCCTTGTGAGGACTTAGAGCAGAAGCCTGAAGTGCTGCTGCAGTGCAATCATAGCTTAGGAAAGCATTAATGCATTTCTGATAGAAGCTACATTATTACTGTCATTCAAATTGCTGACTGCCATGTCCTTCTGTGTATGTTGCCTTTTGGAATACAAATGGTAAAATCCACAAGCTTGTAGCTTAAGTTCAGAAGGCTCCAGGTCATAACTCAGGAAATAAAGTTCTAATTTCTTCCATTGCCAAATTTTTGTGACTCATTCAGATTACTTGATCTTTTACTGTCTCAATTTACTGCATTGGAATTTAACATAAACCCACCTATTTCTTCCCTAAATATTTTCCATCCATTGTTGAGGCATCAAAGATAATGACTAATTTCAGGTGTTCTCCTTAGTGGGATTGGGAAGGAGGGCTATTAACTTTGTGGTGTCATTTGGAAAAGTTACTGAGGGGACAAATGCCAAAAGTAGAGATTGTATCATCATCCATGTATTGCGTAGTTATTCTTGTCAGTGTGCGACAGCAAGAGATCCCCAGACAATCAAGGGCGATGTCAACTTTATGGAATAGACCTTTTGGAGGGCTGCTTTCAACATCAGGAAATTTATTCTAAATATGCAGTAACTTCATGTTTTCAGTGCTAAATGACCTTTTTGTTTAAAATATCAGGTGGCCAAAGCTAAGAGTCCAGGGCATTTTTGGAACTATTTTATTGGAAAGCAAAATGATGTTAAAATATTACATCTTGGACTTTGTTGAACTAGAATGTTAAGGATAGAATTTTTTTTCTAATTTAAAATCTGGGTCAGAAATGTGGCTGAAAATGTTAAAGCTAAGTCAGACAATGGTAATCTTTAGTATCAGGAAACCTTTTGTGTGCTGGCATGCTTTAAGAGAAGTTGAATTAGTTTTACTCACTTCCTGTGCAGAGCTGTTCCTGACCTTGTAGCAATTTTTCCAAGGTATTAAGAACTGGTGGGACCATGTGTTGGATAATGTGGACTGCTCAGCACAGGAGAGACATGGAGATTCTGGAGAGTGTGCAGCCAAGGGCGGGAAGGTGTTCAAGGAAAAGCAGCATCCTGTCTGCAGGGAATGGCTGGGAGCACTGTAGTTCTCTTCAGCTCAGAAGAGAAGGCTCCAGGGCATCTCATCAGTGGATAAATAGCTGGAGGGAGGGTACAGAGGAGACAGAACTTGGCCACCTTTCCTGCCTGGTGCCAGAACCAGAGCCACTGGGCACAAAATAAAACGGGAGTTTTCCTCTGAACATCAGGAAACATTTTTTGCAGTGAGCATTATTGAGCACCAGCGAAGGTTGGCCAGAGAGGCACAGCAACACTGAGTCACAGCCAGATCTGAGAGCAAGCCTGGGACAGCAGCAAGTACCCTCCAAAGGCATCAGAGCATAACTTGAGGAGGTCCCTTTCAACCTCAGCCTGTGATGATGTTAATGATTCATGAGCAGGGGCATCAGAGGACCAAATCAGTTATGCTTTGAAGGTTTGAGCTCTGACTCTCTGCCATAGCTCTACTAAATTGATGCATTAGTGTATAAAGTTGTGACCTAACCATTACCCATAGCTAAAATGGTACTAGGGCTTGCAATGTCTGGTTAAGCTGGCTCACTTCTGTGAATCTGTCACCCAGTTACGTTGTATATTTATGGTAAAGCACTTCTAATGATGCTTATCAGACACAAAATGAAATTCTTTTGGGTGAAGAGGGCTGATGTCAGGGGAATCCAAGGAGCTTCTGTCTGGACATATGCAATTCTTTCCTTAACTTGTGGAAATTCTAAGCTGTTCTTCTTGCTGCTGTAAATTCTATGCAGTGTTTAGGCCTATGAAGAATAATGGTATGAGTTGAATAATCCAATGTGCAACCAAAGTCTAAAATCCCATCCGTGTTATACTAATTTATATTTTTCTATTCCATGGGATTTTTTAGATTAGTTTGAAAGGCTTTTGTTGTATCTATCTGGTCTCTGACTTCACTATGTTGTTGAACACTGCATTCCTTACTAGATACAGGGAAATAGCAATGCTCAAGGTTTTCCAAACAACAGATGTGGTTTAATGTCACTCATTAACCAGTCCCATGAGCCATTAAAAGGCCACTGGCCTTTTTCCCAGCACTGCTTCTCTTAAGCAGGACTCTGAAAAACTTCTATTTACCTTAGCTATGCGTCTGCAGAGCAGTCTGTGGAGTTTGTGCCTGCCAAGGCCCAGGTTTTCACATCAAGACTACAACCTTAAGTATATTTCCTTGTAAGCTTAGGAAATATGTATTAATTAGGCAAAGTAATGGGGAATAGATGTTATTGTTAGTCTGATCAGAAACGCCCCAGAATGGGCTATTTAGTCAGGCTGTTTGTAAGTAATGGAAACTACTGCTTAGTTTTTCTTAGGGCAACTATTTTCTGAGTATTGTGATAGTGCTGCCTTAGGTGCCTGGCTTCATGATTTCATTCCATATTGCTTCTTATGTGCTAGATTTCTGTTACATGTTACAAATTTGGGAAGTCCAAGAAATTTATTTGCACATTGTTTACAGGGAGTGCGCAGATCCCAAACTGATGGTGACTTAATCTATATAGCACTATGTCATGCAGATATCATGAAGAAATAGGGGATTCTTTTCTGGTTTTTTGACCTTTAGAAATGATTAGTGGGAAGTCCTTCAGCTGATCTAATAATTTTTTTCTGTGGAACAGTTGTGAAGTAGCAGCCCTGAAGATTTCCAAATGAATATAAATACAGATGAGATATTTAGCAGCTTCCTCAAAATTTGTTCAGTTGGGAAGACACACTTAGTGGGAGGATGAACAATTAAAACCAAGATAAAGTACTAGAAATTGTTAGTTACTCCTTGTTTCTGAGCTTACCAGGAGGGTTCCAGTGCAAATTGAAGTAAATGATGATGGTGAGAGTCAAGCAACTTAAACCACTGGCTGCTTTGGTAGTGGTCACTTGTTAGCTATGCTATGGGGAAATCATGTTTGTCATGAGAGTTTATGACAGTGAAACTGGGATCATAATGTACTGGGACTTGTTAATCTATTTTCCTTATCACACTGAGTGCCCCTTCTTTCAGGATATTTAGTGGCAGCCTACCTGGTTTTAGTTGACTGGTGTTCAGTGCCCACAAGACCACAAGCACATTTGGTCTAGACATAGTTCAAGTGCTGGTTTTAGCAGCAAATCATCAGATGGAAAGGTGCTAAATTATCTTGAAGGTTTTGGTTTCTTTAGGCCTATGCTGTGTGATTTTTCACAGCTCTGTGTCTTTGGCTTTGCATTAAATCTTGTTGTTGACTTTGTGGTATGGAGAAGCTTCTAAGAATGTTGATATTAAGGCTTTTTTTTCCTTTGTAGATAGAGATTTCAGTACTGTAGTCTCAAATACTCTGGATCCACTAAAGGAAAATCAGTAAAATCACTTTTGTAACAGAATGACTGTAGAGTTTCAAAATATTTGATAGGTGAGTTTGAAAATAAGAAAGCATTTATTTCTCCCCAGAAAGTTGATTTCTTATATGAGGTCTTTAGGATCATGTCTCCTTGTAATTCAAATATTAGAAATGTTCAGGAAAAAGTTTGGTAGCATGCCCACATACCTCTTGAAGGAGTAACAGACTTGGGGATAGTAATTTGGAAATAAAAATACCAACTTGGGAATATAGCTAGGTGTGATGAGGAGTTGTCCCAATGGTTAAAAAAATCAAATTGAAAAATGACCAAAATATAGCTTAGAATAAAGAGATGCTGAACTTTGTCACCTGTTCAGACAATTTGACTGTCTAAGGGCACTTAACATTCACAACTTCTGACATCTGATCATTCAATAGTCATCTTGACTATTGGGAAAGCTCTGTTCCTCTTTCCAGAAAAAAAAGGGAAGCCTTTTTTGCTCACCTCATGAAGGCTTCGAAAGCTCTCTCTGTAAGTATTAACGTTTCCTTCCCTGCCCAGGATTTAGAGTTTTTGGAGGGAAGTAAATCAAACTTCCAAGGTATAACCTGAACTTAGCTATTCATAAACTGAGCTTTGATGGGTGTTGCCACTACAAAGCAGTGTAAGTCCCTAGGGGATGTTCTCTTATCTCTTGCATTTCATTCGTAAACTGTACTTCTCAGGTCTAGTTCTGGGAGTTATCTGCACTAATGCTATCTCAATATCTGCTTTAAAGATGGGAATGTAGATATTGGTAATAAAAAGGTGATGTCAGATCCAAACACATTGCCACTAACTTGGGCAATGCCACAACATTTAACACAGAGCCTTCCTGTGTTCCTGCTTTGCTATGAATTAAGTTAGGTTGTATTAAATTTCAGTATAGTTAAGCAGAAAAGTTTAATGTCCTCTTGGCTTGAATGATTTTGCTGTTAGACGTGTAACTACCAATAATATTATAAACTTGTTGTCCTTTGATGTGGTCCTGAAAAGATGTTTATAAAAAATGCTCTGATGAGCAGGGCAGTCACATCTAGTAGAAGATGATCCACTTAAACATGGGATTCTTCTGAATAATGTACCTCCACTTAGCATCTTCTTCCCATGCAAACAGAAAGTACTGTTTGGGCAATAGCAGTCATTTCCTTGTCCGCTATTGCTGTTGGCAAGTATATTCATGTCCCCTTTACGGAAGTCCCACAGTGGCCAAGGAGGTGCTAATGGCTGGCCGGGAGTCCCAAACTGTTGGAGAGTACCCCTTTTAGGCATCGTTTTGTGGGAAATAGAGATGCAAAATTAAATAAGAAATTAAGCGGGGATGACAATCGAGTCCTATCTTTCCCTGTACTTGGAGAGCTATCAGATTTGGGTTTATCTCCTGTGAATAGGGTCCGTTGTTAAAACTGTGGTGATACCTCCTGGGACCACAAGCTGCTTTCAAAACTGTGTCAGAATATTGTGGTATGAAGCCTGGCTTTCCCTGTCACTATCTGAATGCTGTCTTGCGCTTGCTGCCAGAGACAAGGCAAGGCGGATTCCAAAGGTACAACAGTGCAGAAAATGAGGCTGAGGAAAAAAAAACAGCTTCGTTTCTCAGACGCTAGCCAATGGGGCTTGTAATACGTTCTGCTGTCTGTGTGGGGCAGCAAGTATTACCCGGGGCTCCAGGGCACGGAAACTGCAGCCTGGGGAGTTCCCGCATCCACCTGAGCTGCCGGCACCAACTGCAGCCACGCTGCTAGCCCCGGGCAAGCGCTGTGCCGAGGGCCTGCCTCTGAGCTGCCCAGGGAGTTCCACATCCAGGGAAAAACGGGCATGAGGCTCTAGAGATGCTCGGAGGCACTGCTGCCGCACCCCTGCTATCGCCCGATCAAAGACAGCCCCGTCCTAAAAGGGAGTTTTATTCCACAGGGGAAGCCATATGTTTAGCTTAATTGCAGCCAAATTTTATAATGATGGGGAAAAAAATCAAGGTTATAACCACAGGGCAGAAAGTGATGAGTTTTAGTGATGCAGTACTTCAGGCAGGTGGGCTGTACAGGAAGGCATTTTATCTGTTTGAGCTGCATAGATTTGTCAGCTTTTTTCTTGGGGTCTGGGAAATTGGGTGGGGTGGTTTTGGGAGGTCATGTGTAAGGGTAAGAAAAAGGGCAAGATAACCTTAAAGGTGACTCATTGTGACGAAACTAAACTCTTTCTAATTTGTTTAATGTTGTGGGGGGTTTTTTTGTACTTGCTGAGTTCGGGGTGTCAGTGCTTAGAAACAGAGTAGAGATGGTATGTGCCTGAGATATAAGATTGCATTTTAATGAGTAATTTATTGTACACTTTACAGTTATTAGCAGAGATTAATCTATCAGTTAAAAGCCAAAACACACGATTTTCTGTATGGCAGCTCTGAGTCTGTAATCTGATACTAGACTTGTAATTTTATTGATCAGCTTGATTATTTCTGTGTTCATCCTGAACAGGTTTCTGAATGGCAAAATAGTTGTACAGAAGTGTTATGTTCTTTTTCTATGGTCTCAGGTGTCTAGCATGTCCAGTTTTGGGGAACCTCAGTCTCCAACCAGAATTTAGTTCATAGTGGCAGAGGTCACTGTCCTGTGTGCAGATGTTACTTGTGTTGGTACAAGGGGAGGCAGGTGTTAGCTCTTGTTTGGAAGACTGGCCTGAGGAACATGACGGATCTAGGTGATTGCATCACAGAATGTACACCCTGTGTGTGGTGTACTGTTTTTTATTACTGGTTAGTTGGGGGAAGTAAAGAGGGAAGAGCTTTATGTGGAATATATTAAAGATAATATGTGAGAAATTGCTGTCTGATCCCAGACAGAATTTCTAAAAAATGCCTAATTTTATCTCTGTTCTGAGTTGGTCAACTTCTGAGCTGTGGTCCTTGATTTATGGTCCAGAATTTTTCCTTACTATTGCACAGCTACTGTAAAACCAGTGTAGGTCCAGTTACTAGGGAATTATAGGTACGGCTGCACTCAGGTTCCAAGCACCAGTGACAATGTGCAGGATAGTGAAAAAATGATGCATTTTGGATTTGGAAGCCCTGGTTGTTTCCAAAGGGTCCACACTGAAACAATAAATACATCCCTTCTGAAAGCTCAGTCTGGCATGCACTGGGAACTGCTGTCACAGCAAGAAGAGCCTAATTTGAACAGCCTCAGTAGCACAATTGCTCGCAGCATTGCAGCAGCCTCGAGGTCACTCCTCAAGGTCTCACAGCACTATTTGGTGTAGTTGGGCTTCTTCTTCTAAGGACTTATGATGTGTATGCAAGCTTTTCTGTACTGTCTGTATTAATAGCAATTGGGCAACTTATTAGTTTTCAGAAAAGCTGTTTGCACAGAAAATTGCCTTCTTCCTTGGGGAGTGTGTATCAGTGCTTCCAGAGCAGAAAGAGGCTGGCTGTGGGAATGGGGAGGAGGAACAATGGTTTTAAACTGATGAGGATAGTTTTAGGTGGGGTATGAAAAAGAACTTTGTATTGTGAAGGCGATGAGACAGGGTGCCTCGAGAAGCTGTCAATGCCCCATCCCTGGAATTGTTCAAGGTCATGTTGGATCGGGCTTGGGGCAGCCTGATCTAGTGAAAGATGTCCCTGCACACGACACGGGCTTGGAGTGAGATGATCTTTAAAGGTCCCTTCCAATCCAAACCATTCTGTGATTGCAAGGACCTCAAGCTGTTCTATCCAGCTTCTGGGCTGCCTTGCTGCAGTTGGATTTTCTCTCTTTTAATTATGGACTTTGCATTGGTGTGCAGTGTGAGGTTCTTGGGATAGGTCAAGATCACGATTAATGTGTGATTTGTCTCTATCAGCAACAATTACTGACGTAATTGCATTTAAAGATTTCAGCAATTATGTGGTATTAAGGACTTAGTATGTCGCAAGGTAACAATTAAATGGAAGTTGTCATTCCTGTAATGAAGTAGCCAGTATTACACGATTAAGTAGAATTGGAACCCTAAAATAGAAGCATTTCTTCACAAGTGTGTTTTTCTATTTTAGCAAAGCAGTATCTGGGTTCTGGCAGTGTCTGAAAATGCTAATGAGTGCTATAACTACTTTTTACTAAAGAACTAATCAGCTTCAAAAGAAGCAAAGGTATGATGTTTGTCTTAATTTCGTTTTTCAGCAAAAGATGTTATTTGAAGAATAAGCATGCTTAGTTCTATTTAGAAAACTTGAAGGCTTGAGGCAATATGATCAAGTTGTTAGTATACCAAGTACTTGATCAATGCAAATGTTAGAAAAATTTGCTTCTTTTTACTAGCTGTTTGGTTTATCTTCTTTCCGTAGCATGTTTCATAGGCTTACGTCTTGTTGTTATCATTGCAGTAATAGCAGATACAGTTATTATTTCCTAAAAACGTGTGGTCATTCCAGAGCTAGTACTGCTGTCTGATCCTGTGCAGGTATTGTTTCTATAACTCACTCCTAAAGGGGATGTCCAACTGAAAGTTATGTGGCTGTGAAACTGTGAACAAGTGGCATCTCCTCAGGTTTTCTTGCTGTTAAACACAAAGTCTGACCTGCTGACACCAAGTGTTGCTCTGTATTGTCTGCTTTCTACTCTGGCAGTGCAAGAAAGGAGGTCCCAAGAACTTGCTGCAGTGTTAGTGCTCCACGGCAAACATGTTTTAATTACAGTTTCAATATCCAATCTGTTCCAGCCTAACTCAGATGGAATAGAGGCTGCTAAGGAATAGGAGTTAGCATTGTAGTTAAAAATAACAGCTTGTCATTTTACTGCTTTTGCCTCTTGGATAGGAAAATGACTGTCATTCCAAAGGGGGACTGTGTTGGTAATATTCTATACACAAGTGCTTCTCTGTCTGTGTACACCAAATATTAGAGATAGCAATACATCATATAGAATATGGTCTGGATGTTCTGAAAGGGAACTAAGATGGGAATGAAAAGGGAAAGCTGCTATTCCTGTAAGGAAAAGCAGAATCTGCTGGGCATCACACATTTAAAAACAGACAACAGTAGATAAAATTATGCAATATTTACTTCTTGAATTAATAAGTTACTTGAGCTGTAATGGAAGCCCACTTGTGTTCTTCTGACTCATATTCAATCCAAGATAATTCATGGTCTCTTAGTAATTGTGTACAGGCCATAGCAACAGTTAAAATTGTGCAAGTGTCTTGTGGTAACAATGCCATTATACCATAAGCAGGCACTGAATCCAGCTTTGCAGTGCTCAGCATCAGCCTGGAATTCCCAGCCAGAGCCTCAGCCTGTTGTTGATAGATGCCCCTGTGTGATGGGGAGGTGAATGTTCTCAGCTGTAACCACAGCTCATGATGATTTCCCAGCGCTGTTTTTAACTGTGCACTTAAAAATGGTCAGTGGCCAGGACCCAAGGATTGTTCTTCATGGTTCATGATCAGTCAAGAGGAAATTGGAGTCTTAAGAAGAAACTTGTGTAGCAGATGGCCCTGGAAAAGGAAACCTGCAGATACAAGTGGGAAAGGAAAGCTGCATCTTTGCCCCCATAGAAATTGGGGATTAGATTTGCTGTTATTTATGGGGGGCGGGGGGGGGTATATGAGATAGACAGCATGTGTGCCAGAAAAGCCACTCACCAGAAAGCCTATCATTCTTCTATGATTTGAAAACAGATTTCTAATCAATCATATCTCAGTAGATTGTCCTTTTCTGCCTTTTATGCCTGTTTTAACTGGGGCTAGCATAGTCCAGAAATAGCTTATTAGCTGAAGAACTGTTATGTATAGAATGATGTACTTAGTCCCTGGAACTTGCAGAATCTATTTTTTCCAGCACTGCTTATGAATACATTTCAAATTACTGATACAAAATCAGTTGGTCTTCTTTCCCTGTTGTATTTATCACAAGCATGTAATTATGGAAGAAGAGTTTCATGAAGCGTGGCATGTCAGCAGTACTACTTTATTAGGAGTAAAAATGTGTCAAGCTCTGAATAATATGAATTAAATAGGAGATGAATTCTGCAAGAAGCTGGTCCATCCTGATATTCCCTGATGCAGTTCTCTCTGTCTAATCATTTGAGTGATGCTTGTGATTCAAGCACTAAGTATAGGCTGGGATTTTGGTTTCTGCTCCTTAGATGATGATGGGAACATCTGAGTAACAGGAGGTGCTGGTAGAACAGGATAATCTCTTTGTTCCTCCCCCTGCCACCCCACAACTACACTTCCCCAAAAAGGACTCCCCAAAATCTATGTCAAGCATGGAGGTAGAGGGTAAAGCTATGGAAACAGTACCATTGACTATCTCTGGGGTATGTTCATGCATATCCTGCTGGATTTCCTTGGGGTGGGCCTTCTATTGTCTTTTGGGACTAAATCCGCACTGGAAGTCAGTGTTGCTCCATGAATCACTGCTGGTTGGTAGCCATGGGACCTGATAGAGGAAGAGCTGAGAACTCCTTGTTTCACTACTTCATGAAAAGCACCTTTTGCTAAGCTTTTGTTTTTTATTTCAGGCAAGGTAGTGCCTCTCTCTACCACAGTTTTATTTTGAAACAGAAATCTTCACAGAGGAAGTTTTTTGCAGTTGTGTGAGAGGTTTGTTTCAGCAATTTTTTGAATACTCCAGAGGAGAACACAGAATTAATAAGCAACTTCATTTGCATTAAGAAATATCATAAAACCTATTAATGACAGAAGCAGCCTAAACACTCTGGTGTTTTCTTTTTACTGGGTTTTGCATTGCTTGTGTCCAAGGTCCTAAACCACGAGTGTGATTCTATTATTTAGTTTTAATGCTTTCCCACTGTAATTCAGGTGGGGAAAAAAAGGCAAGAGGCTATGAGCCTTCTTGAAAATCTCCGAAGCTAGGAGAGGAAAAATAAGTAAGTGTACTCCTATTTTAGTTAAATCCACCCATATTAGGAGTTCCAGCAAGGCAACTTGGCTCCGTGTAGTCGATTTCAGTGTCATTTTTGAGACTCCTGTGTGATGAGTGTGGAGGTTCCTTTGTGTGGCGGGGTTAATTCCTTTCTCCAGAAGTTCAGGATTTAAAACCCATGCTAAGTGCAAGCAGCCTAGAACAAAGTGCTTTGGTTCTGTGCTGGATTTTTTTTTTTTTTTTTTTTGTCCGACAACAAAGAAACACATTCATTTTATGGAATTCATTTCTCTCACAGTTCTGGAAAAGCTCATTGTTTATTCATGAAGGAAGGTCAGTAAGGCCTGGTTAATTCAAGCCTTTATTTCTAATTTATTTCCTAAAAGGGATGACTCTTGCCTTATCAAATAGGAAGACTCATAGGGAAAATGACTGTGGCTTGCAGAAGGGAAAACAAATGGGAGATGCAAAGTGTTGAGAGGAATTTTAATTGTCAGAGCAGGTAGTCTTTTTCAATTCTTTTCTTTTTCATCACTGACATCTATACTACTTGCATTTTAATTTTATTAAGTGATAATGGGTGAAGACATGAATATTATCCAGCAGGGGCAGTTCATGTGCCTTACTACTGTCCATTGGGAGAGCTGGTTCTGAACCTCGCCTCTAGAAACGTGATCCTGAGGTTCCACAAAGCTGTGTCCTTTTAGTAAGTGAGACACACTGATTCTCCTGTGGAGGAGGGAAGAGGTGTATGCAGGAGATGCCGTGGCCTCCAAGCTGCTTGGCACACTGCAGTTTGCTGTTTCCTGAGCTGTGACTTTGATGCATGCACACATTGCCTTTGGATTTGTCCCTGATGTAATTTCTGTGGTAACTGAATTGGCCTTTTTTAACGAGTTGCTTACCTTGTGCATTGCCCTTAAAAAATTAAAAGGCCTATTAGATACTTTAAATAATTCAATTAGAAGAAACTAATAGGCCAGAGTTTTTTCTCATTCCAAAATAAAACACCAAACTAAAGCAAATTTTGGCTCCCCAGCATTTCATCCTGACAAGGTCCTTGTACACAGTGACAAAATTTTCCATTCTCAATTATTAAAATGCAGTTAAGCAGCAATTCACAAGCACTGCAGAACACCATCTACTGCTAATAAGTTGTTTATAAAAGGATGCGTTAAGGCTTCAAGGTTAATGGAAATGTAGCCAATAAATGCTGATTTATTTGATTGTGTTTTTTAAGGCAGTGCTGAAGCAGTTTTCTTATTGACATGGTTAGTGCAGCTGCCTCTGTTTTGATTTGGAGTTATTGTTCAGTGTAGCTGAGAGAGTGAACTGAGACACTGACAGTGTGGGAGCGTGCTCAGAGACAGAGATATCAAGTGAGCTATTTGAGCTGCTCATCAATTATTAATTGTCTACTGATCCTTAAACCAGATACCTAAACTGAAAAGACCACTTTCAGCAACAGATGCAAATTATATGGATCCTGTAGGTGTGTGGGCCCTAGGACATAAGTGGGGTGCTAAATTTTTTATTAAGTATTGTAGCTTTCATATCTGGGCAGTCCTAATGTGGGCCTCCCAACTTAAAGTTTCTCTGAACTCATTTGTGAAGAGAAGGTAACACCTGAACTAAAGCTGGATTGACAGCTGCATGTTGGCCAGTTGTCCATCAATATGTTTATTTGGATTTTTCCTGTCAAATGTACTTCATCTAGAATAGGCCAGGAGTTAGAGACCTTATGTCTTTTCTATAAACTGGCAATTTTAGGTGCGTTTTCAGCCATGTTGCTACTAATGCCTCAAAGCAATGAAATGCAGGTGTTGTTCATGGTTACCAGTAATGTGGTTGATGTGTTTTGGTGGCATTGAGTGAAACACAATACAGATAATGTATTTAATGTTCAAACTCCCTGGAACATCACCTGTTTCCTTTCAGTGCTATGGGATGCTGTGCTTGTGTTGTTCATCTGCTGTGCCAAGTTGGAGCAATCCTTGATTTATGTCCCTGCATGCTTTCCACAGTTACTGTGTGGAAAGAGATTTTTTTTGGTGACAGGATAGTTTCCCCAGCCTGAGCCTGTGTGAGTTGTTGTATTAAACAAAAAATGCATGTTTTTGTACCTCTGTTTTTGGCAGAACTGTGAGAGTTTGGGAGAAGAGTGGGAGGGAAGAGAAGAGTAGCTTGAAGGCTGTGATCTTTGAAGCCATTCAAGTAGTCAGAATCAGTCTCAGACATCAATGACTGAGCCCTTTTCTACCCTGGCTTGTAATTGTTTTGCTGCAAAGGCTGTTGGCCATTCCTAAGGTCAAGACATCAAAATAAACATCCTCTCTTTTTTCCTTTTCCCTTCTCACAAGCTAAAGTCAAAAAACCTGACCCTGGCACCTCACCTGCCCCACATTAGTTTCTGTTTTATGAGCCCCTGGTTTGGTGTTGGTGCTACTCTTTTCATTACACAGATAACCTGGGAGCACAGTGTTAGACCTGCCGTCCTAGTGGATGCAGCAGTGCTTTTTGTTGTCACAGCACAACCTGCTCTGCCCTGGTGACCTGATGGAAAAGCTGCCTTTGTTCAGGGTATATTCAAAGTCTATACAAATAAATAACGAAGGACTGTGCCCTGATTGGAAATTTCATGCACAAAAGAGCAAGGTGGCTGAAATTGGACTGGTTTTGTAGGTTTGAGGATTTTTGGAGTGAGTTCTTCTGTTGGGTAGCTAGTAGATTTTTTGGGATGTGTGATTTGGACGTTTTTGACTGTTTGTTAGTGATCCTTTTTGAGAAGCTCTGGATGAAACCCTTGCAGTGCATCTCCCACAGCCCTTGTGAGCTGCTTTTTTTGAGCTGTAGTTACAAGTGAATTTGTTTCTTTCAAAGTTAGGAGACGAAGACTATTAACTCTAGCTTTGTGTTGACGTTTTTCAGAAGTTAGTGCTCTTCTCTAGTATCATAAATTCTATTATCTGCTTTTCTGTTACATAGGTCTATGTTTAACTGAAATCCAAAACTCTTCTCTGATGTGTGATGTTTTCCAGGGCCTGAGATAGGAAATGCCAGCTTCAGCTTTGTATTCCACTTTGCCTTTTTCATTCCTGCACAATGAATTCATCTATTTTCTTATTATTTTTCAACCCAGTATATCCACAGGTTTTCTCTTGGAGACAAAACTCAAAATGGTAACTAGGAACTTCATTTCTATCCAAATGTTTGAAGACAGAGCATTTAGCTAGTAAGGGGTAGTTGCATTTCTGCTTCAGGTTGCACATTGTCTTACATAATCAGCTGTGTTTTAGCTTGGCTGAGTATGTTTTTAAATCCTTTGAGTATAGCTGAAAACTCAGCCAAGATTTCCTCCTGGCTGTGGTGTCATTCACCTGATGGTGCTGAGGAGAGAGTGAAGAAAAGCACAAGCTACAACTGCCCTGTTTGCTTTTAGCTGAGATTTCCTGCATCCAGAAGACTTCCCTGTGGGGTACCCAGTCATGTCTTGGTGTGCTTGACCACCAATACCCTTGGCCTCAACTTGGTGGTTGATGTCCTAAACAGGACTTATTTTATCAGCTGTTTCTGGTTGTACACCTTGTCCTGGTTTATCACTCTGTAATACCTGTGTTTAGTCTCTACATGCCTTTGCAACTCTTCTCTTTTCCAATGACAACTGGAGAGCTTTTGCTCTTTTAAAGGATGTGTAAAATCAGGTAAGCCCTCCTTGTCTGACTCATGGCCAAATGTATTTTCAGTCATAAGTGGACCCTTCAATATCAAATGTGTTTATCTGTACTGCAAGCAAGATGGGCTGGATATAGGATTCACTAGATTTGGTTTTCTTGGCTTTCAGTGAAAAGTAGCAGTCAATGCCGACTATGTCCTTTCTTTAGTGTCAGCCTTCCAAACTTAGTCTGTGCAGACTGCACTGTCCCTTCTTGGATGTTTTTGCATTATATCTGTTCATTGGAATATTGAGTTTTTTGCCTCTCTGTAATAGGCAAATATTACCCTCAAATTCAAGTTTTTTAAGCATGTAGAAATTTTTCACAGTCTCAAACTGATGTCCCTGTGATTTGCAGAGGTTTCCTAAGAGCCCCTTAAAATATGGCTGTTGCTTGTTCTTATCAACAAAAGCTGGGAAACTGGCACTTATCTCTCTTCAAAAGAAACAATCTGTTAATTGCTTTCCCTTCTCCTTTGATCTTCATGATCAGTTTTTCTTAACATTGTGGGACTTCTCTGAATTCTGAAATGAAAGGAGGTGTCTCATAATTGGTCTTAATGCTCTGCATAATTCTTGTTCCCCCAAGACACCAGTTCATAGCTCAGTTGAGCAAATGTGTTTAAAAACACAATCTGGGTCATCTAAACAATAAAGCAGCTGGAAGTCAGCCTCTAGTTTTTCCTCAAAAGCACAATTTAACAAGTGGAAAGCAGGTTTCAGCCGGTGAATTTGGTGTGAGAGCTTTTTTAGCTCCTTTAGTAGTGTGTCCTGTTCTGGTTGTACCCTCAGTCGCGAGGATGTGGGCTGTCCATGGGTTCCACTCAGATGCTGCCGACCTCCCTCCTTGCTTTGGCAGTACAGATGAAGTCACAGAGTTGCTGACAGATGGATTTCCTATCACTCATGTGTCTGAGCTGAAGAGACACTGAATCAACAGAATCAACATCTCAGGGCTATCGTGCTGCAAAAAGCTGCATCTTCCAGAATGGCACCTTAGTCCTTCAGCATTCGTTCAAGTGCTTTTGGGAAACGGTAGCTGAGCATTAAAATAGCAGAGATCCATGCCCTTCACTAAAGGGGAGAAACAGGTTGAACATAAAATGATAGAGCATTGTTTTCTTTTATTCTTTCCTTTTCCCTTTCAAACTCACCTTTCCTTTTTATTGGCATGGCTGCATGTTTCTTTGCGTTGTATGCTCTGCTTGGTGGGGAGCAGGTCCTTTCCCTATGGCAAGTGCAGCAATACACATCCAGTTCAGATGTCATTCATCACTGCAAAAAAAAGCATGACAGCTTACAACTCAGAAGCTGATCCTCTTAAATCCCTTTCTGGTCTGAGCCCATGTGTTGACTTTCACCTACAGCTGTTTTTCAGAGGAGTCTGATTGAAAGCGTTTTCATTTGTAACCTGCTGCAAATCATGTGTTACAAATGTGAACTTAAATACAGGAAGAAAAATACAGAAGCTAACAAATGATTTAATGGAAGCAACTTTCACTTTGTTGCAGGTGAAAGCAGTTCTGGGATTCAAGTTTTGCTCTACTGTGAGAGGTAACACTGCTTTGTGGTGCTTCTTTAGGATCACAGAGTGCAAGTGTGACAGGTAAGCGTGTTGTTTGGGAGATTCCTGAGTGACAGGCAATGAATGTGCATTACAGTGGAGCGGACATGGATGCAACTTCCTTTGTGAATGACTGTCATCTGTCTCTCAGGAAGCTGTGGTGAGCAAGCACTGTAGCAGTTCCTACCACATGGGTACTGTTGAGGGAGAGGTAGCAATGACAGGGTTGTGTGTTTGTGTCATCTCTGTGCTTCACAGATGAAATCAATGCCATAAGAAACACTTGAGTTTGTCTCAAATGGAGTTTACCAGTGTGCAGCTTGTTATAATTGGGAAAAGGAGCTCTGCTGAGGTGGGAAGTGGGGAATGCAGCACTGTTGATCACTGAGGTGTGTACCTAACCCTGCAGACAGATGAACTTCTTGTGCTGCACCCCTACACCAAGCATTTTCTTCTAGGTGTTAGAAACAGTGCAACTCATCTACTAAAAGAGTTCTTATAAGTCCTTTCTTTGCAATCCTTTAATGCACTAAAAATTTTGGAGTACGTAGGATACTGCAATTAAGGTAAACTTGTATGTTGATAGCATTTACCTAGACATTTTGAAGTAGTTGGATGTGTCCCATTCTAGTGGAATTACTGTGTTCCCTCTGGTGTGAGCACAAGCACAGCTTTGTGGCACTGGGTAGCTTTTTTCCCCCCTATGACAGTCTGTTTGCTGCTCTTTTCTTAATGGGATTCAGTCTGTCAATCAGGTTTGAGGCAGTGGAGTTGATGCAAGGAGTACAGGAGTGTTATTTGTTCTTTTAGGCATCAGTCATGCAAGTTATGAGTTAAGTGCCTATTGCTGTAGTACATCCATCCTTCTTTCTCATATGTATCCATGAGAGATAGAGGGAATTGTAAACTGAGTTAAAATTATTGCTTTATACTTTGGCTGTATTATGTTGCTAATGGGCACCAAGTAGTGAATGTGATGTGTATGTTTGAAGCCCAGTTTCTATCATGAAATGAGCCAATGGAACACATGAGATGCTGGTATTTACTGCTGCTGTTCTGCTCTCTTAGGGTAACACACTTTCAATTGCCCAGCCTAAAACTATATTTACTTTAATGGGCAGAGGTTAAATTTAGGCTGTATCTGAGTTCAAGGGTTAGGTAATGCAAATTTTTTTTTAATTCTATATGAGCTTTAAGATTACCTTGAGGTTCCCCCCCTTATTTTATTGCACTGCCTTGAGACATTTCTTTTGCTACATATCTACACATTGCTGTGCACCCCCTCAGTACTTTTTACAGAGCTCTAAGCCTCTGTCACAGGGACCAGAGTGACTTATGTGGCTCTATTGGTTGGATTTTTAAATGTTTTTTTTCCTTCAGTGAGGCACAATAAGAGGTATCTCTAGTAATACCAAACTTCCATGGTTGTGTCTTGCATTTTGTCTGGCTTGCTTGCAAAAGATATTTGGCACAGTTGAAGGTTTTTTCCAGCTGTGAGTGCAGACAAAAAGCAGGTTGGAACTTGTAGCTGTTAGGATTGGTACTGCCACATTATGGAGATTTTGATACCTAGTAATAGGAAAACAGAAGAATCAAGATGATGGTAACTTAGTAGCTCTGTTGGCAGAGTCATTTTCAAGAAAGGCTGTGCTTTTTGGTATTTCTGTGGTGTGAGTCAGTGGAGTAGAAATGGGGTAACTCCATTTAATTATCTAACTTTGGGGTGAATTAGTTCAGCTCTCCTGACTGGTTCCTTTGCTCTTACTGGGGTTAACTTATCAACATTTGGTTCAAGATCAAATTGTATCCTAGAGTAGGTTTCCTAGTGCACTTTTGCCCTGGTAAATGCAATAAGCCCGTGTATCATGTGACCTTTGGCTTTCTATTGTTTTCATAATGCAAGTATTGGGACAAGGTGTTAAGAAGCCAACAGGGGAAGCACAAACAAAATTCAGCTTGGAGAATGAAAGGGGCTGTAGGGTTTAAAGATGATTGATGTATTTGATTTGGCAGAACAGGAAAATAAATTTGAAGGTGTGAGCCTCTAGAACCTGTTCTGAGTGTTGCAGTGAGATGGGTAAGTGGTAACCACAGTGATGGTGAGGATGCTCCTAACCTGGTGACTGACCTCTGCCATGGCTGACAGAACAGTTCTCACTCACTTGCCATTGGAAACAGCTTGGGGACACCTCCCTTTGGTCTGTTGGGCCCTACCTTGGACTCCTGCCTATGGAGAGTCCTCCATGCCTGGGACAGAACTGGCAGGGCCCCAGTGAGAGCAGCCAACTCAGGAAGTATTTTTGTTGCAAAATGGGAAGAACATGAGAAGAGGATTTGCTTTGGTAGGTAGGTAAAATGCCTGCTGCTCCCATTTCAGGGCAGATATTAGCCAGTCAGGATGATCCCAAAGCAGCAGGGGAGCATAAGTGTAAAAAGGCTGATAGGTTTGCTTATAAAGAAATTGAAAGGAGATGGAAACAAGAGTTAGAGGCACTTCCATAGGCACTTGGCTGTACAATTCATGGGGATGTCAGACCTTTTGTGTGAGCATTTCTTAGTTCATAGAATGATGTCTGATCATTGGATTCCAGGAGCACTTGTGCTGTGGATGTGGACTGCTTTCAGGCTTGCCAACTAGCTCTTGAGCTACAGCTTGCCTCTGGAGAGCAGAGGTGCAGTGGTACTGCTATGGTTATGTAGGAACACAAGAGCGTTTAAAAATCATTCAGGAGGAAGTTATCAAAGAGCTTGTGTTCTGATGAACGTTTTTTTTTTTTCAAATCCACACTAGCACAATCACAGTTTTAGAGAAAAAGAACCCGATGACATGTCAGATATGTCAGGTATTGTTAAAAATGCACAAGCAGGAGAAATGCAAGAAATTATCTGTGAAATTACATTAGGTCAAGTGGGTGAGAATCAGGGTGGTGGCTTTTTAGGGAATGAGGAGTGTGCATTTAATTTGTTCTTAAGGAGCAATGGAAAAAAAGTGTGTTTAAGGGTATTTTAGAGTTCTTGATGACTTTGGTGTATTTGATCTGAAACCAAACATGACATGTCTGGTTATTGGCACCTGTGTTGTTACACCCACTGCAAACCTGTGACCTGTATGGGTCTCTTCCATACCCTGCCATTCTGTCCTGTCACTGGGCAGTGTTCTCTGGTGCTTGGCAGTTTATTTCCCAAAATAACTTCTGCAACTTGCAATTCTTCCCTCATATTTTAATGTGTCAATTAGGTTTATATTTTTAGGGATGTTCACCAAAGCAATGCCAACTGCTATCTCTAACATCTGCACTGAGGAATGCACTTCTGGGTGCTGCTTTCAGTAGAACAGGAAATGTGAGTCCTTAATGAGGAGAGGCAAAGCCTTTCCAGCTCCTTGTCAGGTGCTTCTGCCTTGGCCTTGGGCTTGTGCCAGGAAGGCTGCTTGATCACTTAGGTGAATGCTGTAACTTAAGCTCCTTTTCAGTTCAGTATCAGTCAAACATTAAACGTTTTTACTGTCTTTTTGCCTTCCCCGTGCTTGGCTGTTGAAAACTGTTCTGTTGTGTTTTCTCTCTGATGCTGATTAATACTGTTCAGCACGAGTTAGTTTTCAAAATAATTTTTTCATGAATTTGTTCTTTTAAGCTATGTTTACTTAAACTCTGTAATCCTTTATCAAACATGGTGCAGGTGTTTTGTGTAGCAAGAAAAATGCTCTAAGTGCATGGAAACTCTAAGTATTTTTGTCCTGACTAATGTTATCACAAACATATATAATTCATAAATATTAATTACAGAAGAAAGTGATAGGGCCATCTGTTGTTATAACTGCTTTGTATTCTAAAATCCTGTCTTAGAGCATTTTATAGTATTTTCTGTCTTGAGCTTGAATAGGTATTTTTTCCACACTTTTTTTGGAGTTGTAATGACTTGATTTTGGATGTGATAAGAAGGCCACTTGAAAAGAAGGATCAGGAAAAATAGCCTACTTTGCCAAAGTGCAAGTACAAAATGTTGAGAATTAGTCAAGCTTGACTACCTCTATTCTGGAAGGCATGGATTTGGTGTTTGATAGTGGAATAGTTTAATGAAAAAATAGGAGTATTTATACATCCCACCTGACAGATTTTTGTCATGTAGATGTAAATGTGCCCAAACAGACATGGAGAGTGTGAATGCTAAATTCTGCCAGGACTGGGCGCTGTATTCACCACACCTAGGACTGCAGTCACTCAGAAACACTTTCCTGCAATTAGATCCCCTGGTAGGTAGAGGTGATTGTGGCACTGATTGTTTCTGGAACAGAGATCCCCTGGAATCAGTTTCTGCCTGTAAATGAAGACTCTGCTGTGCCTTATGCATACAAGGGAACAAAATGAACTTTGCTGCTCTATTATTCATCTTTGATTTTAAAAAACATTGCTTTAACTAGTTTGTGGCAGAAATACTTGTTTGCTCTCAGTTAGGTACCTGTTCTGCTGTTTCATTAGTATCCTGAGGAAAGTGATTCCAAGAAAATGAGGGAGTTGATGGGGGAAAAAATGATGGAAAAACTTAAAGGGCTGTGATATTTCCTTGTTAATATCAGTGTTGTTCCTTTTCTTACTGATAAATTGGCACAATTATGATCAGGAAACTAGTGCCAAAAGCTTTCTCTTCCAAATGGAGAAACAAGAAGGCAATTATGGAGTGAGCCTGTCAGAGATTTGTCACTGCTTCTGAGAGAGGGTTTTATTGCACAAGGTTTAACTAAGGAAAATCTTCTCTGTAGGGCGTGTCACAGCATATAATGGGTAACACTTAATGATTGTTCTTGTTGCTGCTGCACTGTCTGCAGCCCTAGTGCTGTTCCCTACAGGCCTATGTGCTGTGATGTTCCAAATCCCAACTAATCCAATAACGAGTCAAGTTCCTGAATATACAAGGTTTAAGATTTGCCTGTGTTAACTACCTGGGGAGTTTGTGTTCCAAAGTTGGTACACTGAACAGAAAGCCACCTCCTTGAAGTTATGAGGATTCTCCAAACACTTGCCTTCTAAGCACAGTAATTGTATCCCACTGTGGTTTCACCAGACAAAACTTGTAGGAATAATCAACTGGGAATGTTAGAAATTCCAAGTATGAATGAAGTTGTGTGTTTTTAACTGTGGCTGAAGTTTACCACTGAAATACTACATGGGAAGGTCTTTTTTTCTGAGATTTGTGTTTGTGTCAATGTATAAGATACAAAAGTAGTGTGGTGCTCTTGTAAGAGATTTTATACAGCATTTGGGAGGTTATGTATTGCATCTTTGCTCTTGACACATGAATGACAGGAGGGGACAGGAAGAATTGAAGATTAGAGTAAGGATTTTGCCCAGTAGACTCAGATGATAAAAACTGAGGAACATATCAGAGCTAGCCACATCCACAACTTAAGTGTGCACTTAGCATGGAAAACTGAGTTTCCAGCTTTGCTTATCTGGTGAGAAGTTACAGTGTAGGGAATAAGGCTTCTTGAGTTACTTTCGTTGCTTTTGAATTGAAGACAATTTTATTAACAACAAGACAGAAAATGGTGTAATGACTTGGGCAACTGTGAGAAATCCTGCAAGATGCTTCCAAGGACATGAGAATGAAATCTGTAAGTCGGAATAGTGGAGTGGTGGATA
The DNA here is from genome assembly GCF_022539315.1 of Serinus canaria. NCBI lineage: Eukaryota > Metazoa > Chordata > Aves > Passeriformes > Fringillidae > Serinus > Serinus canaria. The sequence continues at coordinate 2,612,004 of NC_066317.1, read as the reverse complement.
AAGGCAGAGCACATCTTTGCATTGGCACTGACAGTGTTGGCTTTATGCAGTCATCACCTGGAAACATATCTACACTATTTAAATTTATTTCTTTTTAGCTACCAAAAGAATTAGAATTGTTCTTCTGAGCAGTATGTGTCTCTACAGGTTCTTTTGTCTCCCTGTATTAGCACCCTCCATGGTGCTCTGTTACACACTTGTATCCCGTTGTACTTGCTGGAATTCATTATACAAATCTGTGACCGCTCCTTGTGTATCAGCAAGGGAGATCTCGGAAACACAAGAGCTGCTGCTGAGCCGCCGATGGCAGCCAGAGCAGTCGAGCACTGCCACAGTCTGCCCCTTGAGAGTGGAGAGAACTGGGGGCCTGGGCTGCTGGCCTGCCCTTAACAATGCAGAACCCCCCGAGTGTGCTGCCTCTCATGGGCTGAACAGCAGCTGTCCATGATGGAGAGAGGGAATTCTCCCCACGACTGGCAATATTAAAGGGAGTATTGTAATGCATATTGGAGGGGACACATGTGAATGGGAAAATGAACCAATGCTTGGTGTTGACAGGTGAGATGACAATTCTTGTGTTTGCAATGCTGTACTCAGGCACAGCTGATGTGCCTGAGTTTGGGTGTGTGAGTGTCACAGCTAGGGATGTGGTAGCTGGGTATTTTTGTAAGCCACAGATTCATTCGATATTAGGTGAACACTCCTGATTGAGCCATGAGCTTATTGAGATATGGCACGTCACTTATCACGGGATATCGCACTTACCACACTTCTTGCTGCTGTGTGTGCCAGATATTGCAGTCATGTCTGAACACTCTGGGTGGGAGAAGTCAAACCTTGTGGTTGCTGGTGCTGCAGCACATGAGTGTTTAGACTTGATTGCCATCAAACCCTGTTATGGAGTTACAGTTGCTGCCCTCATTGATGTCATGGTGAGACAATTTGCCAAGGAAATTGTGCGTCATGCACCTCCACACAGACCTGTGCCTGTCATGTGGGCTGTGAAATGACACCCCAGCACGGAGGTCTGTATGGATTCCCAACCTGGAGTGGGGATAAGACTTGAGGATAGCACTCCTGTTCCTGTGCAGTGATCCAAGTTCTCAGTACTCCATGGTACAGTCACAGGAAATGGGAGCTATGGCATTTGTATGGCATTTATCAATTTGTCGTTGATAACTCATCAGCTTTGCAACAAGATTTTGGGGTAATTACTCAGCTACTGTGTACACTGAAAAGATTATGAAAAGCCCCTACAGTGCAGAAGTGTGTTGTATGCAAATGAGTTGCATGTATACTCCTTAAGCCTTGTGTGTCATCTGCCTGATTTTTAATTATTTTGGGATGCTAGTTAAGCTCTAAGAAGCACTGATTAAAAAAAAAACAAAACAAGTTTGTTAGCTACTTAAATTCAAGATAAATAGCAGCCATGGGTTTATATGAATATGGCCTGTTCCAGCTGTAAGCCATTCACAGGGAGAGTGTAGTTCATGATGAGCTTGGTCATTGCTCAGCTTGAAATCCTTCTTGCAGCACATCCTGCTTGCAGGGATTTTTACGAAATGTAGAGTGCCAGAATTGATGATGGTGAAACTCCAGCAGTTTGTGTGTTGTAAGTTTGTGCGTCAAAACCAGCACAGAGGTGAGAAAACATGGGTGAGGGATAAACACTTCAAGATGGGTTGGCAAGGCTGCAGCTAAATTGTGTTCATGTGCTTCGGCCAAGCAAAATGTGGAGCAAATTTCTATATCCTGTAATTATATAGTCAGTCTGAGCCTTCAGAGCTGTCTCGGATCATGAACAAGGTGCTGCGTGCAGCAGAGAGATTTGTGGCAAGTTCTTTTCTTCCCAGCTCATTAACTGTGATCGGCAATTGCGACAGATCGGTGATTCACACCCCGTGACGCTTAGCCAAAACCAGTGTGAGCAGGGGAGTCGAACGCCAAAGAGCTGATACACTTGATGCCCTCTGCGGATGAGACGCTGTCATTTGCAGCAGTAGCCGGGGCTGCTGTGCCAAGAGGGTGCCTGGGCTTGTGACAAAAGCCGGCTGGAATCACTCTTGCTGTAGGGGTGTTCCTCTGCAAGGGTCACTGAGCAGCCGTAGTGCCAAGGAGACCCTGCCCGCTCAGAACGGAGCGGCACGATTTGTTTTGTTATCGGGTGCTCGCGGGGTAGCCTAAGCACTCTGCTGCTGCCGGGATGTAAATTGAATGCTCGGGAGCAAGCACTGCTTTTCTGTTTGTTTGTTATCTCTTTGCACCCATTCTGGAGAAGGCTTATTGTGTATAGGAGGGGACTCCGTGGCATTTACATTGCACTCCTGTGTCTTTCTACAGAAAGCATTTCCTTGAGCAGAAAGCTGCGCTCGCATTTAATGTGAAATGACAGAGATGGCCCGTGCTGGGTTCGTGGTATAAACAGCTCCGAGGTCCCGCGTCACGCTGGGTGTTGCAGAGCTTGCAGGGGTGCCACAGCATCTAAACAGTCACGTGTGGTTCTAGTTCTGGAAGTTGGTTAGTACTCTCAATAATACAATTACCAAATGAAATACTTTTGGGGAAAGGTGTTGAAATTATTCTTGATGTGAAGCGGGTTTCTAATTCTGCAGAAAACTCCAGTCTTTGAATTTAGGCTCCCATGACCCAGACTGTAACCAGCTGACTGTGGATGTACAGAAACTATTTTCTCTGCTTTTCTGCTTCCATGCCATGTGTGATTCTATCCCTAGGAAAAAGAAATGGGTCCTGAATTCCTGAATGTTTTGGGAGCTCTGGCTAGGATCTGCAATCCCAAATACCATCAGGCTGAGCACACTGGCATTTCCAGGTTCAGGCGTGCGTACACACACACACACACACACACACACACACACAGAGGCTTCCTTCTACTGAGATGCTTGCCATTCTTCTGCAGTTCATTGCAGTAGGCTGCAGATGATGCTGACTCTCAGAAGCCTGAAGAATGTTCTAGCAACACACATTCCCTCCCAGCCAGTGGGAGTGGGCTTTTATATGCATGTAGGTGGACCTCCCCTGCTGCCTTAGACTCCAAAGAGTACACAATGTCTGCTTTGGAGACAGCTTGCATAATCAGGCACTTTGGCTTTTATGAAGGGAATGTTTTTCTTTTCAGTACTTGATAGCTTCCTTCAAGACCATGAACATGTATGCTCTGTGGTATCTTGACAGACTTAGTGATCCATAAGTTGCAAGTGTTGGACAGAGTTCTCTGGTGCAGTTTAAAATGCCCTTTAGTAGCTACAGTTGGCAGAAACAGCTGCCTACTGCAGCAAGTATGCTGAAGGCATTTGCTTGAACTTGGGAATAAAAAAGGGGGAAGAGACGAAGAAAGGAAGAATTGGCTGTAGTTGTAGAAGGGAAGCTCAATGCTAGTCAGTAGTAACCATTTGTGAAAGGCTTCTTCTGCTTACTAAAACAAATGTTAGATATGGTGGAGGTTGTGCTAATTGTTTAGTTCCACCGTACAAAAAAAAAAAAGAGGGGGTGTTCTGGAAAACAGCTCTCTGCTAGTGTCCAGAGTGGAGCAAATGAACTCAAAAAAATGTGTGTAGGCCACATGGTCATCTGAGGATTTGTTTTGATTTTCTTAGTCCTTCTATGTTGCTTTGTTGTCTGCATAATGTGATAAGATGTTCTTCTGTCAGCAGGGTGGAATATTCTGAACCACTGACTTAATGAAGATTTTTATTAGATTTCATTTGCTTCTCAAAGATTAGAGAATTAATAAATCAAGTGATAAGCACAGCAAGGGAGCTGAAATGGGTAAATGGTGCGGGAGAGGCCAAGGGGAGGAGACCAATATTCCTGTCTATTTCCCTGGGAAAATGTTCATCTTGGCAGTCTGTGGGTATCCAGGCTTTCAACAAGTGGAAAGGACACCTGCCTCTGCCTACCTCACTATGGTTAGGTAGGGCAGCTTGTTCCTGCAGCTGCCCAGTACCTGCATTGCTGGAAATAACCTTTGCTGTTGCCCTGGCTGGGTGACATGGAGCCAGTGGTGTCTGTCCTCTTTCTTTTATGAGCCTTCTTATCAAATTTATGTCCCTTGACTGAGGTTGCCTGTTCCTTAAAAGTCCACAAGAAATGGGGGCAGAAAGAAGTACTTGATGTTCATTATTTGTTTAGGGACCCTGACTAGTGGCTCCAAGAACCCAGCAGTGTGATGCCAAATTGTGCTTTCTGTTCTGTCATTCATATTCTGGTACTCTCCTGTGCTTTCCAACAAGGGCCAAGGCTTTGCTAACAGTGATTTGGTTTGGGTTCTGAGACTGCTGCCCTTAAACTAATTATAACAGGAACAAATACAATATGAAAATCAAGTATTTGTTCTGATCTTCAGCATCTTGTATGACTTAGCTCACCAGTCAGTAAGATCATCTGCTGGTTCTGCTGCTTCATGAAAAAAAAACATGCAACTTTCAAAACAAGCCCCATATTAAAATGCACATTAAGAAAATAAGTCCAAATGTGCTGACACAAGAGCAAAGAGTGGGTTGCAGTAGAACACCAGTTTGTAGTTTGGCATGCTGTTTCTCCTGGATGGGATGTCAGTTGTAATGCAAACACTTGGGGAAATGACAAACAATACCTTTAGATTCAAGTAGGGAGTGGCTGAGTCAAACCCAGCCATAATCCATGATCAACATCCACTTAAGAATTAAAATCATCATGTAATGGCACTGGTGCTCTCAATCTTTTAATTTCTTTTTTTATGGGCTGCAACCTGCAGTGTTGAGTGGCTCTTGGGAGAGGTTAGGGTGTATCAGCCTTTGTCCACAGGGGTGCTCTGTGGCTAACACCCACGTTCCAGCTCCCAGCTCATCTAGATCTCACACTTGCCTCCAAGGGCTGTTTCTTCCTTTATCTTGCTTGTCTGGAGAGCTGTTCATTTGTTTGTTTTGCCCAGCACAGAATAAATGATATCAGATGACAACACCAAGTCTGGATGCTCTCAGGGTGTGCATCCAGCATCCGGGATCTGCAAGCCCTCCCAGATTCCCTTATCTCAATGGTGTCATAGGAAAGGAATGACAGGCCTCAAAAATGTTGTTTACTCACCAAAACAAATTACCGTGTGTTTCATGTTCTCAGTGTTATTGACTAAGAGACCTCCCAATATACATTCAACCTGGATGTTTTTTCCTTTTGAAGAAAGCTGCTGGAAGTGCCAGAAATGTGTACGTGCTCCATGGGTGTGCTCAGGTGATGCAGACCAACAAGTCATGGGTGAGGTATCAGAACATCTTGGGTGTTTGCAGATGTCAGAGCAGAAGACCATGTGTCATGGAGCAGCCTGAGGGAATGGGGACAACTGTGTCCACCCATGAATAAAGGTTGCTTTATGTACATGTGGGACAAGGGTAGAAGGAGCCAATGCAGCAACATGATCCATGATATTATAACGTGAGTGTTATGAAGTTGGTGAGAAACCATCCCAAAAGCATTATATGTAGGAGGAAAGGTTCTGGCCTGCAGCTGTATGTCAGGGAATAGGCATTCCTGAACCCACCACTGGCCATGGCAGATTAGATCCTGAACTGTTAATGAAACATCCTGAAAACATGCAGAAGTTGTTTTTATCTAGTGTTTTCCTTTTCATTTATCTAAGTGTTTATTTTGAATACCTTTTCCTGTATTTCCAGAAAGAGGAATGTATGACTATCATATTCATCTGCAGTTACACTGTTGAATGTATGCCAGTTTACACCGTGTTGAAGAAAAGGCTTGAACAGAAACCTCAGGCATCTGAGGATTTGGGTTGAAGTCCAACTCTGTCTTAAATACAAGACCGTGTGAGTGTTGAAGTTCAGCTCTGTTTTACATACAAATGCACAGGCACTCCTCAGATGTGACTTTTGGAGTTACAAAAAAAAAAAAACCTATGTTCATTTAGTAGCTTTACTGCTTTCTCTCCTTACTGATTTCACAGTGAAGAAACAAATTTGCGTTCCTTTAATACATGATGATGCCATCTCCCAGATTATCTGGGACTATGGGTATAATTATACCGTTTTAGGCATGGGATAAGTTCTGGGCTAAATGGAATATTTATGTTTTTTCTAATACTAGGATTTTCCCTCTATAACTTCCAGACAGGCTTTTAAATAAAAGTTTTGATTAGTCAGTTTATCAGAACTGTTTAAACGCTTGACATGTGTAAGCCAATGTTGCAGAGCATTTTGTTTTCTGGCATTAAAATCCCTACATAAAATCCAAGTCCTCATCTGTAATGAATGGAAAATCACTTCTAATTGTCCTATGTTGCTGTTAATTTTTACAACTCTCTTGTACAACCCCATTACTCAGGTTACTCATGAGGATAGGGATTCAGCTGCCCTGCCCTGATTTCAGTTTTTAGTTCTGACATGGGATGGCTCCTTTTACAGCTCCCTGTGAACAGTCAGGTAGGTATGAGTTTTTGCTGAGTAGGCTTGTCTGGTACAAAGTATACATTCTGGTATTTACCCAGTCACAAATGTCAACATCACAAATATTCTACGCCCCCGTGCTACAGAAAAAAAATGGCTCTTTGTGAGGAGAACTGGTTCTGTCTTAGCATCTGTTTCTTGGAATGTTTTAGGATTCTGTAATTCAGAAATAATTGAGCAAGTCAAAATACTTGAGCATAACAAAAGACTTCTAGTAAACTAAAGTTTTGTTCTTAGAAGTAGTAGGGATAATTAACTTCAAAGGAGTATAGAATGAGGTTCTGGCTCCTTTGTGCACTGATTAGGTAAGAGAGGTGTGTCCCTGAGGTTAACTCTGAGTGCAAGTGAAGCTCTCATGAGAGCACAAATAAAAAATGAATCAGAGTTCTTTGTCAGAGTTGCTTTTAGGTAGCAACTGAGTATGCTGGACAGTTAAGAGAGATTTCCCAGTATTTGTTGAGGGTAAGTAACTCACAATCATCTGTTGTTACAGAATACTGCAACTCAGCAGTGTGGGCCAGCCAAGTAGAAAAACTTGTTGAAGACAACATAAAACATGGCCTCCACATGCTTGAGCATTTATGGGGTCTAATCTTTCAACCTATCAAGGCTGTCATCTGAATTACTGTGCTTTGGCATGCTGCAGTCCACACTTGGTGTGTGTGTTTTGTGGACGCTTACAGGTTCAGTTGAATATACATTGGTGCTCTTGTCAATACAACAGCTTTGGAAAAACACAGCTCAGCTGATTTTCCTGATTGATCTGGAGGTTAACCAGATGGCAAAGAAAAGGGAAAGCAATCTTCAATGAATGATGTGAAAGCAATCATCCTGGTTTTTGTTTCTGGAGTTGTTTTTGTACTGTGGTGGTGATCTTTGGGGAGATACACAAACAGGGAGGGAAGAACTGTTAACACAGGTAAACTGGTCTCCTCTCTTGGAGGAATGTTGTAGTAAGGATGCAATGCAGAACTGAGTCCTTGTGGACATGTTCATTAAGGCATTTTGCATTTTAGACTATGCTGAACTGCCTTGTAGCAGTTGTTCCTATGACTAGAATCTTCTAGTGTAACAGTGGAGGATATATTAGTAATTGAATAGAAAAGGAAGCAAGATTTGGAAACAGTTTCTATTATTAGAGTAGTGTTTTATCACTTTCAGTCCTCCATTAAATAGTTGATGTATCCCTTGAAAGTAAAAAGCTGTGACAATCTGATAGTTATTTGCTTAAAAAAAGAAAATCAAACTCTTTGTATGAACATGCTTTGACATCTGGTAAACAGCATTTCATTAACATTTGTTAAGCAGAGGCTGTGTTTTGTAGAGCAATCAGAAGCCAAGGTAATCATTTGTGTTGCAGTGACATGCACAAATGGTCCCTGGTGTGCAGGCTTGTGTGCATGGGAGAGCTGGTCCCTGCCTTCAGGTACCTCCCAGCTAATTGCCAGTGATGCACTACAGGTGGGGAAGGTGAGATGGAGGATAAGGGTAATTGAAAGCACCATCCAGCTGGGTTACCCTGGTGCCAAGCCTGCAATTATCAGCAGTGTTGGCAAACACAGGCCCAGCAAGGTCTGTCCCACCACCCACCAAGCAGGGCCTGATGCAAAGGCCACCAGCTGACCAAGGAGGTGTTCTGTTCTCCTCCAAGATGGCTGTTTCTCAAGGAGATGTCAGGGAGGAGATCTCATATCCTTACTCCTGGGGACATAGTGCTGTACTGCTGAGCAGGAGCTCTGATGGCAGCTCAGAAGGGGCTCTCAAAGGTCTGCAGTGGGACTCCTGCCTTGCAGCTGGGAGAGAGGCAAGTATTCCAGTCAGGAAGGAAGGGCACTTTAAGGTTGGAACTTCAGTTAGAACTCCAGAGAATTAGAGTGGAAAATGCTGCCCTAAATTAGTACTGTTCAGGAATGTCCATATACATAAAGCCTTGCTTTCCCACATTTAATTTTTTTCTCCTCATCTGGTTGGATATATGACCTTTTTAAATCAGCAGACATAAGTTAATGGAGCTGCTTTCATAATGATTATTCATTTCTACTTAGGGAAAGAGACCTACAACAAAGCCAAGGAAGTTGAAAAGATGGCTGCAGCATGCCCATGGTACTAATCTAGTTTTTGTGGTTTAGTGGCAGAGAAGGGATTTGTCATCTGCTGATAACCAAATAAGTGCAGTTTCCTGATGATATCTTGGAGGCATTTCTCATACTGTTTTACAGTCTTCATTGTGACAACCAACTTCCCTAACGCACACTTTACCCCTTGTTTTTCCTAAATGTAGTCTTGAGTAGTCCTGCTGAAATTAATCCAGTAAAACTTCCATTTCAACATGTTTTTTTTTCCTCCCTCAGTAGATGTAAGGTAGCATCACAATCTGCATTCAGTGATTGTTGAAGCTTAATTTACTCTTCTGCCTTAGTGACAACTGCTAGTTTGGGACATGCCTGTGACAGTCACTGCCACCATATTCCTAGAGCTGCCACTGATTTAAATGCAGTGTGAGCAGCTGTTTGGGTGAAAGCAGAGGTGATGTCTTAGGTCTTCACAGAACCCAAGCTGCAGGTCCCGACGCTGCTCAGCAGCCGGGAACCTGCAGAGCTGCGGGTAAGGCATTTACAGCTCGTGGAGGACCTCTAGAGAGCCCAAGTAGTAAATGGTCGTTCCTTGCTGTCCTGTGTTCCTGCAGCGCTGGGCCAGCATGCACAGGAATGCCCCTGGAAGAAATCCACAGGTGCTCCAAGGCTTTGTGTTGACATCACAGTTGAGCCTCTTGTGAACCTGAATTTTACAGTTCATGCATTTACAGGAACTTTCAGATGATTTTCTAATTATGGAAGTGTCTGAGCACATAGGTAATAATTTTCCTTGATTTAGTGATTATCTAAGGGTTTGGATGCTAGACAAACTGCACTGGTGTTTGAAATCTGTCTTCCCATATGACTAAAATGTACTATCTTGTCAGTAAATACCTGATTTTGGCAAGTTGCAACTCATAGTAGCCATTCTCATCTAAGTGCAGGTGTCATTTAATAACATGCCAGTCTTTCTTGCAGCCTTAAGAAAGGTTCATATGTGCAGAATACCCAGGAGTAGGAGCTGCTGCATTGCACAGAGGATCAGGAATGTATATAATGAAGTTCTCTCTCAGTGTTTAACATGCCGATTTCAACTTCATTTTACAGTAGGGGCACTGGCTACATGTACATGATTTTATATTGCCTTTTAGAAAAATTAATCTGCCATTTTATTTCTTTTTCTCTCATTGATGATGAGTAAAAATATAATTTCAGCTGAACTGATTGCAGAGAGGGAGATTGTTTAACAGTGTTCTGTTTAACCTGGGAGGTGCAATATCTCTGTCCATGTTCCTGTATTTGGGTTAGAGTGGTTTTATTCAGAGCAATGAGCACTTGCTCGATGAGTTTTTTTAATAAAAATTGTTTGTGCTAAAACTTTGACTTGGGAATAAACAGATCAAATAGTAAAATGTTTAAAATTAGAACAAGTTCATAAGAGGCTTTGGCATGGTAAGTTAATTTCTCAAATAGATTAACATTGCTTGAATCAGCTGTTACTGTGACATCTGAGAACCATCACTTAACATCCTTTAAAATTATAGCCTTCAAATCCAGAATAAAAGTCATCAAAAGCCCTTATCAGGAAAAATAATTTTTTTTAACATCTTGAAATGTCATTTGAGTATCTGTGTGCATAGAAGTGCCAAAAGTAGATTAATTGTTCCATGGATGTAGTGAAGTTACCAACAGGACCACAAAATTTCAGTATTAGGCATGATTGTAAATTCAAAATTACCTTGTCTTGAGTCAAATTAATCCAATATTGAGAGTGCATGTGATGCATAAGGGCTGCTAGAATAAAAGGAAGCTGTGTTTTGCTCCTTTGTACCAAGACTATAAATTGATTAGAAATTGTTGGGTTTCCCATAATAAGTAAATCCTTGGGAAAATGCCTCAATAAAGAACTGTCGATTTCATTGACAGTTACTAGGATATTTTGTGAGGAACCCTCATATCTTTTGACACCTTCTAAGCATTGCTCAAATCACATAATGGAAAGGCTGCAGTTATTTTCATGTCTATGCTAACATTTTGTAGCTGTCTCTGGAGCCATGTGTACTTCTTTCAAAGAGAGAAGAGCCAAATTGGTGTATCTTGGAAGGAAAATCTGTTTCAAGAATTGGTTTCGATTCAGTCTGTCCTATTATTTAGGTATAAATAATAGTTCAATAGCTCTTCCACCTGAAGATGTCAGTGTTCTACAGTTACTGAGCCAAACCTTACTGAAACAGGTGATTCAAGCCTGCAAATTATTCTTGTCAGAGTAAGTCCCTAAAACTCTTGTAGGACTATGTTGCCATGAAAGACAATTCCAAGTGAGTCTTCTTCGGTTGTAATTTTTAGATGTTTTTCATTACTTTAATTTCCTGTAGGAGATTTGAGTTCAGCTCTAGAAAGCAGAACTGAGAATATTTTCTATTTGTTAAGTGTTTTGGTCATCTGAAATAATATAAAAGCTAAAGAAGAGGAGACTGAGAAGCAAATATGGGCAGCTGCTATCAGTTATCTTGTGAAAGCAGTCAGGTTCTAGCAGACAATCGGCTGCCAAGTCCCTTGTCCCTTTGCTAGGACGTGTCATGTTAGAGTTGAGCAGGTGTATTGATGGAGAAATGGGAGACCATAGACAATCCAGGCTCCCCTCATTTAGAATTTACTTCAAAATAAATTTGAGATCTAGTCATGTAAATATTTTTATTTGCGATGCAGGGTACAAATTATGTAATTTCCATTCTTGGGCATTCAGTCTTGTAAAAGAAGAAAAAGGATGTAATTTGTGTGTAGATATCTCAGCTGTCCAGAGTCACAGAAAAGATGGAATAAAGGTAGGGTCACCTTGGGCAAGTCCTGCATCAGTCCTGCTAAACTCAAGGAGAAGCATTAGTTCTCAAATTCTGTGTGCAGGCTCTTTAGTTTGCTGAGGAGATGTAGCAAAGACTCTGTGTCAAAATGTGCAGCAGCTTTTTCTGACCATGTACATAATCTGGCTTTCATGTCGAAGGGGATCAAATAATGAGGTGAGCATAAGCTTTCATGTCGTTGGGTTGAAAGCTGGACATGACAGGTGCGGTCACGGGTGTGAAAGTTAATCTAAGGTGTCGGAAGGACTCCCACCTTCCCCGTCATAATTCACAGTGCCCTTTTGTTCTCATGAAGACCAGAAACGGGCGGAATTGGGTCTTTTCCCTTTCTGCCCGGGCTGCGCAGCGCCAGGCCGTAGAGCCGATCAGGGTGCACTTGCAGGGAGTGCCCACAAGGCGGCACTGGGGCAACACGGACAGAGGCAAAGCACGGTTACCCTCCTTCTGTACCGTACTGGAGAATTGGGGCTCTCCTGAAATGGAAAGGGAATGTTCATTGAGAAATGTGATGTTTACATGTTAATTACTCACCGAAGCGCAATTGCTTCATGCAGCATTATTTTCTATTTTATATATATATATATATTATATAAAGTCATGTAATGGTCAACTTCATAAAATACCCTAACCACTATTCCATTTAGCAGCTAAGGGATTGAGAAAAGTGCTAACCTCTGTGAAAGACCCTCAGAATCCTTTAATGAGAAGATTATTATATTTTTATCTGTACCTGAACTGGCTGTCTGCTTTGTCCTCTGAACTCTGATGAAACATCGTGGAAGTTTAATACAAAAATTCATGCCTTGAATAATTTCATTTCCTAATTTCCAGCCTAAAGTTATCAAGGGTCAGTTTATAATTATTTCTTCTTGCATCTGCATGGTTTTACATATTCTGTGTGTGTAGTGAATTGGTGAGAAAGGGGTCTTGTCTCTTTTTAGCTTGACTCTGAAAATGAGTACCAACTGCAGCCCATATCAAGTTCCCTTCCTTTAGCTTTCCATGACAGGAAAAAGGCATGGCCAGTTCCTGGTTTGCTGCTGGAAGACTTGGCAGAGCCTTAGTCAATGTATCACTGACCTCAGAGCAGCTCTCTCAGGCACAAAACACAAATTAAAGGTGGCAGCTGTGTAACAGGAATCAAAATTGCAGGGCTGAAAGTGAGAGAAAATAGACATCTGCTCATCAAATACAAGCTGCTTCTGAAATCTGTTGGAAGAAAAGAAGGCATCCCATTCCTCAAGTGCTTCAAGTATGAGGCACTTTGGAGCCTTGTGGTTGAGCTGGGATTTCCTAGGATAACACCAGATAGGCTGTGCTTCCTTCCCATAAGGCAGTTGGTTTAAATCTTCCATGGGGCACAGCCACAAGGTTCTCCCTGTCAGGAGAAGGAGGCATTTGATTTTTCTCCCTGGCATTTGACTACCAAATCTCATAAATGTATGTGATAGGAAGGTGAGACTGAGCAAACTTAGCTGCTGGTTTAAGGTATTGCTTTGACTTAGTAAGTCTTTACTGCTTTGGTGTGTGAGACCAGCTCTACTGGTACTTCAACATCTGTGCCATATCTCTGGATTTCCACAGGTGAAATACTGAACAAGGGTGTCCAGAATGTGTGTGTGGAGTTGATGGAATAAAAGCACAATATGCGAGTTTTCCAATATCAGTGTGCCTCAATAGCAACTCTGATTCAAGCACATGGAAGAAAATGGGACTTCATTTTTCCACCCTTTCAGTTCAAAGGCTCTTGGAATAACTTTTTAATTCAACTTTTTATTCCTCTTCCATTTATATTAAGTAACTGAAGTGAGGGGAAGAGAATACAATTCATCCTTCAAGTGAAGAAAACTCAGGGACAGTGCCAATGAAGTTGAGTCATGTAAAGCTCATAAGTTGGCTAAATATTTTATTGCTTTATTCCCTTCTCTTTAGTCAGTATTCATATCCCTAATAATACACAAAGCACTCAAAAGTTGGTAATGTTTCCAGGCAATGCTTTGGTATAAGAAAATCAAAACCTGTTTAGGAAAGGGGGGGAAAGGGGGACCCAGCCACTGCTTCCTTTTTTTACATAATGAGCTTGATTGCCTGTTTGTGATCATGAGATCCACATGAGGTTGTACCTGGTGTTGAACTGTTACGGTTTGAAAGAGGAAAAAATCCCAGTTCAAGATGAAAAGCCAAAAAGTGTGGAGTATTTGTAGCAACTGCATCCCTGGTCCTGTTCTCTTTGACTGCATGAAATCCTTGGCATGCTCAGCAGTTTATTGGTGTGTATGGATTCAGCCTTGTAGGGATGAGCAGTGCTGAGGTAGGAATTATTTCTGAAACTTAAGGAAGATGGCTCACTTCTCTTTTGGGGAGCATGGTTCTACCTATTCCTAAAAGAAAGATAGCCATTGTGAGCTGTCTCTGCCTTCTCAACCTGAAGAACCTGAGGGTTTTAATGTTTAGGCAAAAATCCGACTTACCACGTAAATAAACCTGCCTTTGTCTTTATCATCTCATGTGTGGAAAGCTCAGAGTTGTCCTCAGAGAAGACTGTGGATGTTACTGAAAGATGTAATTTGCCCAGCACCCAAAAACATGCCTGGTCTTTCTCCCAGTAAGAGGTCTGGGGCCATGCAGATGAAATAGGTTTGTTGATAGATGTGCCAAAATCTTGCAGCAGCATAACAGTAGTTCTGAAAAAGAATGGTTAATATTAATGCTTGAATATTTGGATTCAGGTTTTGGGATGCAGAGAGGTCTTTTGCCACAGGGAGCTTCATAAATATCATTGCATTATGGCACTTAATTTATTCCACTGCTCTGGAGTGGCCTTAATTTACCAGCCACTTTGATCCTAGCACACAGGATCTGCTTCTGAAAATGATTATTTCTTACACAATGAATTTGTTTTTTCTCTGCTTCCCAGCTGGGCTGGATGCAGTCCTATCCCCTTTGTCTTTCTGGACTGGGAGTTGGTTTTGAAATGCCAGTGGCACATCCTAGAGCCTTTAATCTTCCCCTGCTACCTCGGTGCCTAGCAAAGAGTCCATCAGTGTGCAGCCAGCATCACTTGCTTAGTCAGATGTGTCTGGCGCAAGGCAGAGTGTGCCAGGAAAGCTCATCAAGAATTTGTGTCATGTCAAAGCTGAGGGATGAGGTTAGTCTCTGTTAGTCAGCAAAGATTCTGGGAAAATCCATCTTCCCAGAGCATCCCCAAGCCTTAATTAGAGAACAGATTCATTCTCAAACAAGTCAGGGTGCTGTCGAGTTGAGGAAAACTCAAATTCATCTCTTATTTTTGTTTGTCTTACTTTTAGTCTCTATCACTAGATGTCACAAGTTCTGTAATACCTTGTATGAAACTTGACCTTCTTAATTAAAACCTACAAATACTGATTTTACTTAGAGAAGAAATTGGTGTAAAATAGTTTGTGTTTAGTCATTGTCTGGGTTGGAAAAGGCAGGGGGTTCACCTGGGAAGCTTTCTTTGCACCAAAACCACAGGACGGGAGACAGAACTGGCCCAACTTCTCAGTGGAGAAAAAAACATGATGACTTGCTAAAACAAAAATGCAACCAATTATCATCATTCTGTCCTGGGAAACCTGCTTTTGAGGCTTTCTCAGCACTCTGTGTATAAAAAAATAATTAGGAAATGGGATTTTTATAGTAGAAGTTGTTCAAAATTGGCCTGGAATACTGTTTTTTAATTTCTGATGTTGAGAGTAACCTTCTTGGCAAAGCATTCCTCACGCAATGGAAGTGTGTGGATGGAGTAGGTCATATGTAAAAGCATAGAGGGGATGTGCAAGTCATCCCCGAGACACGTTTGGTTTATGAGCAGGAGAAAATTGAAAACACTGATTGGAACATCTGGAGGCAGTGCTTTTAGATGGCTCTTTGCAGGAAGGCACGAGTGAGAATTGCTTATGTTGCAATTTTAGGGCTGTTAGCAGGCAGCAAGGAGTTTGCCAAGAGCTGAAGCCTCACGAACATTCCTGTCCCTGCTTGCAACACTGACGTAGAAGAGCAGCCAGCAGAGCTGGACACCTCACTGTCAGTCCCAGCTCAGCTCCTCTATTCACCAGCCCACTGGAGTGCTCACAGAGTTTGCTGGCAAACTTCTTTCTTAATAGGAATGTTCTTGGTCTACAGCAGAGCCACTTGAAGTTGTTCCTGATGGTGTTACTGTGATGTGTGAAATCCAGGAGGGCTTTTCAAGTGCTCAGCATGAGGAGAGCTGGCACAATACAATAGTCACAGGCTCAAATACAAAGGGTGTGTGCAGGCAGGACTCAACATGAGCACTCTGCTGTCCTTGAAGCTTAACTGGCTCCTGGAGAAGTCAGCTGGGGAATTCAAGCCCTGTTTCTTGCCCACTCTTTGCTATATCTGGCTGAAGTGGGAAAAGCTCTTCACAGTCATGATAATGTAATTCCTTCAATTAGAGGGGCAGATGGAAAAAAGCATGAAGCGTGCTCAGCATGAAATAATAGCCAAGGCAAATCTGATAGTTTTATGTCCTCTTTTATGAAGGAGTTTGAAGTATGGGAATTTGGAATGGTTCTTTTCTGTAATGGTTTCAGACTTGATATGATGACGACCAGGTGCTGCTCCAGGGTGAACATGATCCAAAGCAGCTCATATGCACTAAACCCCTGAAGATAAACCCTTTTAAGAGAGGCTATCATCCTTTATTCTTCTGTCTGCCAGCAGGATCTGCTCCAACAGATGGGTAGTGACAAATCAAAGGCACAATGGTGGAGGCAGTGGAGCTGAGAGAAAACCTTGTGACTGCATTGGCCACAACTGATGTTGGCAACAACTGGCCTTTGCATTGGTGTTTTGGTGTGTATTCTTAATTGAAGTGGGAAAGGCCTGTGCTTACAGCTCTGCTGCCATTTAGGCACAGCAGAGTTTTGTATTCAAATGTAGCTGAAGTATTTTAAGTGAGCCTCTTATCAAACAGTAGGATGGCATAAAAACAGAAAGAGTGTGAAAGAGTTTGACTCAGGTTCTCAGTGTATATTCTATTTTATGTAACATTAAAGAGTTCTGTCAGCTTTCTCCAGTAGGGCTTGTTTGGGACTGAAATGAACTGTCTCAAGTAGTTCATCCTGATCCCCTACTGCCTTTTAACCCCTCTGTCTAGTCCTACTCTGAAGTTGTACATGTTAGGCAGCTGTGGAAAAAAAAAATCTCATCCTGTCTATATAAGTTTTTATTTTTCCTCCAGAAAATGGCAGCATTCCCATCACTTTCTTTATAAAAGTGATATTAAGTGCCTGAGAAGATGTTTGTCTGTGAGCACTGAGTGCATGAGTGGTAGTGGTGGTGGCTTTCAGTGAGGAGAACGTGAGGATTGTTGGTTTTGTGCCCTCTCAGTGTTCAAGGTTGCTTATAATACTGATGCCAGTGCCTTTGGCAGCTGACTGTTCACTGTCTGCATTTGGTCCTGAGGGAGGTCTGCATTCAATGGACCTCTGCTAGTCTTTTAAGCACTCCAGTGAAGCCAGTTAATAATTTTCTGAACAGAAACCAAATCAGAATTTTCCAGCTGTAGAGATAATTGGAGCAACTAAAAAGTCAGGGTCTTGTAATTACTGCTTAGAGTACAGCTCTTTTCTGAGCTGAGGTGGTTTCTTTCCTCAGAGGCTCTTGACAAGTTGCCTTTGCACATCATCATATTCCATGAGAATTTTGTTCACCCTGCCAAAGCTGCACCCTTGACTCAGCTTTAAAAAGTCACCATTTTTGCATAAAGGCCTTTGAAAGAGCTGAAGTTCATTGTGTTCTTTGTGTCATTGCCTCTCAGACCTTACTTAATTGTGGGTATTTATTGGGAATTATGTAAAGGCTGAGGAGGAACTGCTTATTTCTCTTGTGTTTAAAAGCAAAGCACCATGACAACAACCCTTCAAACAACATGGCCTGTGTGCAACCCAACAGAGAAACACAGGTTGTAGGGAATAATTAGCCATATTTTTACTTTTTATTCATCACAGTTGTTACTATTTTCATATCTTGATCTGTCAGTACTTAATCTCATTGTCTGCTGCCAAGAGATGTTGATCCTGAAATGGATCACTCTAGAAAGAAGGATGGGTTTCCAGTGAAATTGTGAAACAAACATAGCAGGCTTAATGCTGACAGGTGCCTGGATTCTGCCTTTCAAGAACACTTATGTCAGCCTTAACTTTTCAAACTTAGCAAATTTATTTGCTGTAGTGTTGATAAATCTGAGAAAATATGCCTCGAATACATCTTAAAGACAGAGGACAAGGAGTGAGAAGCCCTAAGAGAAAATATTTCAGGGTAAAGTCTTCAGGCAGGTAATTCTAGGTGGCTGCATGCAGTTTTCTGCTGTTTGCCAGCAGGAAAACAATTCTCTTTATGAACTTGTTATCTGGCAGCTCCAGAAAAAACCCTGGTCATCATTTCAGTGCCTAGTTCCTGGCAGACTTAAGCCCCTCTACCCTGTTCCATGTGCTCCATGTATCCCTTTCACACACAGAATGTAGACTGTGCATAGCGTGTTTAATTTGATGTGGTTTTGAAAGAATTAATTAAACCTTTCATTTGTTATTATGCAAACAGTAATTAATTTCAAATTAGTGTTCCAGAAAGCTGAAATGTGTGGAAAGAACTGGGTGGTTTGTTTCCATTTATCTCTACTTCCATCTAGCTATGTCAGCATCACTCCACCTGAGCATGGATGTAGAGAGCAGATAGAAAATGGGCAATCTTTTATTTCAAGATGAATGGTGCCCTGCAGTAGCAGTGGATCAGCTCTGTTTTCCACTGTAATGGCTTTTGGGGGTTAGAGCAAAACAAACTTGAGAACCACAAGAATTGGAGGTTGTTGGGTGCAGCCTGATGATATGTGATCTGTAAGGGCCAATATTGCCAGTATCCCTTGCCCAAATGTGCATCTTCTGTGCCTTGTAAAGTAGGATACCTAGAATAGATATTGGAAAGTTCTTTTCCAAGTTCTTGCTTGTGCCTTTGGAAAATTGTTTGATTTTGTGTTCTTTGGCTGTTTATCTTTGCCTCATTCTGAGAGCACTGCAATTTGCATTTCAACCCTGCAGACCAAGGAGGGCAAGAGGTTATAGCTACCACAAAAAGAAGAAAAAAATAAGGACAAGCATGCTTGCTGTCTTCTGAACCTCTTTTTATATATCAGGGATCAGATTTTTAAAAAAAACACTGAAGCTAACAGGACTGATTCTACTAATCTTCCTAGGTTTTCAACTAGACTTTAGTCTCTGCCCTTGCCTTAACCACTAGAGAAAAAAAAATTGGTGGTTTTTGAATGTGCTGCCAGCAGATGTCTCACACATTTCCTTACAAAAGCAGATTAATGATTTAGCTCACTTTAATCTCACAGCTCTGAGAAACTGAAAGTTCATGAAATGGTTTTCATTATGTTATGGACAAATTTTCAGTAGCTGCAGCATCAATTATTTTTAGACCTTTCCTGAGACAGGGTTTACACAGTAATCAAACCAGAACAAAATTTCAGGGGTTCTTCTGGTGTTTTCATGCTCAATGTGAAACTTAATGTACCTAAAAATGTCCAACTCCTCCCATTAAAATGGATTTATATTTCAGGCTTTCTCATTTTTTATATATTCTTCTGCCCTTCACACTGCTCATGCAAAGGGACTCTAAAATGGCCTGGAAATCAAGATGTATCACAGATGTAAAGAGTTGGGCAGAGTACCACTGATGCAAATGAGGTTGGCTGTGTTCTTCCATAATAACTGCTTGCATTAATTATTCTTCCTGGTAGTAAAGGAGCAGCCTGAATTACAGAGCTTGGCATTATACAGAGATTGCTGCTAAAAGCCTCAGAGGGCCGGTTGTGCTGTGCCACATCCCATTTCAGAGCCATTTTTGGAGGTTCAGTGCTTTGCTGTGTGTCTGAGGTCTGTGCAGGCTGAGAGCTGCTGAGCTCTCTTAGCTGAGGAGCCAGAGAAGAATTAATAATATTTGTGCTCCCTGAAAAGTTCTTAGGCTGATTAGTCTGATTGCAGAGCTGGGACGCAGCAGGAACAACAGACCAGAAACTACAAGTGTTGTGTCTGTTCACTTGGGATATGAGTGATTGTGTACAATTGAGAGCTACCTCCACTTTCTAAAAAACCAAGGGAGATCTGTCCCCAGACACAGAAAAAGTGCCCTGGTGCTTTTGTGCTCTTGGAGTTGCAGGAGAGTGGCTGCTGTTGTTCTGCATTCAGATCCAATGAGCTGCTGAATACCTGGGAAAACAGCCTATGTAATATAACCCACCTGTCCTTACTTACAGCAATGCTGGGCCACAATAACAGGGGTGGCTCTGAATAGATTACCTTTGCTTGATATTCTGTGTCAAGGGAGGAAATCCATCTCCAGAGTCGGAGGGGCAGCTTTTTAGATAGGCAGGGGGATGCTGTTGAGGCATTCTACAACTGGCTAATCTTTTAGCTGTCTGATTTTGTACATTAAAAATTGAGTCCAGTGTTTCTCAAAATTCAAGGCCTGGATCGGGGACAGAAATAGAAGACATAACAAGGGTAATAAAAGCAGATGTAACAAATGTAAATACATTACTCCAGTGTTTTGCCTGTGTTTTATGTGCCCTTCTGTCCATCTTCTGCTGTGTATATTTACAATGTGAATTCAATGTGTTGTGCTCAGTGAGTAATGGCAATTGAACCCAAAGCAGGTGTTTAGGAGGGGAATGGACTATAGGCCATCATTTTCTGCTAAGCACACTTGTCCTTACAAAGGAGGAACAGTCTAACAAGATCACAAAAGCCAAGAGAAATAGTAATAATTGAGACAGTGTGTCCCATATTCCTCAAGGGCAACAGGGAGCAGCATAAACTGAATATGTTCAGTCTTTACCTCTCAGACCTCCACAAAAATCCTGGGGGCTTGTCTCATCCTTGTCTTATAAGTCTAATTTCACATGTGCCACCAATTTAATAACCCCAAAGGGGACTATATTTTTAGGGCCCAGGACTTTGACCTTGAGCTTTAAAATCTTAGCTTTTGGTAGATATGGGTTTCTGGATGGATGTGTGCTGAGCTGCCTTAAAATGTCAACTTTCATGAGAGTAGCACTATCAGCAGTTTGGAAATTAATTGTCCTTGGGTTTATGGGGTGGCTGGATTGAAATGTTACAGAGACAGAGAAATAATATGCAACTCAGAGCCTTGGCTTTATCCTCAGCAATATTGTATGCAAATGGGAGCAGTAACTTCAAAATGCATTCAAGTCTATCTTCCAAATACTATGGAGTTCTCTTTCCTTACCTCTGTAATTTTAAATGATTGTTTCACAAGCAGGTTCCATGAAGCTGGGTCTGCTGTATGGATTCAAGAAGAGCACTCCAGCTGTTTCCCCCATGGCTTGTGCTGTCACAGGCTGAGCTATGGACCACTGCTGCAGCTCTCAACCAAACCCAAGCAAGTGTGGAGTGTATTGGTTAAACCAAACCTGAGGAGGAAGTGTGGAGTGTATTGGTTAAACCAAACCCAAGGAAGTGTGGAGTGTGTTGGCGACCCACTATGGCCCCTGGAGTCATATTTTGCCTTCAGGAGGGTTATGCACCTGCATTTTGTGGTTTGACCTCTGGGCCATTCCTAAGGTGCCTGGGAGCTGCTCTCCCATGGTCATGCTGGCCTTCATGTGAGGAGGGCAATGCCTGTGGAGCACACACAGAATTCCTTGTGTCTGGTGTGATTCTCAATCGGTTCCCTCCAGGAGAAAGACTTTGGCAGAAACTTAGACTCAGGCTGACGTGTAGAAGTCAAATATTTGCCTCATATTCCTACCACTGCTTACTGCTCTGCTCACAGTTGCACATTTTATTTGGGCTTTGGTGAAGCATAAACATTTGGCCTTGAGTAACTTGATCCACGGAAATTTGTTGGAATGCTTACTAACTTTGGGAAAATGTGCTGCAATCTCCCAAGCTGAGATTCTTATGGCAAGACACAGGATATTGTGGCAGAATGACCCACAGGCACGAACTTCTCAGTCATGTCTTCAGGAGCTCTGCTTCTCTGAGGAAGTGTTTGACAGTTTGTGGCTGGCTGGGGATACTTGAGAAGTGATCAGAAAGCCAGCTTTTGAACAGGATTTGGCCATGACATGAGTATGACTTGGCACTCTGCTTTTTCCTTGAACATGTAACCATGTTGCCAGAGACTTGCTGCTCTCAGACTATTCAGATTTCCCTGACCAGGGGGCATCACACCACTGTGCTGCTCTCCGGCTTCAGATTGCTCCTCCAGTGAATTGGAGCTTAGTTAAAATGTTGTTTGAGTCAGCCTTTTAGCCAGAGCACTGAAAAGCTACGTAATGGCCATCCAGTTATAAAACCAGGTAATTTGATGTTGGATCTGGCCTTGTGAAATGCCATTTCAAAGTAATGCCCCTGCAAACCAGGCAAGGTTTGTTGTTGGAGCTGCTGGAGCCAGTTGAGGGGCAGGCCCTGAGGGCTGCAGATTCTCTTCTATGAGCAAAGGCAGAGAGAGCTGGGCAGGCTCAGCCTGGAGAAGAGAAGGCTCCAGGGAGTCCTGAGAGCTCCTTCTGTGCCTCAAGTGTTGCAACTGGAAGTGCTGTCCCTGCTTGCCCAGCCTCCTGGGCTCCTCCTGGCTCTGAAGGCAGGCAGACAAAACCAGGCAGGCTCACAATAAATGCAGCAGACAGTCTACGCTATAAATCAAAAGAAACTCAACAGTTCTGTCAGACAGCATCCCACTCCAGCTAATGATACTTCATTATGTTCTGGAAAAGAGATGGGGCTCTGATAGGCCTAATTAGAAGAAAAGGAAATGTAATTTCTATGTCTCTCACTGTATTCCTGCACAGATGTTTTCAGGGTGGTTTCCAGGTAACTCCTGAAATCATAATAGAATTGTTGGAGACAGATTACGTGCATTCAGTCATTATCCATTGTTTATGTAGCACTGGGGGCTTGTACTGCCCTCTACTACACAAACATGATTAGAAGATATATGATGGGGAGAGATGAAGTCATATCCTTCACAAAACTTAAATAAGCTGAAAAGTTGTCCTTTATGTGAACATAGATCTTGTCTTTACCTTTCACATCGTTCCAGAGGCAGAGTTCTGTTGTAAAAATGTAGTTCTTACTGAATTATGGTGTCTAAGGCCAATTCAGATAAGTAAACTTTCTCAGTATTATGGATTCTTGTGCTTACAGCTCCAATTCAAAATCCCTCCTGCCTTGATGTGAAAGTCTGTAATGGAAGTTATTTCACCAAGGTAAATAGAAAGTATCTGAATAATGTAAAACTCATAATAAGAATGCCCTGAAGTGTTCTGACAAGATCTTTACAGGCAAAAATACTGTTAGGTTGGGAGGGTCATTAACGTAGCACAAAGTCATAAGCATCTTTTAGGCTTCTGTTTCTTCTGTAGGCTTTCCATAATCTGAGCAGATTTTCACTTCAAAATTGTAATTTTAAAAACACCCAGCACTTTAGTCTTGCTATTACATATACTTTACTTTCTCAATTTTCTCTGAATGTTTTGTTACTTCAATGGCAAGTTCTGTGGAGCTTCTCACTTAGAAAGTCCAATCAAATTATATTTAAAAAAATGTAATAGGGGTTTACTTGTGTGACTTCTTCCTGCCCGTGGAACTGGATGAGCTGTAAGGTGGCTTCAGTTCAGATCATTTTGTGACTTAGAGACTTTGTGTTTAGCTCTCAGTTCAGTCAATGGATGTGCCCATGGCTGGCAGTCAGCAATCTGTAGTGTGCCTGTCTTCTCTAGATGCCTTTAGTTAGGAATTCTCCTGATTAAATCCTGCACTGAGCTCTTCATTTCACTCACGGTAGGAGATGTAGCTACTCACGTGCTTTCTGTCTAGTTGCAATCCTCCTGTACTTCCCTTGTGTGTCACAATTAAAACTAACAATCTTTGGAATGCAATGATGTGTCTGAGGGTCACTTTAGAACTGTTTGTGTTTTAAAATACCTCTATTGGGATGAAAATTAGCATGACTGTATTCTGCTTTATTTCTGGAATTCAAGTCCGTATATTAGGTAGCATTGATTGACTAAATTGTGTTTTACCTCTCTACTTTCCTGTGGCCTGCAACAGCAACCTTAGAATTTATGCTGACTATTTAGTAAAGAATGCGTTTTATGTTTGTTCTCATGTAACAAACTATGTAAGGCTGTAGGTCTTTTTTTGGGCAGTTTTTAGCAGTGTTTTTTTATATTTCTAATGATGGTGAATGGTAGGTTTAAGAAAATCGAGGTCCAGAAACTTCTGTTGATTCTAAATTGGCTAAGGCAATAAAAATACAAGCCTGCTTTTAAAACCATTTAGAAATGTTAAAAGCAACTGAATTATTAGAAATCTAATCATTTTGCCTTTACCTAAAAGTAGCTCAAGTTACAACTAGCAGATAAAAACACCTAAAGTGTTTAAGAATTTAGATGTTACAAATTAAGCCTCATATATGACCTAAATGTTTTTTTGAGTAACTTTTAAAATTTATAAACATCAATGAAGGTGTACACAGAAGATGTAACAAGAACCCTATCCATTAAAACCTGCTTTAAATTTCTTTTATAATTACTAATAGGCATAGCATTAGTTGGTAGGATATGAAAATATTTCAAAAGTCTACAGGCAGACTAAGAAAGCTGAAAAATGTTTTTCTGCTGTGCATGGTTGTAATTATGTTTTCAGAGTGTAACAGAGAGAAATTACTTCACTGACTTTTATTGATAAATGCGAACATAGATGTTTTTTAAAAATTCCAGAGACCATTCATCCATGAATTCACCGAAGCCTGAAAAACAAGACTAAAAATGAATCTCCAAGGATTTTCAGAGGGAAAATGAAGTTCTGGCAACTGGAACATCCTGGTTCAGGTATGTGGACTGCACACAATTAGGGATAGCCCTGTCAGATGTCCTGCCAGTGAAGAGAATCTCACTCTTTCACACCAGAGTCAGCCTTTCATATTATATTGGTTTTTATTTTTATTCTCACCTTTCAAACTATGTTAAGTTAAAAATCTGCAAAAAATACATTCAAAGCATTTTATGTATAACTAAGGATCCACTAAGTAGAATTAACATTGGGAGCATTGTCACTTAAGCAGGAAAGGAAGGGAGCACAGCACAGGAGGGAAATCAGAAACAAATATGCCTCCTGATCCTCCCTGGATATGTTGTGTTCTCAGAAGAATCCAGGATTTTAATTTACTTGTGGAGTTTTCTAGAATCTTTCAAAATACTAAATTCAGGTAAAATCTTTTTTCCCTTTTAAAAATAATTTGGAATTATTGTCGTCTTTTTACTTTGGTGAGAGTATGCTGCCAGAATGCTTGCTGTCTCTTCCTCACGTAGTGATTCTGCCATCATGTGCCTTTTTATACCATTTATTTGCAGGCAAGATGTTTTTCAGCTTTTCTTTTGGGCTCCTCGGGTTGTTGCTAGCTATGGGATATCATGGGACAAATTCAACTGTGCTGGATCCATCAGCAAATACACAACTTTCAATTAATTGATGAATCTTCATTTGTTGGGGTCAGCTCTTTTGCCTAATCTCTATTTGAGGCTTTTATGCTACCATTCCCTGGAGAATGACAGGATTCCTAGGGGATTTATTGGCATCAGCCAGCTGCTGCTGCCTGCTGTTAATGCTGGGATGTGTCAGGTACAGTAATTTATTAAATTGTCACCCTTTCTGGGTTTTGAGGGGCTGTCCCTAAGCATAAAAATCAATTCTTGTGACTTCTCAACTGTTTGGTTACTGGACCTTTCAGTAAGGACATGTGATGCCCTTGTGAGTGAGACAAGCAGAGCTCTCTGGCAGGAGGGGGGCTGTGGAGGTCTCAGCTCACACTAAGCATAGCCAGATGTACTGCTGACTGCCAGGAGTGTGCTGGCACTACATCCAGGAGTTTACACAAATATCTTGCTATAAATGTAAGCTGTAATCTTGGATGTATTTCTCCCTATCAAACAATATGAAACATCTGTCAGATAAATCATAGGCTGTTACATTCAGTCTTCAAAGTGGTTTCCAAAATGCTGCAGGACTTTTTGTGCTAAAGATATAGTATTCCACACTAAGAAGTACAATATGCTGCAACTAAAAAGTAAAAGTTTTCACAAAACATGTTTGCATGTCTATATATCCACAGAGTAAAGGTTTTTAGCAAGGATGTGAGAAACTACCAAAGATAACCAAAGCCACATAAACTGAAAATCAGCACTGAGATGTCTACCCCAATTTGTAATGATGCCTTTCTAGAGTCTTTTGGGCAATGCTACCAGAAAATGGGAATACTCTGTATATTTTTACATGGCACAGCAGTGCAGTTTGCCCAGTGAGTTAATGAGCTTGTGGTGAGACCTCTGTGGCACAGCTCTGGGACATCAAAGGCTTTTGTTGCACGATATGGGGAGAGAGCTAGAAAGAGTTCAGGATGAAAGAATGATGAAAGGGTAGGTGCTCAAAGCTTGCCAAAGCAAAGAGAAATCCAGTTGGTTGTTTCTTGTGTTAAAAAAGGGCCATTAAGTAAAATGATACATTAGGAACTTCTCAGCTTATTCCTCAGCAGAAATTTTATTAAGCCAAACAAACTGCTCTCAAAAGCTCTTTGCACAGAATAAGAGGTCTCAAGATAGAACAGTTTGAATTAAAGATAGTAAAAATATGGAAGATTTTCTTTTATAGATTGTTGCAGTGTTCAAAAGCCACCTATTAAAAATTAATAATATTGAAAAGAAAAAGATATTGGAATCTAAGTCTTCCCTGCTGGATCATGCTTTTTAATAGCCTGGGTTAATGGTAAATTCCTAAGTGGCACTAAGCAGAAGTTCCAAGTGCTGTAATTACTGCTCTTATCCACCCAAAATCAAATGAGATGTGAACTTTTAAACTCTATAAAGTAAGGTTGTTCTGAGGCTCGTGGCACAAGCTGGGGATCTGGGTGACCTGGATGAGTTATTTGCTCTGACTCCTTGAAAACCTGGGCTGTGTTTTCGAGGCCTGCAGAGACCCAAGCTGACTCACTTGGTGCTTGGGGTTTTGGCCTTGCTGTGATGACTGTGAGTAACCTCCAGGTCCTGTGTGCAGTGCAGTTCTGGGGAACTGTGGCATTCCCAGTCTGGAAGTGCTTTATGTCTGGCAGGTTTGTATCTCAGGAAGACCAAACTCTGTTCCATCTGCAGCAGAATCTTTACACAGACATTTGGCTTCTCTGCCTGTCTTGCTCTCCACATCCAGCTATTAAGGATAATTATCCTTTCCCACTGCTGAATTTTATAGATAAGCACATTAGTTGGGAAGCACAAGAGAAAGGAAATCATAAACCTTCATTTATTAATTTGCTAAAACACATCCAAGGTGATTATGCTAAAAGTATATGCATTTCTCAAGGTGTAAGGGCTTTTTAATTAATTCATCTGATCTGTTAGCAAAAGAGAACTAATTTATTATTTAGTATTTTTGTGGAACATCTCTGTTTAGTGATGTTACAAGGGCAAAGGATAGAGAATGCTGTTTCCATTCAAGGACACCCATTTGAAAAGAGGTTTTTAAAACACTTCTCTGCTCTTGTCAGCTCAGTGATATTTAAGGTAAGAACTTACAAGGCACAGAAAAGCAGATACTCATACCACAGGGGAATTTTGAACTTCTAGGTCTGACCTTGCTGATGTCAGTGGTTATGCTGCTGACTTCAGTGGGAGCAGGGATTTGTTCTAAAAGCATCTGTAGCACACCATCTTTGTCCAAGGAAGATATCCTAGTGAACTCAAAACCAGTTATAGATTTATCTTGAAAAAATATTTGGATTTGACTTAGAGGAGGTGGCCTATAGCAGCCACATACCTGAGGCCATGGCTTGCCTCTGTGTTCCAGCAGGAAGCACTCTGGTTGAAGCTGAAGTTGCTGCTAAAAAGTGGAAACACTTCAAAATGGATCCAGGACAGAAATAGCATTTGTCAATCCTGTCTTTCAAGTAAGAGAAGTCATACCTTAAAATACTACTTTACTAGGCTATGCAGTGATTTTTCTTTGGAGGAAATGCTGCCAGTTCTCAGTTTGCCTTCAGTCACCCACAAGTTTGTAGCAGTTTTGAGTGTTAAAGCTCAATCTAAGAAATTTAATTGCTCTTTCTGTACCACTCTTTGTCTTCTTCAGTCTCTTCAAGCAGGAAGTCCCAACTCTGAACCCAAAAAGTCCAAGTATTTGTTAGAGATTCTGTTTTTCCCCTGTGTTTATGAGTTTTAGGTAAATCTCATGTAAATCTGTAGTTCTGAACAGAAAATGAGGCAGTATAGAAGAAAATACTTGTTATATTTTGGGTTGCTGCTTCATGTTTTGATCTGTTTCTCTTGGGCTTTCAGCTTTATCTTGGCTCTCACAGATGTCAGTCCCATTAATCTTTCCTCAATGAGTGCACTGAGAGAAGGCTTTTTCAGCATGGCCTGCCTATTTCTACCAGTGTAGATTGATTGGGTCAGTAAGAACTCCCCTACAATTTACACTAGGCAGCTGGCTCGAGCTGCAAGTGCTCCTAGAGAGCACTCTGAGAGCTGGGAGTGCTCTTGGGTGAGAAACACACTCCAAAGCATAGAAAGACATGGCATTTCCAATGGTGTCAATCTCATCTTACTGTCAAATGTTGCAGAAAATACCAGACACATTCACCCATCAAAATGGAGCAGGAGCAAACTCTGTGTTCCTACAGTAAGTTGTCACTAACTGTGTGCTGCAATTGATTCCAAGTTAGCAAGATCTGGGAAGTCAGTCTGTGCAGTGTTTGTTGCAGAGACACAACCCTGCTCAGATAATGCACACGAGTTATGCCAGTAAATACCATTCCTGCACTTAGGATATCATCAGTGGCACTATCACCTAGGTAAGACCTGCCTGTGAATCCTTGAAAACCTTTTCAAGAGATGTCTAGAAAAGGTCAAGATGTTTTCCCACTGCTTTATGGAGTCATGCTTGTTTAGGTGGATTTATGGTTATTTTTATGTGCACGTGTGAGGTTTCAGTTAAGATGAAATTTGTGGGATGATCTTGTGGTATGTGTAGCACAGCTTTTTTAACTAAAAAGACCTGCAGTTCTTACTCACCTGAGCATTCCCTTTCATTGGTGCTTGTGTGTACACAGAGAAACTCCACATGTTGGAAAGAAAAAGGAGTTACCTCTATAAAATCAAGGTTCAACACTTTACTGCCCAGTCTTTTAGGCATGAAAGCAGAAATTTTCCTACAATAGTTTAATCAAGGTGAATGAAAGCTGCCTTGGAAAGCATCACCCTGGATAGTTCTCCAGCTTAGCTGTCTATAGAAGAGTTACTATTAAAAAATATTTATCAACTATATTGCACAGGAGAATTTGGGAAAACTTTCCAGCCCACTCTTGGGAAGAAGAAGAAAAGTTTGTAGGTGAAAATACCAGCAAGTCTTAGTTTCAGCAAGCACATGAAATCATCATGCTTACAGTATCCGTTTTCTTTTCCACTCAAGCTGAATCACACGTAATTGACTGTCTGCAGTGTATAGAAAGTGTTTTCATGTCTGTAACATTTTATTGAATATATTCTATAGAAGTTTTTAAATGAAAAACATGAGGAAACTTGAGAAATAATCAGAAATATACAAGCAGAGCTAAAAACAGCAAAATTGTTGAGGTATTTTAGAAGTTTTTTCCTAGGAAGTTAATACATGTAAAATTCTGTCAGTGTAATGCATTTTTATTATACAATGTTTTATTGCAATTTGTAAGAACAGGTGAGTGTGGTTCTGGAGGAATGAATCCTGTAATACCATCTCAGACATGACCACTGATTCTGCTTGTTTTCGTGTGCTAAAGGTAGGTCTTTGAGCAACAATTATTTCAGCTGTAATGCCAGATATTGCAGCTGGGATACCTATTTTTCAGCAAGGTCTGTCTCCAGCCTGGGCTCCTGGCTGAAAGAAATGCTACTGCATGGTTTTCTATCCAAGAGATCCAGACACATTGCAAGGTTTCAAAATGATACAATAACCAAAGTGAATGCTCCAACACTTAATTTCAGCAGTTTTGAAACCTATGAGGGCCTCATGCCAATGGCATAAATCACTTGCTGCTATAAATTGATAAAACTCCATTAAAACTGAATGATTCATGGACATACTAAAATTAATTCAATCCAATGTAAATTCTCCTTGTGATAAAAAAATGTAAATTTAACTTCCAAGTTCTAATGACCTCTGAGAGAATTACAGCTGGCATTTATTGTATTTCTGATAAATTGCTCTTCTCAAACATATACAAGTGCTGATGTGTTTTGCTTAGGCTAATATTTCATCAGCTGTCAAAATGACCAGAGTTGCTGTAGGAAATTTTAGTAGTAAGTGAACCAAGCTGTGGCTTCTGCTATTGTCCCAACCTTTATTGCATCCAACTCCTGAATGCTTGCCATTGGTTTGCAGATGTGAAATCATGATTCGGTTGTTAACTTCGTGTTTGCATGTGGCAGTGCTTATCAGATCCAAAATCCACTGAAAAATGTTGGATTTGTTAAACTGGCAGAGCAAGGACATTTAGATTGCATCAAAATTTAACTGCAAGATGAGAACCAGCATTGAAGAATCTCAGCGCTGTGAAGGCACAGTGGGTTGGATGCTGCTGAAATTTGTTGAAGCAGAAACTAAGGCAAAGGGAATAAGGGGAAGAGTTTTTGCAATCAGATTTTGAGATTATCAGAAAAAATATTTGCAGTCTTCAGTATGAAAGATAATCTGGGATGTTTATTTTATTATTTGAGTAAGTCCTAGTTTTGAAATGTTAGGCAATGGTAACACTGATGTGTTTGCAGTGGTTTTATTCAAACGGAAAATTTTCAAATTATTCCACAAGTGCTTGGGAGTTTGACTTGTAACAATTTGAGATTTCCAATGTTCTGCACACACAAGAAGTGAGAAAACCAATCTTTCTGCAATGTTCAGAGGTAACAAAATGATTTCTCTTCCTACTCTCATGCAGTATATGAAAGCCAGGATTCATCTGTGTGGGATCTCCATCACATCTAGTTTATTGCCATAGGAGAAGCAATGGAGGTTGAGCTCTCAACCTTTGCAGAAATGCAATAAGGGATGTTTTAAAATCTCTTGGCTGCCCGGGGTGGAATCTGTTCCTACTGGATAGAAACAATTCAGGTGCATGCTGGAAATGAGAGGAGGCAAATAGGAAAGGAGTAAGACCTGGAAGCATCAGATCTCTGGCAACAAAGCCTGTAGTGTACTAGCACTGACTGAAACTTGGCTAGGCAAACAAATAAGAAGTGAGAAACAGTAACAAGTTGGTTTAGAATACAGGAAAATTAGGCTGAGGCTTGAATTTAATTTGTGGCTGAACTGTTGAATTAAATGAGAGTTGGATGGTTTATTGGGATTTCGATTTCAGATGGTTCCTTCTCTCACCATTAACGGTGTATATTTAGTTCTTACTGAGGGAGAATTATTTCTTAATACATGTTTTCCTGCAGAGGGACAAGTACAAGGAGTCTTGAGCTCATTGTAGGAATTCTGGGGACTCTGGAGATCCATGGAAAGTGAGACAAACAACTATAAGATTTCCATTGCTGTCAAGTTTATTTTCTTCTGCATCTTCACCTTCAGTTTGCTAAATATTTCAGCCTGTCTCCTCCTGAAACCTGTGGTAGTCTTAGTTTGCCTGGAAGCTCCTGAGTGAAGGGCATTCAGCTGCTCCTGTATCTGATGAAATTGAGAGGTTAAAAAATATCTATACCAAAGTAAAATATAAGTGTAATATTTACATGCATTTATATTTATAGAAAGAGTGACTTTTTAAACACTTCTACAGCCAAAACCGATGGGAGCTGAAACTTGAAATACTGCTTGGAAATTGCTCTCACCAAGAAGAAAGGCTTTTGAGTTCTCTGGAGAAAATTGGTTTTCATTGGATTGAGTTATGAGCATTCCAAATTGAGTAGTGAGAATGCTCTGGGTTTTGCAAGAGCTTTTCAAATGGGCTCATAAATTGAGCAGATAAGGATGGCTGGTGCAAAGAGTGGTACAAAGAGCTCCTTAAAGGAACTCCTGACTCTGGAAAAGTTTCACAGCTCCAGCAGTTCTGGCACTGAGTTACAAGTCAGTGAATGGAGAGAATTTAATTTAGTTGTGGTCAAGCTTTAAGCAGACAGCAACCAGCTAACTCACTCTTAAAACTGAATTTTCCCTTCTGTTGGAGCATATTTAGTAGAAATGGTTAACTAATGGGCTTTTCAACTCAATTTGCTTCTTTACTCCAGCTCACTCCTTAGAACAACCATGGGATATTGTAGGTACAGGGGCCCTGCCCTTGGAATCTCTAGTTTCCACCTCTGTGGAAGCACTTGAGGTTTTTCTGCCCCCGGTCCCTTTGGCTGCAGGTTGGAGGTGTGGTGTAGGAGCCCAAAGGGAAGCTTTTGCCTGTGCTGCAGGGATGGATGGCTGCCCCTGGGGGCAGGAGCCTGGGTTCTGACTCTGCCATCCCTAGGGAATGGGTGAAAAACTCCTCTCAGCTGTCTTAAAGATTTGAAACTTCCTTTCTAGTGCTCTGTCCCTAAAAGCTTTCTTTAACCAGCATAGGGGTTGTCTTTCAAAGGGAAAACATGGAACTCTCAGCATTGCAATGAGGAATGATGTGAAGCTCAGTAGACTCAAGGACAGCCAGAAACTGTTAATCCCAAGGGTGAAAGGAAAACCCAACCTTCTCAGCTTCCTGTCCATAGATAAATATCAGTCAGAGCTTTCCATGGACTGAACCCTTTTTTTCCTTTACTTTCCACCACAGAAACCAATCTTTGATTATTTTCTAAATGACAAGATAGATTCATACTGACAGCTGTCTGTTCTTTCCTGAACTACAGACATGGAGAAGTTCTTTATTCTCTGCTTCAGCTGCTTCAGTTGTAAATCTGATATAAACACCCTCCAGGATACAGTGAACACAACCAGGCTAAAATCAAGTTATCTCTGTATTCATTACTTTTACTTCTTTGAACTCTGATAGAAAAGCATTAAGTGAAATCCTGATCTAAATACAGTCCCAGGTTAAAATTCTTTAATGACATGGAACAAATTAGTTATCTGCCATATTAGCAATGTAAGTCAAGAAGATTGATGAGGCAGTAATTAAACAACATTAATTACCCTCCCATTGAGTCATAGTAATAAGTTACTGTTTGGTATAAATAGTTGAGCAGTGTTGATTATTAACCACTGTGATTTCTTGCCTTAAAAAGAAAAAGCAATTTTGTGGTACAAGTAGGAAAGAAAAAATTCTAAGTAATAGAGTTTGGGTTCTTTTTTCCCTGGATTTCAAGGGATCCAAATAGAAAGGTGGTGTTTTTTTGGTTTTTTTTGACAAGCAGGTATTCTGTTATTCAAGAAGGTTCACAGGAACAACAAACTTTAACAAGTACAACCTTGAATTTGACAAATCTTTCATGAATGTCATTATTATCTGCCAATTTCTTTAGTAGTCAAATACACCCACCTTCAGCACCTTCTGTTCTACATAAATTTCTTCTGTCTGATGAAGGCAGAATGCCTTCAATCAAAAGGGATCTTCAGATTGTGTCAAAGGCAGAATGCAGCTCAAAGAAAAGAGAAACGAATATATTCTGATTTTAAACTCCTGAATAATTTCTGCTTAAATGAATAAATGGAGAAGTATAGGAGAAACAATATGAAGCATTTGTTTAAGCATTGAGGGACAAGAGCCAGTAAAGTATCTGCTAAAAAATAGATGCTGTCTGCTAAAATAGAAGTGACTGGAGTACCAGAGTGCTTTGAATTATAAAAACCATTAATAAATAGCAAAATTGATTACCTGTGTCAGCCGAAGTGGACCTATGGGGTGGACACTACACCTGAGTCCCATCTTTAAGGCCAAGATGCTTCACTTTTCCATTTCACTAAGCAACACTGCTTTGTTTATTCAGTAGGATTTGGTTATTTGGTAGTAACTCATGTAAATGCAAGTGCTGGTGCAGCTCACTTCAGGGGCAGCAAGGAATGTGCAACAATTAATGCCCAGCTTGCAATCAGGTTTGCTGTTGTAATTTCAGTAACAAGTGCCTTACTCTAATATTCTTTCATATACTCCAAAAATAGACTTTAAAGACTGCTGGCTGGAATTTACTGGTGCTTTTTAGCCTTTTTCACCTTCAATTCCTCCTATCCTCACCAATGGCTCAGTACCAGGCTCTGTGGTGGGTTGGGCTGTTTGTCTTTGCACGTTTCTAATCTCAGGGATGTTCTTGTCCTTCAGAATCACAGAGTATTCTTTACTGCAATGGGTTTATCACAAATGTCAATCTGCTACCTTCAACTCAGAAACATTTGTGAGTAAAGTGCAAATAGAGAAATATATGGTATTAGAAAAACATCATTGCCTCTTTGAGGTGTGAAAATTACCAGGGAAGTGTCATGTTTTGCCTGCTGAGTTCTCTTTGGAGTGAAATAGCAAGAAAAACCACAGGCCAAGAATCAGGGTTGAGTTTTTCCACATGTACCAGCTCAACAAGATGATGATGCCAATGCTATAAAAAAGGAAGAGTGCAGGGGGTCTCCTTTTCAATTAAATGTGTGTTCCTGGCCAGCTGTGGTCCCAGACAAAGCAAACTGTTTCATGGCTGTTAGTTAGACAGACCTTGGAAAACCCCAAGATTCTCAGTTCTCTCTTGCTCTTCAGCCACTTGCTGCAGTTCCTTGTGAGGCTGATTCATTTCTCCTGGCCAGGTCATAACTCCCTGTGCCCAAGGGCTGGCAGGTGAACACATGAGCTTTCTGAGTCAGGTTGCCTCCCAAGGAATTTCCTGGTTTCTTCCTTTGTCATCTGAAGGGTCTGCCCAGCATGTCAGTGCATACCTGAAGATAAAAATACCAAAATGCAAGACAGGATTCTCTCCCACAAGAACTTTTGCTAATTGTGCAGAGAGAAGCAAACTCCAGCCTTGACAGTTCAGCTTCTGGTACTGGCATGAATATATTGATGGGTTCCTAGGTTTTAGAGATCATTGTGTGACCTGTGATGTTCAGATATTCACCCAGACCTTGAAGCTTAACCATCTCATCATCTCAGGATGGTGTCAAAATCCTCCTCTCCTACCTAGATATTCTAATTTCATTACAAAACCACACAGGTCAACTGACGTGGTGTCCATTATTCTTACTGCCTTCAAACCTCCTCCTTTCTACATTAGCTCAGTTGTTTTAATTCATACCCCAGTCCTGCCACTTCACTGAAGTTTTCCATCATCTGAATACCACATTCTGTTCTCCAGCAAACATCACAGCCATCCTGCAAGCAGTCTAGGCCTGACAGTGATTTTTCAAAAGGCATCATTAATATTTCTTACTTACATATTCCCTACTCAGAAAGGTGCCACCATGTATATGGGCAAACAGCAAAATGATCACAATTATGTTCTTCCTTTTAACCACAGGGTCTCACTTGAGTGTGCCACCTTAGCCTGCATTAGTAAAGGTGTTGAGTGCAAGCAGAAAATTCAAGGTTTAGGTGGACTTAGAGCATTTTGTTGGCAGAAGCCTCTTGAATATTCTAAACTGATGTCTAGATAATTTACTATAGATTTTATCCAGTGGTTCCTGGCCTAAATACAGCTTTTTGCTG
The DNA here is from genome assembly GCF_022539315.1 of Serinus canaria. Classification (NCBI taxonomy): domain Eukaryota; kingdom Metazoa; phylum Chordata; class Aves; order Passeriformes; family Fringillidae; genus Serinus; species Serinus canaria. Next base: position 2,576,931 of record NC_066317.1, on the reverse strand, counting down.
GGTGAGGAATGTAGCATTCATCCACTGCTGGAATTTAAATGCTTTTGGTATCACTTTAAATTTAGCCTAAAATTCCATTTTCTCTTATTTCTATTTTTTGTATATGTGAGAAAGAAGTCTGTTTCTTCAGGTGCAGATAAATGCAGGAAGTAGGTGATCTAAAAGTACAAAAGCATTAAATTTGGCTTGCCATATTTAATTCCAACTGCATAATAGCAGGGAGTTATGCTGCAGGGTGATAGGAATCTGTGCAAACCAAGGGTGCTTCACAGAAAAACAATGGGAATTCTTGTCTTGAATGAAAGGAAATTGAGTTTCAGTTTCTCTATCTTGCAAGGTGGTATTGCACTGAGTTGGGTTGTTTTTTTCTTGTTGCTAACAGGGTAAAATGAAATATGATTAATTCATCATAGATTTTCTATCCAGGACATTGCTTATTAGAATGAACTAAATTCAGGAGGGAGTTGTGACATTGTAGTGAATTTTCCTGCACCTCCATCTGAATGGCTGGACTGACAGCTAGATAGGAATCTTTGCTGCATCTCAGCTTGGAGACTTTCTTGGTGTCTTTCCCACAGAACATGACACACATTGGAACAATCCCTCTGTATGCCTGGTACCTCCAGTTCTGTCGAGGTTTTTGGTGCTAACATTAATCTACACTACCTTAGGCAAATATGCAAAGCAGGACTTTGAAATGTAGATATTAGGAACAGTTTAGTTAGGTAAAAAATTGCTCATGGGTACAATTGAGTAGATTGGGAAATTCATCCATTAATAGTAAAAAAAACTTTGAAGGAACAAAAAATGAGAACCACCATGACTTTATTCTAACCCATGACAAATCTAATGGTTGCTTCAGCAAAACATTTCTTTGAATGTGCCTGCAAATGAACAGAAAGAGTTCTGTATAAAACATTGAACTGGAGGAGAAGGCACCGAGGTATGGCAAGTGTGCATTGCCCAGCAGGAGTTAATTCACCCAGAGTGACTCCAGGAGAGGCTGTTCCTGAGTGTTTGCAGCTGGGGCAGGACCTTCAGGGACTCATTCCCAGCTCCCTGCCTTCTCATGTAGAATACTCAGGACACTTGATCTGACACATATTTAAATCAAGGAGGAGCTTTCCATATGAAGCATATCAAATCCCATCTGATTTGTATTAAACGCTTATTTGGCATGTTTTTCATATCACCCAAGAGCCATTTCTGGGTGATGGCCAGACAGGAAAGCAGGTTCTGCAGAACATTGATTAAAGAGGAGGGCATCATGCAGAGGCTCCACATCAGGCAAATGCATTCAGGCAGAGATGTGAATAAATCAGTATGGGGGCAATAGGAAAAGGAAAGTTTTGTGTGCTGAGCTCCTGTATCAGCTGCTTGACATCCTTAGTCTACACAGACCCTGATTCATGGTTAGGGCAAAGTAACTCTGAGGTTTTACATGACTGCTAACACATGACATTAAAACATGTGTATGGTCTGATGGAGTCAAAGTCTCTGCTGCTTGTCTCTCTGCATCCTCAGTACTCAGAGTTTATATGTAAAAAGTGAGGGGTTGCACTGAGTTCTGTGGTGTGGTAGCAGTGTTATTAGGGATGAAAGGCATCAGAGGCTGCCAGACTGGGACAACAAACAAGTGAGGTTTCCTTAGAGTCTTTGTTTCTCCTCTATTATAATTGCAGGACACAGATTATAAAATGCTTTATGAGCTGGCAATCTAAATTTTGGAGCTGTGCAGAGCCAGAGTTCCTTTCAGGAGAAGTTTTAGAAGTTTTGAAGTCTGGTCACACAGGGGAGTGGAACTAAATGCTTGCATTTCAGAATCCTTTACCAAGAAAAAAATGTTTGGTATTTTAAAGACAAAATCACTTTATTTTTGCAGTGACACGTTTTAATTATTGTTCTGCTTTCTCCTGAAACAAAAGGAGATAAAAGCCATGCCTTCTCACAGTTCTGACTTGAATAGATTGGCATATTCAGATAAAACCTGCTTCCAGGGCTGTTTTTCCAACAAGCTGTATGAATTGACATTTCCTGTTCAGATGGTTTCACCCTCCCCGATGATGTTACACATATCTGAGCATGAATGAGCTTGAATGTATCTCAACACTTTGCTGTCATGGGCTCGGGGCCCAGCTTTCCCATGGGGACATCAGAGTCAGTCTTCTCTGGTGAAGGCCTGCCAAGTTTGCAAAGCTGGGTGTTCCAGAGGGGTCAGAACCTCCTCCCCAGAAGGGGGTTGGTCAGGGTGTCAGACCCAAGAGCCATGGAAACACTGCAGTGGTCTTGGGCCACCTGTGTGGAAGTGTGACATCTGTGTCTGCATTTCTTGATGGGATTCCAGGCCAGTTCTGGCCAGTCTTGGGATGAATTCCAGCCCAAAGCACCCAGCAGCAGAGGGGCTGCTTTGGCTCCCAGCCTTTCCTTTTTCTGATTCTTGCACAGAGCAATGTGTATCTTTGGCTCTGGTCTCCATTCCCCTTAGAGCAGGCAGAGGCCAGCTGGAAGCACAAGGAGAAACTATAATAGAACTCAGCTAGCAGGATTTTATGTTGTTATTAAACAGCTGTCCAAATACCATGTCATAGTTGCTTAGAAGAATTCTTTCTCTCAGGTTATAATGTACATTTCTCAAGCAGGATGATAATCTCACATCTTTATTTAAGGCCAGCTTTATTTTGAAATAGTATAGTTCTCTATAGTTGAGGAGGATTTGCATGGCTGTAAATGGCAAGTGAATTTGGGTCATTGTGTGGCTTGTGATGCTTTGTTTGGTAAATATTGGCACAAAAGGTCTAAGTCCTGTAAAAAGTTTACTTCATACCACTGCAAAATGCTAATTGTCCTTTACAGTCAGTTTTTTGAGAAATGTTTTCTCAAGCATTTGTATGATTCCAGTTTTGTATTGGTGTGGGATAAAAGAGAAAAGTTTGCTGTTTTGCATTTGATCAAATTATTGATTAAAAATTCTCTGTTTTCCCTCTTGGAAGACTCTAGTCACAGCTTGTGTGTATTAAGCATAACATGTCTGCTTTACCTTTTCAACTTCTTTCTAAAAAAATACTGAAGAAAAATAGGGAGTTGTGCCAAAAGTAGATGAGCAGAAGATTCATACCAGGATGGGTGGATTAATGGTAAATGGTGAGCTGGGCTAAAAAAGCCCTTGATAAATGAATTGTACTGAGAGTTTCACATTTGGAGTTATCTTTCAACAGAGAATTTAAAAGCAGCAATGTGAAATTCCAAATGGTGAAGGATAACGCCAAAGTTTTTCCCACCAATTGCACACAGCTCTGCATCAATGACTCCTCCTCTGTTTGAACTTGTCCCTTCTCTGATTAAATGTCATTGCCACTGTCAGCAAAAATGAAAGAGAGAATTGCAGTCTGGTAGGGAGGCATTTTGGTTTTTTGCTTTTTGTATAACCTAGACTGAGTCTCTTTTCTGACTATGATAATTAATCATCATTCTAACAAGGGAGGGGTCACAAAACAGAGAAAAGGCCAGAACCACCACAGAGATGGACACAGGAACCCAAGGGTAGCTGGGTTTACAAATACACACTTAGTTCTCAGAGATATCCTTAACAGGAGCTGGCTGAGTTGGTTACCCACCAAAAGCTGCACCCAGGATGATCTATGGGCATCAGAGCTGGTTTTCTCTTTTCAGTGTGCTAAATATTGCCAGATTAGTTTCACCTTGGTGACTGCTTGGAAAGCAAACAAATAAATGCCCCCCATTAGGAATGGGCAGGCTGGCACAATTGTTTAGTGTTGTGATGTGTGGAAGCCACTAAAATTAGCTGCACAGCTTGGGGAAAGTAGACTTCTAGAGCAGAATCTTTTTTAAACTAAAAGGAAAATCTAATGTGTATTTTTAGCAGGAAGAGAAGCACTTTTTGCAAGGTCTGGTCTTCTGTGTGTATTCTGCTCTTCTGCTTTGCTATTCTGTGTGTATTTTTATCAAGTTTTCATACTTTGGTGTTTGCCAGGAGTAGAAACATTATCTAGAGTATCTGCTAGTATAAATAATTGAGTTCTATGAACTTCTGCCTTTTACACCCACAGAGAATCTGGTCCATTTTTTGAAGATACATATGGGCACATTGAAGTGACTAATCCTTAAAGAATGTTCTGTACAACCATTGCCCACCCTTCCACTGCTGGGCTGCCCATTTGTGCTTCTAAGCCTGATTTTCAGTTTATTTTGGAATAATAAATAAACTGAATGTGCAAATCCATTCTATCTTCCTGCCCCCTTCCAGCTGCAAAGATTTTGCTTACTTCTTTTTGAGCTATGATTTAATTGTTGGGACATTTTTTTTAAATTCATATCCTTTTTGCTATCCGGTTCCCAGCTGCAAAATCCCCACATTATATTCAGCATTTTCACCATGTGTTTAAAATACCCCTTTGGAGAACAGATCACTCCCAACTCCACCAATAAGACTGTGGGGAAAGACTTGCTAAATACCACCAGGTACAGAGGGGGAAAGGCAGCGCTCATGAAGATTCTCCTGTTTCTTCTCTCCAGCAGTGCATCCTCACTGCAGCTGAGCAGGGTAGGGAGTTATTCCCACAGGGCTGTGCTTTCAACAGAGTCAAAATTTACATTCTGCTAGCCCTTCTCCTTCCCACATGTGCACACAGAAGGGAGATTATTTTATCTCTTGAATCTTGCAATATAGACATTAGCAACTTGTCTGAACAAGTACAAAGAGGACATTTCTTGGCACGCAGTGCTTTTCCTTGTTGAAAAAGTGAAAAATCGCTGCATTTACTTACAGCTTCCCTCTCCCTTCAGCATATGGACACTACTCAAAGAGCTGGAGTCAAAAATCCCATTTGGAAGGTACTGAGAGAGCAGAGCTGAGGGACGGCTGATGTCAGGGGGAGAGGTGGTTCATGGCTGCCTGGTAAGTGAAGGCTCACATGGCTAGTCTGGTTAAAATGCTCCCACCCTCTTATGTCAGAGCTCCAAGCAGCTCTGTGGTTTGTACTCCTGAGAGCCTCACACAGCAGGACTTCAGTAGTCCTGGGTGAAAGCAGCCCCAGGCTCCAGAACCTTCTTCCTGCAGAATCCTTGTCTGGGACAGTCAGCCAGACCACAACCTATCCATGGGCCAGGGAGCTCCAGCAGCCCCTTTGGATTACTTACTTCTACTCTCAGGAATTTAGGTCATCTGCTCAGCTCTATGTCTTGCAGGGCAACTCCTCTCTTAGCAGAAGGGCCTCAAGCTGGCCACTGGAATATGCAGCAAACTTCTCTTGTTCTCTGGAGTCCTGGTTTTGCATGCCAAAATCACAGGGTCTTACCAGCCCCCAAGCATTGCAGTAGACACCTCAGGCTTTTTGGCACTGTGGGCTTAATGCATTTGCAGCCCTTGATTAAGTGAAATAAATTTCATCATTCACCTTTGGAAAGATCTATCCCACTTTTCTTTCAGAATCTGTCCACTGGTTGCTGACAAAATCCAGACGTAGCAGCTCTGATCCTGAATCAGAGAGGCCCCTGCTGAATTGCTGTCAGGAGCCACCTGTAGCACTTGCTGTCTTGACATTTCTTGCACTCTTGGCAAACTTTGTTTCTTTCCCAGCTGCACCTGGGGCCATGAATAGAATTCCTTTTGTCCATGCTGAAGTGCATAACTCTGGAGAAGAAGCAGCCCTTCCCCAGGGTTCCAGGCTAGTGACACATTGCATGAACTGCCCTCACAGTTGCGATCCACAGAGATGTTTCAGTTAAAATTGGATTGTTGGGAAAGACTCTCTTGGAAAGGGCCACACACCTTTGGAAGTCCCTTCCCAGTGTTGGGCAACAGCTGGCCAGATTTATGGACTGTCTATCAACATTTTTATTCCTCAGGTACAGGCTGTGAAGAGCAGAGGTGAGCTGAGTTTCTGGGAACACTTTTGAAAGTACAGAGGCTTCAACTACACCTGGAGAAATTCTGTAGGTGACTCACTGGCAGTGTCTGTGTGAGGCATATTTTCAGGAGCTTGTCAGAGGTATCTATAAGAGGGACCAGGTTTTATTTGCAGCTATAAAGAAATAATGGTCTTATCAGCAGGACACCAGTATATTTACTTCACAGTAAGTAATATCTGGAAAAAGCTAATCTTCACATGCCATAAAGCAGGAGAGAGCTATAGCTTATTTATAACACACTCACATTCTTCTGCAGAGCTAAAAGATCTATTATTGAAATAGCATTTTCCAGGTTTTGTGAAATGAGGGCTTAAAAATTATTTCAGCAAGTAAAAATGCATTAGTCAGTCTTTCTATAGCAGGAACAATTCTTCCAAGTCTTTGAGGTTATATCAATGTGTCATCTGGACCAAGAATTAGTATGTCATAAAAGAGTAATTAACAAGAAAAGGAGGGCAGATGTGGATTGTTTCGAGTAAGAATACCTGTAATACCTCTCCAACCTCTCTGCCCTCTCAAATTATGACAGAGCAAATTCAGCCATGGTATAAAATCAGTGATTTTCATGAGGCTGAATTAGAATTTGAAGTGAGGAGAGGGGAAGTGATCTGTTATTCTTTCTCGGCTAAAAGAAATGGAGAAGTGATGTTTATATTAAAAATATGGCAATGGTTTTCTGTGTTTCAAAAACTTAACAACTGTAATTCCTAAAGCTCTTTGTCCAGTGTGATGTTCATTGAGGGAACAGTATGCTATTCCTCATCTCCTGTTAAACAGGATACACCAGTTTGGGTCTATAGCTTAGTAAAGCAGGGCACATTCACTATGAGTTGAGAATCTGGCCCAAAGTGAGCTCAAGAGAACTAAGGGTGTCCCAGACAGCTGGAGTACTGCACTGGGATGTGTAGTTAGGTGGAAAGGTGTAGCTGCATCTTTAACTGCATCTTTACAGCCATATATCAAGTTGTCTGAGTCAGTCAGTTCCTCTGGAAGAGTTAACCAGCCACATGTGGCTCTGGGGAGAATACAGATGTTGCCTCTATAATCTGTAGTCTATATGTGGGATGTTTTTTCTGAAAGTAATGCAGCAGCAAAATGTGGTAAAAATAACATGACATGGCCTTCTGCTTTTCCCTAAGTTCTCCAAAGAATTTCCATCATCACCAGTTGAAGGTTGTCTGAAGTATGACACCTTGCCTTGGAGTTTCATGTCTTCATAAAGAAATGCAGGGACTTTAGTGTTTGGTCACTGTCATGCCAAAACCCTGGGCAGCAATTCTGCTCCTCATTACTGGGCATGCACTTGACAATAGGGATGTTACAGAAAAGGCTGGCTGGCAGGAATGACATTTGCTTTCCCTTGAAGCTCTAGAAAAGGGGAAATAAGTGACAGCTCCTCCTTCACTTGATGATTATCCTGTGCCTTGATAAGATCTGCTGAAGCTGGATTCTTTTCATCTCTGTGCTTTGGGTGTGTTGTCTCAGCAAGTTCTGTCTTGCCAAGAGTAGGGCCCTGCTTTCTAAGTAACCTGGTGGAATATCCGAGGGTACTGCAGAGGAAAGCACAGTTCAACGTGTAGAAGAACATTAAGGGAGACCATTAATGCTCCTCAAGTAGTGGCCATGTGTTATTGGAGGTCAGTGCTACACTGATCCCTGAGCACCACACTGCCAAGTGTTCAGTCTTCCTTATAGACCTGTCCCTTGTAACCTGTAGAATAAAGGTATTTGCATTGCAAAGGAAGAAAATTGAATTTATATCACAAAAAAGAGGGTGCATGGTATATTCTGAGTAGGTAGTTTGGTAGCTACAAGAGTACAGCTGAACCTCATTAAATACTTGGTTGGCAAACTTAAAATTCTACCAAGGTACTGAAGTTTTCTGCCAATGTCATTTACTTATTTTTTTTTTATTGGAACAATCAAAGAATAAATTACTTCCCTAATTTCCCAAAAGCCCAGCTAAAGCAATACTTTCCAGCATGCATGGTTAGTAAAAAGATTTGGGTTATCTGAAAGCAGGACAAGACAGTTTGAAAGCCAAGGAGCAGTCCCAAGAAAATAGCAGCCTTTTGACTCCTGTCAGGGACTCCATCCATCAACAGTGTCAAAACGGGTAAAAATAGCACATCTTTCCATTCCAGTTCTGCACGGGGGAGGTAAAGCAAGAGAACAGGAGCCGTGGCAGGAGCTGAGGCAGCTCTGGCCACTGGAGGGCTCCTGGCTTTTCCTGGCTGCTGCAGGCCGGGCAGGTCTCTGTGCCTGGCTCGGGAGGCTCTCACAGGGCCAGCGGGGATGCTGGCGCTGTCTCCTGTCCTGGAGAACAAGCAGCCAGGAAAAGAGACTTCAGCTCAGTCGTGTTAACACTTCCTCTACCTGCAGTCCAAAATCAGCTTTTCGGTCCTAAAGATTCCTGTTCTCCTTCCTTCATCGTGACTTCCTTTTACTGAGCTGGGAACTGCAACGTCTGCAGCTGCTCTTGCTGGGAGAATTGCTCAGCCAGCCTGGGGAAAGGCAGCTGGTTTGGGAAACCTTTGTTGTCATGTAAACAGTCAGCCCTGAGTGCTTTTCTTCCTTCTCTACCAACAAAGATTAGAATTGCTTTCTTGACTCTACAATGAATAACTATGTATGAAGGGATTAGCAAAGTGACATTTAAATTCAAGGTTTTGGAAACGGGATATGAAGTGAAATGCAGGGAACAGAGGCTTTTCAAGAACTTTTGGCTGCCCCTCCTTTCCCAGTTAGGGCACTTGACATAAAGAATCCTTGTGTGTGACACTGCCAGGAGCAGATCTGTGCAGGCACAGCAAAAGAACAGAGCTGTGTGACAGGAATTCTTGGGGCTGCTTTCCCAGTGCCCTTTACACAATGCTTGGGAAACTCCAGTGGTACTAATGTTTCTTTAAAAGCCCTTTCCTGGCACATCTTTTAAGGAAAAGTGTCAGGAACTGAACTGCAGTCTCTGAGCAGAGCCATAACAGGTATGTGGCTAATGGGATACGAGCTGTATACATATAATTAGAGAAAAGCACACAGAGGATATTATGGTGGCCTCAGAAGAGCTGTAGTGATGGAAACTATTGAATATTGAAATAACATGCATTTCCTGAATCTGATTGAGACAGCCTTCTAAGGTTACAAATTTGCATTACTTGCCCCTAGATGCTGTAGCTCAGGGTCAGCTGTGTCACACAGTGCAGAGAATGACAACAGAAATGCATTTACACAGAATTTCACTGTCCAGTTAGGAGATAATGAAATGTGAAGCCGAGTATGAAGAACCAGCAAGGCAACACAGACTGCTCAGAGAAACAGTATGACACAGATGCATTAGAAACTCCATTACCGCAGGCTACCTAAATAAACCTGCCCAGGTTTTCACTTGCTGCTTTGACTTAGTCCTTCCAGAATCTGCTAACTGAGGTCTCAGCATTGAGTGGGTGCTTGTGTATAATTGAGGTTCTCATTTGAACTCGACATCTTCTTGTGGATCTCTTGCTCACATTTTGCAAAGGGCTTGTCATGTGGGATTTGTCAGCACTTTCCCAAAAGGCTGAGGGAAAAATGTGATGTGTTCTGCAATTTATGTCCTTTCTTGACTGTAATCAGGAAGATTATTCTAAGAGCATCTTGCTCTGCTGAAGCTGTTCTCCTAGAGGATGACTGTACACGCTCTCTGTAGCCTTTCATATCCCTCAGGATGTTATTTTTCTTAATGTTATAAATATCAGGATAATGACTCAATGGTCTATTAGGCTTTCTTAAATGTTCTGAAGCACAGTGTGGTCAGAAGCTGCTTTGAACTTACCACTTCACTGATTTTCAAAAATACACCAAAGCTGACATTGAGTCTTAAATGCCTCATAAAAGCACTAGAGATGCAGCTGATGAAAATCATAAGATCTAAGTTTACATGGAGATCTCACTCTTTTTCCCAGTGGACAGCAAAATGACAGGCTCAGAAAGCACCTTCTGATAGAGGAACCAGGCCAACATTCTCATTGCTTTTCTCCCCAAGTTAATTTTCCAGAATAGACACTGATTTCTCATTGCTCATATGTTCATTTCCTCTGGTTTTGAGATTACCCAAATTCTAAACAGACATCTTTGTGTAAAAACACAAAAGGACTCAAATCTGCAAGGAGAGGATCTTAGGGCAAAGGTATAGAAGAACCTGTGCACCTGAGATCTGTCCAGTTCTGGGCATCAAGTTCTGAAATACACTAAAATACTTTTGCTTTTCTGCTACAGCACTCTAAGAAAACCTGAATCTGGAACTGGTATTTTGTGCAGAAACATTCACCTTGACAATGGGGCTGTAAAAGGCTCCCTCTTTACAGCAAACTATTTGTGCTTCACTTCTGTGGGAGTCCTTAGCCCTGCTGCGATAAAGGGTTTAGCATAAAATTCAAGTGATCTTTCCAGGATCTGAAAGAATCCAAATTGGATTTGGAATGAAAGAACGTGTTCAAAAAGACCATGGAAAACAGGTACTTGCAGCTCCTTTTAAAGAGATGCTCTGCAGTGGTGACTGGTAAAGGTTTCCCCTTGAAAACTTAGTCCAACAATGAAGGAACAGGCTGAGCTGAAGTGACTCAGACATTTAAGCATAGGTGGTATTTCAGTAAAGGCAAACAACCCCTGAATAAAAAAATGGCAAGTGTTAAAGGATTTGCATCCTAAAGGCATTTTGGTAATCCTGGGGATGTGTGTTTAGTGAGGGCTGCAGCAGGAACAGCAGAGTTTGGGCAAAGAGTGGTTAAAACTAAGTGTTCCCACAAGCTGATTGTGTAACTCTGAGAAATCACTTACCTCTTCTTGGATTTTTTCTCTTGTCAGTGATCCGTGCCTGGGGAAAAGGAAAAGCATTGTAAGCCTTCATTCACAAATATTAGTCAAGCACTTTCCGCTCCCTGATCTGTTGATGCTGTAATTGTAAAAGGAGAATATTGGAGAACTCTTCCTTTTTCAGTGCTGACCAACAGGTTTTGGGTTGGGCCTGAGACTTTCCACAGTGGAAAGCGGGGCTGTGAAGCAGCTCAGAACTGAGGTGCAGAGCTAAGCACTGAGAGCTTTTGGAAGAGATTAATGTTGTGTTATTAATGCTGTCCAGGCTAGAAAGTGATGGCAGTGCTTGGGGGTGACTCAGCAGTGGGTGGTTCCTTGGATTTCCAGCAGTGGTGTCACCTGTTCAGCTTGCAGCCACTACATCTCACCAAGAATTTTTTGGTTTCCATCAACACCCCCAAATGTTGAAAGTCTGCATTTTCTTGCTGATGGATATAGTGATAATGAATGTGAACTCTGTGCTTTTACCCATTTGGCAGAGGAACCACTCGAACTATTGAGGAGGTGTCAGTAGAAAATTGTGAGGCGTTTATTTGAACCTCTAGCATCAGAGTGTTTCCTGAGCCACAGTTCAGGGCTTACACTGCTGAGAGGGAAATGGAGTTTGCCTGCTGGAAATAAATTAATGGAACGTCTATGAAACAGGAGAATTCCTCCTGTTAGACTTTTCCCATTCCACTCCTCCTCTTGCTGTGGGTCATTTATTATTGCTGCCATGCTTTATTGAAGAGAGCGTTTCACAGGGGGAAATGTTTAATGAAATAAAAAAACTCACTTAGGAGAGTGCAGTGTTGCAATATTTATACTGAATATGAAGTGAATGGACTATAATAAGTGTAAATAATAAAAGAAAATTATATAATTCCTGAGAGAAATGCTCTAAACAGTACACTGTTAAACGTGTAGCTCTGTGGTATAAAGGAATGTACCATGAAATCAGAGAATCACAAGGCTGGAAGCAACTTCAAGAGATGATTTAGTCCATTCCCTTTCCCCCACAGCAGTGTACCAAAAGTATTTGTCATTCCTGACACAGCTGTCAGGCTTTTTCTTAATTTTCCAGTGCCGATGTTCTAAAACCTCCTGAACCAATCTTGCTGTTGCAAGGCTTTTTATAATATGAAGATTTTCATAAATCTTCCTTGATCCAATTCAATCCCTTTTTCCTTGTCTTATCCAACATATACATGAAGAAAGAGAAACACTCTCTTCCATTTCACAGCACTTACTTCTATTAGGAGGCCAGGAATGCACTAACATTTGCATAATCCTAATCCAGCATTTATTATTTCCTTTGGGCCATGTCTTCCAGGCCTGTTACAATTTCTGCTGATTTCCTTTGAACTTTATCCAATTGTTCTGAGTTTTTACTGAAACACAGCATCCAAACTGATCATAATGTTCTAGTGCAGGCTTAATCAGTGTTAACCTGAAAGGTTTTTTTAATGTGTCTCATTAATCCTGTGATACTATGATAAATTCAAGGATAACTTGTGTTCTCTTTGTGATCCCAGCTCTCAGTGTTCTGCAAGTAAATGGAATTGGCATAATTGCTCCCTCACAAATTCATGCTGGTGTTTTATTCCTTTCTGTCCCTTGAACGGAGTCCCTCCTTATCCATTCTGAGATTTGGGGTTCTTTTCCCTCACAAAGTATGCTGTTCCTTTTTGTTTGGAAGCTCTGTTTGTTCTGCTTTTCATTTAGCCCTGTATTAAATAGCACTGCTGTTTATTTGTGTCAGTGTAGGAGAAGAAGAAAATGCAGACCTCTCTATGTACCCTGGCAAAAATGCTGGGTGGCCTTCCAGAGCTTTTAAATGTAAACCAGAGAATGACAGAATAAAGGCTGACATGATGTAGAGGCTTTTTAAAGGAGAGCTTGTTCCTTCTGTGCAGTGGGAATTACAAAGGACTGGAATCTCACGTACACATGAGAGCCTCATGGCCCACAGAACTGGCACATCAACCTCCAAGAGCAGTGTCCTTCCCCTTGCCCATTTCTGAAGGGCAAGCTCCACATCCAAACCAGAGATGGTGTGCTTGAGAGCTAGCAGCCTTACTAGTGACTGTTTTCAGTAACCTTTTTCTCCTTAGACTACATTGGCTTAAATTATTTGTACTGCTTTTGTTCCGTGGTGCATCCTGATTCCCTGGAGCATGACTTGGGCATTGCACACCTGCTGCTGTTGGCTGATCTCTCTTCAAGTTTTTGAGCAATAAGGGGTTTCCTTCATGGAGATAACAACACGAAATGTGTGTCATCAGGTCTCTAAAATCTGTTTAGTTTGCTGTGTTATGCTCATGAAAAGATTTGAAGAAGGTACTTTGCAATACACCTGTTCATTTGTGAGGGTAACAGGCAGAAGCGCATGAATTCTGGAGAGGAGGAAAACCAAAGCAAATGGCTTTTCAGAGAGGGGTTGTGCAGCAGTGGGAGCTTAGTTTGGGAAGTATAAAACCTTGCTGTTCTATCATTATCACTGGTTTTTAATGAAGGAATGGGACTCTTGTCAGGTTAAAAATGATTTATTGCTCAGGTAAACACCAGTCTCAGAGGCCGTGAGATTTTAAAGGAGTGAGTAGTCAGTTATAGCCTAAAGGAGTTCAGGCTAAACAAGTTCTTTGCTATAAGACAATATATAATTTTCTATCTTAATAGACAGTTGCTATGAGGTTCATTGTGCTTTTTTAACTTATCATCTTTACTTACTTTTGTTGCATTGTGAACACTTTTGCTTAATTAGTTTTTGTTACACATTTAATGTGTAACAAAACTTTTGCTTAATGGGTTTTTGTTACAGATACATACACATATGCCTCTATTATACCTTCTGAACTCTTTGCTTAACCTATATAAACACAGCCCTACATTATAAACCCTTCACCATCTTGTCAGTACAGTTTCTCACTTACTTAAGGCATATTCTTTCTTACAACTATAGAAACATAAGTTTATGATTTTCCTACTCAATGTTGGTGGGCTTTATTTTTACATCAATCTAAGCTCCTCAGGGCTGCAGATCAAACCCTCCTGTATCTGTAGAAGTTTTTATCTTTCCATTTCCCACATTGTACAGCCTCTGTCATCACACAGAAACTGTCACTTGTTTGTGCACTGGTTCCTCTTGCCAGGTAGGCAGCTCCTGCTCAGCTCTGAGTGACAGAACATCCTGTTCTCTCTGTTCCACATGCTCATCTGCATACCTAGATATTCATTATCATTTACAAAACAAGAATGTTTTCTCTTCTGCACAGATAGTTTTCGTCAATACAAACAAAAAAGAGCTAGAGCTGTCAAAATTCATCCTTTTGGCAGCTTCCCACACTTATGACAAAAGAAAAAGTAAGGATTGAAAAGGTTTAAAGGTGATAATAATAATGAGAAATCAGAACTTTCAGAAATATTTATCATGAGGAACCAAAGCCAAGATAAGTAAGCTGATATATTCTGAATTATTTGGTGGCTTCAAGTAAAAAAAGGAGAATGTAAAGAGTTGTCATAAAAATCTAATGATGACAGCTAAAATGAATCTGCACTAGCAAACACTTTGAGAAAATTTGTGGGTATTTTTCCTACATATGCACAGTCTTCAAAAATCATTATTATCTTTTCTTTACCCTTGATCCAAGCTGCTGTCTCAGGCCAGTTATTTGAGCTCTCCATAGCTAGCCAGCCTGGGTAGAGGGGGTAACACAGGGGCAAAATGCTGGCTGTTCTGTGGCCTTCTCAATCTGACCACGGATAGAGTCACCCCTGGGAAGCCAGACCCTGCTCCTAATAGAAACTGCAGCCACTGCCACAGCTTACTCTGCTCCTCCTCTCAGCTGCTTGCAATGGCCTGGGCTTTTACAGCCAGAGACTTTCCCACTGGGGTTTGCTTATCCAAAAAGCACATACCTGCTCCCCAGGGTGTGGATTTACTGCAATTACCATTATTAAAATCCTTTGTGTGTGTTTTTGTTGTGCTGTGCTGGCACTGCGAATGCAGCCATAACTGTCTCCCTGCCCTGCTAATTTCCTGGGGAGATCAGGAGTCAGGCTTCCCCAGAGAGGTTCTGCTCACAAAAGCAATTTCCAGGGAGCAAGAGGAGAGGTCACTACAGAACTTCCATTCTTTTATTGAGTAAGTTTGAACCATCAGTTCAAATGGGCAAAGGCAACAGGTAAATGGGCATTCCATAGCAGATTTTTGACTTAAAAGCAGTGACAGCATTTCCTTGCATATGGAGAGGAGTGGAAGACGTGTCCCCCTTTATCCTCTAGCTCCTTGGCACCTCTGATCCCTTGCTGAGGCTGTCCCCTTGTAACCTGGACAGTCAGACTGGGCAGCACACATGAGCTATGGTGCCAGTGAGAATATGAACCTGTGTCTGCATCCTGCCTTCCTGGGGATCTGCAGAGCTGCACTGGAGCAGAACAGAGCCTGCAAGGCACTTGGTACAGAACAGAACAGTACCTCACCAGTGGTTTTGCCCCCAAGTGAATCTTTCCTTCCTTCCAAAGAGCCTGCAGCAGGGTAGGGCTGCCTCTGGGTAGAGGCAGCCCTACCCTGCAGCCTGGGTAGGGCTGCCTCTACCCAGCCCTCACACTGCTGTGCTCCAAGGATGAGTCAGGTATTCTCTTTATATAACCTGCAAATTACTTGGTCCTGTTCTGCCAAACCCCATCTAGTAGAAGGTTGCACTTTTCTATCTTCATATTTTATAAACCTCTGCCTAAGCTGCCAAGGATACTGTGCTGGAACATAAATATTTACAATATTATCAAGAATATTCCCTGTTTCCCCCCTCATTTGTCTCAACCCTGCAAACACACAGTGTTTGCGCCGTGTCACTGGCCACAGCTACATACCTTCTTACTCACTCCAACTTTGCTTTAACTCTGTTTTTTAATGAGCATGGTTCTCCTAGAGGTATCTTCTCTGTTGTAACTACTAATCACAAATACTGCAAAACCTCCTAGGCTTGAAAGAGAACTTTTTCTTTTATTTTATTTATTTAGTCTGTTGTTCTACCTAGCATGCATACTAATATTTTTCACAGTTGGATAACATAAGAAGTGGAAGCAATCTGACCTGACATTTCTGAAATGGAATGCTCTTCTCACACACTCAGTGGCCCCAAGCTCTCCCTCTCCTTGTCAACAGTCCCCTTATCTCCCAGATAATGAGGCCTCACCCAATGGTGCCAGAATTGCACCCTAAGTGCCTTCAGAGAGCTGAGTTCTATTAAAAAAAAATCCATCTGGGTGCAAGAACTTGGTACCTTTATAGGCACTCAGTCATTTTCTCCCTTAGGGATTGCTTTCTCGATTGGATTTTATAGGTTTTGGCAGCTTTTAAATCTGTTGATTCAGTCTTCTGTCATGCAGAGAGGCTAATGAAACCTGGTTCCAATAAACAAACACAATGGCAAGAAAGAGCTTCCAACTCAACTACTCAGGCAGGGCAATTGTGGCAGTAGAGGATGCAAAGTGGGCAGGGACAGCCAGCAGGCCAAGGGATGCTTTGGGAGCAGCCACTGAGCCGTGGCTGATAAAATGGGCCAAGGACATTGGAATGGGAAATAATGGTAGGACACAGAGGTCCTGCAGTGCCATCTGGAACTTTGGGAAGCTGGAGCTATGTCTATAAAATGTGATTTAATGCAGCCACCTACAGTGCTGCTCATCCAGCAATGACAAACATCACCCACTGTAATTTCTACAAAATATTCCACACTTTTGTGAAAAGCAGAAGGTAAAACATTGGAACTGATTTTACCTCACAGCTATCACCATATGTTTACTTACATTTAATTTCCCTTTGGTTGTACATATGCTTATTATATGTACAGCAGGTACATGTGTCCTGCTCCATGTTTGGCAATTCCTAAAACACCTCAGACACAGCAGAAGTTAGAATGTTGTGTCCAATTGTTTTTGCTGAAGACCTGAGTCTTTAAGCTTGAGTCCCTACAGTAGAGTGATGCTGAAATAAAATCTACTTCTTACAAGTTTCCTACCTAGAAACACAAGATGCAAGTTGTTTATGCAGAAACACAGTACATCAATTACAAGCTGGTGAAGAGCTCTTGTGGAATGATTGATAGGACTTCAGTTAAAGATTTTTAATGACTTACTGTTGTACATCAGGCAGTAATCAGTGGGTGGTGTAGGACCCAGGCCTAATTAATTAGCAGTTAACCATAAGCCATGAATATATGCTTAGAATTAACTGAGTAAAAAACAAATATTCTTTGGTATTTGGTGGTTTAGAGCTTAGTAATGAGATTGTAAATTTGAAATCAATTTTCTGTAATTGATTATCTGAAAAAGATGAAGTCACTAAATAACATGAGTGCTTCCAGTAGTTTTCAGAAAAGGAGCTAGATAGCCCATAATAGAAAATGTCTGATTGAGTGTGCCATTCCTGCTATCAAAAAGACTGAGTACAACAGCTTCATAGGGCAGAGCACACCGTTTAGTGGGGCTGCTGTTCTAAAAAAGGAGGAGCGGGAGGACTGGGCTTCTCTGAGAGCTCTCTGTGTCCCCCAGCCCCAGTGTGTGCCTTGGGTGCTGCATCCCTGAGATGGGAACAGCGCTGTCAGTGTGGCTCAGATTCCTCACAGAGGAAAAGAGGGGGAGTTCACCCCAGGCTGGCACTGGGAGCACAGGAGTGCAGCAGCTCTCCCCAGCACTCACAGGCCTGGCCCGGAGCAGCAAAGGTGTGAAAAGGCTGGGCAAGGCAGCCCCAAGGCTCCACACAGTGCAGCCACATGTGGGCAGCCACAACCAAGAGCTTCCTGCCAGTGGTTTGCCAATTCCCTTCATTCTGATGTGAGCAGAGCAGCTTCCCCAGCGGCCGTGGCCGAGGTTTCCTCCTGCCTGCCACAGGCTCCTCCCAGCCTGAGCAGCCCTCGGAGCCCTGGCACAGGCTGCCCCAGCCCTGGAACCGTCCAGGGCCAGGCTGGACAGGGCTTGGAGCAACCTGGGAGACTGGAAGGTGTCCCTGCATGGCAGGGAGGGGACTGGGTGAGCTTCTAGGTCTTTACCAACCCCACAACATTCTATGATGAGCTATTCTAATGTGCATTATCATGATAAATAAAAAAGGAAAAATAGTAGCTGGTTTTAGCAGACATACAGATGTGTAAGATTTCTGCACAGTGTTTTTAGCTGCAGGAATTCCCAGAGCTGCCTCATTCTCTGGGTGCCTTTCTCTGTAGCATTTACCCCACAGGAGCACCTATCCAAGGCTATACTTGGCTCAGATGGGAGAGCATTTGAGACCATTTTCTGGCACTGAAAATTTCTCCTGATACCACATAGTCTGTCATCTGAAGTTAAAGGAAGTCTTTACAATCTTTAAAATCATTGCAATTTTTCTCTTTTAATGTCACTGTCCTTACAAAGCCTCACAAAACTTTACAATCTCCCTTACAATTTTTCTTCCTGTGCTGTTTGTCTCGTACTGCTTCGTTTTTCTCTCCCTGCCCCCATTCAACACACACATGGGAGTTTTTCTTCCTGCTGCCTCACAGTGCATTCTGAGTTATATTAGATGCTGCTGCTTGCCAGTGGTAATAAAGAAAAAGCTGGTTAATAGCAGTAGTATAGGGATGTTTTTAACTAAATGCTGGCTTAGGAAAGAAAGTAAAAACTTCCTAGTGAAATGTCCCTTCTACAGAAATGCCCAAGCTGGATTTTGTCTTAAATGTCTGCCTTTTAATAATAATAGTAATTCAGCTTCAGTCACAAACTGGAAAAGAGCTAGGGCTGTAAGAAGCATGATTTCATCCAAGTTTCATGATATGAACCACATCTCAGCAAAAAAAAATCTTATTTAAAAATATGAGCAAGGATATACTGAGAAGAGTAGAGAAAACCCTTTGAGAGAGATTTCATAGATAGTTATTGTAATAAAGCCAGACATTTGTTCATTGTTCATTGCTTCCAGCAATGCCTTTCTCACAATCACAAATTCCTAGTTAAAATAAATGTCTGACTGCCAGACATTCGTGGGCCATAGGTAGGCGTAATCTGCTTATTTTTGTTTGGTGATATATTTAAGAACAAGTACATAACAGGGAGGATTGAAAGCAAAAAGATACTCTTCAAATATTTTATTGATATTTTTGAGTTTCAAAATCTCCCCGAAAGTTACAGAACTCTTAGCCTGAGGAACAGAACCAGAAACAATATTATTTGCAATAGATGGTCCAAGAAATAGATGGTCCATGCGGCCTTTTTATAATCTTCATAACATAGTTCTACCTTGGACTGTGCCCTGTTCATGAATAAATAGTTGGTAAAACAAACTGGGATGTATGGATCTGACTTTTTGTGCTTGAACTTACTGGTCAGAGCAGGGCAAAGATGAGTATGTCAAATGCTCTTATACAAATGTTGAGATTGCAGCAAACTGCTTCTACCTCATGAACTTGGTATTTCAGCCAAAATCCCTTTCCTGTGATTTTGATTCAAATATATTTTTTACTGTCTTGAGAATCCCCCAGTGGTGTGGCTCAATTGCTCCAAATCCAAGCAAATCCAATTTGATACAACAAAGTGAAAAAACTTAAGAACTTGTGAAAAGTGTGGTTTGCTTTTTTCATAAGCAACTTGCCACTGGGAACATTCCAGAAACATTCCTGTCATTGAGGTCTGGCTCTGTCTCTCAAAGCCCACCCCATTTCTGCCAGTGCAAGGACCTAACTGCCTGTGGATTGACTGTGTGGTGAGCATGGTAATTAAATGATAAGTCTTTCTTTTCAAAGATAAAAATAATTGCACTTTTTGCATCTGACATGGCAGCAAGCCCTCCTGCTAAAATTGAATTTTACTCATGAGTCCTGCCATGTGTTTTGCCTTTCAGACCTGACAATATGTCTTGTGCTCAAATTACTCTATAAAAAACTGGGACAGTTTCTTTTTGGTGCACCAGAATCAGGAAATGACTACAGAGTGATCACACTGCTATATGAAAATCAGAAACCTGTCTAGGTGCTCCATTTTGGCTGGGACTGCTGTGTGATGGCAAAAAATCCTTGGGGTCCCAGGGCAGGAGAGGAGTCCAGATTCTTCAGGGAAGGAGAACTCCAAATCAATTGCTCAAATATGAGCCAAATCAACATGTGATGTCTCTGCTGAAGGAACAGCCTTTGCTTTTGGGCACCCTGAATTGGCGTGCCCTGGCCAAGAGTGAAAATCTAGCACTGTTCCCTCTCCAGAATACCTGCATATCCTGCCACTGAAATAAAGGAAAATACCTTTGCATAAAGTACAGCTGTTCTGAACTTCTCCCAGCAGACAGGAGTAGGTGCAGTAGTGTCAGAGTAAGTAGTTGTCTCTTTCTCTCTTATAAATCAGTGGGAGCCAGAGATGTTTTATTAAACTGGTCTGCAGGTCCATTCAGTTTTTTATGTGTAGTTTTCATGCTTGTGTGTGGGTCAGCCTGCTCTGTTTCTAAGGCAGATTTGTTTCTGATTTCAGCTGAGCTTAACACTTTCCCACATGGCTCTTCAGGAAGCAGGAGGTGTCCTGAGGCTTGGCCTGGATTGTCAGAGGCACACAGGCATTTGCATTTCTCTGGGAGATTTCCACCAAGGCAGGAACTCTGTAGGTGGCTGCTGAGCTCATCTCAGTGTTCATTGCTGCTGACAGGGAAGTTCTCCTTCCTCCCCACCGTGTGCCTGTCCCCTGTATCTGGCACTGTCACATTGATCCATCTGATGCAGGAGAAGGTGGCGGTGTGAAAGCCACCATCTGTGGTGGCAGAAGTTCTGACTGTCCCTGCCATTTCAGAGACCTTCCCTAAAGCTCTTCAAGTAGAACATCTGAACACTTCAATTTGGCTTTGTAGCAGTAGCATAAACTCCTCTATTCTTTCCTCTTTTCAAAGCAGAGGAACAGCTTGGCTGAGCTTTCTGTTGGCTTCCCAACTGTCCACACTTTGCCCTCAGCTTTTTACCACCCAGAAAAATAAAAATCTCCAAGAAGTTACACCCAGTTTGTTTTCTTCCCCTCCTTTTGTCTTTTCACAAAAACTCTGCTGGCTGCACAGTGGCAGAGCTCAGGTCTGAATAGAAGAGCCTCCACCCAGCTGATGCCACAAGGGGAAGGGTGGGCTTGGATTCACTTGCAGGTTCACTGTCATTTTCAGAGGACCACACTGGGCTGATAGCCTACTTCAACACAGAGCAGTTATTTTTATTAGTGTATTAACCCCCTCATTTAAGTGTCAGGGTTCTTCTGGAATCTTCCAGGGCAGTTAAAAGCTTTCCTAATAATTTTCTGACCATTTTTTGACTTGTGTTTTGACTTGTGTTTTAAGGGGTGTGGTTCTGCCACATCCCTGAGCACATTTGGGCTCAAGGAAATTGCTGGGGCATGAAACTTACAGACCTGAAAATTTAGTTGACAAATGCAAGTGTAGTTCTTAGCATGGATTTCTTACCAGAGGGTAGAAATAAAATCAGCTGTGACCAGGGTGCAAAGAACCATAAGGCTCTGGAGATCAGGTTTCATTCTTGGTCAGCTTTGGTGGCTGGAAGATTGAGCACAGAGGAGTCAGACACATGGAGCTCCAGGAGCCTCTGAGGTTTCTGACACTTGCAGGCTGTGAGCCTCTTTCAGGACTGCTTTCAAAGGTCACTCAGCTCTGCAGCTTAACTTCCACACTCCTGGTGTATGCAAGCTCTTTCTTGCTCTACCCACTGCAGTGAAATGATTGTTTGCCCTGTGATACAGTTCCATGTAAGCTATCCCAAGCAGTCTGTGTTCTTTTAGGCAGCTACCACCCCCAGAGACTAAAAAGCTATCTTTGTTCATGGAACAAAATCAATGTAATAACCATCATGCTCCTTCCTATTTACTTGCTTTACTACACCCCTGATTCACAGGCAGTACCTAATATTGTTCCCAATTGCATTCCTCATGTAACCTCTGTGCTCTGAATGATGCCAAGTGTAACACTTACACTTTGTCAGGCACCCTCCAGGAATTACATTTACATCTCTCAAATGATTTTCCATAGACTGGAAGTGGTGTCTGAAACAGTGTCACATTACAGGCAACAGCCAGCCAAAAAGGGCAGGGAAAGCATTTCAGGGTCATTTCATAGCAAAGTGGACAATACATAATCCTGTTGTGCTTCACCCCTTTCCCTTAATAACATATTTAAGATCTTTGTTTTGAGTTAGGCAAAGCATGGAACCTAAACCCAGAAATTATATCTAAAATCTGGCTTCATGGGAATGAAAGTAAGGACAGCAATGTTGAGTCATTTATTTTTCAGCAGATGATCATCTCAACAAATTGATTGCTTCTGTGAGTATTTCAAAAGGTTACTAAAGCATTTGGAAGTAGCAGAGACATACTGAAATTTGAAAAACCATATATCCTTTTTTGTTCAGGAAGACAATCACCTGCTATAACTTCATAGGACATTTTTGAAGCATTTTTCTGCCATTGGAAATAAAATTTTAAAAAACTCCAAAACCAAGAAGTAAATCATGGCCTGGAAAATTCCCTTTAAAAGAATGTTTTATAACTGTTTTAAAGTCAAGTGGGATCCACGGCTTGTGGGTTTCCCATAAAATTATGCATTTTGCAAGTTGCTATATTTTTTTTTTTTTTCCACTCAGTGTGGTATTTTTTCAGGATTATTTCTGCATGCAGGTGCAAACCCAGCCTATAGCAACACCACAGCACAGGAAAAATGAGTGCATTTTGGGGAAATAGCACATACATTCAAAAGGAGTGAAAAATAAGCATTGCTATGATTAATGTTCCTCAGTTCTTGGAGAGGATGTATGAGACTGATTTCTTCTGGCACCTCCAACAAAAAGCAAGATCAGATAATTTTATTATTAACATAGGTTCTTATATTTGTCTGCACCCTCCTGCTGTGGTAAACTGTAGCTCCCTTTGGGATTCTTAAATCAGAGAAAGGGAACAAAGGAAATAGAAATTAGAAAAAATAAACCCATGCTGAAAATCCTTCTGGATTCTCTTTAACTCAAAGGTGACCCTGACTTATATAAAAGGAAGGAAATTGCTTTAGGCTCATATTCTAGCTTGCACTGGAGAAATCTCTGAAGGCTTGGAGTTTTCACAGTGACTGGGTAAACATGCAGGGATCTATCTTTTGCACCTGCCAAAATGTACTGGAAATCCTGTGACAACAGGTTTCTTGGCAAAAGTCACTATTTTGCTTTCAGACATGACCAGACCTAAAAAATGCAGAGGTGTAGAAAAATCAAAAGGACAGGGGGAAAAAAAGGCAAGACAGGTTTTGAATCTGAGAGAAATTTGCTTGCTGCCTTTTGAGATAGTTCAGATTGGTTTATATTGCACCTTGTCCCACTCTGAGTGGGTTTTTTACTTTATTTGTAATAAAGTCTGGCAGTCTCCCACAGCTCGCTCATATTGTCATTCCCAAGTGGTTTGTTCCTCCACACTTGGCTCCAAAGAAGCAGAAGAGGGATAATATGAAATACATCTCTAGCCTGGTACTGAGAAAGTAAAGAGACTTTCACAATCATGATGTAAATGTATTTCTTTGAAAAAATGCAGAGTGGGAATGTGCAGAATGTCAAAGAGTTGCTGGGCATTCAGGTTTTGGAGAGAAATGAGGGAGTTTCCTCACCAGGAGGGCTGGAAAAGCATCTACTATGATGGAAGAAGGGGAGTTCTGGTCTTTGAAGCAAAGCTGTGCCCAGGTAGTTTTTAGAGAATTTTTGTTTATCTGTGTGACTGACACACTTGGAGAATGTGCTCTGCTCTGACTGTATCATATAATCTCACCAAGGTACCACAGCCATGGCTGGCACTGCTCCCACTTGCAAATTTTAACTCTGAGATAGCTCACTCCCTGCCTGTGGTAACTTTCTGTTATTGTTATTGTTGAAAGAGTGAAAACATTTGTGAACACTCTTGTATGTACAATTCCAGAGCCTGAATCACTCCAGCGTTTGTCTGGGTTTATTTTGGCACCAGTTTAAATGTTCTGGTCTACAGCATTTGTTTATTTGCTTAACTCTTGTCCTAAACTTCCCAAAGAAACCACCAATTTCCATTCAGTCACTCAGTTGCTTTTCTGAAAACCAACACCACTGGGGTTTCAGGGAATAGAGGAACAAGGAAAATCTCCATGCTTGCATGGATTTCTTTAAATTCCCATTGTCATCCACTGTGACAAGCAAACTCACAGACTGAAACCAAGTATCCAAAGCCAGCCAGGATGTTGCAGTGGAACAACCTAGACTCTGCTGCAGTGAACTCCCTAAAAGGAGACAAAGATGGTTTTACAGCCCAAACCCCAAAAGCTTTATTAGAAATAAAAATAGAAGTGATTTTGAATAGATCTTGAGAGAAACAAGACCTTTGCACATAAAACTCTCCCTTGCACAGAGCAAAAAGGGGAAGCTCAGGGTTACACCCAGCTTTCCTACAATCCTGCAGACATGCAGCTGCTCAAGTGTTGCAGTGCTCCTGTTTCTGCAAGCAGTTGCAAGAAAGCCAAGAGGTGTTTGCTGAAATGCTGAGAGGAACCATTATGTCAGGGAACTGCTTTCTGCTTGCTATCATACACTGTCTTGCCCAAGAGCTGCTGGAAAGAGGGCATTTCCTCTTTCTCTGGCATTGCCAGCACCTGCTACTATTTTTCTTCAGGGCAGCTTTACTTCTTTACTTTGCTTTTGGGTTCAATTTCCTTCCCAGTGCATGTCCAAGGAAGATCTGCCTCAGGGAAAAGCAAAATTCTTCCCTGCTACTTCTTGTGATGCTGGCAAACATCTGCTTTATATGCTTTAGAATCTGATCTTATTTGCCACTCAAAAGTGCTTTCTTCAAGGTGCATCTAAAAAGCTACTGATCATTTTTATCTTTTCTTTACCTCAATTTTGCTTGAAGCCATTTGTAATTTCTGCTGCAAGAGAGGAAAATCTGATGCTGTGGTTCTCATCCCTGAAGTCAGGCTTGTGTCAGCCTTTCCATTATATAAACCCTTATTTTGAAGAGTTTCAAATTCAGCTATAAAAATTCAGTCTAGGCTGGAAACTGGCAAATTAAGTCTTTGCATGGAATGTTCCTTTTAATTAAAGTATAAAAGAACTGCATTCAATTGCCTTTATGTTTCTCAAGTCCTTGAAAGACCTGTCAGGCTACACTTAGAATGCTCTTTCCTTGCTTGCAAGATCAATTTTCAGGGACACTGAGTGCTTTTATCTCTCAGTTTGATGCAATTGCTCAGCTTTAGATTTTCTGTATTTTTCTAAATCATTTTGTTCATCAGGTTTTCATTTTCACTCTGTTGATCCATTTACAACATTTTAAAAGTTTAAACAATTTTCTTTCTCTTAATAGTATATTTACTCTAGGAATGTACATCACTTCCCTATTCACTTCTATTCCTATGCTATTTTCTAATAAAAAATGAAAAGATTCTTTCTGTTGTGCTGTTCTAGCTATGACCATTGATTCCTGCAGGGAAGTGGGACAGGGATAATTTAACTGACTCATTTTTTTCATGGTGAAGAGTTCTTATTGCAACCTTGTTTACTGCCAGATTTTACCTAGTAATTCCTTCCACAGTAAAATGTGAAGGACGGGATAGATAATGCTGATCTCCTTGTTCTGGGAGATCAAGAATCACTGTAGGTCAGATGGTGAGGGAGGCTTTACTCTGTTCTCAGAAAAATCGCTGGGGATTAATGTGGAGCAAATGGAAAAAAGGGGAACTTTGCAGTGAAATGTGATCATTGATTAGTATATATATATATATTCTTCTGTATTGCACTTCTGTCTTGGTTAAGGGATGCCAAGTTTGAAAAAAGTCCATAAAACATGACCTTGATTTTACTGCCTTTTTCTCTACCTGAAGTTGGTATCTCCATTTTTTTCTGCACAGAAAAACATGGGAGTCACTTGTAGACAAAGGAAAAAAAGCCATGAAATTACCCCTAAAAATGGCCAGGTGCCAAAGGAGTGTAGGTTGCAATTCAGTGAGCATTTAGGCACATGCTGAAGTTTATCCCTTTCCACTTATATGGGCTTAACTTTAACTATGTGCTCACATCCCTTTGAAATCACACAGTTCAGTGCCTTGGTGAATGAAAATTACTCAAAGCCATGGTGGGACAACCGATAAGGATTGCATTTTGCAAGATCAGTAAATCATATTAATAGAGATTAGAGGAATGTAAGCTCTATTAATACAGGTGTGTACTTGCAGTCCCCAGAGAAGTCCTCTCTGCTATATATTCACCTTTATACTACAGCTGTTATAATGCCAATATTATTACAACTATCAGAGAGAAAACTTCACTTCTTAATTGAAAACCCTTGAGTTTTTTCCCTCAGTACAATGCTATTTTTGGCCCTGAAGTTTTATATTTCTCTTCATTTGCTAATCCATATCTCCCTGGCAATATCCCTGTGTTCTACTGTACTTCAAACAATTTGGCAACCAAACGAGTGTTTGAAGCTAATTTAATTACATTAGCCTGAGAAGCCAATGAGATATTTGTAGAAGGATCTTGCTGAATGCTATTTCTTGAATAGCTGAGCAAGGCACACTGGCCCTCAGCTCCTCAGTTCCTGCCAGACTGACAATAATGTAAACTGAATCCCTTTCTGCAGGCAGCCTCTGCACACAAAGGATAAACAGTGGATGTGCTTTAACTCCAATGGCCTCTTGTTGTAATCACCAAAAAAGATAAACTTCCAAGAAATGTCCTCATTTAGTTGTGCTTTGCCTTCGTTTTTATTTGAAGCCTTGGCACATTGACCAATTTTTGAGAAGAAAATTGGATAACTTAAGAGCAAAGGATGGCAAGCCAGTCTGCTTAAATTCTCTTCCAACTAATCACTCAGAAACAATGTATCAAAAACTCTTGTTTATTCGAGTTAGACATAAGGAGCAAGGACGGCTCTCATGAAGGCCAAGCTGATTGATTTCCTAGTTTATTTCTAGGTTTTATGCAACGAGTTTCAAGAATGGGATTGAAGTCAGGTGTAACATCCATTCAGGCTGTCAAATCATAATGCTCTGATCCCAGTAACAGCTTTTCTCTTAGTAATTCCCACTAAATCCCACTCTAAAACCCTAAGGGCTAACGAGTGATCAGCAGCTCTACAAAATTCAACTTTTAGGAGGCTGGCTATGAATTTTGAAGCCTGTCTGTGGGTGGATATTTATGAAATCTTTTACCTCAAGCAATCATGATTCTGTTATGAGGTAAGTCTGGGCAGCCTCTCTGTGGCTTCAATATATTGCTGTAGTTCAAGTCTAAATATTGATATGGCTCTAAAGGTGCTCGGAGCCATAGCAAAATTAACAAAATAGCATTTTGGCAACCAGTATGAAACCTATGGAAGGAGAAGACCTTAATGCACTACATGACGAACTGCTGCTCCTGTTGCTCTCTGGTCCTGGGAGGTTTGTCTTTGGAATGGGGCTCTGAGAGAACCAGGAGCTTTGCTCAAAGGCACAAAGCAAGCCAGAGGTGGTTATATAAATAGCAGGGGCTTCTGGGGCTCCTTTACTGTATTGCAACTCCGGCGGTTGAAGCGAGAGTTTCTCATCTCGGATCTTTTGGCAATATCCTGCGAAGAGCCACCCCATTGTATTGCACGGGCTGTTGCCATGGAAACGACAATATTTTTAGTAGTGCCTTTCAGCTGAAAATCTCCGGTTTCTCACGAACGCTGCCGGAGCTCGCAGCACCTGTGGGGCAGGGCGGGGCTCCAGAGCGGCGGTGATGGGACAGCGAGGGCTGAAGGACTTCCCCAAACACTCCCTGCCGAGCACCGCCCCCGTCCCGGGGCTCCAGCCCTCGCAGCTGCCCTCCTGAGCACCTTTTCCCTGCCCATGGGAGCTGCCTGCAGTTCAGGGGGAGATCTCACACCTAGAGACAAGCTGGATCTAATGCCTGTTACTGCTCATTTCTGGATTTTTAAAAATTAAGAGCAATACTAACAATGAAGTTAAATTGGAGGGGTTTGTCTGGCTGTTTAAAGAAATGTGAAAAAATCCTTCAGGGTATGTTATTTGTGGATGGGTACTATCCTCACACCCTTTTCTTCCTCAGAATAACTTTTTGTTGATTTACCTCCTTTTGCTCAGCAGCTCCAGTCATGATCCAATGTATGTACCTAGTGCTTGCACTAAGCCCTGTTTCCCCTGCTCTTCATTCCCTGCATGTAATGCCTGGGATTTTTGATGCAGACAGGATGCATCCCAAAACATTTGCCAGTACAACCACTGCTAATGTGCAACTCCATCAGATCAACTGCTGTAGGTGACACAGGCCAATCAGTCTTGCAGGATGTGGAACCTGTGTTGATGATATTTTTTGGTTATTGTCACAGAGCACATTTAACTGTTCAACCAAATTCCTGCTACCACCCTAACTTCTTTTTCCAAAAAGAGCAGCTTGAATTTCCTCAAAACTAGGAATAACTGGGCTTATATCTGGCTTAGAGGTCACCTCATGCTCTCAATAAAAGTGATTCCTGAAAACACCCCCAAAACTCCCAACTCAGCTGGCAGCTCAGGGGCTGAAATGACTCCAAAGCACAGCAAGAACAAGTTCCAAAGCAGCATTTTGGCTGGAACCCAAGGAATCTGTCAGCCATTGTGCAGGGAATGTGGCTGTCCTCCCAGCACTGACTTGAAACAGAAAATTGAGGAGATACTAAGGGCTGGGGAAGTGATAATTTTATCTGGAATGTCATGGCCAAATTCTGAGGAGAAGATGTAAGTGTGTGGGGGGGGAAGAGACCTTCCTTCAGAATGACCTCATCCAGAAGAAATCCCAGTGCCATATGTTCCTTTGGTCTGCATTTGATACCACAAGGACTCTCAGATACATGCAAGGAAAAGAGAGGACGGCTTCTCTTTTTCAGAGGCAGAAACCTGTAACACAGTAGCTGTAAATCTGAGTCTTGGTTTGTTAGTGCTACTTATAATCACCTCCAGAGGCTTCCTCAGATGAAAAATGAAACAATTTTAGCTAGAAAAAGGGACATATCCTATAGCAACAGCTTACTGTTCTCCAACCTCAGACCATTTTATACATGGCAAGCAAAGACCAAGGCAGATTTGTCTTTTGATAAGCCAGGAAAACAGTGGCAAAAGAGATTAATCCCTCAGTACTGGGAGATTTGGTTCAAGTTTTTCCACTGATTTTTTAATCACCCTTTATGTGTTGTAGGAATATAATTTGTGATGTAGGTTTCTTTTTTTTTCCTTTGAGTTTAAATCCAACTACTATGAAAACAATAAGTGGAATTCGACTTTGGTTCCAAAATATTTCTGTAGAATGGGAAAGGCCTCTGTTCCCATTCCTTTTCTAAAATGAAATGGCTTATTCAGAAGCAGTGCTGCTGAGGGGCTTCCACCCAGAACACATCGACACTTAATTAAATTGCGGTGCTATCTGAGGGAAGAGGTGCAGCAATTTCAGCGGCTGACAGCTGGACTTGCACACACGGATCTCTCCGAGGTGAAGCCCCTGGTTTCACAATGCCCGGAGTCTGGCAGCACTGGGATGTCATGGCACGGTGCCCTGGGCGCTGCAGCTCAGCACTCCCAGCTTGTGCCAACACAATCTCATTTGTCTGCAGGCTCTTCTCCTGTCATCCAGCTGGGCTGATGCTACTTAAAAATCCTGCTCTCTCTCCTCGAAGGCTTCCCAGCGAAGCCTCTCGAAGTGTCCCGAGAAATGTGCCCCGTAGTCGAGCACACGCTGCAGGAGGAAAGCTGGCAGCGGTTGCCGGGCGCTCCCCGCCGCTGAGCGGAGCCGTCCCCGTCCGGGCTGTGGCTCCAGGGGATGGCGTGCGGGCCTCGCGGGGACGGGATGGGCACTGCCAGGGCTTGACGGAGCCGGATGGAGCCGGATGGAGCCGCCGGGGCCGGCCGATGGCCTCAGTCTCGGCCTCGGGGCTGCGCCTCATGGCGCCCCTGGGGGCGCGGGAGGGCGGCCCCGTAGCGCCCTCATGGCCTGATAATGGCCGGCCCGCGGTGCTCGGTAATGGCTGCGGTGTGGGATTGCGGGCTCTTCCTGGGAGCTCTCTTTCCGTGCGATGGGCTCCTGGAAAATGGCAGGATCGCGTCTGCGCGCTGCAGTGGTGAGTCCTTCCGGCTTTTGGGGTTTGGGGTTCTTTTGGCTCTGTGCTGGGGTTTAAGGAGGTTCCTTTGGCAGATAAATGGAAAGCGACACAATGGTAGCGTTGTGGAAGGGTGAAGGATTCCCTGCGCTGTTGGAATGCGCGCACACTGTGAAAGGATTAAGGATTGCCTTCACAGCCCCAAGGCTGCCGGAGCTCTTGGAGCATTTGGACAAGGCTGTCAGGCACAGGATGTGACCCCGGGCTGTCCTGGGCAGGGCCTGGAGCTGGGCTCGCTGATGCTGATGGGTCTCTTCTAACTCGGCCATTCTGTGATTCAGCACATGCTCCGAATGGGGTTGTGCCAGCTCAGCAGGGCAGGTTTTATACCACGTTCTGTCACGGAACTTAGATGTCACTGTTCCTCTCAAAAAACCAGCCTACAATAAATACACTGTTCTCTGTTTTATTTTAGCATGTGCCAAGACTTTCTCTGGTGTAATAACTGAGTGTTTTCCTTGAGTTTACTGCCTCGTTTCCATTGTCCTTCCGTGGTAGGATGATGGCGAGGCAGTGTTTTTCACGAAGATTTTAGGTTGGTGTGGGACAGTTGTAGGTGGAGATGAAGTAATTAAAGCTTTAACTTGATGTGGTCAAAGGTGACTCTCAAACAGAGCCTGTGACTGTGCCCAGCTCAGGCTTTTAGGCAGGTGATGCTGGCTCCGGGCTGCCGGGGTTGTGTTCCCTCTGCAGGCACAGCCAAGCTGCTCTGTAATTGAAAGGCAGGGCACAAAAGGAGAGTGAGCACAGGAGGAGAGAAGGGTCACTTGCCTTCACCTTGAAACCACTCATTCTCTCCGGATCCTTTCTGCAAGGGAATCACAGGCATTGCAGTGACCTCAGCTTAAATAAGGTCTTCACTAAGTAATTTGACTTAAAGATTTTTTTATCTTGCCCTGCTTCCCCTGTCTTAAAGTATGAGTATTCTTTTTCTGGGAGGTTGTTGAGCTTAGTTTTAAAATGCTTTTGGTATTTCATTGAAGCGCCTAATTTATGTGGACTTTTTTTCTTTCTTGTTTGGAAATTGTTTTGTCATAAAAAAGAAATGAAAACCTAATTCTTAGATTAAAAAAAAAATAGCATCGAGATTATTTTTAATAAGGTTTCTAAATTCATTCCGTTTCTCTTGAGAGAGAACAATCTATCCAAATTTCTTGTCATTTGTTGCATAAGAGATTCCTCTGAAGCATTGTGACAATTTGGATAAGCAACCAGAGATGCCCTTCGGGGTTCTCTTCTTGCTGTCAAGTCTCTTCTCAGTTCCTAATAAAAAATACCATTGTGTTTCCTTAGCAATTCCGGAGCATGTTGGAGCAGTGCAGTCATACAGTATCTTGATGTGTGTTCTCACCCCTGCACTGCTCACACCCGGATTTCAGGCGGTCTGGAATGAGAGAAATCCAGGGAGGAACTCCTCAAAGGCTGCTTTGCAAAGAGCCTTCACATACTCAGCCTAATAAGGTTTTCTATAACACAGCTCATGTGGTTGTTGTGGATGTATTTATAAGTTTGTGTTCCTCACAAATTTTGATGGTGAATCAAAAGGTAGAGGCCCAAACTTCCTAAAGGGGAAAATAATTGCAGATATGAGGTGGTTACTCTTGTGTCTCTGTTCCAGACTTCCTTTCCAGTGTTCTCTTTCCTTAAATGTGCTTTGAAACTTTCATTTGAGCCCAGTTGTAGTTTCATCCAGAATGGGGCTGGCTCAACTGCCCATTATCTTCTTTTAATTCTTCAAAAAAGCAATGTGATCCCTAGAAAATTTGTTAAAAGGAAAGGGCAGCTGGGTCCTAAGCAGCCAAGATCCCTTTTCCCAAATGGAAGTGAGGGTTCAGAAAGCACTGCCTGGGAAGTACCTTGTAGATTCAGAATGATTCCATGACACTATGGTTGTGTCAGAGTACCAGGCTGACTCCAATCAAAAAAGAGATGATCTCTCTGGAAAAAGTCTCCTCTAGGTCAGGGATGCCTGTGCTGCAGCCCATCCATGATGAACTGCAGGATTTGGGGATCCCTAAACCCACGGGTCTCACACAACTTACTAAACAGACATTAAAAGTGTGACACAGCAGGCAACACTCAGCATTGATGAGTTCTGTCTGTTCCACTTTCTTTGGCTTGCCCTTGAACATGGAAAGCAGTTTCTCATGTTTCCAGAGGAATCCCCAAACAGCTTTTAACAAATGGCAGTACCTACCACGACCACAGATTTTTTTTCTCTAGAGACTCAGGAAACTCTGCAATTCTATATTCATTTACTAATTCATTTGCCAAACTAAAAGGCTCTTCCTGTTTCCAGAAATTGAACTGTATAAACTCAAAACTTCCTTACCTTTATAATTGATCCTTGTGAAGCCATTAAACCTTCCACATGTTTGGGTATTTTTAGCAGTATCTGTGTGAACAACACTATTCACGAGTGCCACTTAGTACCTTGTGCTGTACTAGTACCTAATAGCTCTCCATCATAGGAGACATCTGTACAGAGCTCGGAACTGCCCCCCTAAGCCCCAGACCAGCTTTTTTCCATCACATCCTTTCCTTCAGTAGCACGAGCTGGAGAAACTCTGAAGGGATGGAGGAGAAGGGGAGAAACATGCCTGCTTTGTCAAGTGAACTACTCCCTTTGCTTTTTTTCTTTTTAAGGAGATCGTGCTCTGAAAGAGTTTGGGTCTGCCAGAAAAGAGAATTGTCAGGATAAAGCTGGTGATAACCAGTATTTACTTCTGATTGCGTTAAACAATTTTGTTCCCATAAAAAAGCAGAGGAAAGAGTGACCTGGCTTGTTTCAATTCAGCAGCCCTGTTGGATCCTTATTAGTTGGATCTTTTTGCCTGTTACTTGCTTTGCTTTTTATCAAACCATTTTCTGAGAGACCTTTATTGCTTAGCGAGTGCATTGTGGCTGGCATTCATTTTGGTGATTGAAACTCAGATTCTGCAATTTGCTTTTAGCTCGTGTTTTTCTGTACAGTGAAATGACACTTGTGGACCCATTCCTATCCAGTCAGCAATTCCATGGTGCCCCTAAAGAGGCACGATTTCCAGTGCTGCCAAAAACCGTACGCGTGTTGTACTTGCTCACATGAGCAGCGGGGCTGTTTATGATTGGAATTTTGATTGTGAATGGCAGCGTGTGCAGGATCAGGGCCACAGTCAGTGTGGGGTAAAGCAGATGGTGCAGAGCACAGGTCTGGTTTCATTCCACTCCCAGGTACTGTGAGGAGCCAGCAGGGAGAAGGTGTTTCCAAATGCCTGGAGGCAGCACTCCCATACTGTGAAAATCCTGATTATGCTGACAGACTTACCCCGGGCTTACATCTGTACTGAATTACAGGAGCTCCCCGGGCTTCAGCAAATCACAGCCGTGTTTTCTGATTGCTGCAGTGTTTCTGCTTCCCTTTCCCTGGATGGGACAGCTGAGAGGTTCCATGGGTGGGTTATATTCCAGGTAGGCTGTCAGGGCTTTCTTCCATGCCTCTAAGAATTCCTACAGAATTGCATGTTTAGCATTTACAGCTTGTGTTAATGATGGCTATAAAGTTGTTTGTCTTCATGGAATTAGATATATCCATAAAGCATTTTCCAGCTCAGCTATGCTGAGGCAATAAAGCAAATTCTGCTGGCATTCCTCACTGCAGTAATTCCCAAATAATTAGTCATCCTAGGTAATGGATGTGTGATGTGTCCCAGTCATAAGCTGCATAATGCAGGCCATGGACATAAAACACGGCGGTTGCTTGGGAAACACAAAACCAGAAATCAAATTGCTCAAGTTCAGTAAGGAGCCCGCTTCACACTTGCCTGTTCTCAAATCCTCCTGTAGAGCTTTTCTTCCACTTCTGGAGTTGGGAAACTGCAGTTCTGTTCTTGTATTTCCTAGTTTTTCACTTCAGATTGCTTATTTGTTACTGAGAAGCACTGACATAGATACGCAGGCTTGTTTTATTTTCCCTCTCCTTACAAAGAGGAGTATCAATTGACATGGATATTGATACTGATGCTGGCTGGCTTAAAAGCAGGAATACGGGTGGGGGTTTTCCCCCCAGTTTTACCTTTTGGCTGACGGTCTTCTATCCTGGCCTTAAAAGCTTCCCAGGGTGTAATTCATCCTGGTAAAGTGTTGTACATAGTGCTCACAGTGTTTAGTGAATGTTATACACAGAGGAAATTTACTGTTGGAAAATAAATCATCCTGGACTAATTCCAAAAGCATTCACCAAGTGTGTGTATGTGTGTGTCTGTTTGTGCTTGGGTTTTGCCTGTGTCAATTTGGATTTTGTATCCGTAAACTGGTGCTCAATTTCCATAGAAACAGCAATATCCATAATATCCTAAAATGGGTTCAGTACATGGTATTACAACAATTAGCATCAATGCTGTATTACATTTTCTTCCTGAAGAATTTTCTAAAACATGTAAATATGTCCTTAAGGAGATCTCTGTGATCAGTGCAACAACAAAGGAAGGAGACAGATTGCTCGAAGCACAGTGTGTCATGCAGTAATTTCCAGTGGGCTAATCATATTAACAGAGAAAATACTGGTGCCAGTTTTACTTAAACTAGTAAAATTTTATTGAGTGCTACTGTCCCTAGCTGCTGCCCTTAACTTCCTCTGATTACAAAACCATCTACGGTTTGAAACTGGTTTTATAGATCACCCTTCTTATAGGGGAACAGCTGGCAAAAAGAAAAACCATGAAATACCAACACTTAAAATACAAAAAAAGTGGAAAAAAGATCATAAATATAAAACCAAAATATTGGTTTTCTTAAATCTGTGGTAATGACCTCACTGGGCTTTCTAAAATGCAAAGTAATGTGGATCTCTGAGGCTCCCCTGAGTGTTATGAAAGTCAGTGGAATTAATATATTCTCGGTGAAATCCCACTGGGAAAGTCTTTTTTCTAGTTGATCCTGTGATTCCAGAACCAATCAGTGATAAATTGGATTGAAGGGAGATCCCCCAAAATAAGCCTCCCACTGCTTTTGCTGTGCATCTGGGTAGAGCTATTCCTGAGGTGTAAGTAGCTGCAGCCCAGAAAACATGTTGGGATCTCAGTTTTATGCTGTTGCCAGACCAGACCTTTAAAGGTTCCTCCAAGGCAGAGCCAAGCGCTCCCTGTCCCTAGCACTCTGCTTTCTGTACCAGGGTGTTGTGGGATTGACACTTTGTCCTGTTGGGCAGATTGCAGAGTTCCCAGAGCCTCTGGTGACTCATGTCTCTTTGCAAGGTATAGAAGTGACTCCAAGAGAATTTGTGGCAGCCAATTTTTGAGGTCCTGGCACTTCAGGTTAAAAAGTGACTTCACGGGGAGTTTAGTCCATTTTAACATTCCTGCAGCTACCTCAGAATGCGTTTTCTTGTGCATCCCTTCAGCTCTGTGTATGATGTATTGGAATTTTGTGGTTCAGCAGTCTGTGGCAAGCAACAGGTGAAGAGAAAATCCTGTAGTTTGGGAATCATTGGAGTTCCATATGCAAACCTTGAGCCATGTGTATTGAGTGATATAGGAGTCTCCACTGACTGTATATTAGTTATTTCTGTGAGTTGGTTCCAACCTCACACACTTAAATCTTTTTAACCCCAAAATTTTACCCGAGGGGCTCTTTCCCTGACTATTGGAAACAGTAGACTGGGATCAAGGCTCTGGATCAAAGTCTGATCAGCACAATACCTTCCACTTGAGAGTTAATACACCCACACTATTAGTCATGAAATATGGAAAGGAACCAAGTTTCCTGTTCCATGTCTCCAGGCATATCCAGGTTACTGTATCCTTGGAATGAGGACTATGGGGTATTTGTTTGGTGAATTTGAAGTGAGCCATCTAGGAACAGAACTGTGGATTTGATCTGGATTGCTAGCAATGGTGAGAGCTCTGCTGTAAGCAGAGATTGGCGTGATTTGCTGTAAACCAAGAAAGGGAGACTGATCTCTTCATCAGGACGGTTGGAATCAGACAAGAGAGAGACCAGAGTTAGTTGCAAGCAAGGTGGTTCTGGTGGAGACCTCCGTGGTTTTTGGCTCCAGGTTTCTGCCATGGCGGGGAATTGCCTCCTCCAGCCCCATTGATGCAGCTGCCAAGCCCATCTTTAATCAGTGACAGCCTCGGCATTAAGCAAACATAGGCCTCTTGAATTTTCAGAAAGCAACTTGTGTGGTTTGCCTCTATGCAAGCTCTGGTTTTTACAGATGAGCTCAAGCATCTAAATAATAACTTTAAGGATAAATTCTAATCTATGCTTTCTGCTAGTAAAATCAAAATCTATAAATTATGTTCAGTTAATCCGTGTTTATGGCACTTCAGTCACGGATCACGGAGTGAACTGCACAGCTTTTGTACTTCTTCCATGATTATTCTAGACCTGCTATTTTCTCCTATGAAAAATAGGTGTGTCCCTTTATACCATTAATGTTGGCTAACGTTTGGATGCTGCCTCTGATAAGGGTGAAATACAGCTAAAGACATACAATACAGCTGCTGGCTTTAACAATTTTATCAGCATCTGAAATTTACTTATTGGCCCAAACCTGAGTGTGAGAGGCAAGTGAAACATGCCTTGAGATTATTTGTGGTAAAAAATGTGGGAGAGTTCTTGCTCTTTTTCCCTTCAAAAGTGAAGAGAAAATGCATTAAAATGACCAAATTCAGAAGAGATATTGGATCCAAAATGCGTTAAACAAAAGTCTTTTATTAAACCAATTAAACAAATTAGACAAATTTTTAAACCCCTTTAATTAAACCCCTTTTTTTTTTTTAAATCCCATGAGAATTAGGTGCCTGATCCAAGATCTGAAGATGTAGATCTTTGGCAATATTATAAATACCCATAAATACATTTATAATTGTTTACTTTAGAGATAATATCAGAAGGAATTTCTATAACAGTAAAAAAAGAGCTTCACCCAAACCAGAAGATGGATACAGCTTACTTATGAATGGTCATTGCTACATGTCAGAAAGAGGGGCAACACACTCATTCTAGATTCTTGTATTTCACACAGTTCTGTTGCAGAAAATACAATTTAGGTTTTTATTTTTTGATAATTGAAGTAGTGAAAGTTTAGACCATACATGTTCTTACTGTGTCCAGAATTCTGAGGGTTTAGGGTAGCAGGAGTTCTGTGGGTGAAAGAACCTGTGCAATAAAGAACATCGAAAATTAACAGAAACAACTATTGTTTTATCCTTCATATGTGTTTGTAAAAAAGTATTGACCTACAGGCAGCTGCAAATTATTACAGCTCTAAGAGTAGATTTTGCCAAATACATGCACTTAAAGTCCATTGTCAGGGAGGATCAGGTAACTCAAGGATTTTGCAGGCTGATACAGAGACTGCTGACACCCAGTTGAGGAAATTAGTTTCTCAGGGCTTTTTCTTTTGTTGTGTTTTTTTTCACTGCTGAATGTGGTGATAGTTTCTATTTCACAGCATTTACAGGCCTAGCACTGGGGAAGGGAGGAAACTAAAGTAGTACAACTTCCTCTAAGCCGAGGCAATTATTTTAGCAACTGCAGAATCATGATGCTACACCAGCTGCTGTCATTCCAAGAGCATTCCATAGCTCATTAGAGCCCCATAGCTGCATGTCCGTGATGTTCCACGGACATCAGTGGGTCTTAGTTCAACCACTCCTAAGGTAAAGCGTGTTCCTCCTACCTGTGGGCACTGTGCAGTGGTGTGCACACTTCACAGGAAGTTTTTTTTTCCAGGATAGGGTTGGGAAAGGTACCTGGGGCTGTCAGTACCCCCACAGCTGCTTGCATGGTATATCCACACAATGTTCCATGCCTGCAGCCTGTGTCACACCTCAGAGATTTATTGTGAGCTCCTAGCACACAGCAAAGAAGGAGGAGCAGCCTGTTCTGTCCTGAGCACTTGCAGAAGAAAAGGCAGTGTTTGCTCTCTAGAAACACAGAGGGACCTCTAACAACGTGTTCTTTGAACGCTCTGCCCGTGCCTTTTCCTGCCCTGGGAGAGGGATTTGCTTCCCGACGCAACGTGCAAGGCCGCAAACTCCGAAGGCAGCATAAAAGTATTACTGTTCAGTGTCTGAAGGGATGTGTCCCTGGTGGAGCTGAGCTTAATGATACTGTCAGGAGTCCAGAGCTGGCAGCGCAGGACCTGCACGGGTAATTCATCCCGAACGGGAAGGCCGGGAGACAGGAGGTTTTCATTTCAGCGTGGGGAAGGAAACACAAACCCACCTGGGAGAGCAGCTTGGTTTTATTGCACAGCTCTGTCTGTCTAAAGTCCTCTCGCAGGAGCTGAGCCTGTGCTTGGAAAAGGGATGGAGGAATGCGCAGTTCTGAGAGCAGATAAGAACCGAGGAGTGCTGAGGCAGGATAACAGTGTACTGATGAATCCTAGCTTCGTTGTTGCAGGAGAGCAAAGCTTTACTTGGGTGATCTTCTGAAAGAGGATTGAGTTTCCTCATTGCCCACAGAGTGTTCGGTTACCAGTGGAGATGTTTCAGAAGGTTTGTGTGTAATTGAAAAGACAGCCTGATCCGAGCCATTGAACATGCCTGACAGGAATTCGGAAGAGGGAATCGATGGGGCTTCATCCACAAGGCCAGGAGGGTGCTGGGGCTGTTAATGCAAGCAGCCATTTGTGTGATGCTACCAGAGCAGAACGCTGGAAAGGGTTCTCAGAAAATTCTTAATTCATTACGTGTGCAGTTTGGGCAGGCAGGGGATGGTATGTTTTCAGAAATCC
Source organism: Serinus canaria (assembly GCF_022539315.1). Classification (NCBI taxonomy): domain Eukaryota; kingdom Metazoa; phylum Chordata; class Aves; order Passeriformes; family Fringillidae; genus Serinus; species Serinus canaria. Next base: position 2,538,275 of record NC_066317.1, on the reverse strand, counting down.
TGGCACTCATCCAGGCCCAGCTGAAATCCCATCTAACCTATGGAGCTGCTGACTTTGAGAATGCTCACACATTCCCAGAGGAAGTGAGAGAAGCACTCTACCTGCAGAATTTCGGCTCCTTGTTATTACTTACACTGCAACGGTGCCCTGAGGCTCTCGTTTGCATAACACACTCCTGTACAATGTTTCACCTGGGATTTATCACCCTCTGTGGAATCAGAGAGGTTTTATGGTTTTTAATTACCGATTGACCTTAATCAGCAGTTTTTGGTTGTTCTGGTGTTCAGAACATGCTGCTGCCTACATTTTACATTTCTGTGAGTCAGTGTGCCCCTGAATTCCATTCCGGCCAGGTTTTGCAGTAGAATTTGATAAATGCGTTCTTCTTCATCCTTACCTCCCGGTTCCTAAGCAACACTTATTTTCTGCCAGGTTAGTTATCCCTTTACCTGCTGCTTTATGACACAAAGTAGGCAGTAGTTTTCCTGAACACAGGAAGCTATTTTAGTGTAACAAGGGGTTTTTAAAAGAATGCAGAATTGGTTAATTGTCCTTTACATGTGTAGGTGCTCTATTAATTTTGGAAGAATTGATGATTTCATCCTAGATACTAGAAAAAAGTGCCTGCAGCAGAAAAAGGTACATGCAGCCATTATCCACAACAGGAAGAGTCCTGGCAGCACAGGGCATGAGAAGAGCTTTATTAGACTCCTCTCCATTGAGGAGTCTGATTCCAGCAGGCTGTAAATTGGGCTCATGAGGCTGTATCTGCACAGCAGCTTTAATGAAGTTTATCTTATCTCTAGATGGAGAGGTCATTTCTACCAAAGACCTTTCTAAGGAGTGATAGATAGAGCCTCATTCATAAAAATGGGAATAATGCAGAGAGGAAATTTACCCCCCAGACAATATACATTCTCATATTCATAATAAATAACATTTCTTTAGAAATACATTGTGTTCACACATACTTAGATAATTTACCAAGCTTGCATGAAGTATTGATTGATTTAAATATCAAAAAAGAGATTTATAGCACACTGCTTCTTAGAAGCCTTGTGGTTCTTTTTTTAAAATTTTAATCTTCTTTATCATGTTCTGTTTCTCAATACATGTTTTGCTTATGTGAGTAAGCAGAGAGTTTAGGATTGAGGAATGCAAATAGTTGCCTTGTGGACTGGACAGTATCAAACTCAGACTAGAAATAAAATACAGACGTTTCAGTGATTGTGGTTAACAACTGGCATAGTGAATCGGGGTCTGTAATGATAACTTTTAAGTGAAGTCTTAGTTTCTAAAACATTTGCCCTTGTGTTTATAAGAGCATTATTTCAGGGAAGTTCTGTACTCTGTATGACATGAGCTGCTACACAGATGGTAATGGTGAGCTCTTCCAGCTTGAAAATCTATAACTAAATCTAATTCTTACTGTCTGCACTAAGAGCTGCTGTGACTGCTTTGAAAATCTCACTGTTAAACTCACAGTAAAGAAAGCAAATGCAAGTTCTTGCAGTATGAAGTTGCAAAAATGAAATGTACTAGTGGGTTTCAAGCAAACCCAAGGCAGTATTTCTCACAGTGCATGAGCCAAACTGGCTATGAGATCAAAACCAGGAACAGGTTCAATAGAAAACCATATCATTTCCCTCCCAATTATTGGTTGTGACACAGTAAATTCAGGAAATCCCCAACCTGCTGGGTGCTGGAAGGGACCCGTTTCCCAGACAAGAGGCCTTTGTTCCGGCTCCAGACAGATAAGGAATATGCCAGATCGAGCTTTATTGCTCTTTCCAGTGTGTGCAGGAGGAATGCAAGTTGGTGCTGCTGTGATTTGACTGGTTACTTCTGCTTTTGAGTTTATTCCTCCTGTTTGGTTTGTGAGTAGCTGGGATTACTGAGCCACACAGAGGACATTTATGATCCATTACCTAACACTTCTCTGCAGCAATGACATTCTAGCAGTTAATAATTCTGAACTAGAAACGAACTGAAAGAAATGGCCCCAGCAAAGGTGAAGGAGTGAGGTGTTGGGGTGGGTTTGGGTTGGGTTGTTTTTTTTTTTTTTTTTTTTTTTTTTTTTTTTTTTTTTTTTTTTTGTGGAGGTAATGACTGGGTGTTTGGGGGTTGTGATTGTTGGGTTTTCTGGGTCTTTTTTTTTTTTTTTTTTAGCGTGTGTGTGTTTTGTTTTGTTGTTTTTTTTTACCTGAATCATGATAAGGTGAAATTAGAATTTATTACCTGAGTAATTTCTGATATTGCAATCTGTAGAGTTCTGTATGCATGAAGCTTTTATTTGGTGTGTAGCAGTGAATCATCTAAATGCCATTTCTAGTATTTAACAGCTATTTAAAACATCCTGAGCCTTACAAACACTTCATTAGCATTCTTCCTTCTAAGGACAAGCACCGTTCCTGGTTTAAATCATCCCTCTCCCTTAAAGCTTGAGTTGGAAAGGCACAGCGTTTTGTCAGCTGTGCACCCGTAACCCTGAAATCAAATCCTTCCCAAGACCAACAAAAAGAATTATATTTTTGCTGTAGTTGTACCCTTTTGACCAGTCTATATTTTTGGCTTTATTGTTGCACGGGATAAAAATGTCCTGTTGTGTGAATGCCAGGCAGTTGGTAGAACACTTGCAGCGGTCTGTGCTGTATCCCTCCTAAACTAGGAAAGTTTTGTTCTGGACAGAGAAAAACGTTTTTCTTCCATTGTAAAACTTCAGTAATTTTGACAAGAGAATAAATGTTCCATGCTGCTTAAACTTCTTAGATTTATGTTGCAATTACATTTATTATAAGCTCATGCCTTGCCCCACTTCTCTTCCTCTGTCCTTTTTAAGGACTAGAGTGCAGTTTTAAACAAGAGTGCAAGTTTTAAACAGGACAGGTGACCTTTGTGTAAAACCCACGCTTAAGGAACAGATGAGACTGTTCCCTCTGTACTGTTAGTGGCAAGGAAACCGTGCTGGAGCCTGTAGCTGAGGAAGGGATTCATCCAACATGCCAAAGCTTCAAAGCACTAACATGCTGATGGCTGTGGCAGCCTCTAAATGTGTGCTGTAACCTCTTCAATTATTTGGCTCTTCAGAGACTCAGTAAAGCCAGAAGCGTGTCCACACCCCTTGCTCTGACAGCCAGAGAACTGTGACCTGTGCTCAGTGACCTGGTCCAGTAGAAGGTGTCCCTGCCCATGGCACGGGAATGGAACTGGATGGTCTTTAAGGTCCCTTTCAAACCACGCCATTCTGTGACTTCCCCTGGCGCCTGTTCCTGACATGTCCCCTTTTCCTACAGAAGCTCACCAGTTGCTGTTTCCAGAAGCAGCCATTTCAGTAGGACTGCAGGAGTTTCAAGACCTGGTTCAGTTTCACTTGGGACCATAAACCATGTGTAAATGGGAAATGGGAAACTCCTCCAGGAAGGCCAGCACCAGCTCCCAAGTTGTATTGTTTCAGTGATTACAGGAACTGACACGAGAGGGATATCTAAGGTCACATCCCAGATTTCCAGAGTGACTACTGACATCGGTTGAGTGACTGCACATTTACATCAGTGCAGGCAGCTGAGGTCAGAATCTGGACCTTTGCCTACAAAATACGGCGGGGAGTTGAGGAAAGTCTGTGTTAAATATAGAATAAGCTAAGAGCAGAGTTCTGTTTATGTCATCATAAAGCAGGGAATAAGCCATGGGTGGAATCTGAGCATTCCCAAGCAGCACATCTGAAAATTAATTACCAGGGTCCACCAAAGGAGGCAAAGGGAATGATGTCAAGCTTGTGACTCACCAGACTTGTATTCATGTTGTAGTTTGCTGCTTTCAGTGATGAGTGCCTGGCAAAAGCATGGCACCCACCTGGAAAGCAGAGTGCAGGGATGTCCTGCCTTTTTCCTTCCCCTGTGAGAAGGGGATGCTGAGGACAGGGATGTGCAGAAATGAGCAAGGTGAAAGGAAATGCGCAGGAATTTCTGTTCTTGGAAAAATGTAGAATATTGACTCTGTGTGTAGGCCAAAGCCTGCTTCATTCTTCTTCTAGTTGCAGCAATTCAGCTAAAAATAGCAGTATACAAAGCTGTTCTTCAGGCAAAGTTTCCTGGCCTCAGGCATGATTAGGAAGAGCACTGAATTGCACATCCCAGATTGCATCCTTCCTTGTTACTGACAGCTCTGAGTCACAGGTAAGAGAAACATGTAGGCTCCAGCTAGGAAGAATTACCTCTGTCCAGCTAGGAAGAATTATCTTTTCAAGACCGACCTGAGGGTTAGAAAAACAGCTATCATGTTACCATAGGAGCCTTAGGACTTGAATCTGTTTTTTTTCTATAAACTGTCTTCCCAAGACCTCATGTACCCTTGTTATTCCTGTTTCTCTGTAACTTGGAGTGAGGCTCTCTCTCAGGAAGAGTGCTGGCACAAGGAATGGCAGTTTGCATGGCCAGCCTTCATGCTGGAGCTCTCCGCAGTCTCCTGCACCACAGGACTGTCACCTTTGTGAGGCAGCTGGCGCAAAGGGCAGTCAGGGCAGAGAAAGGAAACAGAACACGTGTTCTTCTCAGGCTGTCTTTGTGTGTCAGACCCGTCTGGCTCGGGAAGAGCAGGTTGATCTGAAAGAACCCCCAAAGGGCAGCTCTACGAGCCCCCACCCGGGCTGCAGGTAACTGCAGATGAGCCTCCAACTGCAGCCATCCTCTCTGCAGAAATTTCATTTTATGGCCTCAATACACACAGGAGACTGCACAGCAAGGACTAAAAATATATCCCTTCCTAATGGTGTGCTAAATTCAGTTTTAACTAGTGTATGTTTGAATTAATGTATTCACTGCACTCAAGTTTAAATACCTATGGATGTTCAGGATTTCTTTCCCCTCAGGGAAAAAACACTTCCTCCAGCTTTCACAACTCTTCTGTTCCTTTCACTGAGCATCCTGAATGGGCTCTATAAACCTTGGCTACAATTTCTGAGCATCTACAAATATTTCCTTAAGTAGAATATTAATAGCACATTATCTTCTAAGGCCTCTCTGCTTGAAGGTCAGCTGAGTATTTTGCTGACATAAGCCTACTTTTGTTTTTGCAAAAGCGGGAGAAAAAAAAAGAAAAAAAAGGAAGCTTTGTCAGGCCCAAAAAGAGAGAAGGTCAAGTTTATAGATGTCTGGCAGAGATTGCCCTCGAATATTTTCATTTGCAGCTGGGTGGGGACGAACTGGGCTTGGTATGGTTCATGGGGCCCTGGAAAGTCACAGGTTCTGCTCTCCTCCTGTCCTCATGGAGCTGTTCTATGGCATCTTGTTAATAATATTTTTTCCTACTCTACTGCTAGAAAATATGTATATATACATTTGATCAGATACCTCTTATGATAGTCTGATGTTTGCCTGGGTCTGTGGTGCTACTACAGCTTACATTAAGAGGAGATCATATCTTGTTAAAGGCAAAATGGCATCACTAATCTGGTTTGTACTTGACCATTTATGGATTTAGTGTCTACATACATTCTTTTGGTCTTCTAAGCATGGGGAAAAGGCAGGAGTAAAAATTGGAATAGAAAATTCTTTTAAAGGAAGTGTAACTTCAAGGAGTTGTAGAATGGTTTGGGTTGGAAGGAACTTCTAATTCCACCCCCCTGCCATGGGCAGGGAAGGTAGATGAAAATGTCACATTTCCTTAAGTTTAGGGTTTTGGTGTTTTTTTTTTTTTTTTTAAGAGCTTGTGTTAATGTGCTGTGATTTCAAAAGATGTTCTACCTCAGAAGTTAAACTCTAAAGGGTTTTAGTGCAGTTGTTACTTTATTGTATCACTTTTCAGTGTGAACAAGCTCTTACTTAGCACACTGAAATCCCTAAATCTGCTTTTCCTTCCATTGTTTCCTGCTGAAGCATTGAAAACTTCAGCATAACACTTAGTTATTTCTGAAGAGGTCTTTTTCAATGGAAATTTTAGAGTGGGGACAGTTTTGTACAACCTGATGTGAACTGAATCAGTTAGATTCAACACAAATGAAAGTTCTCTCAAGACAGCACTACTTTATTTTTAATCCGAGAGGGATCCCAGAGGGATCTGCAAAGTCCCTTGGCAGCGACCAGCTGGAGCTTAGCACAGAGGTGCAGGAACTAGAGGGCTTGGTCCAAGTTCCTGTTTAAGAGTTAATGCTTTATAAAACCTGGTGTCACTAAGAGTAGTTCATGCTGACTCACGTTAGACAGGTCAGACCTGCAGATTTACTGCAGCCTAATCGTGTGTGAATATCAGTTTCTGCTTGACTCGGTGTCTTCCAGGGCAGGGCGAAGTTGTATTTTGCAACTGCAGCACATTGGTACTTTAACCCAAATTCTTAAAAGTGATTGTATTCTGCAAAGGCGCATTCCTGGCGTTTGCCACAGCCTCGCCAGAATTGGAGGGTTTGGGATTTGGGGCTGTTTTGTGGCTGGAAACAAATCCGGTACGTTCATACCTTCCAGATGTTTGTGGCCAAGTCAGAAACACTTAAAACAATCAATATTCCGAGAGGGCGGAAGGAGCAGGACCACCTCGCTGTGGGGGGGAGGCTGGGGCTGGCGGCCGAACGGGGTGGGGGGTTTTCCTCTGGGATGCGGGGGGCGGGCAGAGGGGAGGAGAGGGAAAGGAAGAAAAGAGTTGCGGACGGGTCGGGCCGGGGCAGGAGCCGGGCTTGCGGAGGGGTCGGGCAGGGAGGTGCGGGGCTGCGGGCGCTGCCGGGGCCGGGGTGCCCCTGTCCTCCGGCGGGTCCGAGCACCGGGAGCCACCGGGGGCGGCGGCGAGGGTGGGCGGAGGGAGCGGGGAGGGAGCGGCGCGGCCCGGCAGCGCCGGCGGAGGCGGGCGGGGGGCGGCCCGTCCCGTCCCGTCCCGGGGCGCCCCGGCTCGCCCCGCCATGGGCAGCGGCCCCGGGACGGGCTGGCAGCGGCGCCCCGGCGCGGGGCCGGGGGCGGGCCGAGGGTGCTGTGACCCCCGGCGGGGCCCTGCCCACCCGCCCGGCACCGGCTCCAGCGGCTGAAGTTGCCGAAGTTGGGGTGGCTGCGATGTCCCTCGCCCGGCGGGAGCCCTGACGGGCGCTGCCCGTCCCGAGGCGGCCTGGCTTTGTTGGGTTTTTGTTGATTTATTTCCTTTTCGTTACTGTTTTTCTGCCCTCCCGCCGCGGTGGATGGCCCGCGGTGGGCGCCGCTGGCCGCGCCGCCCCAGCCCGGGGAGGATGGTGGCGGCGGTGCTGGCCGGGCTGTCCCTGCTCAGCCTCCTCACCTGCGGCTACCTGGCCTGGGGCAGCCGCCGGGGAGGTGCCGGGGAGGCGCCGGGGGACCTGCTGGGAGAGGAGCCCGCGGCCGGCGCCCCCCGCTCGCAGCCGCACATCATCTTCATCCTCGCCGACGATCAGGGCTTCAGGGACGTGGGGTACCACGGGTCCGAGATCCGGACTCCCACGCTGGACAAGCTGGCTGCCGAAGGGGTCAAGCTGGAGAACTACTATGTCCAGCCCATGTGTACACCATCCAGAAGCCAACTGATCACTGGAAAGTAAGTTTGCTACTACTTCATCATTCGCCTCTCGAGCCTAAAAGCTGTCCCTGTTGGAAAGAGCAGGGGCGAACCTGGCAGGTTCACGTCTGGGTTATCCTATGGGCAGAAGGTGCCTCTCTGGTTCCCTGAAAACCCTTGAATGGAACGGACGTGTGATAGGTTTGAAACAGCAAAATGAAGCTGTCACCGTGGGAGGCAGGAGGGTTCAGCACTGCGAGCTGCCCCGTGGAGTGCTGGAGCACGTTGGTGCTTACAGCATCACTGACAGACGTGCTGGTTGTCAAGTAACGTTGCTATTGCTGAGAGCTAGCAGCTCTGCTTTGCTCTGTGATTTCCAGGGCACTCAGAGGAGGAGCAAATGCCAGCCTTTCATTTTCTCCTCTCTGTGTTCATTGCAGTTGGCTCACGGGTCTCACTGGCATTGTCTTGGTGTGGGTTCTCTCCAAGGGTTATCCTGCATTTATGAGGTGGTGTCCCAGTGTGTCTCATGTGGATGGACACAGGGAGTCAGGCTCACTCAGCACCCTCCTAGCGAGCAGCATCGATTTTGCCACTTTGCAGACAATTACAAACTTTACTCCTAAGCCTCTAAAATAGGTGCCCTCTCCTAACTGGTGAGAGCTCTGGGTGGGTGTCATGTGCTTTGCCTTAAAGTTGTGTTATTCTGTGGTCTGCTAACAAAATTATTACCCAACCTCAGGGCCTTCTTACATCAGAAGGTTAATGAGGTTTAAGGGGGGGAGTTTATGCATTTGAACTGTAGGAACAATTTCCAAATCTCCAAGTGTGGACACATTTACTCTGGAACAAAACTTCCTTGTCTCTGTTTAGCTTAACTGCCTTTGACAGGAACAGGGAACTCCTAAAAGAGCAAAACAAAATGAGAGGAAAGAAGTTTATTTTCTCCTTTCCCAAAGTATAAACAGGAACAAGGCCATGTTAATACTGCTGGTAAAAGAAACACATGTTAAATAAAACAAGCAACTGGCCTGGTGTCTCGCATCTCCATATGGTAGAGCTGGAGATAATTCCCAGTCTCGGTCTATTTCCCAGACTTGCTGGACCGGGGAGATTTGCATGGAGAGCTGACACATTATCTAGAGCAAGAATTCCGCACAGGTCTTTGTTTGGGTTTTATTTTTACTTCTTTGTGCAGACTGTGTCTCAGAAGTTATTTCCAGGCACCTCCTCATTCACAAGAACGGAGTTGCCCTGAGGCTGCTGAAGCAGCGGCTTGCGAGGGAAACGGGTGCCAGGGTAGTTCGGTGCATCTCGGCTGTCTTTGGAGGCACGCAGCGCTTGGAGGCCAGGAGCTCTGCCAGCAGCACGTAGCCAGCCAGCTTTCGGAGCATGATGGCTTGGGAAGCAGTGCTTCACAAAGGCAATGTCATGCTGCACAGGAATGACTCATGCAGCAGCTGCAGGAATGGGATGACCGGGTTCCAGTGGAACCAGGGTGCTGCTCTGGCTCTTGGAGGCTGCAGAGATTGTCTGAACATGAGAAAAGTACAAGTTAGTAACTGTGACTCAGTTTAACTATTTTGATCGTTGTTTAAATGCAGTAAAAGGTAGGCATGTTCTGAGGAGCCCTGCTCTTTTCATTGACTTACCAGGCGGAAATGGTTCTGCAAATCTGCCTGCTTTGGTTTTGGAAACTTTTATAGGAAAAAAGAAATTTGCTTATACTTCGTCTTTATTTTCTTGGTCTGCTGGTCTGAAGCCCTTAGAGAAGTTTTTTTTTTTATCGTGTTCTACGTTAGGGTAAAAGGAGCTGTAAAGAGTGAACTATTTCTCATGAGTGAGAATTCAGGGAGGGATTGGTGAGGGGTTGATAGGCTGGGTAGAGTACTCACAAGGTGGGTTCAGAGAATGCTCTTTCCATTCTTGCTGAAGATAAATGCTTTGACTGCTTTTAATGCCCTCTTAGAAGAGGTGTCTTAATTAAAATGCCAGGATTTGGGCACTCCTAATCTGGGACAAGTGCTGTTATTTCTTGGGCTATTAAATGTGTTTGTTCCAGGCTAATGACCTGCTCATCTTCTGGAGGATCACCTGGATGCTTCATGCCTCCCAATACACATCCAGTGCTTAACATAGTACTAAAGAATAGTTTAGGTCAAAAGGGACCTTTAAAGGGTAATCTAATCCAGGCCCCTGCCATGGGCATGGACCCCTTGAACTAAAACCTGTTCCAAACATAACCTGTTGGATCAGTGAAATCCAGAGGGACTTGGGTAAATCAGAGTCATGACTGACTCAGGTTGCCAAGTGGAACTTAAATTTTGGAGAAGGCTTTGAACAGCCC